>NC_089981.1:56477267-57077267 GCF_036417845.1 Apteryx mantelli
ATCTGTAATCAAACGGCAGACAGCGTAAGCAGTCTTCCAGGCTGTTTCCAAGCCATGAAAATCTTCAGCATCATTTTTCGAGATCCTATTAAGTCTTGTCAGCAGCCCATGATGTCAGGGATATGCTGATGCTAGTCATATGCACAGTCTGGTAGCATCTTCCCAAATGAACATTGTTAATGTAGCATCAGCAGTATAGCAGAAACTATAGCGGTTAGTATATCTTTTCTTTTCCAATGGTTTTGCTATGCTAATTGGTCTCATAACATCCAGGACCATTGTCTGAACAGTTTCTACTATGATGGCATGCTCTGAGTACCATCATTTCTTCATGGTTATCCAAACTTCTTCTGACCTTTGGTAGGAACTGCAGATTTGGCAGTCCTTTTGAACATCCTTATAAACTTTGTGCCAGTAAATGATTGGCAGACCTCTTTCTTTCATGATATCCCAGGAAGAAGACATAATCTAAACCTATAAATTTCACTGCTACCTGCTTGCTTATCCCATTGTTGCAGAGGAGTCCATTCACTTTATTGCGTGTGCTGAATTTCTACTCTCACATGAAACTTTATTTTATTTATTTTTTATTTATTCATTTATTTATTTACTTTGAAGGAAGGCTAATACTGAAGATCTCTTTGAAACTTTGCTTCTAGGATAAAAAGAAGCAAAAGAAAAGCAACTCTCTGAGAAATAACCATAGCAATATCTAATTCCGATATTATTTTCCAACATTATCAAACTAAGTTGAACAGTCTATCTTTGCCATAGACATACACTTCTGTCTTATGAAACATCCGAATAATTATTGTGCAAAGAATGAGAGAAATTTTTTCAACACATTCATTAAAATAAAAGTTTTCCAAAAACATTTTGAAGCCACTCCCAGCGCTGCTCTTTCATGTGACAAATGGCAGAAGATGAACAATAACATCAAAAACACAGCCTTGAAAACCTTATGATAGCCAAAATCACACCTTCAATCACTACACTGACTGTTTTGGAAAAAGATTTGGCATTGAAATGATCAGCAATAAATACCATCATCAAAAGCTGTCACTCAAGCGAAGTGCTTTAGAATCCCTAAGATTCAGCATCCAAATAGTGATTTAAACCAGAAAACAACGAAAGAAGGAGCCATAGTAATCATAAACCCTTGAGACAATATGAATAAGGCTAGTAGACAACTCTGATGTGAATGTCAAAAGCTCACAGAGAATTCAAAGATATCGTAAATTCACTTCCTTTTGAGATCTAAGAAAAGCATTTCAGCCTCGTTCTCTTCTCACCTCCTGCTCTTTGGATTTTTTTTACAAGCTCCCTAGGATCCACAAACAAGGGAACCTGAGCAGTTCTGCTATTGTAGACTCCATCTACTAGTCCAACTAGTCTGTTACTGAAACCCTCATTGAAAACTCCGTCCCTTTGTTATGCGAACAGCAAGTTTTCTGCAGAATATAGGAGACTTTCTCCACATATTCCATAATAGAAACAGCCTCTTGACCAACAGCCTCATAGCATTCTGGATTCTTTCTACTATCTATTACAGCTTGCCACATCATTATGGTACCACCTTAAGTGTTTACAAGAAAAGGACCAAGGTTTGAAAACCTGACATAAACATCTCCATTTCCCCATAACCACAAGTTTACTTTCACTCATCACCACTTCTACCAGACTGGATGAAGTAATAGACACAAAAATGGCACCACAGTATGCCAACCTTTCCATGGGCATCCTTGAAAAAAAATTTCTAAATAATTGAGTCATTAATTTCATGCAGTATCTAATACACAGGTGAACATTTCATTGTCTGGACTGGAAGCTTGGACCTCTTTTATTGATTTCCACCATAAAGTCAATAATTAACACCTTTCTGTCATACCATCTCTGGAATGTTCCTACACCAACATTACTTTCCTAGATGCTGTTGTCAGCATCACAGTGTAACCTAAAAACTACAGTATGTAGAGAACCCATGGGTCTTCTTATTTCCAGAAAATAGAAAACTATATTAAACTCTAAGAAGATGTAACTTACAGTTAGGCCCTTAAGTAACACGTTTTCTGTGAGCAGAACACTTCCAATGCTGATCTCGGTCATCTGAAGAGTACTTTTAATCAACAAAAATGCTCCTGTGGAAAAAGCCGCCCAAATACTACATTAGGAATTATTTATTGAAAAAAAATGGCCTGACCAATCCTAAAACTTTAGCTGCCATGTACCGTTCTTCCATGGAACTTTCAGAACATTATTGCACAATTACAATCTATAACAGAAAAAGATCCTACTTTGAAAAAAAAAAATCTTCCTAGAAAAATCTCAGAATCACCCATCCTAGTGGTCAAACTAGGCTTGCTGAGCTTATCATCAGAAACAAACACTGTGCAATACAAAATGCATGTAATAATAGATCTAGACTATGCCTGAGCATGAAATGGAAAGCTTGCTAAGACATCTCTAGAGTAAATATTCCCTACAACAGACCTATTTAACATCTTTGGATTCTATGCCAGCACTTCAAAGATCATAATATACTTCCAAGTGCTCCAGTTGCTTTCATGGTAACTTTACAAGTGAAGCTGAGCTTCAGCTTTTACAGGTGCTTGCAAGTAAACATTTCTAACAAAACAGTCTCTTCATAATCTCTCTGTCATGTTCCTTAAGGGAAACTCACAAAAATATCTCCAGAAGATGAGACTAAGAACTAGAAATTGCAATTCTACTCTAATTTGTAAAAAATGTGTAATTCCATTAAAAATATGCAAGTTTTATGGCACACTGTAATCTCCTTCTTCCCTCAAACTCTGTGTGTTCTAGTGGCTATAATCTACCTGTCTTTGTGTTTCTCCTAAGTGATAAATATTGTCTCTTTCTCCCCCTTTGCTTCCTCTTCTAATATCTCCTCTGTTCCATAGTTTTCACTTTTTCTTATACCGATAGCACAGTTGATACTTATGCAGTTGTCCTCCCATTGTATTCAGCTTCAAAAGCAGTCGCATTTGTTTCAGGCCAATCACCCAAATTATTTCCCATCAATGTGTCCATTAGTCATACTTTTTGCTGCTTCTTCATGTTCTGTTTCAGTGTATTTTAAGGGAGGGTTCCTAATCAGGGTTCAGAAAACTTTTTCAAAGTTAGGTATTCACTACTGGCAAATTTATTTGGGTCTGCTACACTGAATCCTGGCAAAGTCATCCTGGCACTTTGGCACCTCAGATCTTCATTCCACCCCCCCATCCCACATTATTTTCATTTGTGAGTTTGATACATGAGAGCCTGAGGGTTGAGCTGGTAATGGAAACATTGTCTGTTTGTCTAGAGATTCAGATATGTGATTATTGTGACAGGTTTGAAGTGTTCTTTCTCTTTGGATTTTCACTAGGTTAGCTGTTTGTGAGCCATGCCATGCCCTAGAGAATTCATTCCCAGACATTCTCTAGCATATAAAGAAATAACATCTTGGTTCTTTGTCTGCCTGTTTTTCTTCTAATTTTAGGTTTGCCCAAATTGCATTTGCAAGGATACCTCATGTTGCTATGTACTTATTGGAACGGTCATGTGGACCAACCCTTCTTTCCTCTTTGCTTGGTTCCTACAGCTGTCTATATATCTGTTTGTTCATAACCCATCCATAAGTATCTTCCTTTGTAGTCCTATTTTAAGGTTATGTGGGAGGGTACTCTAAACTTACCCTACGATACAAGGTATCAGGTTAGTAATTTCTCCATCTTTATCTCTTTACGGAAGTACTCCTCCACTGAGACACCAACACCTTCTCCTTTTAAGTGTATCTGTATTTTTCTTATAGTACTGAAAGTCAGTTCAAACTTAACTGATTGTAATAAACTAGTGCCCTTCATGTCTATACAGAAATAGTATTGAACCCTGAAAAAGTGTGAAAGAAATTTATTTTTCCAATCAATGCTCCAGTACTCTCAATACTCCATTTTGGGCGTCTTTATTAAATGTGAAACCTGTTTGCTTTTAGCTTTTGTTACTGCTGAAAATATAGTCATATGAGTTGAGGAACTGAATCTGAGGAACTATGCTGCTCTTCACACTGTTCATTAGGAAATATCTCTGATTTCCTCCTTGCACTCTTTCAGTGCAAGTAACCCACATGGGATCCATCTCCCTGAGGCGATGTTAGCAAACATGGTTGTATTTAGAGCCAGCGTGGGTTGTGTCCATGGCTCTTGTGAGATCATCTGCCTTTTAAGGAGATAGATTATTAGCTATTTTCCCACTCTTTCTTTATGAATTCAGTGGACCATAAATCATTTTCATCCTTCAGTTTCTTTTGACTGAGCTTGCTTTAGTAGTGTAAACACTTCAAAAGAAGTAATTCTTTCAAGATATTTCACATTTAACATTGTTTACTGTCTGTTGTTAGAGATGCATAGCTTTCCTCGCAACTATACATAGTGTTTCAGGGACTGAATCCCTTTTATGCTCTGCTCTTTGTCCTTCCATGCTTTGTCCCTGAGTTCAGCTGTACTGTTTAACATCACAAATTCTGTGAGTCTAAAAAAAACAACTTTGAAATGCTGTGAGAGAATTCTGTTTCAGAAAACATTCTCCTAACAGGCTTTTGTGATGAGACAGGACAATGTTTTCAAAACAAGCAGCATTTTAATCAACCCAACTGTTGTATTTTAGGGCAGTTTAAAACAGAAAAGCCAAGCCTTTATGTATGTCTATGCCAAGAGATTTACCTGTTTTGTAGGCTCAAAGGGTCCAGGATTTGATCTTTCTGCACCAGACAGCAGTTTTTGACATCTTAGTTCTTTGTTTCTAAAACTAATCAAGGTGTTTTCAAATGTTTAGATATTCTTCCTCCATGGTTGCTAGTCATTTGAAGTTAATTTCTGGTTACTCAACTTCTCTTACACCTCCAACTGATAGTTGTGTTCCTATTCTGTGTTTGTGATGAGTTACTCATACTGATGCTGGCATGCTAATGTACCCACAACCATGCTGTAGGTGACTTTCTTGCATGCGTTTCTTCCTGAACCACTTTTCTCTTTCAGTAAGCACACTGAAATAAAGCTGAGGCTTTTGTAACTTGTCATCAAAATCCAGGGCAGGGTTCAAAAATTAGGGCATTGGCTCCAAAGTTCTGGCCACGTTCATATTGGATAATTAGATATATTTTTAGGCATAATTCCACATTCACTTTCAGCTAGGTAGGATAATTTTTCTCCCAGTTCTTACACATATGTTTCTATGTAGTGTGACCTGTTTCTTCTTTTTCCAATTGGAGCTGTATATCAATGCTGAATGAATTTTCCCTTGCATATATTAGAAACTATTTGCAAAGTGCTTTGTGGTCCTTGGAGATGAAAAGTACTGTGTAAGTACTTGTAAGTGTAAGATGATTTGTTAATATTAGGCAGAGAAGTCATTTTATTTCCTAGTTATTTTTTATATTTATTTTGTTGCAATTCTTAGCATTTACATATGATGAGAAAGGGAATTTTTTACTGGTATGGTGTAATATTTATTTATTTATTTTTTTTCTTTGCCATTTTATTCCCGCAGTTTGGTAATTTGAGAAAGAGAGCACACTTTTGTAAGAAACAAGCTTGCTTTCTTAAAGTCACAGACTTTATATGATAAGCTCTCTGTTACATTAGAATGCATTTTGATTTTCCAGGCATTTGAAATGAATTGTATTGGTAGCAAACAGGAAGGAAGCTTCTGTACCTATATGGGTGGATAGTGAAATTTTTTCCAGTTCAAGTATACATCTTGATTGTGAAATATTACAGGTTCTAATTTATTAATATTTGAGTTTTATTAGTGTTCAGTTCTCTAGTTTACTTTCAAAATGTTCCTATTTTTGTTAAGCCTAATTCATTGTTTTGAAAAGATTTATTATAATTCCACAGAAAGATGCCTCATTTATTGCATTTAAAAATTCAGTAAAATTTCAGAGTTTTATGATATTAGATCTTTGTAATGAGGATTATTTTTGCTAATTATGTCTGTCATCTGTATATCTGGTGATCATTGATTCTTATGTTCATTATAATAATTATTGCCAGACCATTCAGTAACATATCATTAAAACTTGAATTAGTAAATGAAGAAGATTGTTTAATTGTGCTTGTATACAGACAGGAAATTTTTATAAGTAAGTATTTACAAAAGAGAGTAATAATATTGATGTAAATGTTACAATCAAGTAAAAAAAAGTTATGCTAAATGTGCAAGAAAGGAAGAGAAGTATTACAGAGAAAATTTGGGACAATGAAAATATCCTTTTAAGAATGTGTCCTGACCTCTAGAGATTCCGCTGTTCTTTATGAAATAATACAATACAGAGTAATGAATTTTTTCAAATGCTCCTTTGATAATGCTATCCATCTTTTTTTTATCATGACATTTGATAAAGAAGGGTAGGATAATCACTGACATACCTACTGGGGCCACAACTTTCCTTGTATATTCTTACTCTGATCCAAAGTAATCCGTAGGAATAATTAAAATGTATGAAATCAGTGCTGTTTCCAGTTATGTCTATGCTTAGTGTTCCTCATATTGCACCATGGACACATAATTGTAGTTCAGTGTCAGAATTATTGTAATTCCATCCATTATGCATTATTCAATCAAAAAATTACCGGAACTACGAAGCATGTTAATAGCACCAATTGCTGCTTCTGTTCGTAGTGTTGGTAGTATATCCAGTGCTAACTACTTGCAGTAAAGCATACTTATATCGTAGTCAGTGGGATTTTTCTCTTCACTTCAGTGGGTCCAGGAGCTGGCAAAGGTGCAAGGGGAGAGAAAAGAATGAAAGGAAAAATAGCAAGGGAGAGAATTAAGAAGGAGAAGGTTGCAAAGGAATAGTCATTAAAAGGGAACTGTATCAAATAAAGCTAAAGTAGATGTTTAAAAGGTTAAAGCTTTGGGTTGAAAAGGGAATGTTGGCAAAGGTCGGTTAAGAAGAGGTTAGCTGTGGAATTATAAACAAAAAAAGATGAAAAATAAGAGAGAAAGTAAAACGAGTCAGACAGAAAGCAGGCAAAGTGGAGAGAATGAAGAGAGAGAAGGAAATTCATCCTGCTGGAGATAGTTTCTCCTGTCACTCACAGGTAAGTATTGCCTCTAGAAAGGTCACTTCAGGCATTGCCAAATGACAGAAGTGATAGGGGAGAACCACATCATCTGGTATAAGGTAAGTAAAATAGGGCTGTAGATGTAATTTTTATCATTGGTAGGACAGTGTTTACTTTGACAAATTTATGAATGCCCCCTTCAAATGTGTGGGGAATTCTGATGAATATGCACATCCATTTTTTCTGCCATTTCTGGTGTCACAAATTTCTCACACCTAAATACTTGTTATAGTATATTCTCAAGTAACTAGGACGTTGAAGACTTAGAAAGAAATTAATATTGAAAGAGATATTGAATACCAGAATGATAGTGTAAAAATTAGATAATGTATTCAAAAATGTTTTTTGAAAGTCTTAACTTACTTGAAAACTATTCCTCATAAAACAGATTGCATCTTTTATAAAGAAAACACAAGACAGTCTTGTTTTAGTGAAATTGTTGCTCCTCACTTCAATATTATGCCAACAATGGAACTCTTGTTTAAGATTTTTCTCTCTACATTGATGCTGCCTTTTATCCTGTAATTGAGTGTTAGGAATTTCAGATCTGCAGCTTTTTTATAGGAGTTAGTGCTTGGTAATGCTTTCAGTAACAATAGGAAAAACAACAGTGTCAAGTTATGTGTAAAGCTTCAGCATTTCATTTTTGTGGAGGTTGAAGCTGCCATTTACTTTTGCTCCAGTAGACTATGTTAATATTTCTTTCCCTATCTCACAGCATTTTCCTTGCATAATTGACAGAATAGGCAATGAATTCTTTAGACCAGCTTGATTTGCTCTATTTGCATTTGTTGTTAGTCATATGAAGCGAAGTTGAATTTTTAGTTAATTTTCTTTTACTTGAACAAAACTGTTTTACTGGGTAATTTCAGATTATATTAACCTATAGAAAGGGCATCACAAAAAGAAAAGAAAGCAGCATGATAAACGTTGTGACCTTCTAGTGAGAAACAGTATGGCATGTATAAAGGACTGCTGCATTAGATGGAGGAGGGGGGAGAAGGAAGTGGGTAATTATTTGTAGCAGTGCTTTTACTGTTGTTGGAATGAGACAGACTAACAGTGGCAGCAGTCATTTTGCTGAATCAAAGTCCATGTTAGTCGCATTATACACTGTCACAAAAGGTTGTTAAGGCTGGTATTAGCATGTACCACTGAGGACATTGGAAGGACTCGATCTGTCACACTAAATCGCCTTCTTGCCCTCAACCATTGAAGTCTCCAGCTCCTCTGACATGTTCTTTCATTAATGGCCTGGCCTTGACAACTGATCCTAATTGCCTCTGAACCGCACTTCATGTATTATTGGTGTCTGCCTGCCCTGGTTCATGTCAACAAGCTGCAGCATGTGCAGGGTGTGCCCGGTGCCTTTTGCTGAAATGATGCTCACATAGTCATTTACCTCTGAGGGCTTGGGTCTCACTGGGAATGAAGTATAAAGCTAAAGATCTTCCTGTCTCTTCTTAGAAATAGTTTAATGTGGATCTGTGCTATGTACTTATTAGGCGCGTATGAAGACGCCTATCAAGCTCATCAAGCCAATTATGCAAGATTCCATTAAAGCATAGACTGTAAACGCAACATAAAACTTGCCTGTGTTTTAGCTGCTGTGTTTATTTATTCATTCTGAAAAGCTTATTCAGCTAGAAAGTATGGCTTACACTTCATTTTTCATAAATAACAATTCTGTACTAATCTAAAGTAATTGTATAAGAGAAATATTATCTGTAATATTGACAGAGTTCCTGTAGATTGTGACTATATAAATAGGTAGGAAAAGATTGCCATTAGTTGAGATGTAAATTAAAATAAAAGCCATTTAAAAATCTTAATATTCTCTCCTTTTGAATGAAACAGCTTCAGACATATATTTACTTAATATATCAGACACAGAATTGTTTTAAAAGCATACTTTTCATTTTATGAAGTAATGCAATTTTTCTTGATTCTAAAATCTTTTAATTTTCAGTCTTGCAGATTGCAAAAACTGTGATACATTTTATTTCTGCTTCTGCAGTATGCAGTATGTTTTTAAATCTATAACAAGGTATCTGCCTGCCCAAAATGTTTATATTTTCAATCATGGCTATGATTTAAAATGGTATCATTTCTTATAAGGATTTTCTATGATTATATCAGTAAACAATATGACTGAATAATTTAAGCCTTTTCATCCTTTTTTCATTTATCGAAGGCATATTTCTGGGGAGCTTTTAAGCATTCAAGTTCAACCAGTGATAATAAAAAATAAATCACGGAAGCTCTTTGGTGCTAGGTATCATTTAGCCTAATCTAGACAGTGACATTTGGGCCACTAACAGCATAATCATAGTTATTGCTACAAATTGTTCCATGTTTGAGTTTTAATGTTATAAGTAAATTATGCCACAGGATAAAATCTATGCTTCTTTGGGAATTAAACGTGTTTATTTCAGCAATGTGGCCATCGAATACCAGGTAGATGGGAAGTTTCTTTCATGCAGTAATACTGCCACCTTCTGAGCCAGTGAAGAATTACTCAGAGATTTAGCTTTTTTTCTCTTCTATCCTGGGGACTTTCTGAAGAATGTGTTACAGGTTGGTTGTTTGCTTTAAGCCAGCAGCATAACCTCCCAAAGTCAAAAGTGCTCGAGATTAGAAATTGCCTGAAACCTATCAGTGAAATTGTTGTTTTAAAATTCTCTATGGGAGGTAGTTTAACTTCACATAGAAATTGCATTCCCACTGTGACAGTCTGACAGGCTAGAAGAAGTAGGCAGAAAAGTCTATGGGTAAAATTTTGTTTAAAATGCTTTTCTAAAGATGTAATACCATTTACTCCAGAACCAAAAAATCATTCTTCTTGTTATTCTCTACACTCTGTAAAAAAACTGACCCTGAGTTAATTCTGACACAAGAATTACACAGGAAGAAAGGTTGCTCAGTGGTTTTAGGGCAGAGGTGGCCACAGCTGGGATTAGAAGGGGATTGTGAATGTTCTTTCACCATCATTCAATCAGACATTGTGCCCTTCAGCAGAACAGCAAGCCCTTCTGATTTTCTCGAATTAGGTAGATTAGCATGAAGCTCATAATGCAGGATGATGGAATTTGTCATAATTTGCATTGTCCTGGAAAGATTCGGTTTGATAGAGCGATGCATCTCAGAGCATGTCATATCCCACGGGCAGGTCATAAAGGAAGCTTGGCAGAAATAATTTTGCGATATGTGCATCAGTTGTAAATGCCTCATAACCAATTTGTCAAAAAAAAAAAAAAAGTGGAGGTCAGGAGAGTTGAAGGAGGTGGGCATTTGCCCAAACACAAGTGGAAGTTAGATGTGATAATGATAAATTAGACTCATATCATTTGGAATAAGACATGATTACATGCAATAAATGAATACATTGACTAGATACCTGTCAGGTTACTGGTACAATTTTTGTTTCTTCAGTATGTAAGAAAGTTAGATCTTTCACTAATTGTATTATTAAGTTTATCTATGAAAATTCCTTACAGAAATTATCAGACACAAGAGCTTCAGAGTCGGTTTTCTGAGTGATTGCCTCTGACCTTGATAATGTTCCCAAACTACAGATAGAAAAGGATAATCAGCTTGTAGTTGACAAAACAGACATGACAGTGTTACTTATATGCTGCGGCATTTCTGGAAATAGGCATGTAGAATTCAGACAGGCAAGGGGAACACGCTTATTTACAGTAGCATAGCAAGAAAAAAAGGTCCAATGTCATGAATTGACCATGGTTTATTTATGGACCACCTGACAATGATGCAACAGTCTTTGATATTTAGAAATCTTTTCTGCCCAGGAACATTATAACTAGTTCTCATAGGTTATGTTATTTATCATTTCAATATCTGATTCTACTTCAGGAAGACATTTTGCAATGTCTCCTTTATTTGTCTTTCTTTATGCATTTCAAACAACAGATTAATGCCGGCAGTTCAGTAACAGTGATCTTTTGTGACAGTTGAGCATTTGCGAGTTGAGGGTCTAATAACAAAATGAAAATAAAAAAGGGAAAAAGAAAAAGAAAATTGTCACTTCTAAGGACCTAGTTTACTGTCCATGGGATGCAAATAATTCTTCGTACCTGAGATTGATAGTCAGGCTGCTGTCTTTCAGATGGTTACTATTGTAGAATTCAGATTTTTTGAAAACGGAATTACCTTAGGGCATAACTCCACATGAATAAATCTTTCAACACCCAGTATATGGAAGAAAGATACACGTGAAACTAATCATACCACACAATTAGAACTTGATCAAGAAGAACAGTGAAAAGTGGTTTTTTTTTTTTAAGTAATTACATCATGCTAGCCCAAATCATTCTAAATCATTTTATGTTTGCAAAGTAATAGCTCTCTATATTTTATGAGTTTTTAATCTGTCTTATACATAGTTTACAGCTCTGATTAAGTTTTCAAACAAACTGCTATAGTAGTCATAGATCATAATTGATGTGTGTTGCCAATGTATAAAAATATTTCTGTAACAAGAAAATTTTCATACATCTTGTCTAATGATTACCAAAAAATGAACTATACCTTTTACTGAATTGGAACTCCCAGATACTGTCATATTTAGTATTGCACTGTACACAGTGAAGTAGAACAATCTTTAGAAACCTGAGTGTGTTTTTATTACTCTACTAGTTCATATATGCTGGCTATATTTCTTAAATGACAGAATAAATAATCTTTGCATTTTCTGTATTTTAAAGATGATTAATATTTTATTCTCAAGACACCTTGGTAACTTTTGAGTGAAAAGCAACAAGTGTCTCAGGTTTTCTATAGCTTCTTTTATTGAAGTCTCTCAGAAAACGTTTTGCACTGTCTGCTAGTCACTTATTTTTGGTCATCTACCTAGAATTCTGAGTTTTGAGGACTGATGGTGATGAGTGAACAGCCTTTGGCTTAGTAAATAATTTTAAAAACCTCAAAGCAGAGTCATGATCAGTAGACTTCTCCTATGTAAGTTAATTATTGAATATAGAAATACAGCATTTGGAAATATGAGAGCAGAGATCAAAAACATGCAAAACCGATCAAACAGTGTAACAGATTTGAAACTTTCCATTTACCATCACTGTTTAATGATTTGTATGATAGTCATGGTAAAGAATATTTAATCAATGTTTTCACATTAAGTCTTGTGAGTTTTACTTCAAGTGTCTGGTGATGGATTTAAAGCATGTCCATAGGATTCCCCTTTTGGACAACAGAAACTGTATAAAAATATTTAAATTATAATATATTCTGTACATGATATTTTGTTAAGAATTCTTCCAATGCAGAATGAAGCTGTATGAGTAGACAAGAAATAGGTGATACAACTTCTTATGAGATGTTTTCTCAATATTTGCCATTTCTGATAATGGGTAAAATGTGGTATCTATAGAATTTATTATCTTTTTATGTGGGGTAGAATTCAGACCTCTCCTTTTTGTATTCCCTTTGGAAAAAGCCAGTATGTGATATGATATTTGGTGTCACTGGCATTTGAATGGGGAACATTCTAAAATGGATAAAATGCTGAAATAAAGTCTGCTACATCTGAAGAGCATATTTTTCTAGCTAATAGTTAATATACTGTGTGGGAAGATATTCAAAATCTAATTCTCTTCTGTGAAACCATAGCCTAGTAAAACAACTGCTGTCAAAGAAATGAGGTGATATTGTTTGAAAAGAAAGCAGTCATAAGAGGAAAGCTGGGAACTTTTTTTGAGATTTATAAGGATTTGAGAGAGAAGATCACAAACTCCAAAATGGTTCTTCTCTTCTGTATTTGCATTAGCTTTTTCCATGCATTTCCTTCTTACCTTTCACATCTGGAAATCTTAAGGTAAATTAACAAAGAGAATATTTCACACATGCACATTAAATGTTGTCCTTTGAAAATTACTCTGCTATAAAGGGGGTTTGCTTTTTGATTCTCAGTGACTTCCAACATAGTTTATCAGCATATATGAAAAAAAAAACCCACAGTTTTGTTTTCGCAGACATTCATGCCACAGATTCAGTCTGGGATTTGACAGCTGATCTGTGTTCTCTCTGTTCTTACAGTTCTTACCTTAAAGGGTTCTTCAGGTTCAATCCTGCTGTAACCTGCATGTATGTATCTCTGTCTCTTTCTGATTTCTTGGAACATCCTGTGTAGTTTTGGACTTGTGATTAAGAAATTAATCTGAAGATAATGAAATTGCATTATCTGAAGTCAGGCATTGGAATAGTCTGTGGTTTTAACATCCTGAGCAGGCTGTGCTTTAAGCCAGTCACCCAGCACAAGAGAAGTCCATAAAGCATATTAAAATTACACAAGGAGAGAGAAGAAAGTCCTTCTGATCTTCACCTGGAGAGAGGTCTTTTACTGGCCTTCATTTTACTGACCAATGAGACTGTGCATTTGATCCTTTGAGAGCCAAATATTTTTAATTTAACTTTGTGCAAAAGCATAGTAGTGCAATGCAGGCCCAGTGCAAAGTATGGATCTTCATTACTAATTTGGACGTCAGATTAGGGGAAATAATTCTGAAACCTTTTGATGTCATTTAACAAGTCATTTTTTCAGGGAAACAATTCACATAAATAATAACTGTTTTCAGCCCTGCTATTACAGGACTGAAAAACACCAAAGAGAACATAAATATATAAGTAATTTTCTGTGTTGAAAATTCATAACTGAAATAATTATTGCATCTGTTTTAAAATTCTCCTTGATCATTTCTGAATTCTCTAGAGGTCTAGCATAATATTTTATAAAGTTCTATTGTTATAGTGCTCAAATGGGTTGGTCAAGAGAGGAGGAGGCATTCATTCGCATTTTGCTAGATAGAAAAGCATGCTAACATCAGACAGGCATCGTGTTTTAAATTAGACTGTAAAAAGGTGAAGGGATTTGGGGAAGAAGAAGTAGGAGTACAAAGGTAAGATCATTTGTGCTTCTGTATGTGAGACGGTGAAAACAGTACTCTGAGTACATTTGGATAAAACTAATTAGAGGAATCTGGGAGTGGAAAGATAGAGTCTATAGGAAAGAAATGAGTTGGAGCAGGTCTATACTGCACTCACCCAGCTAAACTGTAGTGCGCTGAATCTGTTGCTATATGAGCTAGCTAGTTTAAAGCTACTTCCATATTACATTGTACTGAATTCATTTTTATGATAAGCCCTTCATGAGAAGGTGAATGTGGGGCAGAGGTGAAAAACGGGGGATAGAGTGGAAGGGAAAAGAAGCATTGAGAAGGAGAAGAGCAAATCGCCTGCTAAAAAGGGAGAAACCACCACAGAAACTATTGTTAGAAAATGATTGGGAATGTCTTAAACAAGCTTATTCACACATGCAGTGGAGCTGTGAATTATGCCATGAGAGGTCCTTCTCATGTGCATGTCTGTACAGACGTGCACTCATTTTGCTTGACTTGCTTGCCCCATTGAAGACTCTGCCATTCTCCGCAGCAAAGGACTTACCGTCTGATGATAATATAGTACTGAACTACAGAAAAATTGAAAGCAAAACACTCTGGAAGAAAGCAAATGCATACCAAAGTAGAAGGGAAGTGAAACTAATAAGAAAGTGCAGGAAATCTATTTATTTACATTTGTAATATTGTTATGTGAGGCCCTTACAGTCTTTAATATGCTTATTTCACCAACATTTTTCATCAAGTTGTTACATTTGGGGGAATTTGAGTCTTTTCCTTAAATTTAAAGATTAGAAGTTTCCAAAAAAGTTAGTATTTATTTGTTGTAGAACTGATAAGCCATAACAGAAAGAATTATTTAAGTGGTTTTCTTAAGAAGAATGTTGGAGGATATTAAGAAATCAAGCATAGTTGCAGACTATATGTGTATATATATAGCTGTGTTTATTGAGTCAGAAGTGTTATTCTGAGAAGTAATTGATATAGGGCATGGAAAACAGTAAATTAAAATAGTGAGACAAGGAAGCAAGCGAGAGGCTATGGATATGAGTGAGACTTCCAGTATGACTGGTGGGATTTTCCCCCTCTAATAGATTTCAGACTGAAAGGAAGACCAAGGGGAAATAAAGATGAGAAAGTTCCTAAGGTGGCTAGTTGTGTTTATTTACATTCTTAACCAAATCTCTCTATGCCTGTGCGCTTCCCCAGCCTTCCCTTCTGTTCATAGTACAAGTTCATCACTGCTATTTACAAAAAAATATATAATGCTTCTGTACACACGAATCATGGAGGTGAGTCTGAAACACTGTTAGTCTGCCTTGGTGCCTTGCTTCACCACCTCCTTTGCCATTCTGCCTGTATATTTTAGCTTCGTGCTGTATGACTGCTCTCAGTTAAGCTGTTTTCTGTGCTAAGTTGAAGCAGGAGCCACTTAGATTATTTGTCCCCTAGCCTTACTAACAATTTTTGTCCTTATGTCTTTTTCCTCTTCTGTTTATTGAAAATATTCTTTTTGCCAAAAATTAACTTCCTTCATCACTTTACTAGTATTCAGGAGGGCTCAGCATGACAGCACTTCAAAATAAAAATCCTTTGTTTTCAGTATACTCCTAGTTAACCAGTTGTATTCTCACATTAAGATTATAGTTCAGCATAAAACATTTTCCATTATTCTGAGTTATGCATTTCTCTATGGGAGCTGCTAGGTGCTAAGTTTTCAAAATCTGGTCATCTGTAAGTGAGAGTCAAAACTTTAGGAGCATGTACATGCAGAGAGTATTGAGCTTTTTTGAAAACGTGAGTTTATATAAAAATTGAATAACAATAATAGTGCTTATTCTGGTCATATCTTTTTCATTGTATTCATCATGTATACATTTGTATTTCTGGTTATTAAATATTGTTTGATAATTAAATTCTGCTCTAATTTACACTTATCTAAGTAAGCTTTGAGTGGAACATTGTCTATTACATGCCAAATTACAGTTCTAAACAGAAAATATTGATACACTAAGCAATGGTAGGGTAAGAAATTTGTCCAAGCTATGAGAATCTTTTTACTGACTGCAATCATTATTTGTTATGAATGTTACTAATATTTTTCATGAAGTATCATCCTGAAAATACCATTGTTGCATGCTTAAAAACAGATTCTAGAAAATATTGAGGTAAAAAATTTGATGTAGCTCTTAAAAGATCCAGGGAAAGGCAGAGAGAAAAAAATGGTTCTAAAGTATAGGGTAATATGCTTGGGTTTATTTGGTTCATACTCATCTTTTACTTTACCAAGGTCTATTCTTGCATGATATACTAGCTCCAATTAAGCTCAAAGATTACTGCAGTTAATTACAAAAGTAACAGTTTAATTGAGATTTGTTTCCAGGATTTTTATTTATCTGTTCCATTTTTATTTGCTAAATAGATTTTTTGAGTCCTAAATTGTCTAGGAAATTAGTCCCAGCTATGATCAATTAAATACAATCCATTAAACATCTAAGTATTCTTGAAGGTCAAGTTGAAAGCAACCCCATAAAAAGAATTTAGAATAACTTTAAATAAACCTGAACTACCACAATCTTGTTATGCAATAGGAAAGTCTCATTCTAGAAGTGTCAGTTTGCTATGTGTGTACCAGAGAATTGATGTATATTTGTTTACTGGACATGTCTGAGAAATGTGAACATTCACCAGTGCCTTTGGAGTTTCTGTTCTGGCCAGGCTGCCAGATATCTGACAGATATACACAATTTCATGTAGAACAAAATTTATGGATAGAAAAAATGAGTATGTGAAGGGAAGCACATTAAAATGATAGCCCTATTTATGCAACTTGCTTTTTTGCTCTTCCCCCTCATGTTCAACCATATAATTTTCTATTTTAAATGTTATCTTTTGTTTGCTTGCTTGTTTTAATATTTCAGTTATTGTGTATTTGGCTCTGAAGGGTATTAATTTTGAATGACTTGTTACAAAATGTAATCAAGTGATTACTAAGGTCATTGTTAAGTATTATATTATTAGTCTTTTACTTTGTTTAGAAGCTCTACATAGATCTTCCAGCATATAAAACCTAATTCAGAATTGAACCAAAGGAAGTAACTTTGCTTGTCTCTTTACTGTGCTTTAAAGCACCATATATATAAATAACAGCTGCAAATAACAGTCTCTTCTTCCAGCTCCCTGTAGTTTACATTGACTTGCATAGACTTCTAAAATTTATACCAGCTTGTGAATCATTGTAAGATTCTATCCAGGGTGTTTTGAAGATTCAAAGGAATTTCAAGTAGGAAGCCAACTGCTCTATCCTCAACAATTTAGGAATCTGGGATTATTCTGAATTGTTTTTGACAAGAGAGAGACTGTTTTCTAAGCAAAAATGCATTTAGCTTTTAGGAGTTTAATAGGTCCAAAATGAGACATCTCACTTACAGTTCTCTTTCAGCTTTATTTTTTCATGCTTGAGGGTCTCATTTCTTTCACAAGAATCCTCTATTAATATTGTAGGTTTTTTGATAGCTGCACATATGATATCCATTTTAATATTTTGATTGTCAACGTGGCTTGATACAACTGTAGCCCTCAAAAAAGTAGTAAAAATATATTTTCATTGAAGTGCTAAAGAAAGGACTTCCTGTTTTTAGAACAGCTGGTTCTTTCTTATGAAAGTCTTTCCTCCCTTTATGTTCAGTTTTTATGAACAGCCATATTTGAGCAGGCCATTAAATTATGTCATTATCTCTAAGTTACTCCCGATTCTTCTCTTACTAGTTTTATTATAAATGATATCTTACTTGAAACAGGAAGTGTAGACATGAGGTTGAATCTTAAGTTATTCTAAAAGCTGTTTTGTGAGTGATCCAGCAGGGCATATAAAGATGATCAATGATGTTTTTCAAAAGACTGTAATATGGTGAGGTTGTACCATAGGGCATCTCCAAGACATAATTTGGCCTAAGGTATTGATTCTGATCTTACGCTCTCAGATCAATGCTTGGCAGTTGATAGCAACATACTTCCTATCCTTTTTATTTTCAGGCCAGCCAGTTATTCACTATTTCCATACTGGAATACAGCATGTAACACTAGCATTTAAGAAATACGTGTTTAATACAAAGAAATAATAAATGCTCCTCTTCTGCCCCCAAAGGCAAAATCTGATGTAAAGCAAGAGTGTTACATAAAATGTTAGAGTTACTAAAAACAAAAACAAAACACTATTACCATCCTTTCTTCTTTGATGCAAATCATGCAATAAATTGTCATTATGTGAACTGAGAAACTACAAAAGAAGTTTCAGATCAACTGAAAAGAGACCTTTTATTAGAGTGTTTGTCTTGTGTCAATTTGTAAGCAACAAAAAAGACAAATTGATATAGATAAGTTTCAGCTGGAGTAGCATCAAAAATACTGCCTTTAAAATGTATTAATAAAATAAACACTACATGGAAGATCCCTAAAGATACTATTTTTAAGCTTCACTTTGAAAAGCTGCCTTTTCAGGCAGGGAAAACCAGAAATTTCTTTTCCATTTATAACCTGTATCTGGATTCCAGATGAAGTGCTTATATAATTATAAGAATTAAGTATAACAAGCATTAATAATTTAGCTTAATTGCACTCTGGTTTTGAAACAATAGTATACTAAAAAATTTGTTTTTTTTTTTAACCGTTTGAAGTGCTTTAAAGTTTAATATTGTTTTATTATAAGGGTTGAGGCATATAGATGTAAGAAAGTCATTTCTTGAATTAAAGAAAAAGACAATTTGCCTTGTCATTTTTTTTTCTCAGAAACATTTTTTACTTCTAACCATGGAAAAAATATTGTTTGTAAATATGTAAGAAATTCTTAGTTTTAGAGAAATTTTCATTCCAACTGAAGTTGGACCAAGCTATCTTTTATGGAGCAAGGGAGAAGGTTCCAAAAGTTTGTGCTTGTAAAAACCAAAACCAGACACTAGCAGGGAGTGAGTTGGTCAAAAATCAATGATGCAGGTAGTGGGGCCATCAAATTAGGCTCTCAGAAATAAAATTTTGTGCTTTGTCAGATGAAAATGTGTACCAAACACAATGAACTGTTTATTTAAGCATTACAGTTGTTTGATAACCCTTTGGGAATTAGTATGAATACTGTAACGTGGACTTCTGAGAGAGCTAAAACAATAATGAGATCAGGGCAGAGAGCTAAGTTTTGAACATCTTGACTAGAGAAGCAGAAGGAATCATATTTATACAGTTTTCATAATGCCTGATTATTAACCTGTAACATAAAAAGAGTACCTTTTCAAATATGATCTTGTCAGTTCATGAGGACCCATCAGGGGTTGAACTAGATGTTCTCCAGAGGTCTCTTCCAATCTCAACCATTCTGTGATTCTATGATTATTTCAGCTCCCACGTTTAAAAATTTCTGCATGGTGTTACTATTACTGTTCTAATGATATACATCTATATGCATTGTTTTATTGATACTTCAGACAGACCGGACTAAAGGATCTAAAGCGTAAGCGTTAGTGTAAGCTTTTACACCATGTTTTTGCCATATACTTATCCTAGAGTGAAATAATAAGTTGTTTTTTGCTGTTTTTTAATTCTGTTTTTTGTTCTATCATTGTTTGTTCTGACAATGCTGTGGTAGACCTTTAAACAATTATGCTTTAACTAAAGAAAAAAAGTGTACGGTTGTACTATAGTTTTGCTTTATAACTGGAGTTCAGTTTGTTTGAAAATTACATAGTATGATTGATCTTGAGGAAGAAAGCCAGCAGACCCTAATCGTATCAAGATATAAATTATGTATTTTATGTATCTAGAGGTCATTATAATCTTTAGGTTCATCCGTATTTTACCAGGTGGGACAGAAAAGCCCAATGCCTCTATGACTGAAAGAAATCCTCTTAACTTTGCAGGGGAGAGAAAGAAGCTATCTGCACTTTCTTAGCAATCTAGAACTTAAACTGTTGAACAGAATCAATGCTGCAGATCAATGCCACTTCAAAATCTGCGGTGTACTAGACTACTATTAACAGTCTACTGAGACGCACTTGATTTTATTACCTGCTGGCTTAACTTTCTTATTATTTTCTTGGTAGATAAAAGAATTTTAGTCATGCTAAATTGGACTTTGACAAATTTAATCAAATAAGTATATTTTTTGAATTGCTAGAACAATAAACGTGAATATTTTTTGCTTCTCTGTGTTAGTCTTACATCTATATACAAATAATACATTTGTGTACAAGTAATAAAGTCTAAAATATAGCATCTCACAGAAATTGTCCTCCCAAATGCTTTATCTGAAAAGAAATGCGGGGAAAGATTGTCACGATTGCAGATTTATTGGACCTTTTTGTGATATCTGTATGGTTATGCTAGTGTACAGTGCTAGGCTGTACTTGCAATAACTTTGAGGCTGGGGAAGTGACTGCTGGATTGACAGGATGAAAGCAGTAATAATAAAAGAGGGGGAAAGAAGACAACATTCATTTACAGTTGAGACATTTAAAACTTGCTTATACTTCCTCCAGGTCATATAGATATGAAGGGAATGTTACTGACCAGACAACTTTTGCATTTTTGATCAATTACTACTTAGCCTTCAGTGGAACACTTTCAAAACCTCATGACTTAATCTTCATTTATGATGTTTCTACTTAATTTCATTTTGATGATTCTCAAAGTGAAGGAGATAGTATTATTTGTATTTAAACAGTGATAAATATGCACATAGCACTTCATGAACAAATAAAAACAAATTTCTTCTTTCATATCTACCATATATGGTTAAACAATACAAAGAGATACTGAAACACAGAGTCATTAATACTACATTTGAAGGCTTCTCAATTAACTTATCTAGGACTGTATTTTTCAGTAAGTGAAAGAGCAAGATAGTAAGTGAGGAAGAGATCCTAAATGAGAACACTGAAGAATATTGGCCTGTGTCTTCTATTACAAATTCTTTCTTTAGCTATCCTACTACTATCAACCCTTGGTAATTTCCATTGGATTAATAAATATGTGCGGAAATATGGAAAAACCACGAGCACTTCTGCGCTTATAACTATCATGATTTGTAACTTAGCTCTGAGTATGTCTGACTAACCTATTGGCTAAAATGGCAGCAATGCTACAGCCATTTCAGCTGCTATCACTGTCAATGCCAATGAAACTGAATGGGTGTAATTATGAGATATTTTTAGGAAACATACTTTATATAGACAAGACCTTTGAGGGCAATAAATTCTAGGACATAGGGAAGGATGTGTAATAACAATACTTTCCATCTTTAATTAGGTGTTTCAATGTCTAATTAGAAAGTTTCAGTGGTTTCACTGCTGACATCTGCTTTGTGCCAGGGAAATAGTACAGATTTTCATTCACTTTTTTTTTTTTTAGATTTACTCTGTATTTTAATGGTAGTTTCACTTTGCAGAACTAAATCAAGAAAAATTTTACATCACCTTGTGTGCCTCATATATTGTGGACCAGTCATGCATCTAGAATAGAGTTATAAACTATGGTTGCAAACTAGGTTACAAACAAATTTTGCCTAAGGCATAAACCATAAATTAAAGTAATAATCATCTCTGTAAGAGACAACTTTTTTCCACTGTTCTTTTAAAATAAAAAAGAAAGTAGGTCAGAGAAATTTAGGATATTTTAGAGTATGTACTCTATTGTATTGTTTGCCAGTACCTAATTTACAATTACAGAGCCGCATGAATATTGAAATGATTCAGCTTCCCATTATAAATGTATGTGGCAGTTTGGTTGTTGATCAGTTTATGAAGTTAATGCAAATGAAACTGTCTTCCTGTCAGCATTTGAAATATATAATGCAGTCATGTTGTATATTCAGGGACAGGCCATTGACAGTCAATTAACAAGTTTGATTGGTATGTCAACTCATTCTTTTGAATTGTTAATAGTATGTTAATAGCATTCATTTCTTTGTGCAGTCCCATTTGCAGCTTCACAGTTACAGCTATTTTTTATGATTCTGAGTAACCTAAAATAGTGCCTTAATAATAGATTATTAAACACCTGTCTGGTGTAGCTTAGGGAGGTTTTTCTAGACTGGGAGTTTGCAGTGGATCCCTTTGATATTCAAATCAACAAATGATAGCCTTTTTATTCAAAACGTAAGTTCTTTTGATGGTTAGCTTGTTAAGAAATATTCAGCTCCAGTCTGACCTGATCTGGTTTCCCATGGAAAAGATCTGATGCTGTTTGAAGGTTCATAAATGGAATGCCAATGACAATTTGTTGTTGACGTTTTGCTGCCTCAGCCTTCAGATGCTGCTGATAGATGTGCCGCTTTAGCTTCACCAAATAATGCTTGCAGGTAAATGACTTCTGATTGATCAGATAGTTTCAAAGCAAAGAGTTCTCTTCTGTGGTCTGTAGTCATGGGTTTTAGGCTTGGAGGGGTACTTTAAAAGATGCATCAAAGTTGACAGATGAATCTTGAGGCAAGGAATGATGGGAGACAGCAGAATTATGGGACTATTTTTTAGAGAATAACATATTAGTGAGAGTTTTGAAGACCTTCAAAGGTCTATCAAACCAACTCCCAATAGCAGACTTATTCTTCCTTCAAAAAAAAAAAAAAAACTAAAAAACTGGGTATGCAGATTAACTCTCAATTTTCTGTGTCGGGAAAGTGTTGAGCTGTAAAGATTTGTTATTCTCTGGTGGTATTTAAAAGGGGTTTTTTTTCATTTGAATTCCACCATTATCTTGTTGTGCATCAAGGACCCAGTCCTGTTAAGGTGCAGAGCAGTCTCTGCTTCTACTAAATTTCACATGAAGTAAAAGCAATATATCACTTGCAGGGTCAGGGTGTATAATAAATAACATTTCTTTACAAAAGCCTCCATGATGATAACCCACCATAGGTTATCATTATAAATAACAAATAAAAATATCAGTTGGAATTACTCTGTTTCTCCACTGTTCTTTATATGATCCGCACTGTTCTTTTATACCCTTCCTCATTCTCCGTTAGTGTCTTTCCTGATTGTAACACAGCTATTATTTTGAAGAATCAGACTAGCTATTAGAAGTTCAAAACATACATCACAGAAATAGTTCATTTCTCTTTGGTTTGAGCATTTAATTATTCACTATCAGCATGTGATATTTTTCTGCAAAAACATGTAATTGTTTTTCTCTTGAAGAGATACATGATTTAACTCCTTCAGGCCAAAATAGCAGAAGCCCTGAGGTTTGTAGTTAAATGCTGTGAATATTTGGCTATATTGCCAAATGCAAGTTCTGGAATCACACATTGAAAGATGCTGTGCTTTAATGATACTTAACTGGACTTCATAACAAATAATTATTGCTGGTTTAATTTGGACCAAACTTTTTTAACAACTAAAAATAGTCTTTTCACAAAAAACATTACTTAAAAGTTAAACCACTGAATTTCAGTCTAATAGATAAATATTTTATAAAACTTGCACAAGACAATTCCATCATTAGTTTTGGCATTTTTGCATACTTTTCAAGTACTGTGCACTGTTTAGCTGATAATTAGAAGCTATTTCCTGTTAGGCTAAAAGAGCAAATATTAGACATTCGTATTGACATGCAAGGTCATATTTTCAATGATGAGCCTATAATTTTTCCTAAACTTAAAAAGGAAAATTATATTTTTAAAATCTTCTCAGTATAATTTGTATACTTTGATACAACCTCTGCTTTTGAAGAGGTACTCTGTTAGTGATTTATACAATTTGAGTAAAAATTCCAGTTTTTCTGTTAGTAACATCATTGACAATGCTTCTAATTAAGCATTTCTCTGCTTAAGTACATTTTAACCATTATACTGCAAAGAGCACTTCTTGATCACATCTCACATAGCCATGAAGCTTCTGTAAGTATTTTTATTTTATTTTCATAAGTTTCATTAAAATTTCCTTCCCCACATGATTCTCATTTTATCACATCACATCTTACACCTCTTACAAAGACTGAAGCAAGAAATAACCCAAATAATTCACTAAACTTTATGTTTGTACAGGATCATCTTGGTCTAAGTAGTCTGCAGTATATGGGATATTGTATGCTAAGTATTTTCCTTATTGCTAAATGCTCAGTATTTCAAAAGCAAGAAGGTAGCAACGGCCATGTCCTAGCAGTTTGGCATACTTGGAAATTCGGTCAGTGGTTTCTCTCTGGATAATACTGGATTATCCAGGTAGAAATGTTACTCAGAAATGCATCAGTTTAGCATTCATTGTAAAGCTTGCTCAGCTCCTACCTAATATTTTTTGTCGTAGAGAGGCATCCTCCCATATTAACTTCTAGCATACTGATTAAGACATTTATTAAGAGCTTGAAGAATAGTCTTGGTCCAGTAACGTGAATTTATGCAAACAAAGTAAAACAGTTCCAGTAGAAGACTCTGAGATAGATCCACCCCAGACTGCCCATTGCCTCAACATTACTACCATTACTGGGCAAAAAAAAAAAGCCAAAGAAGGGATTCAAACCTGGATCTGCAAAATCACAGCTAACTTATTCACTGTATTATTTCTTACAGTATTCTGCACCTCCCTTCCTCGTTTACCCCATTTTTGTTTCAACACTTGGTTTTGTACCCATTTTTATATTGAAGGGCATCAGTCTGCAAATATTTTTTTCTATCCAAAATAACTTCTTCTATTAATAATGCAAACGAAAATGGCTAAACACATAATAAATTTGCAAGCAGTGGTTCTTGACCTCAGTGTGTGATGTAAGATGGCAGAACACACGATAGGTATTTTATTTATCCTGTCAGTTGCTATTGTCAGTATACTGCAATTTCAAGTTCCCAACTTTTATATCCTTTTAAAACACCTAGAAAATTCCATGCAAATAAGTATTTTAAGAGAATAAATGTGAAAGTACGCAAAAGCAAAAAAATTAGGGGAATGTATAATGCAAGATTCTAACTCCATACCCATATGAATGTGTTACAATGCAGTATATAATTATAATACAGTTACTGCCCAATTATACACCGAATTTAAGTATAATTTAATTATTGCAGAAACATAGTTTTTAATGGTACAGGCTACCATTTAATCAACAGATATCTTGTTGTAATGAAATGATGCAGATGTAAGAGAAAAATCTGTCCTCTGAAAGGTACATAATAAAATCTCTCTACGCAGCATTATGCTATCTGAATTTTTGATTGCACATTTAGGAATTCAGTGGTATTTTATATAGGGATGTTGTCCACACTGCAGTTCTGGCGCAAGGGCAGTGCCTAAGAGTACAACGCAGAAAAATTAGGAAAATATGTTTGGATGACCATATTTAGTGTATTTCTGAGATTGTTACCATCTTCATCTACTTTCCATTAATTTTATTTTCATCTAACTGTTAGGAATTTCTAGAGTTTAGGATAGGCAGTTACATGCATATAATCAAGTGGGTTACATTGCTAATGCAATTTTTACTTGGATTGTGCTCAAGAACCCTGCATTTCTGATTGAAATGAGAATGTATAGTATGTGGTAACTATCAAATTACTAATTCTTTAGTAAATCTTCATATTACTTTTCATATATTTATAGTTTGGGTTGTGACTTAGTGCTCAGAACACACAGAGTTTTAATTATGGACTCTTCCTCTACTCCTGGTTTTAGCAGGATTTTTGCAGCTGATGCCAAGGGTTTCCTAATACCCAAACTCATCTTTTTGTTGACTTTGGCTTATCTGATGGTGCAGAAAAGATAATATGACATTAGTTTGGCCCAGAATATCAAATATATTGTTCCATCTCAGTTAAGGGATTTCAGTTTCCATGAGTATAATGAGAATTTGAAAGTCAGGTGCCTGGATGAAGGTATTCTGCTATATAATAGAGTATTATCACTTGAATATGAACAAATAGGTAAAAGACTGTGAAAAACAGCAGTGTATATTGTATATACATTATATACTATATATGTTGCTATTATGTGTATTGTATGATTGTGTCTAATTGCACAAAGCTGTATCTAAGTTTTTCATTTCCACTTGGAACTGGTGGGTATGTCTTATAAACTGGACTTCTGCACTGAATAGTCATTGATATACATTAAGTAGAGTGTTTTAATGTTGATCATTTTATGTATGACAGGTAGTCATATATGTAGTTATAAGTAAAATCCCTATGAGACTGGATATATAGAGAGGATGGGTAAAATAGTATGAAATTACACTATATTAGGATGAAAACTATCACTTTTAGTTTAGCAATACTGTTATTACAGTCAACTTTTTTCAGCCTTATTCTTGGTTTTATGAAACTGGATGTTAGTCATAAATAGCAAAAACACAAATAAACACCATGACTGTATGGGAAACTCAAATGAATGCTCATATAACCACATGTAAACTTTAGACATTTACCATTTTTGAAAGGAGGAAAAAGAAGTATTGTTCTTTGAATTTTTATATACTTACCCTAGCAGATTAAAGTGGCTTTCATACTTTGAATTTAGCAATGCCAGTCTATAAATTGAAAATGAATGTTAACAATGAAATGCAAAAACTTTTGGAAGAAAAAGCACTTTAAAAGCTCTGAATAATCATCCAAAACTTTGATATCACATGATCTGTTAGAGCAAGCATTTTGAAATGTGGAAATCACACCTTTCCTAAAGTGTATTGTACCAATTTCTACCAATTTCTGTGTAGGAAATTTCACCTTTTCTTTAACCAGGGTTTACTTATTACCTATCCTGGAACAAGTATTTGGTAGATCTGATGAATTTGACCTGGTTTGTGAGAAAAGAGACACTATCTTTGTGCTGTCTGAATTTGATTTTAGTAAAGAACAATTATGATTTAATTTACAGTGCTCAGCACTTCTGCATTCATGTTTTCTCCCTTGTTATGAATATTATTTGTATTTCAAAATATGTTTCCCGTATGTTCTGGTATTAATTTTCATTTTTTGTAAGTCTCATTTTGATATTTCCTTCCTGCATTTCCAACCTGTCTGTGTCCATTTTTATTATTTCCATTGGTGCACATTCTAATTTAGTATACTCTGTGGATTTCATTACCATGCTGTTAATCCCTTCTTCCATTGACTTAATGAAGATGTTAAACAAAATCGGGCCTAATACCAATCCCTATGGCACCTCACTTTGGTACATTGGCATTTTCATTACTCTCTCCTTGCAGTCAGTTAGTTAACAGCATTTATATTTAGGGGAGTTAAAAATAATTTCCAAAGATATTGTATCAGATATTTTAAAATCCCCATGATTTACAATAATTGTACTCCCTTATCTATACATATGGTAATTATGATTCAAAAATAAAATGCAATCAACTGTGATGGACATAATATGCATTTTCTAAAATGCTGGTGTCTGTGTGCTCAGTATTCCACATTTGTATCACTTTACAGTTTAGACACTAATCCCTTCCATCTTGTTTTCCAGGGCCCCGAATATGCCTTTACTTTCCTTGAAAAAGATTGATTTGATGAAGTTTCTCATTCCATACCCCCAATTGTTGTGGAGTAGACTAATCTTAGTTCCTTTTTTTGTTTTTCTGATCTTCTTTCAAGGTTACATGAATTAGAAATGAGTAAACAGTAACCAGTTTGGAGAGTTTACTCCGTCTTTTAGATAAGATATAGTCAATGTAGTGTTCCGCATTTTTCATAGTTGGCAGATTTTGCTAATGCAATTCTGTGAGAGCTTGTGACTTTTTGAAAAATCTTGAGAGGAAATGGTAGGCTTTGTAAAAGGTGGCAGAGTAATAGTCATGAAGACTAAAATCCGATGTCCCAAGAAAGAGATTCGTCTAAGAATAACAGTCCTGTGAGTGTCCTCATTTTCCAATAGGGAGACTGCTCTTTTTCTGCTTTGGAAAGACAGTCCTTTAGGATGTGACAAAAGGTTTATCCTCTATGGAAATTAAGTCTTTGAACTGTCTACTGTAATTTTGTATAAAGGAACAGTACGTGCCCTGTGTGCCACTGGAGAACTGTGACCCAAGTATACATATTGAGGAATAGATCTTTGGAGCAGAACTTCAAGGCATATTTCACCTCTGTTTCCTCCCTCTGTGCTGGAGACTTTAAGTGGAGCAAAAGTGGAGTTCTGGAGTAGACTTCAGACCAGCTGTCATGCCTGTACAGACATATTAGACACAAGCCTTTTTCACCCACTTTTGGGGAACCTCTGTTTGTTCCTTAGATGTTGCAGTCTTTAAAAATTAGATTTATTTCTGTTTTGTGATTTATACTCCCTTGGAATATGAGTGACAG
The DNA here is from genome assembly GCF_036417845.1 of Apteryx mantelli. Taxonomy (NCBI): domain Eukaryota; kingdom Metazoa; phylum Chordata; class Aves; order Apterygiformes; family Apterygidae; genus Apteryx; species Apteryx mantelli. The sequence goes on from NC_089981.1 coordinate 56,505,593, forward strand.
CTTCTGAGGTGTTTTTATGTGAAAATTTCAGTTTTTGAAACTTTATCTTATGTAAATCAGAAATGTGTTTTTTATTTCCATCAGTTGTGGAGCAGCGTAAAATTGATTTGACTTTGATCAAGATTTAAATATAAACAACACATCACTGTAAATATGTATGCAAATAATATAATGCTCTGTGATAGACTAGAACAATTAAAAAAAAACAAAAAACATATCTTAAGTTTAAACTTTGATCTTACTTTCTCTTAAGCTTTTTGACCTGACTGTCCCTCTGTACTCTGTACCTATAACATTTTGTTAAACTCAGAGGGACTACAGACCTTCAGGTATATGTTGTGTGAGATTGCCAGCTGTAAATCCAGCACAGTTTAAAGGCTCAGTTTAAACTATTTGGTTTTCAGATTATCGCAGAGGTGTTTACAGCTGGACAGCGTATCATAAGAGTAGAATGTACTTGGCTGTGTTTTTTTGAAGTGGATTTGGTGTTCATAACAATGAATACTGTGGCTTCTTCAGATGCATGTCAAGTTAGTAGCCCTTTTAAGAACTGCCATTTTTTGTGCTGCTCAGTGTATGCATACTGCATGACTGACACATCCCTCTGCTATAAATTCCAATTAAAAAATGCACAAATTTTTTTAGGTTTGTTTATAGACTTACAACAATGTGTTCACTGTCAAATATGAATTTGTGATATGGTGTATGTTAATTTTACTAAACTGCATTAAAAAAATGTACAGCATAGTTTTGCATCTATGAAATTGCAGTATTTTATTTCAGTTCTTGATACAAAAGTGTCCTATTTTCATAGTGACCTGGCAAGCCACAAATTCAGAAGTTCAAAAAGAAAAACATAAATTGCAGTTTGATAGAATAAACTGTATCAGTGAAGGAGGATGCAGGCAAATGAGTGTTTTGTACTCTTGTAGCTTAGGTAGGTAACCAAATAGATTTTGAAACATATGAAATTCCATCCTAAAATAAGGATTAGCAGACTGCAGTCAGAGTGTTTGAAAACTGATTTGTAAACCTCTGAAGACTGTGGAAATGTTACAGATATTTCAATAAAATTTCAGACACTACTGATTAATTATACTTTTGCAACCCTAACTGGGAAAAAGATTATTTTATTTAAAGGGATGTTTTGGAATTTTGAGTATGATATGCAAGCATTTTTTTAAGTTATAAGTGGATTTTTACACATATGTCAAAATTTTTTAGTTGAAAATAATCATCACAACTAATTTTTTCAATTTTTCATTTAGGAGTATATTCTTCATCTTTCATCTCCTGACACTGTATAAATTTCCCAAATAGGAAACCAGCTACCAGATAACTATGTATGATCAATACATTTATGGAATTTTCCAACAAGAAATGTGTAATAGTTCAAGAAAAATATGCATATCATATTGAAGATTGTAATGTGTTAAAACCATGTCAGTCAGATATAATTCAGGTTCATAGTATGAACTGAAAGCCTTTCAATTACTATTGTCTAAATGGTACCTTTTAAAAACCCTATTCAGGTAGTTGAATAAAAGATTTCACATTGTAGAAAGCAATTTCACCATCATTAGCTAAATAAGAGGGCCCTAGGAAGAAAGGATTATCATATATTAAATTAAAAGTTTACCACCTTACAGCTTTAATCCTGTTAGAAAAGATGATTTCTATCTAACTTAATCAGCCAGAGGTCTTTATTGCCTGAAGTATTAATTGATTTAGGTCTTCATTAAGGTCAGAGGTACACGTGGCTGACCAGAGGCTGCCTATTAGCACATTGTCAGTTATGCTTATTTACATTGACTGAACATAATGGTGGGTTATTTGACTGTTAGGTCAGAGGGTAACTGAATCTTTTGTGCACCCTGACCTGTTAAAGGGCAGCAGTCACTCAGACACCCTACTGCATTCATAACAAAGATTGAGTTGATTACATATTGACTTCATTCATTCCAAGAAACACGTGTTTGTTCATAGGGTACAAATATTAATATTGACATAAATACCAGTAGGTGGATGGTTGAAAGGTCTCCGTTAGAAATTTTCTGAAATTTTTATATTTATGCCAGTTTATCACTAGCAAGTTTTAATAGTACCAATAGGAAAAGTTTAATAAAATTTTGATAGTTTTATTCTAAAGCAGTCATGGCATGGTCTGTGAGAAATGCACATATTTAGGAATAGCCATTGGCCTTTAATCAGACTTCAAGTGGTAACATTAATGTCTAAATAGCACTTAGTTGGAGGAGCTTTTTAAAGAAAAGAAGTACTACATTACTGGTTTTCAACCTCTAGATTTATAGACCCCTTTTTCTTTCTTCTTCTTTTTTTTTTTCCTGGAGACATGAAACCCTATTTAAACTTATTATTAACAGACTTGTTTTTCTCATTTGACAATTATGAAGTTGTTGGAAGTAGTTCACTGACCCTTGGTACCACAGATAATAAAACTGTGCAACAGGTTCAATACTAATGAAAAGAAGAGACATTAGAGAATTAAAATAACCCTGCAGTGTAAAATAAATCACTATTTCAATCCAGTGTTGCTGCAGTTAACATCTGTGGTTACTGTAAGAGGAAGAGATGCAAAGGGAAGAATTATTTTCTTAGGAATAGATTGTATTCATTTTTTTTCTTCTTCTTGAACAACGAGTTATATGGGTCTGTATTGTACAAATGCCCCAAGATACACAACTATTGTGTATGTATTTAAAATGTTGATAAGATTGAAGCCTCAGTTATAGCTTCAGGTTTGTCATATGCCGGCATCAAATACTGTAACATTTGTTATAAAAATTTATGTATACATATATGGGACAGAGTCAGAGGGCCTATAAAGCAAATATTGTTTCTAGAAATACTGTAAATTCTTTTTATTTTGTTACAAAACATTCAAGGACTCCATTTAGGATTATTTCCTTTAAGTTCTAAATAGCATAAAAACTTCAGGTAGAGGTGAATCTTAAGCCAGACGTACCAAAGTGTATAATTAATGGCTGTAGATCCTAGAAGAAGGATCCATTTGGACAAAACTTTGATTTAGTAAGACTATCAGTGGTAGGTATTTCTCTCTATAGAAATGCAACTCTTGCGTAACCAGATAATCACTGCTATATTGGTATTTAACTTAGAGGGGACATTTTCCCAATACTATATATGGTCAGTTGTTTGATAGTATATATGAAGAAAAATCTAGTCCCTAATTTCTATGATGATGTTTGGCTTCTCCCTGATTGGTGATTTTCCACATATGTCTAAATATGTTAGTAGCTATTTTATTTTCAGATAATAGTTTTTCCCATGCTTCTCCAAAGGGTTTATGGGATAATGTTGATGAATGGGGAAGGCATAAAAGAGTTCATGTTCATATTTTTTAAAAAATCTTTAAGTATTCTGATCAGGGTGAATTCACTCAACGATGTTGTTGTTGTTTGCTGTTCATTTGCACTTCTAAATAATTAATATATATTAAAAAAAAAATCAGTGCTTCTGTTCCTCTCTGAGTAGCAATAATTATAGCTTTCTTCTGTTAATTTGCAGCTTAACTTAATCCTTAGGTCAAATGAATTCTGTTTTTCTCAGTTGCTTTTCCTGAACTTTATTTTGTGGGAGGGACCATCTTGAAAATTCAGATATGTTGTGTCCTTTGGGTGACTTACAGTATTGTTAAAATTCCTGGGGTAGAACTATTTAAAGGGACACCAAGAGTTATACTGACTTTTCCTTTCCACAGTATCATCAGTGCTTTACCTTCTGCTTTCCTAAAAAATGAATGCAAGAAAGTCAACTTAAAAAAAATGAATCTCTGTATTAGCTGTGATCTAATTCTGTATTATACTTACTTCCTGCAGTACAGCTACAAGAGGAAAAGCAGTAATTCTCAAATAAGAGCTTAGCTTTCCTATCTGTTAGAGGATGAATTACATATTTTGAGTTTCTGATTGTTCATTGCCTTCCCTTGATTATTTACAGTGCTACCTGAAAAAAAAAATGCATTGTGCTAACTTATTAAGGCTCACCTTCCATTTAACTTGCACTGATACAAATGAAAATAAAAAGGGGAGAAATGTGGAATCACGTAAGATCCCATTTATACACTGCTGACTTCAGTGGAGCTATATTAGAAATAAACTGGTAGAAGTGAGCATCTCAGCAGTACAGGTTTTTTATTTTTTGTTTTGTCAAACATTTAATGCAATTTTAAAACAAGAAATATGTGTATGGGCTACAGGGAAAATTAAATCATCAGTGTAAGCTGAGACATCCAGTGCATAAATACGTATGCATTATATTGTAGTTTTGTTTCTATGCTGAATATACTGGATATGTCAGTCCTCTAGACTTGATACACTGTGAATCTATAGCCTGAAAAATCTTCTGTTATCCTTGTAGATGATCTAAAAAGATAAACTGTTGCAGAGGTCTAGCAGAGTTTTGCAGAACAGTTCCACAGCACAAGGACGAACACCATAAATTGTGACATCCCCTGTTGTAAGATTTCAGTACTGTGAACAAGATATTATAAAGTCTTCCTGGTTTTAAATGCTTTTTACTCTGCTAACAGTTTTCTGTATAATGCTTCAAACATTGTAGAGACAGCCTCCTGAAATCTGCTAAAACAGTGGTTTTTCCTGGTTTGCTGTTTTGCCCCTGCTGGTTGTTTATTTATACTTGCGTTTCATGACCAAGTCACTCAGTAAGAGGAGCATGCCTCCTCCCTTCCCTTATCCTAAATTATGTCCCCTCTGAAATACAGTCACTGAAAACCTGTGGCCTTGTTTTGATCCTTTTCCCCTCTTTCCCCGGTGCATCCACCTTTTCATAACATGGTGGCATGTTGGGAATACTGTTTTTCTATTAATTATGTCTTAAGATACAAACAAGTATGTTAGGAACAGAGGGTTTTTTTAATTTATTTTTAAAGAACTCTGCAAAATTCCTACTGAATTTGAGCCAAAAGTGGTGCCAATTTTGCTCAAATCTTTCAGAGATTTGTTTTGACCTTGCTTATGACCAGTGAGGCTAATTGTATCAGAACTATCCAGGATACTTTAAGAAAGTGCTATCTTAGTCCATATTTCAAAACACTGACAGATATTTTATCGTTAATTAGTATTCATATTATGTCTCAAACAATCTGTTCAAGAATAGGGGAAGTGAACTGGTTGAATAGCTCTTCTGTCTACCTAATAATTAACATGGGTGATGCATGAAAAACCAGGGGCCTAACAGGAAAAAAGGAAGAAATATTGCTAGTATGATTTTTCTATAAAAGTATCAAATACCTGTATTGGCGGCTTTGGCTAATACATGGATTTCACTTAGCAGGGGTGAAAATGAATGGCTTATTTTAAAAACAAACCTGTGCCCCTCTGAATCGTGTCTTTCTGAATTTGCTTCTCATCTTGTCAGTATGCCACTTGATAGCTGGCTGGACTCCCTTGTTCAATGGCACATATTTTAAAATAGCAGTACAAAAAAAAAAAAAAAAAAAAGACCATTTGTTCATATAAACCAAAATACTACTTGCATAATTTTTTCCAATTTCAGGATTATATATAGCATTATCAAAACAATATTTTAGTTATTTTAAACAATTTAAGTAGTTGATGGGTGTCTGTTGATATATTATGTTTCCTCTCTGCCTCCTCCCCCTCTTCAGCTGCTAATCATAGAACTTGTATGCCAAATTGTATAAGATACTCTTCCAATAGTTGCATGTGTGAGTCTTTTGTGAGACACAGACAGTTATGAGGACAGATTTGGAGTTGCATATGGGTCTGTCACATGGTTTGATTGCCATGTCTTCTAGGACACAGATTTCTTTTTTAATTATTCTTAATTCTGAGGAATTTTTACAGTTTATACAAAAAGTTTTGCAAAGTTCTACCTAAAGGATTCTTGCTCAGTCCATTTTCCTTCTCGTTACTCACAGCAAAATGCTTCCTGGGCTGACTTCAAAGTTGCTTACACCCACCTTAGCTCCCACTTCTGTATTTTGTTTTCTTTTGATATTGAGTAGCATTCACTGCTTCACTGATCAAGAAAAGTACAGACTTTCTACAGCAGTACAGAATAAGAGGATGAAGAGTTTTGATATTTATGTTAAGATTTCATAATAAATCTTTGAGATGTCTGATCAGTAAGAACGAACATTTCCTTTGCTGGCTACCATTAAAAAAGTAGGTCTTCAGAGTGTTGCCAGGAAGACTTATGAAAACCAGCCCAAAGTAACTACCTTGCAGCTCAGTTTGACATGTTGATGGTATATCTGGCCACCTATTTTATTCAGTTTTCCTGGGATGACCTCATCTCTTTGGTCAGGTAGCACTCTTCTGCAGCTTATTTTCAGTCCTCAATCACCTTTTACCTTTTGATGGGTTATGATTTTTGATAATATGCAGTCTTTGTGTTATGTTGCAGTATTGTTTTTATAGTATTTTTAGATTAATATACTGAAGATATTACAGATATATACTTAAAAACCTATAACATGGCTAAACCTAAGACATAACAATTGAAAAAAGATAGCATTGAACTAAAGATACTGTGCAACATCACTGAAACTCCTGGAACACAGAAAAAAGTGGAAGGTCACTTAAAGAAAGCAAGTTTATATTTAACCATGTTGGGGCATCTTTGTGTTGTAGCGGCAGTAACAGGCAGTAACATCAGATATAATTATTCTGAGCTGGCACAATAGAGGGTGTGGTAACTTCCAAATGTCTTTCTTAAAGTAATAATAAAAATACTGTCGATCATAAAAAGTAGAAGCAACAGGTTGCTCCTTTCTCCTCTTTATACTGGAGCAATTAGACTATAAATGAGTTTACTTGGAACTTGGTAAAAGTACTTCCAGAGATTCCAGAAAAATATTGTGACATTGCAGAAGGTTAAATTAAATATTTCTAGTTGTACCTCATCAATTTAAGCTGAAGATGGTTATGCACTTTTGATTATCCATGTATTAATTCTTAGATTAAACTTTATTATAATGCTGTATTTCTATAGTGTAACTAAATCCCTGTCAGAAATGACCTTTAGATTGGCATGTTTGCTCCATTTTTAGCAATGTGGCATATGATGGCAAAGAACAGTAGTGCTGAAAGAAAATACCTAGAAAAGTGAAAAATACTTCCTTTGCCTTCCATAATCCCAGAACCTTTTTTTTTTTTTTTCCTTCTAGGTTGGAGATGTTCTTTACTGTGCTGGACAGATTGCTCTAGTACCTTGTACTATGCAGCTTGTGAGTGGGGGCATATGGACTGAGGCTGTAGTTTCCCTCCGTCATGTGGAGAGAGTTCTTCAAGCCATGAGCCAGAACACTGCACTCCAGCACGTCCTCGCTGCTAGCTGTTACGTAACTAACAGCAAGTACATTCCTGTTGCTCATTCTATATGGCAGAGGAAATTAAGAGAATGTAAAAAGGTAGCTATGATATCCATTTTCTTCTTTCTAGGTTGTCTTTTTTTTTTTTTTTCTTTTCCTACGTCTTGCAGTAATACCAGAATTTTCTCAGTACATTTCAGAGGGGTTCAAGTAAAGCTGATATAATAAGACTTGACTGAGCTGTTCAGGCTCATAAGTGGTTGTGCACAATTGAGAAAGAAAATTGCTTAATAGAAGGTTATATTCATCACCAACTTTGTCTTATATTCATCACCAACTTTGTCTTAATTGCCCAAAGCAATATGTTGAAGAATTTTTTAAGAGTAGCCAGTTCCTCCTGCAAAAACGTGAATACCTTATTTGAAATACCTCTTCCCAGATATTTTTACCAAGAGGAACTGGGCATTTTATCTTAACTTTTTGAGGGTTGCTCTGTTGATTTTTTTTCCCTTTCTTTATTCCAAGCAATATTGTCATGACAATGGAGTTTAGCAGTTTGCTGTTGCTTATTATTCAGCCTAACTTCTAAGACCAAACAGTGGTGTGCCTGGCTATTGGTAGACCCTAGATTATCTTTAACAGTCTAACAATTTCCACAGTGATTTATAACATCATCGTAATAATTTCTACTATTTGTGCCATTTTTCTTAAACAGCCACAGAACACCTTGCAAGCATGAAAAAGTTAATAGCCACAAATCTTGTAAATAAAACATCACTACTCTCTGAATGAGTAAACAAAAGTAGTTACCATATAACTGCTATATATAACTTAATTATTATGGTTTCTCAGGGAAATATGTAGATTGGAAGCATAGCATGTTAATATTGCCATAGAATAAGGATCTGTGCTCCCAAAACTTTGTTTCCTTCTATTTGCCTTCACTTTCAGTCTCTGCACTGGGCAGTTGTCTATCTGAGTAAAGATGTAGGCTTTACAAAGGAACTTAAACATTCAGCCTCGATTTATTAATAGAGGACTCTCATAACTAGTGTTTACTGCTCCATCACGACAAAGTGTTTTGTATCTGAAACATTTCTAGTCCTCTGTGTAGCACTCATTTAGGTCTAATAAGATTTCAGGTTTGGGGTTTTTTTTCTTTTGCTTTTAATGTAAAATGTTTGTTTGTTTTACACCTTGCAATTTCTACTCTAGGGCATGCTGTCAGTTGTTTCTATTTGTTCTAGTATTCTTGATGAATGCTTTGGTGAAAAGTTGATTTTTATAATGTATTCAGAAGAGGTCAGTTATTAAGATCCTTGTATATTTAAAATTTACCAAAGTAGCTAACTTGTACTACTCTGAAATAGCCTCACCATTTAGTCTCCTTTTGAAGAATGATCATACCTTTTTTATGGTTTGGTTTGGAAGCAGTTAAAGTGAACTCAGAAAGACACATTCTTCCAAATAAGACTGTAACAGAAGCTGATACCAACGTTTTCAAATGTCAATAATCACTTAGGTTTTCTTTTTTCCTGTGGGAAGGATATTCCAAAGTTTGTGTCATCCTGAAGAAGCCCTCAGCATTTGTATCTGCTAGCCATATTTATGTCAGTTTCTAAGACCTGCTGTGGAGAGATCACCATAGTTCTTAAGACGAAGTTGGGTCCACTAGTATTAAGGGTTTTGTATACCAATAGGTTTTGCAGGACCTTTAAATGGAAACAGTGAGTGCTTCACCAGTGCATATATTCAGGAATATTGCCCTTTGTGAGGGTGACTGAGCACTTAAGCAGGTTGCTCAGAGAGGCTGTGGAGTCTCCATCCTTGGAGATATTCAAAACCCAACTGGACATGGCTCTCTCAGAGCAACATCCTCCAGGTGACCCTGCTTGAGCAAGGGGGTTGGACCAGATGATCTCCAGAGGTGCCTTACAACCCCAAATATTCCGTGATTCTGTGATAGTTTATAGATATATTATCTTTAGCTGATATTTCTTAGGAGATGTACTATCTCATGATGATTCAGAGGCAGCAATTAGAAATGTTGCACAGTCATAGCAGCATTAAACTAATTCAGAGTAGAGAGATTACTGTCAGGGAGGTTTAAGAATGTTTTTTGCTGTGTGACTGGTTAGTAAGATATGTACCATGGCTAAGCACCTTCTTATTTATAATACACATGGACACTGATTTGAGGGCAGATTGATGGTGTTTGCCAGTTCTTTGAAACTTTTTCCAAATAGAATCTTTTTGTTTTCCTTAAATATTATATGAACCAGCCAGTCTTCACCTAGTCTTTTATTTCTTCCACCTACTGAGTTGACTAGGCAATACTTTCTTAGCTACATGAAAAATACTGATGAGTTTGCTTGTCTTTGGGTTATTGCTAGTATCTGGCCCATGTCACTTTTTCATTGCTCAAACTACAGGTTAAATAACAGATTGCTACCTGCACACACCTCTATGAAGAGTTAGCTATCTAAAAGGTTTCAGGGATATTTAAGAAAAAAACATGCTAGAGCAGCATCTAGCAATTTGAGAGGATGTTATCAAATCTTATGCTTATGAGATTATGTTCATTAATTTTTGTTAGTGGCAGTATCAGAAATAATGAAAAACTATCAGAAGATGAAGTAACGTGTGCCACAACATGATCTAAAAATTCTTTGGAAAAATTTAGAATACCAGTGGGAATTAGATGTTTTTAGCAGCCAGAGGTACCAATTTCCCAATCATTTCATCAGTAAGAGCTTTGAATAGAAGAACTGAATTTTTCCTCAGGCTATGCATACTTTTTTGATTAGTAGTGGTTTATGTATGCAGTAAAGCAGAGAAAAAGAAGTAACACACTTCCGTTACAGGGAAGCAGAGAGAGGAATTGTCCTGCCCTGAAAATATAATTGGCTTGTTAGTGGAGATGGATGTTCATCAGTGAGGTTTTGCGTAGGAGAAGAAGTACTAGTTTGCATGGTAATAGCAGAAATGTTCTTTTTGGCTGATTCTACTCTTAGAACAAGGAACATAGTAAAGTTTGAAATTCTGAAGAACTTCATAAAATTATACTACAGTTTTACTTCTCCCTCACTTACTCCATAGAATCGGTGAAGACAGGAAATCTAGTTTTTGCACTTCTTAACATTTTGTTTGATGCAGTCTGTCGAGTGCTCTAAGATACTGTCTTTCTGTGTGGAATCCAGAATGCAATAGCTTTACTTTGAAGAGATCTGTATTGCAGAGTCTAAGCTGTGCATCCTTTTATTTATGTTAGTTTTTGTTCATTTTTGATGTCCCAATACTAACTACTGCAGTTCTGTTAGATACCATAAGATGAAATAATAGTCTGTTTTCTGCAAGGAAATTAGTCAGCCAAACCAAAATAATTTTTTTATTCTTGAGCTTTTTTTCAAGCAGTGGCCAAAGGCATGAATCAATAGAAACCTGCAGATTACTTAATAAGAACAAACAGTGCCTAAATTGAAATTATTCTGCTGCTGTCATCCATGGAAAAAAGAGTCTGTGCAAACAAAACAATGCAGCTCAGAACTAATTTCTGGTAAACTAGACATTATAAACCATATATTTAATTAGGTTTTTAAGAGGGATTTTATACTCTACTTTTCTATTCTTGAATGTTCTATTTTTAATAGTGAAATGATGGTATACTATGATTGAGGAATTTCTGTTTAACACAGTGACTAAGTTGTATACATCAGAACTGTCAAAGCTTTTTTCTGAGCACCAAAAATTTTTAGCGTTCTGTCATATAGCACTGTGTGATAAATATCCTCTGCATAATATTTTTTTACAACTTCAGTTTAGTCATTCTTTATATTTTGTGTCAGTAGTGAGAAAAGCACTAAAGGGATTGTATAAATTGTTTAGAACACAAATAAACTGGACCTAAAGGAATGCTGTTTAGAAAGAAGTATGAAATTGTTCTCTGAATGTGTTTACGTAACACAACAGATTTACTTTTAAGAGGAATTTGTTAGAGGAGAACGTGGGCATGATATTGATCAAAACTTCATCTGAGATAAGGCAATCAGCCAATTTTATCTGCACTTTTGAAGACTTCTTGTCATATTATTGACAGTGATGGTCGTCTTTTAGGAACTTCTTGAACTTTGATGAGAAAGCTGAATTGAGTATTTTTCAGAATAACCAAATAATTTCACTGATACCCACAAGAGTTCTGGTGAGCAGTAAGGATGGGAGGGGACTGTAAGAGAGACAGAGAATAGGGGTAATAACCAGGCTGGACACCCTAGTAACTTTTAACCTATTTCAGTCAGCCAGCCTCTGACCCCTTATTCCGGTTTCATTCAACCTTCCTGGCTTCCTAAGCAATTCTTTTTCACTGCTGTCATCCAGATTCCCTCACTCCAGGTGCCAGCTCAGTATCTCAGCTCCACTGACTACTCCCTACAGCATCATCTCTGCACTATAACCCTGAACGCAGCCTCCTTGAGCTCCTGTTACCAAAGACATCAGTGATTATAGCCTGAGCTGGAATCCAGCCCCCATCCCTCTGTCTTCTTCTTTCCTATGTCCATTTGGGTCCCAGTATCATTCAAAAGCCATTCAGGGCAATGGAGGAAACAGAAATCTGGTGGAGGGATGGGAGGTTGTATTAGGAGTCCAGTGCGGAGACAAACGAAATAGTTGGCAGGGGAGGATGAGAAAGCAGCCACAGTGAGGACTCACTCCAGAAAAACACTGAATCACTGGGCTAACAAAAAGGTCTTTGGAACAACATCTTGAATATACACAAGAAAGATTTCCATTGTTAAAACTAAATAAAATGGTATTATAGAAATGAAATTTAGAATAAAGGAGTGTAGGTAAGCATTTAAGTTCTGTGGATGGATAAGAAAGGCTGGATTGCTCTTAACTAGTGGTTGTTGTAGAAATTATAGTTAAGGGAAGCAGCAGTTAAAATCAAAAGAAAATGAGCTGCAAAAACAGAATAGAAACAACTATGCAAACAAATAATCAAAGCAAAGAACTAGAAAAAATAATTGGAATTAACAAATACAAGTGCCATCCACCAGCAGCTTTGCCCTGCCCCATTTGAAAGTTACGCTCCTTCCACAAATGCTTCATGAGATAAGCTGCATGCTCTCGCAGGCACATTCTGGGACATTTTGACACTTTGGGAGAGCTACATATTGGGAGCTTCTTTAATATACATAATTAGCAATAGTAATAATTGTGTGGTAAAACAGTTTCTGCCTAATCCAGTAGTTAGCATTTAGAGCTTTTTTTTTTAAAAAAAAAATCTTACAGCATTGCTAAAACTTTCTGGAAAATGAACTGACAGTTTTCCAATTAAGTCTTGTCTTGTGTTTTTCTTCACATCTTTTAATGACAGTGTCATCTAATATGATGATTTTATGAGTAGTTTTGCTAACTCATTCAGCAGAGTAATCAATAGAAAAAATAAGCCATATGGGTTGTAGTCCATTTGTATTGGATGGGACAGATGGCATTATTGATAGATGGAAATATTCCAAATAATTATTGTATAATGATATAACAGTGACTCTGGCTGCACAATTTTATTAATTTACTTTATGTATGCACTTTATTCAATGGTGGTGGAGTTGTGCTGTTTAGATAGAGTTCTCACTATGTTTAGTTCAGAGCTGAGTTCCCCTCCACCTTCTTTTTCCCCTCCCCATGGGCTTTCCATGCAGACTCATCTTTGTAGTAGTATTTTAAGTGGTGTATTATACTTCTCTCTGTACAGCAGACTCTGCTAGACTGAGATGGGCAAGACCATGGCTACATTTTTTTTTCCACCTCTGGACATCTGATTTTGGTCACTGTTGTTACCCTAGATACATAGAAGTAATATTCTATATTGTCTCAGAATTCCAGGCATTTCAGTTTAACTACTGTATATTTTATTTCTTACATCTTGCTAATCCCTGGCAAAACTGAGTATAGGCCAGTACAATATAGCAGTTTTGATCATCCGTGTAATAGAGACTGGTGTTGTCTGTTTCTAATCAAGCGTATATTCCACAGCAAAGTACTAGTAGTTGAGTTTCATCTGTGAGTTAAGAGTACATTAAATTTCTCCCAGATAAACTTGTAGGCCATTTGCTACTTTTGAAATATAGTTCTTGATAAACATAACTGAATGGTAAAAATGAATTTAATTTCTTATTTTGATTTGATGGCATATACAAAACTATGCGGCAGATTTTCCCGAACTGTGTGAAATGTTATCTCTAATTTCCTTGTCATAAAAAAAAAATGTACATGGAAAATGCTATAGTACATTTAGTGCACAATGCTTTTTATGACAATAGATTTTTACCTTTACAATATTAAAGTTAATTTTAAAATTTAATACTAAATTTAGGATTCTCTGTATTTGTACGTGAACCCTGAATATTAGTGAAATGAGATTTTGAAAAGTTGGATGAAACAGTGAAAAAATATGTTTTGTTAAGAATAGAAGAGAGGGTTGCATAGAAAAATAATATTTAATGGAACTGCAAGATTTATTAATAACTCTAGTACCATTAGCTTATATCTTTTGCTTCAAGCAATTCATTTTATACATCCTGTTTTTTTCTTCAGATGATGATATTATAGATTAGTGTGCTAATTCCACTCTGGGTTATTTTATTAGTCTGCTCCCACTATATTTTCTACCTTCAGTGATGAAGAATCTAACTCAGAAAATACTTTCTGTAACATGAAAAATTATGTGTCTTTTGGCTTTTATAACACAGCTGTCGTGTACCAAAAAGAATCATTAGTTGTCTGGTCCGCTCCCTCCAATAAATTCCTACCCAAGCAAAAGTAATACAAACTTTAAAAGTTCTCTAGCCCACCTTCTTCAGACAGGAGCTTTCTTTTTTGTGGTAAGTGTTCGGTATGAGTGGCTGTGATCCCGTGACTGTTTCAAATCCAGCGAAAAGTGCTACAATTGACTTTCAGTCTCTCAGGAATGCCAGTCAGGTTGTTGACAATGTGTGTCTTAATAGCACATGATATAGAAGTGCTGGGGAAAAGATTTGCAATGTTTATCTGACATATATATCATGACTGCGTTTCTTGCTTATTTCAACTCCTGGGTAACTTGATGCCAGCTTTAAACATCTAAATTTAAACCTCTTTGACCAGATTTACAGCCTGTTTAGACATCAAAAGATGTAAATGAGCACGAAGAAGGGTTTTTGAAAAACACCTAAGAGTGAATGTCTAAGAACCACTGGCTTGTAGGGAGTCCCTGCACCTAACTGGTTTTGACACTCTTGTAAATCCTATTTCGGCTTCCCTGCATCTTAAACTAACGACTAAATACTTCTGTAAATCTGATCTTTCCACTTTGTCCACAGAATAAAATATAGAACAGTGCTGAGGTCCCAGGTCAGTTATAAACAAGTTAATTCCAGTACCAGAGGCAGTGTTTTTTGAAGTAGTTTTTATGTCTTCATGGCAGTCATTTAGAATGGTATCATGTATCTGTAACACAGTAGTGCTTTGCATTGTTCAGACATTGCCATTGTATTTGAAGTATACAGACAATCATCAATTTAAATAAAATTCATACATTTTCTGTCTCTTTATCCTAAGTAGAGCCAGAGTAGATAATACTCAGAGAGTGGACACCAAAGCCTATTCTTGCTACAAAGGACTGGACAGTTTAAGATCCTCTTTACCCATTGAGCAAATTACTTTTAAATTAAAAAGAATAAAAAAAACAGATTTATACAAGAGGATATTTACTCTTTCACCATCCTGAACAGATTTTATAAGTCTGTAATATTCAGGTGCATGGCTTTGTGTATTTTATTATACGTACTAGTTAATATTTATGTTGAATACAGTTGTTATATTTCCAAATCGTATTGTAAATTCTGTGCCCTACAAACAATGATACAGGCAATACTGGTTGAAATGGTCTCCTTCTTTTACTAGTTTCTCAAATAGAGTAATTGAAATGTGAGGAGTAGAAGTAAATTAATATTATAAAGGTGTAAATGACAGATTAAAACCCTGCTACATTTACATTGCAGAAAAATCCCTCAGCGTTAATTAATATAATTGTTCGTTTTACCAAAAGAAAACTAAATAGTTTTGAAAAACATTGCCATAAGCCAGTACATAAGCCCAAGAATTCAGTAGAAAGAAAATACATGTTTTTGTTTCCTTTTTTTTAACACAACAGGTTTATGGCATTTATTTTTTTACTAGATACTGTTTTGAAAGTTCCACAATTTGAGATATTAAAACAGGCCTCTTTTATAGCCCATGTTGAGAACATGCAGTGCATTCATACAGCACAATGGTAGTGGATCTTTCATGTTGTGCCTAGTGTATTTCATTTCCCCTGTGTTAGGATTAAACAAAGCTTTTGTATTCATTTGAAGTGATTGTAATGAGAATATTTAACACAGGTCAAATGCAGATAGTGGAACTCTGGAGGTCCCTGAAAATATTCTGCCTTTTGACACTGGGCAACAGTTGAATGCGAAAGGACTGCCACTTTCACTTCTTTTTTTTTTTTGGAGGAAGATTCTGATATTCTATTTGTAAAATTAGCAGAACTGTGATGAATTTAAAAAAGGAATACAAGTAACAAGAAGAACAATGAAGCAGTCTACATGATCTTAAGTAAAGCCATTATTAGAAATTAAATATATAGACACATAAAAAATCATATGCTTTGCATAAGTGTTCTAAACAGCATAGATTAATTTAACCCATTGCAGAATATAAACATAAAATATGAAGTAATGTAAAATAAGAAAGGGTAGTGTTTCTTATTTGTGTGAATGTTTATGTAGATAGATATATAGAGATACAGTTAAATCCTCTGTTGGTATAAATCAGCTTAACTGATTCCCACGAACCTGTACTGATTTACACTAGCTTATTTGCCACTTACAGGTAATATACACATGTATTTGAACTTTGTATTTCAGTTAGGCAATGTGAAGAAATGCACGTCAAGTTACTGAAGGTGGTAAACAGACTAGTTCATCCAGGTTGACTGATTTTCCCCTGCAGCAGTCTCTTTATAAGAGGTTTTTTGAGTGATTCTTCATCTCCTTTGCTGAAGATACTAATTCTGTTTTGAGCTTGTCTCTTTTGTGCTAAGCAAGAGGGGATATATGCTTCTGCTGTTTTGCTTGGGTCAGAACCTCTGGTCAAAAGTCTTATGTGTCATGACTGTGAAAGCCATTAGCAGGATTTCATCCCCATGGCTGGTACTCTTCTCAGTGCCTCTTTATAGAGAGTAGAAAGGCATTTGGTTGAAAAGTGACCAAGGTCCTACTTCACTCAGGAAGCTTTCCTTTAAAACTCTAGTTCTAATTACAGGTAGGCCACTTTAAACCCCCACACTGAAGGAATAAACTTCATGAAAGTCGTCAGCATTCTATTGTCCTCTGGACAAGTTAATTCTGATGATCACAATCTGAAAGGATGGCAAATTACCACCCCTACCTACAAAGACAGAAGTTTTATTGACAACTGGTCCTTCCTAATATTGCAACAGATGAATCTCTCGGCCAGAGATGCAAATGTTCTATCCAAATCAATGCTTCCAACAAGTGATTTGATGTTAGGTACTAACTAGTTATTCCAGATCTTGATCTCTTCCTGAAAGGGTGTTTTAACCTCCTCTGAACAAAAATCGGAGAACTCAGCTCTCAAAAACTAGTCAAACTCCTATACTGGAAATCGTCTCTTTAAATCTGTGAGGAATATCCTCTTAATCTTCGTGGACATGCCAGACCCAAAAAAGCATTCTTGTTGCAGGAAGCAAAATTCAACTATTGAATAGATTCAGCAAATTACCCTGAAAAGAAACTCCACAATTAACTAGGAAAATGTATACCTGGCCTTTTCCCTCAGGAAACTCCAGTCATAATTACACCTCAAAAAATCTTCTCTTCCATTTGAAACTCTGTGAGTATCTCATCTCTATTCAGATACAGAGTTATGCTCTTCTACCACTGAAAACTTGAAAAAAAAAATTTCAGGAAAATATCTTCTTTGAGTAGAAATACTTCTGTAGTAGTGAATAGTACAATCCAAGGGATCCTACTAAATTCCAGTATTTGCTTATCCTCATCTCTGGTTCTGTGTGCTGGTCATAATAATAAATTTATTCTCTCCTCTTCCTTTTCTCTCTGAAGACTATGATGTGGGCTTCAAAACTTAATTCTAGATCTTCAGTTTCCTTACTTATAAATGTCAAAATAAAAGAAAACCAAAAATTCTTCATCCTTTTCTCTACATCACTGTCAAGCAAGTACTTAGGATGGTAAAAATGTGAACTAACATTATTTTGAAGCCCTTTAGATTTTGGCGTAGCAGACAGTGCTAACTATTGACCCAGTAACATGTATGCAAACTCAGCAGTGAATAATCACTTTCAGCTTCCTCTCTGTGTTTATTCTGCTTCATGGATGAAAAATAAAAATGCTTTCAGCTGATGTGATGAAAACCTGTAGCTCTTGTCGATCTTTAGTTGTAATGCAATGAACAAAGCTGGAAGCAAACTTGAAATCTAACTTTGTAGTTGGCAAAGTCATTACTTGTGTATATATCTCAGTAAAGGAGTAAGTGAGTCTAAAACAGGAAAATATAACTTTACTGATGAAAATACTAATTGCTAATCATTTCTAATTAAGAGTCAGTTATTTTGGTAAAGTTTTCTCTTAATTTGTCACATGTATGTCTCTGTAGAAGCAATTATAAATATCTAGTCAGTAGTGTATAGTCTTTCTGTACATGTTCTGCAGAATTACATGGGGGAGATGTATAGATATATAGTTTAACAATGTATAGATATATAGGTATTCTCTCCCCCTCCCCCTTTGTTTATGTATATGTGTATATATAATGTATATACACACACAAATATATTTTTTTCTTAGTATATCAATTTTAAGAAGCATATATATTAACATGTGTCACCATAAAGGCTGTTTATTGAAAACTTTCCACTCTAACCTCATATACATCACCTGCCTTCAGGCACATAAAAGTTAAGATCCCTATTTATGCTTCAGCAGTAATCTGAGACAAGTAACTTCATCTTCAATAGAACTGATTTGCTTTCTGTATGTCTCATTCCAAAGGCTGTTGAAAACAATTGGGTATTTAATTCAAACTTGGCTTATAATTTTTAGATGCCTGAAATTAGTTAATATGAATTTCTTATTATGAGTGGATTGTAAGAAACTGCTGTAAGTGCATCATTGGAGTTTGACTGCTATAGCACTGAACCGAGGGAAAACCTGTCTTACAAAATCTAGGTTCCAAACTGTATGTAGGACTTTGTTGACCAATATGAATGACTTAAAATAAATAAAAGGAATGTGTGGTCCTAGCAGTTCTGCTATACTGTATTCTATATAAGTGACCTTGCTGTGCAGTCTTACCATATTAAAAAATGAAAGTAACTGATTACAGTGCTGAAAACAAACCTTTGACCCCAAAATACTCACATACATAAGATGAAGGTTGGTAAATGTTCATTTTCCAATAAAAATCTTTACATACTAAAAAGTGCCAAATTCAAGATCATTTTCAATTGCACATTTATACATCATATTATTAATAAACATGGCTGTCTCAATGAGTGTCTGGTAATTAGTAGGAGTTTAATAATGCTGCTGAAATTTTCAAATGGCTTTTCTTCTGCCTCCAACAGCATCACAATTTTCTTCACTACATACTGCAAAATTTAATTACAGCTTTAACAACAGTAGCTAATAGTGCTGTACAGGTGGAGGATTAAGTCTACTTAAAATATGTCAGGTAAAAGCTAAGATTTTTTTTGAAAATCAGTTCCACAGCTCAAGTTCAAAGTTCAGAAGCAAGGTAGACTTTCAAAGAAAAATCTCTGCAAGCAGTATCTGAAATTTAAATTCTGAATCATAAAATAAGCCATCCTTAATGCCCACAAAGTAGATTTTGACCATTAAATTTTCTCTTTTTCTGTCGCATCTGGATACACCTTCTCAAATGATTTTCATCGGGTGGAATCTTTCCATCCGTAATTCAGTTCAACTCTCTCTCCAAAGTGCTTATTTTTGACACTACACATGATGAATAAAACCCTCAGAGTGACAGTCTGTGATCATGTTTCATGTGGCAGACTTCATTTGCTTTCAGTTTATATTGCTATCAATTTATGACTTTGTTCCTTAAATAGTTATCTTTTTTCCACATTGTAACTCATATATTGAATGATGTATGTTTGAGAGGTATTTCAAGGAATCTTAACTTTAATCATTAACTGGTTATCTCTTGGCACAGGAACCTTTAGTTTGTTGTGAGAAAGTTAATATTTTTAAAGCAAATAAAATAGCTTTTCAATATATAATTATTTTCTCATCTCTTTTCATTTTCATACCGTTTTGAGTATCTAGCATACAGTGCTTGAATTTACATTTAGCTCTGCAGGAACTGCTTTAAACACTATTATTACAAAGGAAGAAGTCAAAAATCAAAGTGAATTCTTAGTCCAATACTGAGATATAGGAAGGTGCTATTGCAGTAACAGCAGCCTGCATTATAGTATAGAACTAATTCACAGCTTGAAAGAAAGTCCCTGCTGGGGAGGCAGTGTAGGGGAACTGGCAGAATTTTGCTGCATCTGCTCCCTACTGCTAATAAGCTTTAACTTGTTTCATTTTTATTATGCTTACTCTTTAGCTATTTTGCTTCCAAAATTATTTCTGTAACTATGAGAACACATAAAAGGGAGCACGGCATGTAGAGCTGTTTAAAAATTTAAAACTATCAGCAAGGGAGATTAAAGGCCATAATGAGTAAGATGGTTGCCTTCTCAGTGTGGGTTTTTAGAATTCAGGCACAGAGGCACTGGTGGAAAGACTGAGTGTAAGTAGTGGGTAGAACAGATTTCATGGCTTTAGTAGCTTTTACAGCCAGAAGGCACCATTAGATCATTTAGTCTAACCTGTATATCACAGGCCATTACATTTCACCCAGATATTCCTATTTTGAACCTGGTGAGTATACTTAGACTGAAATATATCAGACCTCAGGAGTTTAAAATGTTTTATGCCACAGGCTGAGAATTGAGAAGCTGAGCTTCCCATGCAGTAGTAAGGGTGTTTGTCAGGTTGGTATGTACACATGATAGTAGGAGATGATCTGTGACTAATTCTGTGGAGTAAACCAAACAACCCAAGGCTCGTATGCAGTTAACATAAGCGAAAATCCCTTCCTGATCCCTAATCAGATGACCACTTTGACTTGGGAAAAAAAGACAGGTATGTATATGGTATCAGAGCACTTGTTTACCTAAATTTCCCACCTGAAGCCATAAGCAGTTCCTTCCAAAGGAAAAAAAAAAAAGGCAACCAACCAGAACAAACAAAAAAAACCTAGACTTAAGGTCTCATTATTTGTCAGTGAGAGTAAACCCTTCCCAGAAAGAAGGAAAATATTCTCCTTCAAGCAGTCATATCCATTCTTAAAGCTAATATTCATTGTCTAATTCTGAATTTCAGGCATTATGACCCTTTGACAGCTGTGCTGACAGTCCTATGCATCTCAGATTCTGAGATTCCAAGTCCAGACACATTCATTGCAGACATGCTTTCCTCTGAATAATCAGTGCTGTATCTGAAATTTATAACCATCTAAAAATATGCAAAAATTGTACTCTATATTTTCCATTTGATATTATCATATGCTTCCCATAGCTGGATATCCAGCATTTTAAAATCTTTCTTTTGCTGTCGAGCTGGCATAATTGTCACATACAATTATGAAATGTATTTTGAAGAGAGATTAAAATGAATAAAATTCAATGGGAAGTCAAAAATTCTAAGTCCATAGGGCTATTGAGACAATGCTGCTAGATAATGGGATGGAACAAGACTGTGATATTTAACTGATAAATTAAGCAAAAATGGAAGTCTCAGTCTTTAATAGGAGATTCTTCTCCATTACTGTGCATGCACAGGTCTATTTCTTTTTTTTTTTTTTTAACAACTACAGCAGGCCAATTTGGGTTTTCTTTCTCTTTTCAATTTATTGTTAAAAGTAATTGTCAAAGCTTAGCATTCAAGAAAACCTCCACATTGATAAGCCCAGAAAGAAGAGGTGTTATGCTAGTTATTACAGTCTTTTTTATACAGTCTTTCTTCAGGTTTTCAATTGTTTATCTCTTCTAGAGATTGGTTCAAAGCTGGCTATCTCTTAATGGAAGTGTGAGACTGATTGCTCTTATTTTGATCATGTCACAAGGCTTGAGGTGTGCCTTCAGCCTCTCAGTTTCCCAAATGAAAGGATAAAAAGCAGAGATCCAACAATAGAAAAGAGAACCAAAACTAACAAGCAAATGATATCCTTATTTACTAAATATCATTAAAAGAGAGCTTATAAAGTTACGCCTTAAATTTCATTTGCGTCCTTTTGTCTATCACCAGAAGTGACATAAGTTAATCCTTTTGGCCTCTGTTGATGATAATGGTAAAGATAAAATAGAAGACTGCCAGATTATTCTGTTTGACTGATACAAACTATAGGTAATATATAATTACTGATCTGATCTTTTATGAACTCTTTCTATTTTCATTGGCTTCCACATTTGCTTAACTTTTTTAAGAGAAGTATATAATGCTTACAGATAATATTTGCATTAGTAGTCCGTAGAGCATTAGTGATGAAAGTTCTGATTCCACAAAGACTTAAACATTTACTTTATGCACTGTATGTAGTAGACCTGCATGTAGAATTTTTACAATTATTATGAAAAAGACCTAATTTGGATTTTATTCCAAATGCCAGTATGTGGCAATTAGTCAGTGGAGAGATCACATTAATTTGAAATCCATTAGAATCTAAAAAACTGGTTGAAAGTACCCTTAGAAATAATACTACACCCTAAATTTCTAAACCTATATTTGTGCCCCTATGTCTACTTTCCCTTTTTATGCTTCTATTTTTGAAATGTGGGTAAAGGTTGTACAAAAAAATTCTGCAAAATGTGCCTGTTTTTTTTTTTTTTTTCAGGAAGGAATACTAAACATCAGACTTTCTTATTTTTGTAAGCAAGCTTTGCAAAAGGAATATTCTTAACAATTTTATTGTTATAAAACACTGAGGTATTCATTCTTTGAATTCAGAAGTGTTGTACCAGGAATGTATGTGGCCTATTTATTAGACAAACTAGGATGTTGAAAAGGATTACTTATATCCCACTTTCTTCAGGAATTGACATTTTTATTCTTATGCGGTTTTCCTAGTGAGATCTTTACTTTTTAAAGTCATAAACCTATTGTTGTGACTCTCTAGCAAAGCTTAAACTGGATCTCTGGAGTTTGATGCAATCTGTTTTATGCAGGCAGTGTAAAAGAAATTTCAAATGTATTACTTAAAGGCACATTAATCTTGCCACTATAATGGTATAATAATGCATGCCATCGAAGGTTTTCATAAACTCAGCTTCTAAAAGTAACATCACAGTATCTTCCTTTTTTGTTCTCTAAGTCAATTCTTTGTAGAGATAGCAATTAGGCATTCATCTTTTTCTCTTGCAGTCTGATTCCATATGCAGCTGTGAAGTAGGTAGACTTTAGTCCTTATACAACAAAAAGAGTATTTCTCATTTGGAAGAGATGGAGGAAGTCAAATAAACAAATGTATATAATAAATGTTAATAGGTAAAACGTGTACCTTTTTTCAATTAAATTGTTAAGTAAAATTGTTAAATGCTTATATAATGATTTGAATGTGGGTTTATCATATACTCATTATTCCTATTTTTTTGGAATGTTGGTAGGTCTGCCTTTGATTTTTCATTTTTAATGAAAAAATGCACTATTAGTTAAATTCTGTTTTAAGGTTAACACTTTTAAAACCACATTCTTTGTAAGCTAGTTTACAACACTTACAGCACAGCGTTTTTCATTTAGCTATGCTCCTTGCATTGGCTTCCACTTTGTTTTGTAGCAGTACTGTCATGCATTAGGCATTCATTAGTATAAGTTACAGGATTCCTGGAGCTCTTCTGAATAAGCACAGTGAAAGCAGAGTGATTTTTTACTAAGAAATAAGGCATGCAAAATGTAAGGAACTGAGTAATACTATGAACCAGCGAGATAGCTTTTTGTATTTGAGCAAAACTCAGGAAAGCATTATGCACACAGCAGTTCAGATAACCATTTTCTTTAATTTGGAGTTATAGGTTAATTACAATTTAAAAAATGAAGTAAGACACACTGTTGTTAACTTTCCTTCTTTTTATGTGAAAGGGTTTGTATTTCTGCATTAGATATTTTCATAAAAGTGTTGGCTAGGGCATCTTTTCAGCTTCAGCCTATACATGAATAAAGAATTTAATAAGAATTACCATTCTCATTTTTTGTGATTAGATACCCCACTGAATTGGATCTCATTTGATAGCTGTAGTATGTGGCCTTCAATAACTTTTCAGCCAAGCTCTTCAACCCCTTCTATTCCCAGCCAATGATCCTTATGCTTTTGCAGATTTGATTTAAGCATCCATATCACAACCTCTTTAGAGAGGTTAAAACACAGCCAACAGTCTTGGTGGCTCCACTGATAATAGGCTCAAAATCCACATCCCTCTGAATGGTGCCTGAAGCAGGCACACTTTCTGCTTGGCACTGTTCTGTTTTTGTTGTTCATGCTAGCATTGCTGTCTGTATCGGTATAAGCATGGACTGAAAATATACTTGCCCCCTCTAACTGCGATTGCAGCTCTCTCTGTGATTCTGTTTTGGGAAAAAGGAGAAGAGGAAACATTTCCTTTCTCAGAAAGAGACCAAGAGTAACGACTCCCTTTTCTACATTAAACTAATTTTCCTCCACTTCCAGTGTCACTATAAGGTCATACTTCTTCCAGCCCAAGACTCTGATGTGAATACCTCTGGTCAACTAACTGAAGAAGCATTGCTCCCTTCAAAGCTGTTATCTCTATGCTTCTGCTTGACTCTGTGCAAATTATCAATCTATAAAATCAATCTGGAATTTCCTAGAAGAACGTGAAACTCTCTTAGAATCATAAAATGTTGGAAGGGACTAGCTGTGAAATTCAGCTGTTTCAGTCAAGAAAGCCCAGTCATCTTTCTTCATCAAACGCATTGCTGGTATCAACGTAAGCATAAATTCTTATGTAAGAATATAAGAATAGCCGTAATGGTGATGAGTCCACCTAGTATTCTGTCTCCAAACAGTAGCCCTAAGCAGATGTGAATAGTAAAAACAGGAAAAATATATATTCCCCTAATATTCCCCCAGCCTCAAACTATTTTAATTCATTTTAAAATGAGTTAAATTTAATTTAATAATTATGTACACTTTTATTATTATATATATTAATAATTATTGTATAAATATTTTTAACTAATTTTTTTTAATATCTCCTTAATAATCCCCATTGAATCATTCTTCTTGTTCAGGCTCCTCTTGAACACACGTATAGTTCTTGCAACAGCATTTTCTCTCAAAGAATTCCATGTGTCACCCACCATCCTGGTCCACCTAGTCCATTTTTTGTAACCATGCTCTTACTAATATCATTCAATGGTCTCTAGTTTTTGTACTAAAAGACAAGAGGGAACAGTCAATTCTTATCCACCCTTTTTATGTCATGCATGATTTTGTAAACCTCTGTCATAAGCCCCTTAATTCTGGACAGCCTTCTCAGTCAGTCCCTTCATTCATAGCTTTTGATCATCCATATTCTTCTCCTCTGAACACGTTCTGGATCTCATATGTCTTTTTCCAGATGAGAGATCCAGATTTGTATACCTTATTCAAGGTGCAGGTGAACTGTGAGTTTCTGCAGTGTCATAATGTTACCCACTTTGTTCTCTATTCCTTTCCTAAGAATTCATAACATTTCGTTTGCTTTCCTGACTGATGTCAGCTGCTGTGGTTCTTCATTAAGCAGTCCATGAAGACTTTCTAAGATGTTGCATAGTTTAGTATGGCACTCTCCTCAGTGTTTACAGTAAAATGGCATCAGTCCTTCTTTGGGATTATAAAATGGAAGATAAATAACAGTCGCATTCCCAGTCCTTCTAAAATCTACTCCTTATCTTCTGTTTTTCCCCTGAGATAGTGATAAATGTGTTTTATCACCACAAGGATATCAATATATTCTTCACTATGGGAAAAGTCCTATTTTTTTTTTTTCAACAGGAAATGTTCAAAGATCATGGAGCATTCCCACTGCTCCACTAGACAGGGAATGATACAGATACATATATTTAGTAGAAAAATCTGGGTTTTGGCTTTCTTTTCCAAACTTTATGGAACTCCATCTTTCCCATCTTTGATGCATTATTCAAGTAGCATATGGTCCTCTTGGCAGTGGGAGGATATTATGAATTATGCTTTGAGGAGAATCTAATGTGAGACTCAGAGCTAAGTCTCTTGTCACATTAAACCGTTGTCCACATTCTTGGGATCTACCATTTCATAGCACGACAGGATCAGAATTCTGGGTTAATCATAGTGTGGTCTCTGAGGAAGTCCGATTTGCATCCATTCCTTGAAAAAAGCATTGTTACAGATTTTTGTTTTCAGAAGCTGTCTCCTGCCCAACAGCAGAATACTATCTGACCTCCTCCTCCACCCCTCATTAAATCAGCTTGTGTGAAACTGTAATACAGAAGTAGCATCCTTCTCCATATTATCTCAGCTGCCAGACATTGAACCTTTACAATCTACTCATTCTTCCTCTGACATCCAAACTTTTTCTGGTGCAAAGTTACCTTGGAGTATTTTGTTGCTAGAAAGGATTAAATCCTGTGGAAAAGCTAACAATCTGTTTATGGCTTGAAAGTAGTGGAAATGGGAATCTTTGAAAGGCAGACCCTTTACCACGAATTAAAGATCATTTGAACACTGATAATTCTTAGCTAGGAAATAAGTGCCCATGGAGTTAAAGGCAGATACCTTTAGATGACAGCTTAACCTGTAGCCTAATTAAATTTGTAAAGTTTTGTAAAATTCAGGTCATACTTTAAGGAATCACTGATTACCAGACCTTGACATTACACTCTAAATCTCCACTGGTAGAAAATTGTTGCAGCTGAGTTTTTCCTAATCATTTTCCAACAGTGTTTGGCCCTGTTTTCTCATCTCTCAGTAATAAGAATTTTACAGCGGTTCTGAAGAACTATTTAATGCTTCTTTTTCAAGAATTACAAGGCAACCTGCTTCCTTTTCTACTTCGGATTTCCTTTTCTAAGACTGTGAAGGTATGAAAGAAGGACTGGGCCAAAACCTGTGCTCATTTATTGAACAGACTACATCAGTATCCTCATACAAGAATTCTAAAGATTTGTTTTCCTTCATAGTATCACAGCTGTCTGCTGAAAGTGCTGAGTCACATAGATGAGAGTGCAGAATCAATTGTAAAGAGCAAGTTAGTGGTAAAATAATCACACTTTATCCTTAATAATATGCTTACTTATATTATTTCAGCATCATATGAATACAATTCCCTAGCAGACCTTATGTGTTCATTCTCATTTACTGGACAAGCTATCATAAACATATTCAGCTCTTTAAGGCAGTTGTAAATTTAAAGCTAACTCAGGCACACTTTTAAGACTAAATGCAACATCCATGTATAACACAAATGTCAGCGATTTCTTGAAAATAAGTCAGGTGAGGTCATTGTTAGAAGTATTTTTGTAAGATGCTATAGCAGTTGACGAAAGATTGTTAGTCCCCAGTAGCTCCATCACTTTGTGCTTTGCACAGACCCTTAAGTTAAAGGTTATGAGTGCCAGTGGAAGTTTATAGCACTGCACAGGTGTACTATGTATAGTCTTTCACTCAGAATGATTCTTACTTGTTAAATTTGGAAATGTACTTTATCCTGGCCTTAATTTTCATGTATTTCTTCATACTCTAAATGGCAGCTGAAGGCAAGCAGAAATATTGAGTAATTGATTTAACAACCTAAGACAAGTACAGAGAAGTAGAAAAGTTTGTTTCAGTGCTTGCCGTGACCTGAGAGAGCTCCTTTAGACTTTTTTTTCTAAACAGTACCTCAGCACCTTGGGCCAGCAAAGTGGCCTTTAAGCCTGAATGAGCATGACTTTTTTTTTTTTCTCTCAGTGCAAAGCTCCAGTATTTCATCTTTTCAAACTGTTTTACAGCACTCAGAGCAGAATTATATTGACAAGGTTAGAATTCATCTCCTAGAGGAGAATACTGTGTTCCTGTTAAGCGCTAATATAACATTTATGTGTTGGTACCTTAATAACAGCCCATCTTACCTAATGAAAGAACTGAAAGCAAACAGTACTCAGTGAGATTTTATTATGACTGAAGTGACTGCAATTTGAGACAAATTATTGCTATTTTTGTTCCCATATCAAAAACAGAAATGTTAAAGCAATTGCTACATGTTTGATATAGAATTAGACTCCACTATCGTTAATATAGAAGTAAGTGCATTTTTCATGTAAACAGCTCACAAGGGTCAAGCATCAAAGACGTTCTGTGGAAAATGCTTGTCAATAACTTTGCAAGTGAATTTTGAAATAAAGTGCCTGTAACCTGTCATTATTCCTTCCTCTCAAAGTCAAGAGTGAGTGGATGAAAATTGAGCTTGTGAATTGAAGGTACTGTGAGTTATATGGCCTTATCAACTTTGGGTAAACTGACAGTTTTGCCTTGTTATTATTTTTCCATTCAGAGGTCAGGCAATGGGCAATATTACCAGTAAAGACTGCAGTGTAAGCAAATTGTTATATAAAAAAAATTATCTGTGTACACCAAGAAGAAGGTGTTAGTCACTACTATTAAAATGCTCAGTATATGATCTGTGTTTAAAAATGGAGGAAAAAGTAAGACAAAAATATCTGCTGGCCAGAATAAACATTTAAAATTGTTCAAATAAAAATGTGTTCGTTCGGAAAGCAGATAACATTAGTGTAAATACTTTGAGAGAATATATATAATAAAATATATAAAAATTCATAAAATTCAATTGCTTTCCATAAATAGACTTTGTCATGTAATAGGAGTTTGAATGTATGTCTTTAAGATAATGGCAGATGTAAATGTGCTGTTCCTAGTTTAAAGTTGTAAGGCCTCTTTTCTTTTATTCAGATGAAAAAGGATTGAACACACAGCAACAATACAGGGACAAGATAAATCTTTTATGAAC
The DNA here is from genome assembly GCF_036417845.1 of Apteryx mantelli. NCBI lineage: Eukaryota > Metazoa > Chordata > Aves > Apterygiformes > Apterygidae > Apteryx > Apteryx mantelli. Next base: position 56,534,104 of record NC_089981.1, read on the forward strand.
TGATCTTATGTTTGTTAAGATTCAAAGCTAATGCTCTTTAATGTACACAAGTACAACTAATTTAGGTTGAAGGGGCTACAAATTCACAATTTCTTTCTCTGTCTCATGGAAGAGCATTTCAGAATTCTGAAGCATTATATTCAATTGCTATACCTATTAACAAGTTACATTGCAATTTATACTAAAATTTTTACCAAGCAAGTAAGCAGAAGGCGTGTCCTACTTCTTTAACACCGTTAGAAGAGAAACAGCTCAGTGACTCAGCTTACCAAGTAGGCTAACTAGATGTGTTGTTTGATGTAAAAAAAATTTCAAGTTTCTAGGTATTTTGAAAAACAGCTTTGCTATTAAGGAAGTGTGCTCTTCCTATCTTTTAAGAAGGTTTGTTCAGACCATTCTGCTGTTCAGAACTGTCTGAACTGTATCTTTACTGTATCCTTAATATTCCAACCTTTAAAATAAATCAATATGTTTCACTAATGCATTTTTGTAGCTTCAGTAGCTCTTACCATTTCCGTTCTTCTAAGACCATTGATATGGACAAATGTCACCATATGCAGAAATTAGAACTCTGCCGTATTCTGTTGGATTAGAATGAGTGTAAAATACATTATGATTAATATTTCCTTAAATGACAGAGGCATAGTAGCTGAGATTGAAAAATGAGCAGATAGGAACTGTCAGATAAATTCATAATTGCTCAAGATGACTTTCTCAATAAGAAAGAAAGTTTAGGGAAAAAAACAGTCTCCATGAAATAACTCTTCTGTACAGACTTTTTTGAATATATCAACTGAATATGAGCATCATCAATTTCTAACAGTTGTGTAATATCCACAATATTTTGTTTACCTTTTAGGAAGAAGACTCAGAGACATATAATGATGTAGCTACAGTGTGCGGAATGCTTGCTGTGGTTGTAATATCTCACTTACCCAGAGATGCGGCCATTGAATGGCATGTCATTGCAGTAGTTGACAATCCAATGCAAAGAAAACATTTTGCAATGAAGATGTTATCAGAGGGCTTTGAAATTGAATGTGAATCTGTGGAGTCCAGTTCTGCATCTTGTGCTTCAATCTCTGTACGTCTAAGCTTGATTTCACCTTCCACTTCTCCACCCAATTTGGATGGACCTCTTCATGACTTAGTTGTTATGTTTAGACAAGCTGTTGAGAAACTTTCTGAAGACTGCAATGCAATTCCTTTGTCTTCTAGAGCTTTTTTCAAGGAAGATTTTTTTGATGCTCAAGCACTACAAACAGGTAAGACTTTTGATGATGTTAAACAGTGTTAATACTAACCATAAGGTAATTTTTCTTTACTTCTACGTTAGGTTTGTTTTGAAGAAGGTATTTTAGAAGTGCCTTTGAGGATAGGCATGATTAAGATATGTTTGTTCTTTTGCTGGTTGCCTGGCATAATTCTCAAATAGAAAAACTCCATCTTTGGAGGTTTTCAAGTCCAGACTGGATACAGCCCTGACTAAGCTGGTCTGATCTCACCTGCTGACCCTGCTTGAGTAGGAGGTTGGACTAGATGATCTCCTTCCATTCTGAATTATTTTATGATTCTATAAAAGAGAAATTGCCAAGAAATCTGGTGAAGTCCACATAGCAGCCTCAGAGTCGGAGACAGGTAACATGAATCTTCTGCATAAAAGTCTTTGAACAGAGTTCAGATGATAGAACATGTTTGTCATGATCTATAACTATTTTTAAATATCAGTATTTCATGTACTAACAGATACTTTTTCAAGAATAAATAATAATGAAATATTAATGTTCTAAAACAAATAAATGGTGTTGCATCCTGTAGATTAGAGGGTGTCTGTTTTTGAACATGGAATGACTTCGTACCAGCTTATTTAAATAGAACCTTCAACCAAGCAATTTACTATTTTTTTCCTGATGTTTAGATTTTTTAAAATCTGATTCCCATGCGAAGTAAAGAGAATACAGAACAATAACTATAATGTGGCAACTATGATTTATCCCTTATATTTTATATCTGTATTCTGTGCTGTGCTCAGTTTGGAAAAACTAACATTATGCAAGTGCACAGAAACCTCTTTTGTCCGTCAGGCCTACAAAATTGGAAGATCATCCTCGTATTAATTTCAAAAGGAATACGATGAGAACCTTAGTCTATGTTTGTCTCAAACATACACGCACATAAAAAAATCCTTGCAAAACCACAACTGATCTATATTAATTAGCTAACATAAATGTTAGCCCTCAAATATTCTACTGTCCTATTTTTTTTCTTAACCTGCAGCAGTTTTTGAAGAAAATTCAACTTGACATTGTTTAATAGATTTAAAGTACAGGACTTGAAAGCTATAAAAATGTGGCATAGAATAAGCGTATTTAATCCAGGAAGCAAGGAATGAACATATAGCCTGACAGAATGTTGTTGTTTTTACTACGTCTTGTTTAAGAACTAAAAGGAAACCTGATAAAACATGTTCTTGGCATGGGATTAACATTATCCTTTTGCCTGCTCTCTTTCTGATGTTTTGTAGGCCATAAAATAATTACTTTCAAATAAATTTCATTTGTTTTATTAAATATATTGTTGACTATAATGTGTAAATAGTATACATGAAAATTTGATTTGATTCGATTCATGTTACTCTACTAATGGCATAGGTATAGAAAGAGTTGTGATTTTTATATATTCATTTTTGTTTGTATTCAAATCTATCTACTGTCATAATTGCCATCGTTATAACAATTTTGTCATTGTCATCACTGGTAAGAAATACATTCTTGCAAATCTCTAGATTAAATATGCAAGTGGAGTTAATTCATTGATGAAGAATTTAAAAAGAACTTTAATCTGAAAATCTTCAGAAAGTTCATGTGATGGAAAGAAGAACTATGCAATCTATTTGAAAATAATTTCTCAAATTGAAATAGTTGATGATGAATTAGCTCTTACTGATAGTTTCAATCTGATAGAAGACTATTATATGAGTTTCCACTCTATTATAACACAGATTCAAAATCAGAAGACTAATCTTCAATATCTCATTGAGGCATAGGGACATATTTAAGTGTTTTGCTAATATATGTCCTCAGAGCCTTCAAAGGCTTGTAGCCTCAGATGAAGTCTCCTTAGCTTTCCAAAGGATGCAGCATATTAATGGATTACTGAAATATATGCTTAACTGTCTTATATACTATATTATACTTCTTATAAATTAAAATGTACTTACACATATACATTAACTCTCAGTTAAAAAAGCATTTTATAAGGTCTCAAAGATTTCACTGTTCCCATTCATTTCAGTATCCTCTAGACAGTGCCCAGTGGCAGAACTACCGCAAATGTCTTTGTGTTCTGTAGTATGCTTCACAGATGTAATATCCCAGTACTAATATCAGATCTCCCTCTTGAATCTTACAATATTTTACACTGTCTGTAACATAAGCCCGAGGTGTTGGAGATTGCTAGGCTCTGATGACCCCACTTCCTAACAGTTTCTCTTAGTGTGTTCACTGTTTTCTTACTCAGCCTTAAGATGGTCCTCAGATTCATCTACCACATCCCATTATCTTGTCAGCCTTCTTTCTAAGTCTGGATTCAGTACCAAGACAGAAGAAACTGCATGTTTTACATTATCCAGAATTTTACTTCATTACCTGAATAGAATTAGAAACTTACATATTTATATGTTTAGGCAAGTTCAGATAAGCTTATTCTGCTTATGCTCTTGAGCCGGATGGATGCATGAATTTGAATGTCACAAGAGGGACAGAGCATACTCACTAAGGAACAATACTGACTTACAAAATAAACTAGTTTGAGTCTTGTCAGCTCAGAACATGGCCAAAATTTGCTCATATCTGTTTCTGTAGACTTGCTCTAGGATATTTTAACTATTTGGATGTCTCTTTGTGATGATTTCCACTTCCTCCAAAGCTTAAACTTTCTATTGCAGAGTTAGGTCCAGGTGGGTACCACAGTCTACTGATGGTAGTGATCAGATAGTTGGTAAAACTGTCTTTCAAACACAAAGGAGCACTTTACCAGAACCTAGATAAAGTAGAAATATTCTAATTGTGAAAATATGCAAGCCTAATATACGAACTTTTATGAAATTTTCTTTTCTTGACATGGCTGCCAGAACCCAAGTGATACTGAGAGAGCAGATTTTCGGCTGCTGTTTATTAATTCAGCTCAGGTGTTGCTGGTTGCTAGCCATCTGTATGGTGATCTGTTACTGTCATATTTAATCTCTGACATGTGTTAGACATTGTTGATCCCACAAGTAGTTCTGTCCTTTTTGGAGTCTTCAACTACTGTTAGATTCAGAGTCTGCTGAGGAAAGATAATAGTAATAACCTAGCAGGGAATGATAGATACTGCTATTCAAATATTTTTAATGTGAAACACATCAGATGCAGACATAGAAAGTATCATGTGTCAAAAATCGAAAGATATGGCTGAGGGATGCCTGCTGCAGTCTTACTGGATTTCAGGTGAACTTCCATCATGTGTCAGGATTAGTAGATAGTCTTCAGAGAATTCTTGTAAGGTCTTGAACTGCAATGTATTGTCTTCTCTATCAAGAACACAAAGAAGAAATAAAGGTACTTTTTTCTTATTAGAACTCAAAATCATTGGAGTGAAGTGAGGGAACACTGCCACAAGCCTTCTCAAATGAGCTTCTGATTAGATGATGGCTTTTTTTTGGTGCAAAGTTCAACATTCATTTGAAACAGTCCAAGCAAATTAGAGAAGCCTGTTCGTCCCTGATGCAGTAAGATGAGAACAGAGAATATGTATACTTTATGTGTTGTAACAGATTATTGGAAGTTATTATAGCCAGTGTTACCAATGTCAACAGAAGCTAAAGGTTTGTGATGCAAATTTGAGAAAGATAGTTTTCTGTCATCCTAAGACCAGATATAAAGTTTTATTGAACAAAGTGTAGTACTGATGGTGCCCTTCTCACAGGCAATCCCTCATAACATACGAGAGCATTATGGGCACCATGCTGAGACTGCAGAACGTGTTAGAAGTAGGAGGATTAGATTAAGCTGACATATATATTTAGTAAGATGCTGTTAAGCCTTTAGAATTCTTTAACATAAATTTGACTATTTCTTTCTTATTCTCATTTAAATATGTATTAATATAAACATGTCAGGACAAATTTGCTATACCATCTGGCTGACCAGATTATACTTCGGTATAGGAAAAATGAATGATCATAAGTCATCCCATTACGATTTCACAAACCCTGTTCACAGGCTGTATGCAAAGTATTTTTGAATATTTATTAGGGAGTGGGTCCTGCATTCACTAGAACATCATATTACATAATCCTTTTTTAATACTATAGAGAAAACAAAGTGGGAATATAAAAAGAAAAGAGAACAGGAATAGAAATATAGTCTGGAACTACCCAGGTGAACAGAAACTAAATAGTCATTAAGAACTGTTCACTGAGTAAAAATGAAGCAGGTACATAAGTAGTGATAACTGACTAAAATTATAGATATGAAACTGACTGACATACCTGTTCACAGACAAAATAATGTAAGTTTCATTTCCATCATAAACCAAAAGAAATAAGAAAAAGTACCAAATAGATGTTCAACATCTTGTTGAAAATATTCGGAGTACCATTATTGCTGTGTATTAAAGTTGTTATTTTGCTTATGATATTAGAGTTTTCTCGAATTGTCTTCTAACAGCACCAACTATTGTCCATTATTATCACCTTATACTAGATTTCAGATAAGTGTTTATTCTAAGAAAAATCCTTGCCCATAAGAACTTTCCATCAAAATACATCAGTAGGTCAAAGTCTGAATGAGAAAAAGATCAGAACATGCAAACAGAGTAAACATAATGAGTATTAGCAGGGGATACATTGATTTCCCATTTTTTAAAAGAATTTTTTTCTCTTTTTTCTAAAAATACTGCTTTTTTTAAAAGAAATATTGACCAAGATGTAACAGGGGAGAAATATTATAAAGTGAAAAGAAAAGGTGAAAGTGAATGGATCAAGAGTGTGGAACTTCCATTGTTCCAATGGAAGGATTATGAGAAGAAGTGACAGGAGACATCAGAGTTTTTGGGTGCAAAATGTACTCAGCCTAACTGAAGAAGTTCATTCTGAGAAAATCATCCTGTCCAGGAGTGCTGCTCCAACTATTTCATATATTTTTGCTTTCATAGTAAGTGTTTCCTATATGGAATTATCTCTGTTTCTTCCTCATCCATGTCCTCCAGGCTATTCTCATCAACATGGAAAATACCTGACACAAATTTGACAGTGCCTTCAACCAAAGCTGACACTGTCTAGCAGCAGTGGCTGCAGAGGAACACAAAGTAGTATGTCTTGCATCTTTTCCAGCGTTGCTAGATGTTCCACGGTTCCACTAGTAGTCTCCAAGAATAATTCTTGTATACTTCCTGTTTTCTCCTCATACCTTACTAGTCCTACCAGTCCGTCACCTACCAGTACACCAGGAATGAAACAAATGATCATAGAGCATCAGGCATTCAAAGAATAAGAGAAGGTGATGTGGAAACATTGGAAATATTTTCAATATTTCATCTCTCTTCCCACATTGGTGATATCTTCTGTTGCTCTCTTACAGATGATAAAATAATTATGGCTGTTTTGCTGCAGGGGGGAATTTAGTACAGATGTTAAGTTTGTTATACGGTACAAATGTACTCAGGTCCATGTTCTGTGAGGATAACTTCTCTATTTTGAGGGGTAGAAGGATATCACTTTCATTATACATAGGGAAAGTGACATTAAACATGGTTTAAATCCAGGAAAAGGAATTTCTGGAGGTTAGTTTTGCCATAAGGTTGGCATATGTAACTTTGCCTCAGTGAGTGAATTTCAGTATTGAAATGAATGGCAGCTCTGTGCAAGTAATAATGTGATCAAAAACCACCCTCTGATCATTTCCAAGACCCTTCTTGTAGCTGCAGAACAACACGTGTCAAAAATTGAGAAGTCCTATCTGATCATCCAGTAGCCAAAGTCCAAGTGATTCTACAGCACATTTACAGTTGTTTAACATATAGTCTAGTTTTTGGAATCCTGAATGGTGACTTTTTCCCTTCTCTTAAAATATTTAATGGTTTCATCTACTTCAATAAAAGGACACCTTTTTGGTGTTCAGATACTTTATTTCATTCTGTTGTTTCTGGTTATTATCTTGTGTGTCATCTATGTAGCCCAAATACTCCTTATTCTTCCTGTTTACACCCCTCAAATGTTTACAGACCATTATCAGGTTCTTCTCCACACTCAGACATATATTTGTTGTTATATTAAATTAAGCTGTATATAGTCAGCTTTTAGTCTTTCTTCAGCCACCTTTTTTTTTTCCTATTCTTTGAACCCATTCCAGTATGTTACTACCTTTTGAGTAATAGGTTATGCAGAACTGAAAGCAATGTTTTCTGCATTTTGTATTAATTAAATAGGAGAAGGTTTATTATATAGAGCATAAACTGAGATTAGAGATAAAACTGATTTGTACCTGATCAGTTTTGCAATCACTAACTAATGAAGCAGTTGTGGCTAAAGTATATAATCTGGCCAAACAAAAATATTTTAAAGTATCCAAAAGCTATCTGAAATAGACTGAACTTGGTTTGCTACCAAATCCTGTTAATTTAGGCTAAATGGAAAATCTGGGAACAGTTGCCAACCTGAAAGAAGAGGGAATTTCACTTTTAATTCCTTGGGTTTCCTGTTAAGAAAACAAAGAATTTGCCAAGTATAATAGTTCCAGCAGCAGTCCTGTGCTGCTGCTCCAATAAATAAATAAGTAATAAATGGTTAAATTAGTACTAGAAATGAATCAGATTATAATATATGTAAGCAATTAGGAAACACTGACTTGATTCGTGAGTGTGTTTTGAAATGACATTTTAAAAGGATGAAAGTAGCTAAATTTGGTCTTGAGCCACAGAAGTGGCTTTGGAATCTTGCTATTGCTGCCCAAAGTATCCAGTCAAGAGACCTTATGCATAAAATGGTTGTCAACATGCTGGAAGATAAAATTTTTCACATCAGTTTTCAAGGTTGTACTGTTATTATATCTACTATATATCATTGTGTACACATTTTTTAGCAGAATATCTCACATAAAATTATGGGGAAAGGATTGTTCTCTTTTTTTTTAATGTTTGCTACCATAAACAGGATATTGTTTTAATAGTAACATTTCCTCTTGATTGAATTTGAATAGGAATGTGGTTTATGCCTGGGAAGCAGTTGTCTAAAATATATTAGATCTTACTTTAGAGCAGGGGGCTTCTGTCCTTCAGGATGGCAAATTTGTTTTTTAAGAGCACAGATACTAGACTGAGAAAAATTCAACCACTCAATGCCAAGGCAAAAAGTGAAGAGGAAAAGGTTTTTTTGTTCTTTTTGCCACCTGCACTGTAACTTCTATGTCAAGAAAATAGCTGTAACTAACCATCAAAAGACAGTATTTTGCCATTGTCACAGTTCATCCAAATTGACTCAACAGAGCATATATAGTGGGGCTAACATTCAATTTCTCCTTAAATTTTTAGTAAATTTAGGTTTAAAATAGCATATTATTAGGTGTCACTGAAAAAGTTGCTACAGTGTAAAAGTAAGCAATGAAAAAATCTTAATTTTTCCTTCCTTTGGACTTCCCTCTGCTTTTCTAGTAATGCATTAAGTCTGCTTTGATCCAATTAGTATATCTAATTCATTGACAGTGAAGGTACATTTATAACATAGTTCCTTAAAAGAATCACCTCTTTTCTGCCTGCACAGTAAGTCTAGAATAACAACACTGGATAATTGGAGATGATGTAAATTTTTTACACTGTAACAAATAAGAATTCTTTCTCTGTCTGCATTATTTCTGAATGGCAAGAGGGTAGCCAGCAGGTTGAGGGAAGTGGGCTGCACCTGAAATACTGTGTCCAGTTTTGGGGCCTCCCAGTACAAGAGAAAGAGCTCGCCAAACTAGAGAAAGTCCAGAGAAGAGCCACTAAAATAAATGGTTGGGAAAGTGGAGTATATGGCATATGAGAAAAAACTGGAGGAAGTGTGTTTGTTCTACCTGGAAAAGAGAAAGCTAAAGGAGAACTGAACTGCAGTCTTCATTACCTTAATAGCTGTTGTAGAGAAGAAGGAGCCAGCCTTTTCTCAGACCAGGAAGGACGAGAGGCAACATTCACAAGGTGCAGCAAGAGGAATTCTAGTTAGACAAAAGAAAAGAGTTTTTCACCAGGATAAGTGCTGGAACAGGTTGCTGAGAGAGGCTGTGGAATCTCCATCCCTAGAGATTTTCAAAAACTTGACTGTGCCAGGCCCTGAACAAATTGATCTAATCTCCAAGTTAGCCCAGCTTTGATCAGGAGGTTGGACTAGATGATTTCCAGAGGTCCCTACCAACCAAAATTATTCTATGATTCTATGATATTATTATAAAATTACTAATAAATTCCCCAAAAGAATGCCATTAAATTGCAGATTCTCTGTGAAAAAAACAGCTTCTTTCCTTCTGTCATTAGTACTGCACATTCTTACAAAAGATGACTACCACTCTTTATTACAATAATAATTACTGAAGCCAATAAGCAAGATTTCCTACTGGAGTGTGTCTTTGAAAGAGAACTGTTTCTTTAGAAGTGTCTGTGTTCTTTGTTCTTTTTTTAAGCTCATTTCTCTGTAGTATGCACATTTGTCCTTTTTTCTTTGCCTGTCTCTTTGTCTCAATAGAACTCATAAGTTCGCTATTAGAATTATCACTGGGCTGTGATATCTCTGCAGTTTTTCTTATGACAGTGTAAAGCCAATGTGTCTCCAGGGTCCAATTCATTTGATGATGTTTGAGACACCTGAGGATGAGGAAAGTTGTTCCTCTTATGAAGATGAATAATTTATATCATCAGTAATATCATATCTTGAACTGGCAAAAAATTTTGCTTTCCTCATTTAAACAGATTAATAGATGTTTATACCATTTGATATGAAGAATGTGGCACAAATGTGAGGCTCCCTATGTTTCTGTACATAAGCTTGAGGAAAAATTGTGTGTGGAGATGCAATGTGTTCCCTGAGTCCATTTCTACCGGAAATGAAAATTGTTTCTCTCAAAAATACAAAGCAGCTTATTAATCTTATCAGAAAGTAGCTATTGGATAAAAAGCATAATCCTGAGATGCTCCATGATCAGCTGCCTTGACAAAGACAGCCACAGTTGTCCTTAATGTCAGGTTAGTTTCCTTTTTACAAACCAGAAACTTAGGGGCGTTTTAAAAGTGTTTTGAGCACTGAGATACTTCTTTGTGAGATAAATTATCTACACTAGAACATATGCATCTTTAGTTGAAGGTTTTAGAGGTTTTGTCTTCATTTAAAAGTATTTTGAATTTTTTTTTTTATCTCTCACCAAATCTATATATACTTATATATATATCTTCTATCTTTTATATATATATATCTTTCACCATTTCGTAGCAATAGTGCAATTTCAATACAAAGTGTGCAGGAAAACAGAAAAGATAAGAGAGTACAGGTCTGAATAAACTAGACAGATATTGCATGCTTCAATATTTGCCTGCCATCTCTCAGGGCAGGGGTTGGAAGTGTCTTGTATAAAGTTTGCTGTATGCCTGGAGAATTTTGATTTGTCTGAAAATATTATTTAGAACTAATGACTCAATGAGGAGCAGATTTCTTGTTCTTGCAAGCATTGGGCCATATTATATAGATGTTTAGATTCCTAAGACTAATAAGGTATTGGCAAATGCTTTTAGGAAGGATAATTAGATTGTTACATGGTTTCATACATATTTTTCTTGTGGATTTCTGGCTAAATTCCTAGGATATTTCATAAAATAGCAGTATTATTACACAGCATGATATAAAAATGAGCATTTTAATGTGATCCTTCTTTTGCTTTGTACTGCACTTGCAGCTTGTGGCTACAGTTTTCCCTTTGAATTTATCTTTATTTCAGGAAATTATTTTAATAAACTTGGAACTTTTTCTTTCAGTTGTTTCTGTTATATACTGCAGAACATCTTCACTTGTAGTCATAAATTCAATGTGGATTATTTCAGAACTTCTGTTTTAAAAGTTGGAAAAAATCTTATTTGTATATTTAAAAATTTCAAACAACTCATGTACAGAAGAAGCAGTTCAGCTGAAATAGTTCTTTGTACTTTCAGAGAAGAATACGGGAGAATTTGAGAAGAAAGATTTTCATATCTATGTGGAGTTAAAATCTGAAAGAGAAATATTTTTGTGAAGGCATAAAGGGGAGGAGTCATAAAAGGGACATGTCATCTTTCATTAGCAGCTAACATAGAGTCTTGTGTTTTTTCCTAAAAAAGCATGAGAAGAGAGAGATAGTATATGAAACAGATGAATAAGACAATCTGTTCTTTCCTGTACTGGTCCACAGAAACTTGTCAAGGAGTTAGGATGACCAGAGGTAATTTTTAGACCAACTATGAATGGAGGCTTTGGTGGCTGTGGAGCAGAAATCCGTTAGCAATTGCATCCCTAAACCCAAGCAATAGGACTGTAGTATTCTGTCTCACTGAACCCTTCACAATCTGGTTTTCTTAGGCTGGAAAAAAAGGAAAATATTTGGACCTAAGGAACTGCAAATAATTGCCTCTTTTTTTTTTCTTTTTTTTAAATCTTCCCAATAAAATGAAATACTTTTATGAATATTTTTTCTCTGAAGCTAAATATATATTTTACATGGTGTTTTCTTTCCTGGCATTTAAGCATGATGGTTTGTATATTTTTATTGAAAAGGTAAACAGTTCAAAGAAGAAAAAAATCCTGTATCTCATTTTAGAGTATTTTCCCATTTTCCTTCTTCAAAATTTAAAGTTAGCTACAGACCACTGAATCATTAAGAGGAGGTGAGAAGACTGCATAAAGTAGACTTGATACAAGACCTCATAGAAAATACTTTCACACAAATGGAAGGTTGCACAAGTCTGTGAATTCATTAGGCTAAAGAGCAGTTTAACCAGGTTTTGACAGGATTTGGAAAATAATTAAAAACTTATAATTTGCAAGCTGTAAAATTTACAAAATTTAAGCCTCCAGAGTACTTCCAAATGTACTTTACTGGTCAGGAGATAAAGACTTTATGAACTTTGAAAATCAAAATTAATACTCTTCACCTAATACTAATATTTCTGGGGGGAAAAAGGTATGTTCAAGATAGTTGTTTCTAATATTTACAGTGTAGGGAGTTGTCCTCAATCATCCTTCCAGCAATGCATTTTGATAAGGTAAAAGTATTCCAGCTTTTTGTAGAATCTGTTTCTTATTAAACATACAAAAAATAGCACCTCATTTACAATAGAAAAATTGATTTTACTGGTATGTTGTTCTGTTCAGTATGTGTTGATTCAATACACCAGCTATTGAGTGGATTTATACATATGAAAAGCAATAGTATCTCACTGTTTTTCCTCTCAAGGATATCATACCAATGATATGGATGTAAATCCATTTGAGGTTATTATATTTATTTCCACACACAAACAGGAAGATATATGGCACAGAAGGATTAACTAATTTAGTAACTTAACACAAGATGATGGAATTACAGAGATTCATTTTTCTTGAAGTTGTTAGCTGAAGTTACAGGTGCTCTGAAAATTAGATGCTGCTTAGAGACAGTATTATATAAAGAATAGATATGTACAGCACTGAAGCAGAACAGTTCATTGAAATGCACGCCTTGTTTTAGAAAGGGGTATGAGATCAAATCTGTTTTGAGATTGCTCTTCTATTGGGTATACCTTCATCATTTTAGAATTGTCAAGGGATCTTGTCATTTCCAGACTTTTATGAAATGCATGACTAGTTGTAGCCAGCCTAAGGCATTTTCCACAATTACATACATGAAGATAAACACATTCTAATTTAGCTGATTGATTACTATATTTTTTCTTTGCACTAACTACATAGAATGTGTCCTGAATCCCTTTGTGTTATATCACATAGCGTAGCTTACCTGCTGTGATCCAATCAAGTGTTTGGGTCATTCAAATTATAACAACAGAAGAAATTAGCAGAATCTCTATCTTCAGATTAGGCTTTTTCAAATTTACTTTTCTTCTAAATTTGAATCATGTTTTTTCTTGTTATGGTTGTTTTTAGCTGTGATAGTATGCAAAACACTTAAACTTTCAGTCTAATGCCTTTAAAAGTTCAGAAACAAAAACCTCAGCTGTTTAATAATGCTTTCATTAAAAGTACTGCTTGTCAGTTTTGGCTTAACTTGCCTGAAAATACTTTATGTGGGAGTTTTCCAACCTTTTTAGCTATTTTCTGTGCGTATAAAGATTTCATTTTGATAGGAAACAAGCTGTGTAATACTTCCCCGTTACAGAGGGTAATGCTACAGTTCTTGTCCTGCAATAAGAGTACCATACAATGCTTCTTTAAAAAAATGGCTTTGGCGGTATTAATTTGAAGGAACAATTTGATAGGCTGCTAGGCATGAGTTATTCTATAAGCATTGCTTGAAACTCACTGTTACCATTTTTTTTTGTTCTTTACATTTCACCTTTCATGAATATACTACAGATAGACAAGCTGAAAAACATTCCAGAAGTTTTCAGCACATAAAGCATCCCTATTCAAAGTCAATAATTATACTAAAAAGACTGCATCAGTTCCAAGGTGCATTAATGTCATCTTAGATCTAAGATAGTATATTTTTAGCTCTGAGCTGGTGAGGAATCTTCAATTAGTTATCTTCATCTTTATAACACACATTTCAAAATTATCCAATCAGTGCCTCCCACTATGTCTGTTAGGAGAAAGAAGAAAACAATACATTTTCTGGAAGATGATAAGACTTAAATATGCATGTCCAAACATAGGGGAAATTGTTTATTTTTCTGGCACAAATGAAAGTGTTAATGGAAGAGCTGTACATGCCAGGCAAAAGGAGCTATGCAATTAAAGACCTTAACCCATTTGAACTGAAACGATTGTAGCCTCTAGTTCATCCAAAGGATGGTCTGTATTGTGAAATGTGACGTCACCTACAGACACATGTAACAAGTCCAATTTTCAGAAAATACTGAGCATCTGATTTCTGAAAATCAAGTCAAGCTGAACATCAGCAATAATTTCACTTTTGTTGTTTTGCCTTTTAGGTATAATGAAATCTCAATCTATTGAAATTAATGGAAATTATGTTAACATCACTAGGAAAGAATTCAGCACAGCTGACGTATTTCAAAGACAATCTGAGCCTTCATTTTCAATAGGGAGATGAAAGTACAAGGCTTTATGTTAAAGCATGTTTATGTCCATTTGCTTAGTCTTTTCTACTCTTTCCTCTTACTCTCCTATTCTATTTCCCTTTTTTACTTCCACTATCCCTTGTTCTGGACCACATAAGTCATGTCTCAGTCTGAGTCCTGGAAAACATAATGCAGGAATAAAACTTGGAGGCTGGCACAGTGGGCCAACTGCAATAAAAAAATGTAAAAATTAAGAGACAGTAGTCTGAAGTTTCTTGATCCAGAAGAAGGAGATATGACTGACATAAACCAGAATATAGCAAACAGCAAAATAAAGCCAAAGCTTCTGTTTTTTAAAATGTATTCCTCTATGCTGAAAATATGATCAGTAGATGAGAAGCAAGAAGTAGTGAGCAAAAAGTTGTGTACAGAATGCACAGCTTGGATTCTACTGGGTGTTATATATTAAATTAACAGTCATTAATATTTTTCTCTGTCCCCCTTCAAAATGAAAATAGTGGCACAGAAACAAAATAAACTTGATAAATCACACACAGTCCTCACTCCAGCCTAAATGGAACACATCCTTTTGGTGTTGTTAATTTTTAAAAAAGAACAGGTTTTGTATTAACAGGAGGAAAAGAAGTATTTGAAGGAAAAATATCCCTTTTTAGGATCCTGATACTGTGAAATATTTGTGTCTCATGAGAATTGCTGAATGCTTTTCATTGCCATTAAAATCACTGCATGGAGACAGCTGGACTCCATCTCATTTAAACTTAAAGTGGGTGCATAGTCAGCAGTCAGAGTGGTGCATCTTTGATGCAGGAGACAAGAAGTTCAGCTTTGCCTTACTATCATGATTTCTAATCAAACTGGAAGTTTGAAGCAATATGCAGGTCAGTGATTATGATGGGGACACATCTTGCATGATGAAGTCCAAGGCTGGATTTTTATTTGTTGAGGTAGTACAAAAAGGACAGTGTCACCTCACACTTACTTAATTTTTAATGACAGGCTGTTTTTAAATTAAAACAAAACATCCCAATAACATTTGAAATGCTCACTGTCTTTCTTTGACTGTGAGGCTTAGAAAGTGACTATCATTATTGTTCCTTCTATAGCTGACCTTTTGAAGTGCATCCTTGAATTCAATAGATGTTTGTGCAAGATCACCAGATTCCCTAAAAAACTCGTGGTCTCCCAAGTAAGTGTTATGCATAAAACACATAAAAGAGTTCTATAGTAAACCTCTGTTATCAGTGAAGAACAACCAGTTGACATGATTATAAATATTTATGTTTTAGTTATTATAAAACAGTGACTGGTAATGTGGTTTGTATGGCAAATCCTGATCATCTCTTTAGGATACAAAATAGTCATAAATTATTATTACATGTTTTTCAGAAAGCCCTTCAAACTAACAAATGAATTTGAACATTTCAGAAAGTATGCGGGAGTTGCAGGAAATACCATGTCATGCTTTATTACATTGTACTGGCATCTTATCAACTGGGAAGAAGCTTTGAAAAAAAGGGCAAAATATGACAGTAACGGGTACAGTATTCTAAATGCATTATGCATGTGTGCGTGTATCATGCAAATTGACCAATATGAAATAGTCTTCATTTTTTAAAAATATAAATTAATGCATTTAAGAAAACTACTCCAGGATATGTGGCACAAGTTCAATACGTATGCACATACCTAATCCACCCGTGGAGTACTTAAACCTGTTCATACTTTTCTGAACTGAAGCTTATGTCTAAAATTACCCTGCTGAAAGTGGCTCCAGTTCAGTATTTGAGCACATAACTAATATATCCATAAAGTACTTAGTGCCTGATTCCTTACTAAATTGACATGGCATGTCTGCAAAAAGGAATTTGCTTACCTACCCATTTAAAGGGTATAAGGGAAATAAGGATAAAAATCCTACAACAAAATTTTAAACAGGCCAGAAGAACTGAGTGTCCAGTAATCAGAGGGTTATGATCAATAAACTAAATTAGAAGGAAAGATTAGAAAATCACATGAAAATGCAAGTTATTGTATTGTCCACAAAAACACAATTTATGTGTGCAACTTAGCCTTAAAATCTTTTTCTGGGAATTGAGCATATTTTGAGCAAGTAATTGATTATCTGCAAAAAAGATCGTCTTCCTTGCCACAGTGTTGGTAGGCATACAAATATTTTCCTTTCCCCATTTAGAAGCACAAAAGGTTATTCATTTGTCTGTGCTTGTTATGTATAGATGATGTAATTTTTATATAAATGTTCATATTTTCTGTGTATTCTTTATTTTGTTATTTTCTTAAATGATAAGAATTTTGCTTGCATAACATAAGTAAACATATTCTGAGCTTTTCCATACTGCTTAACCAAATTAAGTCAATCCTGACATTCAGTTACCCAACAGCATGCAGAAATAAAGTGTGCTGGTACCTGTAGATGCTCAGGAGAAACTGGATTTAGACTGTCTCATTTCTCTCCCTTTAAAAACCTAAGACAACCAAGAAATTTTTCCTCTTGTCAGTCAATTGATCCTAGTATCATTCTAGAGTAGAGAAAACATTTTGAAGTAGAGTTCTTTTCCTTTCCCCGCCCCCCACCCCACTCCTTTATTCCCATAGTATTTGGAAAGAGGAGAGTCTTTATTTCTTAACAAAGCAAACAGAATTGTTTACCTGAGAAGACTTGGACGGTCTTAGTCAAGACTGAACGCATCAAATTATGAGAGGATGTTGAGGGAAGGAGATGGGTGGAAAGGGTTGTAAGATGCCTGCTGATAATTAAATGGGATCACACCATCTCAATCGCCTCTGACTCTAGGCCACCGTTCCTGTCATTGTGGCTCCTGACTATTTCCAGAAAGGAATGAAGGATGATTCTGGCCTCCATCCGTTTCATTCATCTGCTCACTTCAGAGCCTGGTTGCCTCAGGGCCTCTGTCATGATTATACCAGGACATAGATGAGCATGTAGTTCACATCCAGTGAGATCTGAACATTTAAATTTTTAAGAAAACACTCAGGTGACAGCTGTTTTCTCTCACTCTCAAAATTCATTGGATTGGAATGAGCAATCTGAATTTAAAAATGAGAGATGCAAATCAAAGTGCCCCCTCACTGGAATTTCTCAGTGGCATGCCCACTCCTTTGCCATTGTCCCTGTTCTTTTCGATATTATTTACACCTTGACTGGCTGATTTTTGTTGAGACTTTTATCATTTTTGCAGCTCTAAAAGCATTCTGACAACATAAAGTGACCTTAAAAACAAGGAATCCTATCAGGAGAGAGACTTGGTCTACATTCTTTGCATCTCAGTCTGTGCTAACTGTTTTAAATATTGTTTATATATAAATAAATACAGGCCCTTCATGGTTATACTTAAGTATTAAGTCTTTCTTTTCATCTTTGTCTTGATGAACTGCTGAATATTTTCTGTTTTTTTTCATGTATTCATTATTTGGCTAAGCAGTCTGTTGATACTTGCTTTTTGAAATTGTAAGAAATATTTGAAATTAGCTCTTAAACTGAGATTGAAGCTCAGTGATTTTAGATACTGTTTTAAGTTTCCGGTATTACAAAGTCTATCTTGAAGATGTTAAACTTTCATAATGAGTTCATTGAGTTTTCAAGCAAAAAGTTGTATGCATCTGATTGTAGCTTTGCAAGCTCACCCTGCTTCTTCTTGGTTTGCAATGTCTAGCATTTGAAGAGTTCCATTTCTTCATAAAATAGAAGTGGCACTGGCAACAGCTGAACGGCGTTCTCCATACTACTTTTTTAGTATACCAGAGTCGAGTTTTGGAGAGCCTGTGTCATAGGAGAAAGGGAATTTGAGCTCTACACTCTTTCAATACTTGATCTTCTAGTTTACAAACTACTTCTCTTCTATTATTCTGCAGCCCATTGCCTCATGAAGATCATATGGATGATACATAGTTTTCCTTTAAAAGGGTAGATTATATAAGAATGAAAGAGCTCTGTCTGATTTTCATCTAATTGCAAGATAAATTGCGTGACTGGAAATTGGGGACGAGTTCATTTTACTCATGAAATGAACAGATTCAACATTAGAACTCTTGATACAGTTCTCCTAGAACAACCCTTCCTCCTACCTTGTTCACCTTTGCTAAAATAATGGACTTGAAGACACACTGTAGTTCTTAGCCAGCATTTTGCAAAACAACTACTGGTGTTTCCATGGTGATAATTGTTAGCCTTACTAGTAGTGTTATGTTTGCAAACTGACAATTCCACATTAGCTCATTTGATAAATGCTGTTTGACCAGATTTGAATCTTTATCTCCTCCTAAAAGCTAAATAGTTCTGCATGTTTGGAATTAATTGTGTCGGCTTCATTAATCTGTTTCATGATTTTAAAACTCCTAGGGGTGTTTTGATCTGGTGTTTGAAGTTACTTTCTTGATCAACCCTGGAGGTTCATCCTATACTTGTGAACTGGAGTTGACTAGTTCACTAGGCTTGACTTAAAGCTGTTTGACTATGATTGTTGTTGCTTGCCTTCTTTATGGATCACAGATTTTATCTGTTAGCTAAATCACATAAAAGTCAAGCAATTAACAGGGAAGAAATAGAATTTATCTAAAATTTACTAAAATCTTTTATTGTCCCTAAAAGCGTAATCATGACCTTCTACTGAAATGGATAGAACCTGTAGCTACAGGGCACCTTTCACACAGATTTCACTGCAAGATTGAAGATAAAATGAAAGGCCAGATAGTTTGCAGCCATTCTGTAGGCTGTGGACCAAAAAATTATAACTACTGGAGTAAGTTCAAACTGTTAGTGATTAACGAAAGACTGTCATCTTTCTCAGACTTCTGTCCATGTAGAGCTTGTTGAAAATTCATAAGATGCAGCATTAGTGACATTTCCAGGGTAATATACTATCTACTGTAGCAAAGAATTATCTGGAAGTAGAAATTCCACTCTTCTGACTTTTTTCTTAATAAACATATTAACTGTATAATGAACTTCCACATTTATTGCTCAACTATTTCCTTAATAGTCATGTGTTTACAAATGAAATATTTTTAATGACTGCCACTATTGCCAACTCGACAGTCTAACATCACCTAATTTTTCTTTCTTGCCCATTATCATTAAGTAAAGGTTCTACCACCAAATTAAAATTCCTAGTTATGTTTTTCCTGTTCATCTTGTGCCTTCTGGGGTGTCACATTGGTCTGTCTTGTTGGAATTTAGTAAGCAGTGTTTTTGGTGAGAAAAAAATATATATATGCCTAGCTGTAACACTTTTTGTCTTTTGATCTCAGAGTACCTAGGAAGGGAGTTTAGTATCATCCCCTGTTTATTATAGAGAAGGAACCTGGATACAAGAGAAAGGAGGTAGTGACTTATTCAGGTTTTCTTAGTAAGCCTGTGACAGAAATTGAATCTTTGTCTCCTGGGTTCTAGTCAAATACCTTCTCCAGCCTGTTCTCCTTCTGCCCAGCAGTGCAGATCCCAAAGTGCTAACAGACATAAAGAACAGAAGACCTAAACAGATGTAAATGAATATACACAGTGCATGAAATCCTGGCTCCACTGAAGTCAGTGGCAAAACTCCCACTGATTTCAGTGGAGCCAAGGTTTTTATCAAGTCGTGACATCTTTTAAATAGTGCAATTTTTTCAGCAGTAGGTTTTTCAGATCTAATCTGTTTACTTTTTTTTCTATAATATGTGTTGCTATGGGATCTTAAATGAAACTTGGTACATAATTTTCTGTGGGTCTCTATTTCTTAATTAGGCCTTTAACGCCTTTCTTTGAATTCCTTTGCTTTGAAGAAAAAAAATGCACTGACTGTTCTTAACAATATTAAGCTTTTTTTTATCATCATCATTCTAGCAAATCCTGTTCAATTTTTTGTTTGATTCCTTTGTATTCTTACTGTATAGGTAGTATTTTATCTGTTAGTAGCAAATTTCATTGTTACTTAAAGATATAGTTCAATGAAATATATATTTATTTATGTTGTGGCCACAGAGTAATAGATACGATGGAACCATTGAAACTAGTAAATGTGTTTTGGACTCAGCACATACATGTTTACTGTTAAAAATTATTGATAGCTTTATAGGTTAGCAAGAGTCAGTTTTGCTGAGTAAGGAGGAAACTTACTGATAGTTCGTGAATTGGTAATTAAAAAGTTTAGATGAAGAACATGGATTGCCCCTGACAGTTAAGTTTGTGACAGAGGCTCTGGCCATTCACTGTCTGTAGTCTGATTTTGTTTCTTTTCCTCTGTGGCAGTGAGAGATGAGAATTCACTGAGACACAGAAAACAAGAAAGTGAAAGGGTGACAAAATGAAATAATTTCTGTCAAACAGGAAGGAATTGTTCTCAGAACAACCAATGTCTTTAAAAGAGCCTGTCAAAGAAAGTACTTTTATTTTCCCTCGTGTCTGTAAGGGATAGAACTGCTGGAGGCGTAGTAGAGTCTGTATAGTGAGGTTTTATGCAGCCATGAAATAGTCTCTTGCACAATATATTGATACTGTTTTACAAAAATGGCTCATGAGGTCAGTTGCTTTGCTGAATGAATTATTTCCTTTGGACAGTCTTCCTCCCTTCTATTTCAGCTACTTATCATCTTCAGAGAATTCTGGCTTAATTAAAGTGGCTCCAACAGGCTGCCAAAAAGAATATGGCTTACTATACTTCACAAGGAAGTTTATTCTGAGAGAAATAGGGACCAGGATTTGAGAGCAGATGCACATGAAAAATTAGAAATTCTGTAACATCAAAAAGAGAAAGTAAGAATAAGACAAATCCAGTGTATAACAGTCATTTTTAAATAGTGTTATTTTCTGAGAAGCTGCCTTTTGCCTTCTTTTTCAAAACTTAAGATATTACAAGTATTACTGAACTTACTCTGCACCAAATTACATTGTCCTTTCCAACATACCACCTCTAAAAAATGTGCAGTAATAGGATGTGCTCTGAGAGCTCGTAGTAACATTAGAGTAACCAGTGGAGCATTATCAAGAGTTAGTAATGTGACTGTACTGTATACACTTCTTATTTCTCATTGTCAGAACTTCATATTAAAGAGATACTAGATAGATAGAGAGTGAGATAGAAAGTAATATTAAAGTCATACTCCCATTGTGCTTCCAAGTATAGACATAAGGTGCCGAACCTATCTTTCTTTATCATACAGTATAGTCTCTGATTTTTTTTCTTAACATAATAGGTTAAAGCTAGCAACATGAAAGATGCCACTCATTGACTATAGTTGAGGATAGCATACAAATTTTACAAGTACTTAAAGAAACATTGAAGAGCTACTCAACCTCAAAATGGTTCTTGATAGAAACATTTAATTTTTACCATGTAGTAATTCAAAATTATTGGAAAAGTACTTAATTGTCAACATTCAGGCATTTTTTACTGATTGGCACTGTTCTACTAGCATATGAGCAACTGACAGTTTCTTTTTCTGGGATTCATAACAAATGAAGAAAGAGTACTGGGCCTTTCTGCAAAGTTATCTTGAATTTCCTTTAACAGCAGTGATTCCTTGAGTTATATGCAGGCAGCATAACTTTGCTTTGCTCTGCTCTGGTTGGATGACCTTATCTAGAAGATATTTTTATTGATGCAAAAGATGACAGAGAACTGTCAGGGTTGAAAGCACTAGACCTTTTTCTGATTGATGGTTAATCAGTCTTGAACAAAATTAGAGGAAAAATTGCAAGAAGAAACAAAGACTGTCAACTCGGTGGTCCAGTTTCAATCTCTCAATGTAGGTGTCAATGTGAGGTTAATTTCTTTGAGTCCTACAAGCCAATATAGTCTCTTTTATAAAGGTAATTATGGCTATGTCTATACTAGGAGTTGGTTAGCGCCAAAAAACTTTCCCAGCTGTCTGCATTCTCTGTACTGTTCTTCTGTACAGTTCTTATTTGCAGCCCTTCTCTGCAGTTGTCAGGAGGGTTTTGGCCTATGCCAACTACCCGACTCCTAAGCAATTCATAGGCACAGTTTAGGAGTGACATGAATCTGGGGCTGTTTCCAAGAGGCAGTTAGGCTAAGAGAGTTTAGTAGTGTGGTCACACTTGTGGACCCCTTAACCTTAATTCCAGAGAATGGTCTTGGGCACATTTCATTACTAGTATAGGCATAGCCTGAAAGCATGTCAATTCTGCTCTTCATTTGTCTTTTTGCTTATGAGTTTTGTGCGGGGTACCATACCAGCATTTTGTATTTTATATAAACCATGTGTTTCTGTACTGCTTAAAGTTGTAGTGTTGTTATCAAGAGCTGCAGAGGAAACGTAGTTCCATGAACACAGAATGAAGTCAGGCAGTGAATTTTAAAATATTATAAATAAATCTAGAAGTCTGATACATATTTTCTTCTTAATATTTTAAAATAAAAGCTGCCATTATTTAAGAGAAATAAAATAATACTTGGTACTGTATCTGGGAAACCTGAAATACTTGTTTTTCTTTTTTGACACAAATGATAATTTTATGGGATTCTTTCCTAATGCTAGACAAAAAAAATCTTGGTGGAATTTATGGTCTCATTCATTTTTTTCTATCAGAAGAAAATTTATATAGTTAGGTAACATTTTCACTGGTTTGTGCTATACTTACTACACAGATTAGTGATCTTACATTGTTATCCTGTAACCAGATCAAACCTATCCATGATAGGTAGTAGATGAATGACTGAACTGAGACTATCTGGTAATGGTTTCAGCATCAGATCAAATGGAAGAATACTTTTTAGTATCCTCATCACACAGAGGAAATACTTTAAGGTGTTATCAGACATGCACCCGTAAATGACAAGGGAATTTCTCATGAGAGTTCCTGAAGTGAAGGAGAGGATAATTCCCCCTTTCAGTACTCTGAAATAGAAAGATGCTACGTTTTTAGATCAGCATTATGTGAACTGACTTCTGTTTCCTGTAATAGAACTTTTTTGAAACATGTACTTTCCACAGATCTGGTTGTATACTGTAATTTCTACTGTGCTACTTGTTTTGATCTGTCAAAAATATAAAGAAACCTTCTTAACATTTAGGACTGTCTTTGTTTCCATTAATATAATTAAAAGTTTAGAATTGATTCTAATGTGTTCATTCTGATATCAGGTTTTAAGATCAGCTTATACCTTTCTTAAGATTTCAGGCCTAAATTCCTGAGATTTTAATGTATCAAGTTTCCTTTGATTTCAGTTACTAATTTCAGTGAGGGGTAAAAGACTCAATGCCTTGGAGGTTTCACCTGCAAAACTGGGCCCAGATTTTCAACTGTTATAGTCAGATGTGCTTTTCAAAGCAAAGAAACCATATCATGGTCCCCTGGGAGATTCTTTCTTTACAGGGAAAGCTTCATTACTTTAGATTCAGTGGTTCCTACAGAAGGTCCTCTTCTTGTTCTAAGAGTAGGTGGAAGAATGTCTTTAGATGAAAGACTAAAATGTTGCCTTTAGTCGTCATTGTAGTCAAAAAATTTGGGGGAATTTACAAGTATACTGAAGGCCATCTTCGTCCATTCCTTTCCTACAGCATGCCTGGTTGCAGATCAGTTTCCTTGACTTCAGTGTGAGTTTTGCTTTCCTAGATATGGAAGGATTAAGTAGTAGTAATGTATAAAGATCATTGAAGCATCACGGAAATCCTGTGGGGTAAGTAAAAGGGGCTTAAAGAATAAATGATGTCATGGACATGACACTGCAGAGATGAAATTCATGAATCAAATCAAGCCGGAATTAGGAATTAAGTATTGCAGTTCTTACTTAGGCCAGACTCTCATTTGTATCAGGTGTATTTGTTTTCTTCAGTGATTGTGAAATCTTATCACATGGTCTTGGAGACATGATGACCATACTGAAATTAACAGTTTTTCCACTGACTTAGAATGGAGTCAGAATTATTTCCCTGTCATCCCATCCAAAACTTTAAGTATTTCTTGTATTTCTTGTATTAATTAGTGTTTGCCTAAAACAGATTAATAAGTTCAATATTAAAATCATCACCATAGAATCCAATTCCTATAGAGGACACTATATGTGAAAGAAGTGAGGTCTCTAAACCAAACAGATCATAGTAATTCCCTGAGAAGTGTCCCTGCTCTAGAGAGAAAGTAGTTTTCTGTGTGAATGGCTTTTTTTAAACACTGTTCTGTTACATCCTTGTGGGCTACAAGCATGACTTACTGCAGTCACGCTGCTACTGCATGCAACCACTTAAAACTGTTTATCAGAGCCTTTAGTTGAACCCTGGAATACAAAGTGGCTAGCTGTTCCATCAAAATCCTATTCCTACCTCCCAGCTCTTTAATGCTTCATAAGGTTTCAGTGGTAGTAATCCTATAAATGTAAGGAAAAATATCACTGAGGTAGCACCTCTTACATTCACAAAGGCAGATGAAGGTCTACTTGGTCACCCTTAGTTAATAATTACATTTGCCAGAGCAGAACCAATATATTAGTCTTAGCTAAATTTGGTTCTTTAGGGCTAAAAGCATGTGCATAAAGCTTACCTAACAATATGTATATGATGTGCTTGCTGCATAACAAATTATGTTTTATGGTGCATTCATTTGACTACCTCATCTGTGCACTGCCCACAAAACTGTCTCCACTAGGCCTACCACTGACATGCATATCCTTGGGCAGATTTAAATAGCTTCCTTTATTTTAATTAACCTGCCAAAGAAAAGCTTCTTTTGTTTTCAACACTTAAAATTAAGCTTGGCCTAAAGTCTAAACTTAGCCCTGCAGCAATGCTGAATGTAAAGACCAATGACTTGTATAAGGATTTTGGAATGCTCTCAGAGTTGCAGAGGTAACAGGAAATGGAGACTAGAAAGCAGCAGATCTGAGTAAGCAGCTTCCAGTTTATATAATTGCTTTTCTGATTATAACAGCTTTTAAGCAGCTGATCTGTTTCCTTTTAAACTTCTTTTAAGCTAGAAACACTGAATGACAAACTTCTGCATCCTGCACTTCTTTGAAATTAAGCTCTTCTGAGCAATGAGAGAGAAAAGCAAAAGGTTACTGAACATACAGATTGCAATGTATCTCTAAATAAAGTATGCCTAATTTGTTCTGCCGTTTAAAGAGTTACATCTTTGGCTTTATTGTCTGGACATTGATTGTATTTCCACTTGAAACTACTGTTTTGAGAGTGGAGAGGCATTCAAGAAGAATTCAGAATAGGATGGATTAGCTGGTCATTTCACGTAAGGAACTATGTGGTGAAATTGTCTGCAGTAATAACTCAATTAGTCAGAGGTCCATTCCAATTCAGTGTTGCTACTATAGGCAGAAGTCATGCAATGCACAGTTGCCTGGACACTTAGGGTAAGATTAATTTAATCTAACTAACTGCCTAAAAGTTAACTGTTTTGTTTAACCTAGTGACCTAGGTTTGGGGGGTTGGGAGACAGACACCTCTAGAGGACTTTTCATCCTATAGTATATTTTACAATGGGATTAATTATCTTTTGAAACAGAGGCAACTTTACATTAGATGTATAGCTTTTAAGCTGTTAAATTAGATGAGAATAATTCTATCCTAAATTTAAAACAGAATTGGTGAATCGGTGCTGAAACCTAAAGCTGTCACTATAGATATCTGCCCTGTTAGCTGTTCCACTTCTCATTTCTTTAATGAAAAACTCAGCTAGTAACTATTCTACATCTCAAACAGCCATCCCAGTGTCTTTTCCATCTAGGTGCAGCATTTCTCAGCCACTCTCTGGTGGTTTGACAAAATTATATATAAGTAACAAGTACCAAGATAGTGAAAATAGGGTGGTAGTATAAATTAATTTTACAGTTTACTTTTTGTAGTGTATCTGATTACATTCTCCATTTTGTAAGGTAGATTAACATATTTCATTAATGAGTTGCAGAATTCGAGGCCTAAGAAATACACTGGATTTTGAGTTTAACATGCTTATACAATGGGTTTGTAGCTATCTAATTGGGGAAGAAAAAAACAAAAACACAACTCATTCAATCTAATCACTTTCGGCACATGAGTTATATTCAGCCTGTAAACTCATTATTCATACACAGAGGGATGTGTTCAATGTTTAAGACCCCAAGGATTTAGTTGATAGAATAATCTGCATTTCTAAAGAAAAAATAAGCAGTATGGTATTTAATTCTTTAAAAGAAAAGTTGTGATGCACTTCAAAGCATAACACTGACTCTTAGTTTTAAAAATGATATCCTCAATTTGCCTATCCATTGGATGGTTCACTTGGATATCTGTAATATACGGTCTTGATCTAATAATGGCTAATTATGCAGTTGTTTATCAGCTCATTTGAAACATTTTGAAATTCAGTCTAGCTCAGCAAATTGCTGTGCTTAAGGCATTTTTACATTCTAGGAAATTATAATATTCCCAGAAGGCAAAGAATTAATAATAAAAATCCTCTTTTGTAAAAGATTATCATTGCAGAGCAAATGGAGCAGATCTTCCCTATCTTAGTGCATTTAATATTCTCATTTTTTATATGAAAGTTTGATGGAAAGACTATGTGGGGATCACTGTTTTATTAACTTGTTAAGAGACACATTTACTGAACCAATGCAGCATATTGATTTCAGTGTCTGCTGTATGGAAAAGCAGCAATAGTAATGGATGACTTTTAGACATTTCCATTTGGGAAATTCTTTAGACATTTTGTGATCTTGATTTTTCTGTATCAGGCTGGCATTATGGAGTTACTTTTTAAAATTACAAGGATGCTTTCTTGTTTATTACTTACAAATTTTTCTCACCTTCCAAAATGATTTCTTACTAATATGCCCAACCTTATTGAACCCTTGGGACTTTGAGAATAAAGAATTGCAGAAGCAAATCCACAATTTGTATCATCCTATTGGAAACAGTATTCTGACTGGTAGATTCTGGGTTGATCAGCAATAAATAGAAAAAAGAATACTACATACAGCACATTTGTGATCAAGCTTGCAACCATCTCTGGGGTGGAGAAGCTGAATGTATTTCTTAAAATCCATCACATCATACATATGGCTTGATCTACTTATCTTTGTGGTTACAAACATGCAAAAGTAAATACCTTACCTTTGATTAGGCAAGATATTTAATGAGGAGGAGAAAGGCAGTTGTCAAAATAAACTGAATTGCCATCCTTTAGGTACTTTTCTTGAAGTTTTTCCAGCCAATAAACATACCTATTTCCCAAGTACATTACAGTTTGCTTTTTATTTTGCAGAAAAAAAGTCATGACTTTTACAGTTTAATCTAGTTGTCCAATGCTATCTTTATCACCATTATTCATTTTGGCATTGCATGATTAGGGTGTTGAAAAAAAAAAAAATCAGATCTCTAAGAGCACGCAGGCGTCTGTGATCTTTCACCCTACAAAGCGAGTGATCCACATAGGCAGGGGTTGAAATCATTGCAACACTGTTCAGAAACTAATTTTGATATGTCTGCAGTCTTATCAGGCTTTTTATTGAGTAGAAAATTCTATTTCTCAGGTGGCTGTGTTGATCTCTTAGAAGTCACAAGCTGATTTCTACTAGGAAATCCTAATCACATAGGCAGAGAAAGTAAACAGTCTTTGTGTTAGTAACATTAAGACCATGCAGTTAAGTGATTTACAGGAATTAATTATGTATTTTATTTTGCCAAGACATCACAAATGTCTCATGGAGATTTTTCTCAAGCCTGGCTTTAGAAACTGAAATATTTTAACTCTGTAAGATATATATGATGTGTTCTTGTCTACCAAAAGTCTCAGCACAGAGGGAAATGTTTACTATGTTGCATTTTGTGCAGAGATGAAGTAGGATTTACTGCAACAGATCATGAAGTATCTGTTCCACAGCTAGCTGTAGTTTTATCCTAATTTTCAAAAATAAGAATAATTAGTCTAGATATAGGACTAAATATAGCATTTACAAATCAGTAAAAATCTACTTTTGCCATAAACTTAGATCCGTATTTATTATTTTTATGTATATTGTCAGCAAAGGAATTTTAGAAGTAGCAGACTGTAGTATACTATATATCCTTATGGATATACAGTGACCTATTTTGTAGATGTGGACAGAACCATTTGTTTTGACGTAGAATGTACTTTAAAAAGAGTGTTTTTGAGGGATGCATTGAAACAGCAGCTTTTACATAAACTCTCAAAGATGCTAAGAGAGTAACAATTATTTAGTTACTGTTATTCATCAGGGGATCTCAAAGCATTTTACAAAGCTGGGAAAGTCTTATTTCCTTTTTTAAAATTGGAAAGCTGAAATATGGGGATTGATTTCAGGAAGCAACAAGAACTGCAAGTGCTCAAAAACTAAAATCAGACACCAAGGTCCTGGCTGAGCCTTAAGCAGGTAACTGTCTTTACATCATCGGGAGCCTTGCGAAATTAAATAAACCATGCCTCCATGTACATTGTTGAATCTAGCCAAAGAACTTGCCCAAGGACTTCCAGCAACTCAGTGGCAGCGCCGGCAATGGAAGTCCTATCTGTGCCCTTTCCCCTGACCCGAGGGGAACCACTCTAGTGGGAGCCACCCACTAAAGGAGTTTATCTCTATCAATGCATTGTCCGAATTGTGAAATCATTGCTGTTTTTCAGCATTAAAATGACAGGTAAGGCAAACTAAATATGATGAGGTAGTTCATTTGAGCAATTCTGACATGATCTGCTATATGCAAGTGAAGCAGAAGCACTTTATGGCATGGTCAGAACTTCAAGACTGAATTGCAGTTTTAGTAATCATCAGTTCCCGTTCCCTGTCATTTTTGTTTAATATATTGCATGGCAGAGACTTATGAACAAGTTTTATCAGCTTGCAATAAAAATGTAACAACTGTTGTATTAAATTATTTAAGTTGTAAACCATTGTAAAAAGCAGAAAAAGTTACATTGACCTGGAGCCAGAAAAAATTATTATGATGAAGTATAAAATACATTGTGCTGATTACTACAGAGTTTTTGCCCAGTTTAGCATATTGTAAATCTTCAGTATGCCTTAAGAATGAAACTGTGAGGAGGTTTTTCTAAAAGATTGTGGCAAGTGGTTTAAGAAAAATGAAGGTAAAATGGGATTTATAATTTACAAACAAATCAGCAGAAATGTGACAGCAAACAAAAATATCCAAAAGGTCAAAGGAGATGAGAATAGTCATAAAACTAAGGATTAATGAATTTAAAATTTCCTGATTTCCCCTAAGAGAAAGCTAGAATTCTGGCAGAATAAACAACCAAAAATTATATTTTAAGTAAGTAGATTATTACTTTAAAACTTTTTGTTTTATTGTTTACAGAAAAGGGAAATGCCAGTAACTTTAAATCTGGCTATAGATCTAAGTAGTGTGTGAAAAAGCTACATTTACCTAAATTAGTTGCTAAAATTACAAAAAAAGAACATTCACAGGAGAGGACAAATGTATTTAGCATGAAGTACTGACGTGACAAGATCTAGTTAGTGTTCCTTTATTCTGCTTCTTTGCTCTTGGTAAGTCAAAAATGAAACTGGCTAGATTATTAATAAACAACAACAAACCTTAATTACCTTCCTGTACCACTTTTTCATCTTATCAAATTCTTCAGGGTTTAATGACCCCAGATGCTTGTAGCAGGTTGTAGATGAGTTTGCTTTGCCCTCCAAAGTGATCTGCCGAAAATTTAGCTAGGCTGAGCAAGTTTTATTACCTTCCACTCTATCCACATGTGTTTTCTGCAAAAGGCAAAACAAGGTGATGACCTGATTCTAATGAATCTTTCTACCAATGGTGCAATTGAAAAACAACCTTAAAAGAGAAGCTTTAAAAAAAGACGGGCTCATTCAACTAATGCAGCATAGAAAATAATGATAAGACCACTACAGTGATGATATTCTGGGAAAATACTGCCTCTCTCTGAACAGAGTTGATAGCTTTCTATAGCCTGTCCTTCTCACTACCATATTCTGTAATGCAGAGGGTATGATATTCCCTGACAAGTTAAGGCCCATGGCATAAAGTATCAGTGTTGACCAAAGAAAAGGCTGTGTGGGCATCTTTGCTTTACTTTAAAACTGACATCTCTTCTTGGACAATTTATTTCCTTCTAGCAGTACTGCAACATTGTTAAAACCAGATCTCATACCACAGATCACATCTTTTCAGAAACAGGTAGGAGGATAAATCAGAATCATTTTTCACTGTGCCTTATAGGCTGGCCTTCTGTTTGTGGGAAAGATAAAGGTCACAGTTCCATCACTCACACTTCATGTTTCTTAAAAGTGATTAAAGCATCACATCCGTTTTCTTTCTGAGCATGTTCGGTTTCATTAATCCAGTGTCTGTTTGAGCTAACGTAGTTTTTAGTGGAGATGTGGCTTAAGGTTCCAGAACTAGAAATTCCTTTCCAAAGAGCCAGTGTTCAAACAGATGAAACTGTTCAATGCTGCCGATGATTGACTCTTCAGCTGTGGGTGCTGACCCATCGGCTGGAATTCCCAGCTGTGCTGAGCAGAGTCCCAAAGCAGGAGGCCACATCTGGGCAGCTTTGCCATTCTTTTTTAGGCTATGCTGTGTACTTTACCTGTCACCCATGTTGCTATAAATCAAAAAATTTACAAGAGTTATATAAGGCAGTACAATTTGTTTAATTCTAAAAGGTCTTCCCTAAAAGTTTTTTAAAAACGGGTGTTTAGACCCATGCATTTTGGTGATTAAAAGTTTGTGGTTTTTTAGATTTGTGTAATAATTTTCTCTTCATTGTAGTCTTTTGTGATACTTTTTGGTACAAAGTATGTAATAATTTTTTTGACAATCATAAGACAGTAGACTGGATAGCCCACTGGCATATATGATGGACTATTTTGACATAAAGCCCACAGATAACTGTCAAATATCTTTAGACAACCCCGGCTGTTAACATTGGTGGAAGAATGTCACAGGCCTCTGAAAAGCAAAGCTGTTTCACAGCAGAGCAGGTGGAACACAGGCAGCAGTGCTTTACTGGGACTGTAATTTTAACTTTCAGAGATCCAAAGGCAGTCCGAGCAAAACGACAATTCAGTTCATGGTCATTGTATTGTTGTTAGTAGGCATGCTCATTGTGGTGTGCCCTCAAGAGGAAGAATAGGCATGTGGTGGGTCAGAATTTCAGGTCAGTTGCTGGCTTTTCCACAAATTTTCACAAATCACATATAATTTTGACAGTTTTCTATGCCTATCTGTCCTACTTTGCCTTTTGCTGCTTTGTATTTCTTTACGTTGATTGTAAACTCTTTGTGGCAGACCTCGTCTGTGGCTTAGTGTTTGTACAGTGCCTGATAAAATGACACATAAGTCTTGCTGAAGGCTTTTCTAAATTATGCTATTAATAACTGCAAGTTAGAGCAAAAATTAATTTTCAGCTCACATCAGTATGTGGCCAAATTTCAGGCCCTTTTCTTTCATTATGCTGTCTACTGATACAGTTGAATAACTCTCCCAGTCTCCTGTTCCCAAATCTGGAACAAACTATGAGCTCATATTACAGAAGCACTAGCAGTGAGATTTATTCATCTTCCTTGGAGGCCATGAAGAGGAACAAAAGATTTTCATCTCTCTCCTTTTCTTCCTTGACTGTGAGGAGTAAGAGGGTACTGGTATCTCAGTATTTGCTATACACGTTAAAAATCCAATTAATGTAAATCTGCCAGATCAGAAGGAGGTAACTGTGTGGCTATCAAAACCCTACAAACTGCTGGGTGGAGCATCAGCAACCTCCAATAACAGTGTTTCCTCATTAGAGCAGTAGCTGGATTTTGTTCCGAGTCTAAATATTTGTCTGTCCTTCTTTTTACCTTGCTCCAACTGATTTCACGTAAGTTGTCAGATACTGTAGTAATGAATTTTTAGTCACTTGTAGACTCACTCTAGGATTAAATCAGTGACCTCCTGATGAAAGGCAGTAAATGGCATGACCACTCTTTGTTACCTCTTCCAGGCAGCTTTGATTAAACTGTGCTGTGAAGCCAGACCTGGATCAATATCAATGATCTTCATCGACCTAATAATGTATTTAACATGTTCTGGTGCACTTTTATCTGGTTTTGTTACAATGTTGTTTACATTTGTGCAGCAGATTGATTTAAAGTTTCAGAGCTCATTATAACAGTAAACATCTAGAAATAACCTCACTAGTTTGCACATGGTACTATATATAAATATGTAATATACTGTGCCAGCTCCTCAGCAGGTGTAAATTAGCATATCTACAACTTACAACAGTTGAGAATATGGCCTAGCAACTGAAAATGCTTATTCCATCAGTATTATTTTAAACAATCACAGCTTAATTTGACATATAGCATGCAACATATGATCTTCTCTGTACCCAATCTAAAGATATTTTTCACAAAATCTTTTTAGAAACCTTTTCTATTATTTGCAGGGTAAATTCTCCCACTAGTAGAGGTATGCAATGTTCAGTAGTTATATAAGCATTTCTTCACAGTTAGATGTAGCCTTTTGGATATACTGTGTCCAATGAGATATTTCTTAAACCCATAGGTTTTAGAGACTATTTAGCAGAGTTGAATAAATGAATAAATGTGGAAGTTGTACCAAACATATCATTTGGGGATGTCAAAGCACTTAACAAACATTGTTACAACTGAGTCCATGTGTAACCACTGAAGGACATATTTGCTTCAGTATGTCTCATGACAGCTTCTTAAAAAATATACTTAAGTGAATTTAACACTTGTGAAAGGTGCCAGATTGACAGCCCTGGAGATAGAAGTTCTTGAATTACCAGCAGGCACAGCCGAGCTTCCCACACACAGCCCCACCAGTGTTCCCAACCTTACCTGGGGGGCACAGCGACAAACTGTCCTACAGCTTGCAAATCTGTGCCATCTAATGCTCTGGGACTGCAGGGCAGGAGTCAGTAGCTGTAGTGTGACCTGGAGGTGAAAAAGCAAGTTTCATGATTACTGCACAGGTGCTGTTGCAGTTGATCATTTTCACACCAAGTTTCAATTAAACTAAAAAAAATCCAGGAAGTGCACATTTCTCTGTTGCTGCATAGAAAAAATTGTGTGTGAGCCTCTAGTGAATCCTGCAGTTTTATCTGTCTACCCAGACACATTCAGGTTGCTCTATGAGCAAGCAAGTGCTTACAGATACTGAGAAGTGCACTCTTCGATGCCTCTTGAAAAAGTGGTCCTTACTGTTTTATATATTTGTAATAATCTGTCTCCATTCATGACTCATCCCCACATCATATCATTATAGCCTGTCCTCCCTAGAGATATTGAACACAGCTGGCATACAAACTCAGTAACCATCCACCCCTTAAAGAGATAGCGTATTATAAGGCTGGAGGACAGTACACATAAAATAGGCTTGTGATCTTTGCACTCTGTCTTGGCTTTAGAAAAAACAGAAGTTCTATCAGCAATTGTACTCAGAAAGCTCAGTCCTCCCTTCTCTTTGAAATTGTATTTAGACCTCAGTGTGAGTACTGGAAGGGCATGTTTAAGTGTTTCTTTATTTAGTGCAGAAGGTTAATGACATTTTAAACAAAAGTGCACATTTATAACCTTGTATAGGCTGATTCTCAACCCGTATATAGGGCATTGCTAAAAATGGAACAGTGGGAAAGACAAAGCAATGAGTTTTCATGCTGCACTGCTGTTTTCTAAACTATAGCCAGTAGCTTGAAAGAATTATTATGGGAGCTAAATGTTAATTCTTTCTATTGAGAAATAGCCATAACTAATCGGCAGAAGAGCTCAGCAACATTTGTATATCTTTAAAAGAGTCACATTTCTTTCCATGACTTGCCACTGATGTGCTTGATAAAATACCTAATTTGACTGGTGCTGTGTACTTTGAAAGATAACTTCTGTATATTCAGAGAGTTGGGTGGTACATAAATATCTTAGGAATGGCATTTGAGATTGAAATTTTAATTGATATAAATACCGGTGTAAGAAAATCTCATTTGGTAATTGTGGTTGACTGATTTGCTTACCTCCTCAGCATTCCTGGTATATCTGTCACACTGCTATATTGCTGTACAGCTTTTGAAAGTGTTCATACCAGCCTTCAAACTGAGCTGAAGTTTAGATACTTGGGAGGAAGTTTGGGAGATATCGTTTTAAGATGGTAGTATTCATGAACACAGTTAAAATATTTTACCTTAGCCAGCTTCAATTCTTCTCCTTGCAGGAAAATAGAGGCTTCCTCAACTGTAAAATAGAGATGGATAATCATTTTTGGTCATTTTCTCTAATCCTTCACAGGTTTGTTCTCTTTAGTTCATTGTTTCTTGTTTTGTCTAGCCTAGTTTCAAATATCCAGTATAGCTGAGTATAATCCTCTGCAGACTCTGTATCAGATTTTGTTTTGGGTTGGTTTTTATGTCTCTTTTTGCATAGTACTTCAACTGCATTTTTCATTTCATTCATTTCATTACAAAGTTTCTAGTTATAACCATGTCATGTATAAATTCAACTTGAGTTTGCTATCTATTACCTCCAACTACTAAGAAGTCTCTTTTTCGCAACCACATTTTTAAGATTTTTGAACCAGTAGCTGGCCTTTTCCTTAATATGACAACAGAAGAAAGGCAAAAGGATTTTCTTCCCTGCTACTTGGGTCAGTGGGGAGATGTGTCAGGGACTTTCTCTTATAAAATGACAGTTCTCCACTCCTAGAAAAATACAGAGGAAGGGAATAGATGTTTAGCTATTTTTTCTAAGATGTATAGTATACTTTATCACTGAAGACATTATCTAGAAGCAGGGGCTTCCTGAAGTTTAGCTGTCCCATACTGAAGCTCTAAAGGTGTGTCTCAGTTCATCAGTTTGAAAACTCTTTACAGGTGTGAAATATTATTTTTCATTTTCTTTAAGAAAGGAGAGAGATTAGACTTCCATTTTAGGGAAGGAGAGAGGTTCTTTCCTGATCTGTGTTAAACAGAACCTTCAGAAGAATAGAAAGGGGTTGGTTCGTTTCCATCCTCATGTAACTTGAATTACAGGGTTTAGTAAGTGAAAAGGATCATAAGCTAAACCCTGCAGAGTCCAGAAAGCTCTAATTAACACCCACAATGAGTAACTTTTCTGAAATTGGTCTTTAAGCAAACTTTGCTCTGAAAACAAAACAAGGTATCCTGGCAGCTTGATAAAAGAGATGCATTGCCAAGGCTGACAGCCCACAATTGAACCAGCACTAAAAATAACTTTTTTTGTCTACTAATTTTCTTTCAAATGCTAAAAAATGTATTAGCTACAGTGTAAAAAACTTTCCTTGTTACTCAGCCAAATGACTCAGCTCTAGAAAAGTAAAGTTCCTGTAATGTTAATACCCTCCCTGATGATGACTGAACCCTTTTTTCTTCCCACACACTCCTGTCTAAGCAAAGAGGAACAGCAAAGAAGCTGGTGAGACTAGGAAGGAGACGGGTGACTTTTGGATTCCTTCAGAGCTGGTCATTTGAAGCTGGATGTCCTTCTCCGCTTCCTCTGGTGGCACAGAGTGCAGGCACCCTCACTGACTAATAAGTTTAGATTAAGAAAAGCTAATTGTTTCTCTTTCTTACATCTCCCATTAACAAATGAAGACCATGACTGCTATCTTGTGTGCTTGCAGCTTTCCCTCTCCAATTCTGAGCTCAAGAGCTGACAATAAGGTGTGCAGGGATACACAGCTCTCCTGAGCAGAGGAAGCTCCTCTTCCTCTTCTAAATTGCAGGAAGAGTTTCTCACACTGCTGCAGATAGAGTAAAACCTGCTTAAACCTACAGCAACTTTCCTTCTGTTTTCACCGTTGCCTGCATAAAGACATTGCTAGAATGGTATTTTCAGGCTAGGGGTAGCTTCCAAAAGAACAAGCAGTTCATTGCACAAACAGCACTAGCAGTAAAATATCTTCTCCTTACAGCAGTTTATAGTCAGAGACTTCATCTGATGAATGTTCTGCTCTGTGAAGTGCTAGCCTGTTGTGTATGTGTCTGTGCCTACAACTCACAGTATTTTACCACAAGAAGGCATTGAGTCCTATCAGTCTGGATGCTGATAAACATAGCCTTCACAGAAGAGGTCGCAATCTGAAATGGTTCTTTGGTACTAGGGACAAGGTGAAGGAGTAGTCTAACGTTGGCATTAGTGTTTCAATTACAGACTGTATTTTCATCTGCTATGTGATTACCTGACAATAACATTTTAATTCTTATAACTAAAGCTAGTTTGATGTGAGCAGCAAGATAGAATTATGCAGTTTAGATGAGTCCATAAATGCAAGGCAAATGGAAATGGAATGTGATAAAAAGGTACCAAAAGGTACATTTTTATGAAAGAATTGTTTGCAAATGCAGACTTGTGCAGGTCTAAATGGCTGTTATGGCATCTGACTAAGCATGTATTTGTAGAGAACTGACTTCCAAATGCAGTCTTGGTAACTGCCTCTGCAATTTCATTTTTTTCTTTTGGGTCATGTGTTTTTTACAAATAGGCCTGAAAGGTAAACCTGCTTTTCTTAAAAGTCCAAATTATACCAATTCCTTTTTATTTTTTAAAAA
The DNA here is from genome assembly GCF_036417845.1 of Apteryx mantelli. Lineage (NCBI taxonomy): Eukaryota > Metazoa > Chordata > Aves > Apterygiformes > Apterygidae > Apteryx > Apteryx mantelli. The sequence continues at coordinate 56,570,927 of NC_089981.1, forward strand.
CAAATGTTGTTACATATTTACCATGCAAAATGAAAGCTCATTCACCGAATGTTGATTTTGAAAGAAAGGAGACACAGCTTGAGAAATCTTCAGAACACATTGGATTTTCAAAGTTAGGCAGAACAGAACGTTAATACTTTTGTTTTACATGTTGTAGTTTCAAAGACTGACTTGGCGTTATCACAGGTTAAAATGACTTTCACAGCCTTACCCAAATTCCTATTGGTCATCTGTCTCCTTTATCATGGCAAAAGACTTCCCCCACAGTTCAAAGTAGCCAGTAACTCTCATTCAGAAAAAAATCCCAGGCCAGGTGATCAAAGTGCATCAGCAGTGTTGCATGAAGGAGCTTGTGTTGTCTCCAGAACTGTGCCTAATCTGCTGTACCAAAAGGTGCCAAAGGTAAATCAAAATTTATAAAACAGTTTGGATGTTTTATGTATAGTAATAATTAGCATATAATACATGGATCTCTGCATTTTAACAATACTTAACCAAACTTAATTACATCCTGATAATTCATGAGAAGTAGGCAAATCATCACTATCCTGTTGTTATAAATAAGTAGGCAAAGACAGACTGTAACTTGCTCAAAACCTGAAGGACTAAGGGAAATTAGTGTAGTCACCTGCATGAACAATCAGGAGTGGTGGGCTTCCACAGCATGTTCTACTTCCATACTCCTATGTTTACTCATTGTCAAATTCCCTCTTTTTATTCATAGGAATATTTCCCACCTGAAAAAATTGAGACTGACTCAAATTTTATAATTTTGGAAGAATTTATAAAAACATAGAGTAACATATCTTTGGCCAGTTTTCCCTGGACCTGATAGGTGCTTAGCATTTTTAAAGATCTAACTGCTATGTTTAGCTGTCAAAATGGAAGCACAACTCTTTTCAAAATGTTACTTCAGTCTTTCCTGTGGATAGAGCAATTTTGGAAACCTGGTCTCTTAACAGGCAGATGGCCAACATGACCGACTTTTGACAAAATAGTTAAGAATAAGGGACTTTATGAAAAGCCAAGTAGGGGAATGTGCAAAATGTCCACATTTTTTTTATTTAAAATCTTTGAAGTTACAAGAAAAAATCAGCACAAAAATCATCTTTTGGGAAACAATTTGCCCTTGTATTCCAACAGTATATTTTTATTTACTAGATTGGATCTTATTTTTTACAGGAAGGTATTAACTGAAGTAGAGCGAGTGAATTGCACTGATTCTGTTTTAAAATCTGACATTTAGCTGCATCATTTTATATTACTTGAAGTACAAGTTTGGAAAAAATCCTGAACTGATTTCTCTGGAACATAAGCCTCATAAAAAGCAGTAAAAACACTTAATTGTTTAAAAGCATATTTTTCTTCCTGGCTATTGTTATAAACCACAGAGACAGTCAGTTGGATGTTTAAGAATGGGGGAGGGGGTCTCCAGTTCCTCATGTTTCACTTTTTCACTGCACTGCCTGATCATTTAAGGAAGATGCTTGTTCCAGACAGCTTTAATTAAACTATGCTGTGAAACTGTATATAGATCAATGGAAACGATCCATAACAACAGGCTAATCATGTATTTAACAGTGTTCAGTCCAGTTCAATCACCTTCTACCATATCTGTGGCTTTACATTCATGTGGCAAAGCCTTGAATGTGTATTTGTATTTTTTAATCCATTCCATTAGTGGCCATATGCTTTGGCTTCAAGGGAGACAAGAACTGTCTGCAATCTGCCAGGGATTTAGGGACATCAATAATTTGTGAATAGTCATGTTGGTACTGGTCGAAGGGTTAAGTGCTCTGCACACCAGGGGCACATCTTTTGGGACTGGAACTCTTAGTCAACTGTTAGGAACCTGATCCCCTGTGACGCATCTTTTCAAAGTACATGCTGCATGTCAGATCCATACAGCTGAAACAATGGAGAGCTTTATTAGCTCAGGGATTTAAAGACCTGCTCTAAGCAATGTAACAATATCTTTTGGTTAAAAATTGAAAGAAAGATAGCAGTTGTAATATCCAAGTGATTTTTTATGTACTGGGCTAAATATGATCTTTCTTTTTGTTACCATTTTCCTTTTCATTATGGGCTATTACTCCCCACCTGCAAATAGCCAGTGAAACAGGATATGTCAGCAATAATAAGGACCTGATTTTGCAAACGTACAGGTGTGTTCTGTGACCTCATACATGTGAGGACTGCAGGAGAATGCCTAAAGACCCTGTTGAAGTCAATGATAACATAGATGTAAAAAACATTTTCTTAATCATTTGCAATGATCCTCTAAAAGCTTCCAGGACATTGTTCTATCTACTAAGCATGAAAAGCACCATTAAAAACAGTAGCTTATGATTTTAAATTGTGCCCTGTTATATGGAAGGGCTGTTAGGTCGGTGTGAAGGATCATTGTACTATTGATCTCATTATCATGTCTTGAAAATGGAATGGCAGGAATAAATAATATTGCCGAAAGTTTTGGTGAGAGAGGGAAAGACTTCATTCTAGGTTGTGATTATATTCATCTCCACGTGTTTCCCTCAGCTGTGCCCAGTTCAAGAGAAAAATGCATAGTGGTGCAGAATGAAACTCAGTATGAAACCTGTGCCACAGCTTCTGCTGTTTGGTTGGGAGTAGGGGTATCCATCATACAGGATGAAGCTTACCTGCTTTAGGCAAATTTCAGATAGTAGTAATAATTAATGCTGACTGTCATAGGAAATGAAAACATACACAAAACAGACCACTTGTTTGCTGCTTGCTACTCAGCTTTTTTTGTTTGTGCTTTAATGAATATTCTGTATCAGGACACATTAAATGATTTTAAGACAGGTACCAATCCTACGTGGCTCCTATTAGAGCTCCAGGAAACACTCTCACTGTACCCCCACCTCTTTCCTTTGCATGTTTTCACTTGTAAGATCAACTTTTAGAGGAATGACATGCAACTGAACAAACATTTCCGTAAGTAATAGATAGGAAAGAAATATTTGAAATCTTAAGTGTATTTAAACAAAGAAATACACACTTCAAAAAACACTCCTACTGTTGATTCAGACTCTTGTTTATCTAAAAGCATAATTTGCAGAAGTAAAAAAAAAGATTGTGTCTTTATTAGTGTCACATAGTTAAACATATGTAATTAGTAATGGAGGATTTAGAGAAGTAACTCACATTTTATTTGTAGCAGGTAAAAGATACAGCTGTCAGTTTTTGCACTGTATCAGCTATGATTACACAGTCTGACACAGATTTACTAATTGTGCATTGTCTTCTGTGATATCTTAGAGTGCAATTTTAGTTTTTTAGACGATCCAGTCTCCTCTTTTGAGGTGAAATCTGAATGAGCAGACTTTTATCCACAAGTTTAAAAATGTATAAAGATGTAGATCTAAAGCAGAATGATTTCATATCAAACTATTTGATTTACATGTATAATAAAACATTTAGAGGTGTATGCCCCAGATTTCCATCCATATTTCAATTATACATTTAGGCTTTGCTGCAGCAGTTTGTACTTGCAGTAGAAAAGGTGGTGGTCTTTTGGAAAGATGGCTCTTTCTTGCTGTCAGGTCTACTAAGGAATGCTCATATGTAAATATTTATGGCAATTTTGCCCACCTCAAAAAGCAAAAGCATATAGTTCAATTTCCAGATAGCCTTATTTTCAAATTCTCCCTTTGAAAGTAATACCTGTTTTTGTTATGGTATTTTTTAGCACTGTTTCATAGTTTTTAAGCCTGTGAAAAAGTTAAAGATAGAAATTATATTTTCACAATTTCTAATGGAAGAAAGAAGATGAAATGTAGTTTTAATAGGGTGTAATTGGTATTTTTGAGGTGAAATGTTTTTACCCACTTTCACTTACTGCATTCTGAACCAGCGTAATTATGAAATTCCCTGAAACCAAAGTTGAGAATGAAAATATTAGCTGATGCTTAGTTAGCAAGTCACTGCTGAATATCTGAGATACATAGACTGAGTTGCTTATTACGCAGAACATGAAGTCCTTTGACCTTTGAGGTAACTATTGATCTCAGGCTCACCCTGTCTGTTCTCATCCCTAATGTCAATGTTGTTAATACAAAATAACAGAATTTCGGTAGACTGCTACTGTCTTTGCGATATTTCATAGGTACCATTTCCATTATTACATTAGTTCCTGCTCCTGCTGCTGAGTAATAACAGAACAGTGCTAGCCTCTGTAAATACAATAGCAATTTTCCTCTTTTATCCTATATGAGATAACACTTTGCCTGAACTGCATATTCACAGTTTCACAGGCAGTGAGGGAAAAAAAAATCTTTGACACTCTTCAAGTTCTGCCCTCTTTACACCCGCTCTAGCCAAGAATGCTTAGTGTTATAAAGAATTGCTATAATCGCAGAAGCTACAGACAGAAATAACTTATCAAAACCAAAACCGCGCAGCCCGTTCCCTACCATTAGGAAACTGTCTTTCGCAGGATCATTTGGAGAGTTTTCTCCAGTCTTCTCTAAAGATTCTTTGTGGATTTCCAGTATGTCCATCGAGACTGCGACATGTCCAGGAATGTCTTGATGCTCATTTTAAATTTTCAATTCTTTAGTTTTCTTCCATGATTCTCCTAGTTAGATCTTCTCCATTACCAATTCTCTTCCCATAATGGACTTGGAATTTGTAAACTTCTGTCTCATAACAGTCCCTTTAGAGCTATCAATAGCTATATTGCATATTTTTTGTAGTTTGAATCTCTCTGTAAATCTAGATCTGCAGTCATGTATGTTGCTGTCCCTGGACTCCCTCCATTATATCTTCAATGCAGCATGTTTCCACTGATTGCAAATGGAAATCATGTTCACAATGTTTTTTAAAATATCCCATTTTACTTTTTATACATTGGTGTATCTCGATGAGACCTGAGAGCAGGATTTCACTTATAGACAGCTATGTGCAGCTAAATCATGCAAATATCAAAGAATACAAAGAATTGAATTTCAACTGGTATTTATTATCCTTATTAAAGATAAATACCAGTTGTATCAGCTGCATTAATCCTTAGCTATCGTTACTACCTGCATTCAGTTACAGTTTGCTGTACCTGTAGTAATAAACAGGTCACTCACTCACTCAAAGTTGAGCAACATGCTTTTAACTGTTTTGCTAAATTGTGCAATATGTAAAGTTCATCCCAGATTGGTTGGTTAGGAGGTGGGAGCTGGTGATTATTCCTTCTATATAAAACTAAAAAATCAGAATTGAGTTTCACTTACCTTTGTTAATTGCAACTCCACAATATTTTTCAAAAACGTATTTGGAGATGGCACACTTCTTACATAGAAAATGAGACAAAGGCAAAGGGGTTTCATGGACTGTTTTGTTTCTATTTCAGGACTGCACGAATATCTTGAACAAGAGTTGGGCAAGAAGACCCCAGCTCTGATTTTAGTACCTGTGATGGATTTACCTGGAAAGGAAGTCATTCATATAACATGCTGGCTAAGTTAGTAGCTTAAAAGAAATAAATTACTATCAAAGCACAAATTCCATCCAGCAGAGAGCAAAGAAAATAAGTGATCATAACTGTGTTGTATATTTTCATTAAGCACCATTGTTTGAATTAAGCAAAGTCATATTTAGCTTGTTAATGATGCCTCATGATATGTGACCAAGTCAACTTTGTATGAACAATAAAGGTGTTTTTTTTTAATATTGTGCTTTTTTCTTCCATATTTTTAGATACATTATGGTAATAGCAGGTGGCCCTTGGGAGATGGCAGTTGCTCTGATCCCATCAGTTTTTTGTTTGATATATTTAGGTCTGGTGACACTAATCTGATTGTAACTTCTGATCTTTTGGATGCAGGTGAAATCAGAACATTAGCTCCAATACTATTTTAAAGGCTTGTTTGCTCTCAATTTGACAGTGGTTTTTCTGACTTCAGGCCAACTCGTGAAAGCCTTTAACCCTTTTCTTGTGCTGGAGAAGAGTTTTTCACAGGAGTATTCAGGATGCACATTTTAGCAAAGTGAATAATTGAGATGATGGTCAGACTGTAGGATTTGCCATCTTGCTTTCAGATGCAGTAATGAGTATCCTTATGCTTTATATCTAGTAGAGAACTCTTATTTCAGAGCTAGCAGTATCCCCCAGGGCTTCAATCTTTCCTGGAAAATCAACAGGAGTTTTACCACTGCTTTCATTAAAGCAGGCTCAGACACATAGGTGAAGCCTCTGTTGACTTCATTGCAACTGATACGTTACTCATAACGTGGAAAAGTATGAGTATAGGAAAGAAAGCCTTTTGGACTTAGCTTGAGGCAGTAAGGGACTGTAGAGAAATCTCATTTTCAGGCAAAGGCTATAAAATTAAACCTTGAAGAAAGAGTATCAAACTTATGCCTGTGTTCTATATCTGTATATTCTCTTCGGTTCTTTTTCAGTGTGTGAGCTTTGGAGCTACATAACCAGTACTCCAGCTGGCCTTCTCATATGCCAGCATATATCTGAGATAACTCCACAAAAGTCAATGGAATGACAGCAAGTTTACATTGGGGTGACTGAGAGGTGAATTTAGCACTACAGCTTCATTTTCTTCCCCACTACCAGATATGCATTTGGCAGCTGACACAAAACCAGCAACTAAAGACAAGAGGATCTTCCTCTGCTAGATGCTTTGCATGTCCAGAATATTATGCTGATTATTACCTGAAGTCAGACTGTTTAATGTCACTGTTCCTTACCGTTACATCAAGGGATGTGGCAGAGCTGCCACCGACTTTAGTAAGAATTATTTTTGTCACAGTTATAGAAATATTTTTTAGAAGAAGGGAGAAGGCACAGAACTTCTTATGTACCAGTGTATAAATACATGGGTGAATTAAATTAAATTTGTTAAGAAAAAAGAAAATAATTTGTTAACGATACATTAGTGTATTAACATTCAGCATCATTTTTAGGTTAGACTTAAATATATCTGATCATAATTCTTTCCCATGATCAGAAAATAACTTGTTAATACCTGAATGTGCCTGTTCTATTTGAAATACAGCATTTGTCTATCTTTTAGAAGGCTAAATCATTTTCTTACCTCTCTCTGGAAATACCAGTATGTGAGGTGCACACAAACCAGAGGCACAAGCTGGACAGAAATAAAATTAGAGAAGGAAAAAATACTTTCAAAGAGAGGATGATGAAGAATAATTTTTCATAGACACATACGGAAAACAAAGAGATGGCATGAGTTTGACTATCTGTGTCTCCTGTGGCACTCATTTTTTCATAGAGAGTTTAGAAAAGATATTCAAACATATTGACCTTAGCTGTTGTACTATACTGTATATTTTAAGATGGCAGCATATTTGTTCCTAAAGAAACCAGCTTTTCTTGCAGGTTTCATGCCTTGAACTAGCCTCTTTTCCCCGGTGTGGATGCAATGAAAAATGGTAACAGAATGCATTGGTGTAAAAAATGGTGCAATCATAGTTTTTTTCTAGACAGAGAGAAATCCTTTTCTTTTCTTGAGACAACTAGAACTTCAGCAGGTTTACTCTGTGAACAGCTGACTTCTTGAAAGGCTACGGCTTAAAAATGATGTGAGTAACTAAGGCTGGAAGCTGGGTTTGCTGAGTTTTAAGTATGAACGTGGCAATTTGTTCAACATTGATATGCCAGGTAGATGAATAAAGTGCTGCTCCATATAGAGACCTAATGACTTTTATAACAGAAAGAAATGTCTTAACACCTTTTTATCTGCTTTATGCTGCGGTACTTTCATCATAATTACCTGGCTCTACTATGAATAAGTTGTTTCACAGAGCTCTTTTTCAGTTTCTTTGTAACAAAAGTGCTAGCTGAAGAGGGGAGAAGGGAAGACGGGCACACAAACAGACGTATGTGCTTTATGAAAAGAAGGGAAGATGGCTAATATTTAAAATCAGCTAATATGTGCAATATTTTTTAATAGGATGGACTGTGCTGAGTGTTTACCTAGACAGGTGTTAATCTTGAGAGTGTAAATTCATTTACTGTGGTAAGACACTGGTTTTGAGAATATAAAAATACGAATTCTTCTGTTTCTCTTATTTTTGCTAAGCCTACAGGGAAATGTGTTGTATATGTATTATGAGACAAAGAGCATGTTAATCTAGGTTCCAGCACCCAAAACACAGCAAACCTATGTAATACCTGGGAAAGTGTCCTTTAAAATGTAAGCCAGTGATTTCTCCTTTCTCTGCTGTAACAAGTGTTAGAATATGGTTTTTATGTCCTTTTTTTTTTCAAAAAGAATCTATTTCTTGTTACAGATCTTTATGTCAGTGAAATTATGTCTTCTGCCTCTTTTAAAAATCTCCATATATCAGTTTCTTTAATTGCTTGAAAGCTTGTTAAAGTGAACTGACCAAATGGGACTGCAAGACAAAAACTGATTTAATAACTTTGTGTTTTACTCATTTCAAAACCTGGTAATGGCTACAGTACCAGTGAGCCTTTGCAATGCACATGGCTAAGTTACCATAAAGCCACCAGAGCTCATCATCCTAAATAGGTTTAAAAATGACATTGAGATATTTTAAGCAGAGATTATTTAATTTTTTTCCTTGCAAGTTTTATAGTTAGGTGATTCAGGAGCTGATTTGTTACACCAGCTAGCATTGGTGCATCTTTCCTCTTAGCTTTCAGAAATCTAACAGGCACTGGAAGCAGGTGGTCTCCTGAGTATTAGAGAGGTGATCTGAAGCAGCTATTCTCCTTCAAAGACATTCTGTTCAATCCATTATCTCCTGTCTATGTGCAGTAGTCTAGTCTATCAAAATACAGTGATTGAATAAAACTTTTATTTCAAATAAATGAATGCATTGATTTAATAAAAGCTTGATACGGTATGGTATAATAGTTCTCCAAATGAACACTGAAATCCTAAAACAGAAACTTTTCATGTGTCCAAGTTAAATCTTTGTCACTTCCTTTGGAAGGGGTTTGCTGAAGCAAACACAGTTTATACTGTGTGTTAAAGTAAAACTATCCTGATCTCTCTGAGTGTTAACTGACACTTATCATTTAAGTAACCTGCTTTTACTATTATAAATATGTCTGGCATTGGGAATACATATTAAGAATACTTGACAATTTACTAATTTATGATGTCTTCAGTTGTATTTTAATATTTTTGGCAAGCCAGCCTGTGTTGATGTATTAGCCAAGCATTCAAAATACAGACTTGAGATCTTGAAAGCTTATTTTTTTCAACTTTCATCTGAACACTGAATATTTTTGACATATTTTAAATTTTAATTTTAAAAAACAGACTGGGTACCTGTGAACTGAACCCGTATGTTACATGCAAGTGCCCTTTTATTCATGACTCACTGCTCACAATTTCTTGGCTTCAACTTTTGTTGGATTAATTCATGGTTAGGTTTTGTCTGTCTGTGGTTTCTTGCCTTCTCATTTTTAGAGCACTATCTCCTTATTCCTTATACTCCCAAAGAGTCAGGTTGTTCAGAGCATTCTTCTCACAGGATATGTCACTGGTAGCAGTCTCCTTGTCATTGCCTTGATTTTCCATTTCATTTGAAATCTTTGAAAATCATTCCTTGAGATATGTCTGCTCATCCTGCATTTCCTATCATACTGCTATTTTGTGATTGAATCATTTAATCCTAAAACATTTTGAAATAGTTTGCATAATTTAACCCATTTGGCAAGACTCATTCACAATAAAAACAGGATGTGCTCAAAATAGGTCATATTTCACTTTTTGATTTCCCAGTTTTCAGAAATTCCAGATCTTCTCTAAATTATGCAGATCTTCAAGTCAGAAGAAGATAATGGTTTGGGGGGAGGCGGGGAATGCTGAACTAAATGCCCTGAACAAGTTGACAGCTGTTGTGATCTAGTGACTTGTCAGGAGACTCCAGTGTCAGGAGACATAGGTTTGAATCATGCCACCCCTTTACTGATTAAGTTTAAGCAAATTCATTAGCTTTCTTGTAGCTCTATTTCCGTATTTGTACCTTTTAAATAATGTTTTCTCACCCTGGTAAAGGTTTTGGCAAAAAAAAAAAAAGCTATATATGTTGTATATATCTATATACAACCTGCAATAACAAAAAGTTTAGACTGAGTGAGAAGTGCACAAGAGTGTGAAAATGACATTGTAATGGAAACCATAATGAATGTGATCACAGATACCAATTTGCATGTGTACAATTTGGAAAGATTTTCTCCTGATACGCTACCTGCAGCAGTCGCAGATCGCAGGAGAAGTCTGTATAATATATCTTGTAACATTAATGATACATTTTACAGCATGTGTCATCCTGGATGATGCCAAAATGCTTTACAAGTCCAATACATAAAATTTTCTTGGGCCACAGCCAGAGCACCCACAGGCACAACACAAGCCCTCTCTGCAGTGTGAACGTAGGTGAGTCGCGGAGGTCACAGTGCTCGGAGAAGAACTGCTCTGCTCTCTGCAGTCCCCTGAGGAGGGAGAGCTGCACTGGCAGAAGCACAGTTACCCCACAGAGACTTCAGCCTCAAAGCTGAAGCAGTTAATCCTGTTTCTTTCTGTTGCTCATGAGAAGATTTGTTCCACTTAGGTTTTTGCCATGGTGGAGGGGAAAATCCCTCTTTCAGACTGTGCCAGACAGGAGTTTATATTGTTCTACAATTCCTGTTATTGACAACTGTTGATAGTTCTCAATATTCGTACATCCGTACAATATTCCTTACATCACATTATTGCCAGATCCCCACTTTAAAAGACATTGTTTCTTTGCGTCTGATGTTGTGAAGTTGTGATGTTGCATTAGAGCTGCAATTTGTTCCCAATGAGCAGGGCCTCAGCTTCTCTAGTTCCCATGGTTTTGGTGGTAGCTGCCTTGATAGCAGTTTATTTTGTTGCTTAGAGAAGAATAGGGGTCCAGAAGGAAGAAATAAATTTCTCAGATGTAAGAGCTCTCTTGTTGCAACAAAGTTCAGGCCTACTCCCACACAGATCCAACCATTCTGTAATAAGACCCAGATACATGCAAATGTGGAGTCTTTTGTAACTGAACCAGATTCTCGCAGTTCCAGAGCTGGATCTGTTAAGGTTCAAAGCGGGAGGTGTTAAATGGTATGAAATAATAGAAAGGGAACACAGGAAAGAAGTCAGTGCCAAAGGAATAATATTAGTAGGAACCATAGGAAAACAAGCTAAAAAGGCAAACAAAAGGGCTAGGGACCTAAGGGGATTATTCTTTATTTATAGGATGTCTTTGAAGAAATGGACCCTGGCCTGCCTTCTCACTATTGCCAATTGTAACTATAAAAGATTCATGTACAAAAACCATTAGGAATAAATAGAGTTTCCAGGAAAGAGATCCAGAAATGCATTTAAAAATGTATCTCTAATTCTTTCAACAAGCTGTAAAATGCTAAATGCTTTGACTACTCCAACAATGTGCTTTGGTCTGGCTTCTGAATGTGAGGATGCCCAAAAGGAGGGTAATATGCAAGAGGAGCCACCACTTATGTGCCGTTGTGCTGTAAGGGGACATTTCTCCGGGGCCACTGCCTCGGTGCAGACAAGGGATATGGCTTATCGGTCTCAACTAGAGAACACATCCAGCCTGTGGATGTGGCCCTCCTCCATACTCCTCCTTCATCAAGGCTCTACAGTGTGCCAGGATTTTGATTCAAGATTTCTGTTCCATTGTTATGGATCCCATTTAAAACTAAAAGACTATTTAAATACCAAAAGTCAGAATACCCCATATTGCTGCTCAGATTAGGCAAGCCAAATGTGATTCTCTTTATACTGCAATCCCCAATGCAGACAAAAAGCTTTCTCAGGTTGAGATCCTGCCACTCACGTAATTATTTAGAGAAAGACAGCTCCACTACTTCAGCTCCAGCACTTCACAAGAGGAATGGAAACATTAGGAAAAGTTTTGTCTTTGATGTAGAATATACTGCCACTTTTTTGTTATTAAAATAGGAGCTAACTTTAAATAAATAAAATTTTGCCCGGAGGCTTCTGAAAACTAATGTTGTGTTTTGACAGTGTCATTTTTCTGATTCCTGAAAGCATTATGTGAGTTAGCTTAGGACTTCATCATGATTTTTCTTCTGTGCTATGTACAGTAAATTATTTTTTCAGCTCTGGGTTTTATTTGATTTCTCTCTCAATCACACACTCACACAGTCACATCACTATGCAACTTTCTTATTTGACAGGTGCTCCCCAATGCTATTTTTCCCCCCTTTGAAAGGACGGGTGGATATCAGCACCCAGTAGAGGAAATGAAGGAGAGACTGCAGTAAAGGGGAGGCAGCTATCACTATTTTTATTGGGCAAAACAGATGAAAAGCAGTCACCTTTGAAAGTCTTTGAAAAGGAAAATAAACTAAGGAAATGAAGAAAGGTCATACAAAAAAAAGTGAGAGAAGAGTATTGTGAAAAGAAAAAAAAACCCACCTACATTCACAGAATGTGCAATTTGTATGTAATGCCTCTTTAATTGGGCTTGTAGGTTTTATATCCTTTAAATTCATGCCTTGCTATAATGAATATTGATGTAAGGATGATATAGGACTTTCAAAAGAAGCAGATAGTGTTCAAATAACAGCTGATTTGAAACCCCAGTCTTTGATGATAATTTATGGCCCTCTTTAAAAAAAGCAAAGATTCTTTTAGGTGTATGCTCAACTAGAAAACTCAAATAATGTGTGCTTAGTGAGAGAAAAAAGATTGCTAACTGCACAATGTGTCTTACAGCATAAAGTGTGACCCTAAAATTGCACATTGCTGAGCATTCTTAATGTGCTGTGAGCAATTTCATACACTGTATTTCAAACATTGAGTGCACACTCTAATATATACATATATCAGGGGTGGTCAAACTTTTTGATATGTGTCACAAAGTGATTTCAAGGTATAAGCAGAGCTGGCCAAAGGCCTTCAATTCCACTTTACGACAACTGTCAGGGTTTGAAATTTGTATTTATTTCCTATTTGAATGAAAATAAAACACTTTAAAGGTTTTTGGTGGTGGTGGTGGTGGTGGTGATGGTACTTTTTTGCAGAAAGGAATCATGTCAAAGTGTTCATTTGCTGATTGAAAAGGTCAGAATTTCTATTCAGATTCTTTTTTTTTTTCAGAAATGACCAGAAAGCCTTGGACCATGGAAACCCTTCTGTTGCAGACTTTGATGAAATTTTTGTCTCTTAAAATGTTTGGCCAGACAGCCAGCTTCTATTTAAAAGATTTTTTCTATGATTATTTGAGACACCCTAATTCAAGGAAAAAAAGAGCCTTATATGGCTAGTGTAAGTAGAGTTCACAGATGTGAACATAGACCTGAAGGACAAGAACTCTTAAATTCTAATGCTGGCACTGAACTTTGCTATGGTCATACGCTGTATATTTATGACCTCTTCCCTTTTGTAAAGTGAGGACAGTAGTAATGGGTTAGTGTTTTGTGAAGATTTTCGTGCAGGTACTGGTAGGTATATAATGAGCTGTTCTGCAAGTGTTATACTGGAAAGGAGAACGCTGTTTAGGCCCTTGGTTGCTTTGGTTGAGGTAGACAATTTTGAGTCCTGAATCAGCTGTGAAGTACAAAGATTTTTTTAAAGTACAACCAACACTGCAAGAGTTTTTTACTTGCCTTCTTGTCTACCGAGCAGACTGTAGCATGACGTGGGGATGCTATTGCAGGTACAGATTGACCCAGCAGCCTGGAGCACCACACAGGCTAGTGTCTCCTGTACAGATGCAAGGTAACCGTCCAGTCTCCATATCTAGATATGTTCGCCTCTGCAGTACATACAATATACATCAGTACATAGCCTAGGCATATCATGACTTTTGGAGCTACTCTTCTTTCACAATTTCATGGTTTTCTCTGTATCTTCAAAACCAGAAACCACTGTTTTTAGCAATTTGGGGATTTTCAGGTAATCACTTCATTACAGAAGCTGAGGGTTTAAGAACACCAAATAGTGCAGGAGAATTGAGAACATTGCTTTTTTGTTGTTGTTGTATGCCATTCTGCTCTTTGGTCTTTGGACAACTCCTTTTCTTCATTTGTTACCAGTGTGTTTCTCTTTTCTTCCCTTTCTGTCTTTCTTTCCCCCTTTTGTGTCCCTATTCCTCCTTTTTGATTTTGTTTTCTCCCCTCTCTCCCTGATACTAACTTGTGCTGTCCAGCCTATGTTCAAAAAAAGGAAAGCCCTACATTAGCTCTTCTTTTGCAGAGTCACTTCCAAGGACATTAAATATCCAAGTTAGTATTAAGACCAAAAGCGTAAATGAGCGGGCACACAGAAAGAAGCAGAGCTTTGCAGTTACCCCCCTTTATATCAGGTATATCTTGAAATATATACTGTAAACAACTGATAGCTTTAGATCTGAGTTCAGGTGAGCAAACCTTCCCTGCTTTTCCTCAGGTCTTATTTATCTCTCAGCAACAAGACTCAGTACTGAAATATCTTTTGTTGCCTTTACCACATCTAAGCACTTTAGGTGCATTTTTCAAAAACACCCAAGTGACTGGGAACATAATTCTTATTTTGACTTTGAGGAGAATTTATGCTCCCAAGTCATGTAAGCACTTTTGAAATATATTTTTTAGACAGAAATGTTTCATGATCTGGTAGCTTGAACTAAGAATTCCAAAGTTCACAAGAACAGACCTTATAAATAAACTGCAAAGTCAATCTATTGCAAAAGATGTTAGAAAATTCCTCATTATTCTTAGTCTCTTTTACTCATGAGTTGTGCATTTTCAAAGGAGCTGCATGAAGAGTGCCACACTGCCTAGGCTGAATGTCAAAAAGCAAAGCCTATCAAAAAAAATCTGAGCCTTAATGTAGTTTCCCAAAGAGGAATTGATTTCTTCTGAATACCTGGCCTGTTGTCAGAGTACTGAGCAGTCAATACTCAGAATCTGGATCTGTTGCTCAATGTTGGGTCCAAGGTTTCAGATAAATGTTACATAGGTTAGACACATAGCAAGTTAAATACCTTGCTGAAAGCCTTTTTAACTGTTCCAAAGTAGAGACATCACTGGTGCTATAGTGAACAGTAGGTGCTGTTGGTGACCTGATTTTTTTAATCTCACAATCTTGTCTTGAAAGAGATAAGGCTGATTCTGAATATACAGCAGTCCAAAGAGAGCTTCAACAGAACCCAAAACAGGCACGGAAAGGGCCTTTTTCTTTCTTATTCTTTTCTTGTTTGTCTGCCTTTCTTCTGCCTCTAACCCTATCCTCACAAGCCTTTTTTATTTCATAGCTTGCCCTGCTGGGTTTCTTTCAGTTCATGCTGTTCAAGGCTTGCCCTGAAATATTCAATGGGCAATGCTGCCCCCAAACGGCCAAGCTGTGACACAGTTACAGACTTGCATTTTTGCTTCTTGTTTCTAGCCTTGTATTTCAGAGCAAGTTTTGGAAAAAGGAGGTTCTTGGAATTGAATACACAAACTCTGAAGTCCATATTAACTTCCAATGCATGTGTTATTCACTTGTTATTTACTTTGTGGACACACAGGTACCTTTTTGAGGGAAGGCTGAAGTCCTTGAAATTTGTTCTCATACTATTGTTTGCAGTATTGTGCGAAAAAAGGGATGCAGTATTACTTCCTGGTTAATGTATGAAATCTAGTGTACAGCAAACAAGCAAACACAAAGCCCTACTGTATGGCTTTCCTATGCTGCAGACTTAGTTTTCTGTTAATTTTGTGTTACAACTAACATGGTTGTGTTTTGTGTTACTTTTTCAGTCCTGGAACTGTAAATGCAAGAATTATATTCATAGCAAATATATACAGAGGTCTGAGTATAATTTATCAACTAAGTGGGCAGGAGAAAAAAAGGTTGTAGCATGAACCATTGCCAAAAGGAGGGTTAAAATGTGTGTAGGAGAAGTCTGCTTTATCTTATACTTTCCTAAACCCTTCTGTTGGTTGCTTTTTTGTGCTACAGTATCTCCCATATGCTTCCTACACCCACTAACACACCCACCTACACACACTCACAATTTACCAACATACTTTATGTCTTTGCTGAATTAAAATCCACACCATCATTCAAATAAAATAAAATAAACAGCTGTTTTCTTTCTGCAAAACTAACATTTTCTGACTTGGCACTTGTAAAGCATTTGAAAGAAACAGGCTGCTGGAGATGCTTGTATACTAGCACGTTGTGACACTGCACAGAAGGTCCAGGCTTAGATTCAGATGCATGCTGGTGCACTTAGGACCACTCGGATTTGGAACGGGACACTTCCCAGGAGGTATGCCTGATTTAGAAGGATTTAGAAGATATGCAAACAACAGCAGATTGTCCTAGTGATCACTAAAATTCCAGAATGGGCAGCAGTTGAATCTCCAGTCCTGAAAAAATACAGTGTTTAAGGCAGCACTAACAGGCAGGGCATAGCAGACCCTCACTCCAGTCATTTATTTCAAGGCATCCCTCACTACTGGAGTACAGCTCCAAGAAGTGCAGGCATCAGATATTCTAGCCAGCATTCACCCTACCTGTGTTATCTTCTCTGTTAGCTCCCAGATTTAGTCTGGGTTACCAGCTGAAATTTGAAAGTGCCCAGCACACAACCAAGTGGCAGGAAGGCAGGGCCTAGAAAGAGTTTGCAACACAGTATTTTACTGTGAATCCTGTGTTGCCATCCATTTCTGCAGTTTATCACCTGCGGGCTGTTGCACCTCACTCTGAAGATCAAAAGGATTGAAAACAAGATGCCTGCCTCAAGTTTCCACCTTGGTGTGAGTTTCTCTCTGCTGAACCACCCCATCCTGATTAAGCCTTACAACATACGGTCATGACAGCTGTGGCAGGAAGCATTCTCCCAGGCTTGCTGTCCACAGCAGAGGGAGCACGGGTGCTCCATACTACAGGTGCAAAGCAGAGAAAAGAATGATAACTAACTCATAGGTGCCTTGTCATCTCATAGAATCCAGAGGCCTAACTTAAACAACTGGTTTCTTTATAAAATGCATTGTCAGACACAGATCCCAAGAATTCATTCCTCAAATCAGCTATATGGATTTCTCAGGATACTGAGATGGTACATATCTGAACCAGCTAGCAGGAACTATTGAGGGAGGGACTCAAGAAAATATGAGAAATCATTTTTTTACCTTGTTGCAGCCACTATTGTTCCTCATTTTATAAATAGAGGGCAGGCAATATGAGTTATATATGGGAGTCTGCACTATGTAGTCAGTGAAATCTAAATAATCATGTTTTGAAATCAATGCTTTCACTCTTTCATTTTGTCCTCTTTTCCCAGTGATACCAGTTAAGCTCAGAATTTATGAGTGAATAGATCCTATGCCTCTTTACTTGAGACACAAGAAAAGCAGCTAGTAAAAACTAACTGTATGAAGCAGGTCTTTTCCAAGACTGATGACAGTAAGGGGTAAAAGAGAAAAGAAAAAGGAGAAAAACTCTCAGCGCTGCTTCTCTGGGTACTGGGAAGCTCATTTTGGCAGCTCTGCAGGCTCAGAGCTCTGATAAGATGTGTTCCCTCTTAATATTTTAGTGAGCTGAGCAATTGACAGTCCCAGCTGAGTACTCATGTTGCTGTTGTTGAGCAAAACAAGGGTAAAAGAAGCTCGTTTTTCGTCTTCTAAATCATAAATACAACCAAACTGTTTGTCTGAGATGTGCAGAAATTCATTCTACCCCCTGCCAGCCCATCCCACAAACTTCAGTTCATTCTCTCCCTCATGTTTCTCATATATACCAGTTCAATCTTCTCAAGACATCCCAGGACATGTCCAGATTTGGTTGTCCTGCACATCCTATGTACCTGTCGGTCCACTCAGAGTTCATTCAGCTTAGACTCTTCATCTGGGCTACAGCACAGCCCATGCCAATATATATTGTTCCAGATTCTCTGTTTTCTCTATATTTGCTGAATATCTCACCTTGCCAATTCATATAGCTTTAGCAGAGATGACTTTTGAGTTTAGAGATGCTGGGAGATTTTTGCATTCTTTCTTTCTCTCCTTTTCCAATGACTTTCTGTTTTCCTACAGTTTTCTTTTCAAATAACGAAACCCTCTAGACTCCCTTCTCTTTGTTACCTATTTGTCAAAATAATTTTTGTATTTCTTCTTATTTTCCATTTCCTTTTCCCTTCTCTTTTACTTTTCTGTGTATGTTTTCTTTAGCCATCTTAATTCACACTGATGGATAGTTAAAAGAAGTTCTAGTCTCAGGTAAATTTTGATAAGGCCTGAGCCACTATTGTTCTTCCAAATCCCTTCTCATCAGTTTGTCTGCTCAGAACCTGCCTTGTGACAGAAAGCATGTTTTATCTAACATGATGTTAAGCACAATTTTGTCTGTAATGTGAGTAAGGAAATTCCCTGTTAAAATGATAGGGAATCAGAACTAACTCCAGGATCCCACTTTTCATATTCAGAATGTGTTCCTGGCTGCACTCTTCAGTCTTCTCATTATTTACTGAAAGCTACACTTACAAGCTATCAGTAGGAAGTTCCCTCCAAATCAAAAATGTAATTAATCCTTCCTGACCAATGCCTCTGAACCTGAACCCTGACTCTAAGACAGTTTTCAAGGGTTTTGGGGCACCACAGTAAAGGATAAAATAGCTCTGGTTTGAACGGAACAGCAGAGCAAAAGAAGCAGGAGCCCCTATTAGTTGTAAGTGCTCTGATGGAGCAAAAGAAAAGATGCTGAAGAAAGAACAGTAACTAGGAGGGAATATTTTCAGTTATGTTGAGTGTTTAGCCTCGGTGGATCTTCCTTTGACTATGGAGTTCAGCATTCCAATTTTGCTACGCAAAGGTTGTTAATATACTGAGGTTACTGTTAAAAGAAAAGAAACCAACATAGCATCATATTTCATGTTCCAATATAGCAGTGCTGCTGATTCCAGAATAGCAGAAAGCTCAAATCCTCATGAGCATGGTGAAGACAATCCACTGAACTTCAAAAATCTTTCACATGTTCACCAGAGTTAGGTTTTGTTTGTCTACTGGGCACAAATCTTTAGCAAGCTACAATGCTTAACTCCATTTTCTTCAGCCATTTTCTCTCATCTCTGGATTCCACACCTTTCAAGTGCAGTTAACCAATTACACGGGGAAAAGGAATTTAATAAATCACATAGGCTTGCAGTCAAGGATTTTCATGTATTCCTCTCCTATGTAAATGGTCTGTAACTTTTTCATGAATCAGGTCCATAGACTCTTGCTTTCACACTTCCATCCTCCTTTCCCTGTAGAACTGCAATTTAAATGATCCTGAAACATTTGAAGACAATTAAAGGTTAGCTTTGCATATCAGTGACCTACCAGTAATTCCCTGTAAAGCTCTGATGTATGTACATTTGATCTACAGCCGCCTGATTCCAACAGAAGTGTTTCCACAATGCTCTGAACTCTAGGTAGGGCTGGAAAATAAACTCAGGAGACACTGCAAAATAGTTACTACTTCCTTACAGCTTCACGCAGTCCTGGGACACTACAGTGGGTTGCCAAGATTTTGACTTCCTTCTCATTTTAAGCAGCACATAAATCATTAGGATGGTCTGGACTGTCTTATTATCAAGATTTAAAGGAGCTTCATAAAATACTTTCAGTAGGTTATATATTGGTTTTCTTACACCAAGCCATCTTACTGTTTTTTAGAAATTGTATAGCCTCTATTTCCAGAAGCAGAAATGGAGACTTATAACAGAGGCTGTCTTATAAAGAGCAGTGTTATGCTGGCAGAGGGATTTAAATTAGTATACCATGCTATGCAAAAAATAATAATTTGTGATTTTTGTGATTTCTGTATTGCAGCCCCACCGGACCTGATCTGCATGGGTTCTCAGAGGAAATGAAGACTGCCCGACAACATGGAGCAAACACGTGTGACTTCATCAAAGGTAGAGTAGGAGCTTGGTACAGTACAAACTTATGCAGGAGTTGGAACAGCACATATTTTGAAACTGGGGTTTGAAATATAGTCACAAAACCTGACAGGGACTCAGCACTTAACCAGATTTTGAGTGAATTGTAAAATATTTGGACAAGATTCTTTTCCTTCTCCTTTAGCCTCTTTCAACTTCCTCCCTCTGGAAAAGTCCTTAAATATGTAGAATATAAATTAACAGGTCTCCAAAAGAGTTGATGCACATTTGAGAAAATATTGTTGCACAGCATGACTGGACAGTTTTATTCCATCTGAGACAGATTCAAAAGACGGAGATTACTATAATATTGGATGATGGAATAGCTCAAAACTCTTTCAGCTTTGTCTGGAACAGACACAGCTTAGCTACTATTGTCTTACACAGCAACTAAATATAAATATTATAAAATATTTATAAATAATGAGTACCAAATTGATCACATTGTACAGTTTTACTGGGATATGTATGTCCTCTTATTAATCTGACATTTATAATATTTTTATGACTTATCATCACTAAAGGCAATCATCTGTCCATATCCTCTGTCCTCTGAAAAAAATAAAAACAGGGAGATGGAAACAGCTTTGTGATTTATTCAAGATCTCTGAAACTGTGTTTCTGCCAGTGTGTGTTCTGATAAATGTTAACAGGTTCTCTGTTTGTTTAATGTTCCCCTGAGGAAGGCTCAATGTGATTTAAGCAATCTCATATATTTAAAGTACCGCATTAATTTCAAGTCTGCAATGAGAGAGGCAGGAAGGTCACAGGTGCAATAGCCACTAGTCTCACAGCTGGTGGCCTTTGTCTTCTTTAGTAAAAGTTTATTCATATCACAAAATACCACTGAGCTTGAAAATCTTGATTTAGGAAAACCCAGTTTGGAAATTAAGCCATGCATTGCATGGCAGATTGAGTATCTTGGTAAAGAGAATAAAAAATGTAGGAATTTGTCCAATAATAGTCTAAAGTCTGCTTTCCATTTTTTGCCCAGGTTTGTATATTGTTTACATCAGCTTTTCCCTAAAGGAATCAGAAGGCTTTTTATAAGAAATTAATACCTCCCCATTCTCAACACTCTCACACACACACACGCGCGCGTGCACGCATGCACATACACACACAGAGGCACATACTCGCACTCATATCATTGGTACCTATTTTCTAAAATGTTTTTTCCCTGTCAGTGCTACAGATATGAGGACTTAGGCCTCAAAAATTATTCCAGTTGCATCACTGTTTTCCAGAGAGCATCTGGAATTGCTAAAGTAATTCCAAGTCTTGGATTAGTGCCTTTTTGTCATGAATATTTGTTCTGCCTTGCCTATATTTGATGGATATCTGATTAAAATGAACAAAGCTGAATCCATATGACACACTCATTTGTATCGCTGTAGGTAGACTGAAGGAGAAAAGCACTGCTATAGAGAGGACACTTGATCGAGTAACCATGATAAGGTTAAGCAAAAGTGGTTGTTTTTTTGAATCAAACATTGTAGAAAAAATGTTGTCACTGAGCGTAGACCATAGGAAAACCAGGCTTTTAGAACTTAATGAAGTACTCAGTGAGAAGGGCTAATGGAGACTGCTGTGTGTCCAAGTTTGGATTCAGCTGTAATTGCCAAGAGCCATGCATCAGACTCCAGGGGGAGAGCATTCTCTAAAGGAGGACTTGGAGAGTAGATTATCTAGAAGCTGTCAGCTTTCCTTTGGGTGAAATGATAAAGCTGATAACCAGACAGTTTTAATTTTGGATGAGCTGGCTCTGGGAACTGAGGTTGCTATAACCCCTTTACCATCTCACCTTCTGAATTATTTTTCAAAAAATATAGTGGCTGATGTGTATAAATGAGGTTACCCCTAAGAGATATTAATTTTAAAAGCTGGGATCTGCTGTTTATTCATAGATTCAAATAACTTATTCATCTTTCTCTTGGTCTTGCAGCCCACAGAATAACTAAAGATTTCAAAAGGAGATCAGTGATTCAGCTGAAAGGCTTTTTATCACTGCATGCACAGCTGCTCTTAGGCACTTTCCTGGGCTTTCTCAAAAAATGTGAGTTGACTGCAGAGTTTAAGATGATTTTTAAATAATATCCTGCTTTTGGTGACTTTACTATCTTCAGGTTGGGATGCTAGTCAGGAACAGCCTCCACTACCTAATAACTACTGAGTTATCATTCTGTAGAGCCCCTAATAAACTCTTAGGGTGAGTTCAGCTCTTAACCTGTTTTCAGAATTGCGACACAGGCTATAATGCTTCTGCTAAAACATTGATTCAGTGACTTATATAAATAAGCAGATGTCTGGATATATTTCTGTTAAGAGACACATCTCTAGACAAATGATTATTCCTATAACTGAGGTGTCTGCCAAAGGAAAAAAAGAAAAAAAATCTGTAATATTACTACTGACGTCATGTTTTTTATTAGATGCTGCAAAATGTTCTCAAAGTGCATGGATGATATTATCTTTCATTGTAATTTCTTTAAGTACAAGATTATGTTATGTCCAATTACATATTGCTTGTTAAGACTCTTTGTCAAAAATTTTTTTAAAGGAAAAAGATAGAGATGACACAAGGACAATTTAGTTCCTGGTGATTCCTTTTCTCAGTTTTCTGCTTTTCCCGCTTTCCCACTTTCTATTCTTTTCCTCACCTGAGTTGGGTGAAACCAACACTTGTCACCTGCACTGTGGATTTAAGTGCTTTGGACATTTTGGAACAGGGTATGTTATTGGAGTTTTTAGCTGTTCTTTTTGCCTTCAGGTTTGCTGGTAAGTGCAATCATACCACTGTCTGTCAAGGTACTGTTCTCTTTAATAGGTGAAGAGATGTAGTAGGCTGACAAACACTATTGTTACTGAATCCTTCTTGTGTCTTTGAAGTAGACAGAGATAATTATTTGTTATTATTTTATTTCACTGACGTTTTACAAAGTGAAAGTCCAGGTGTAAGTAGATGTACTCAGGCTGTACTTCACAACCGAGGTCTCCCTGGCCAGCACACTGACTTCATACAAACATTAACACATTGAAATTAATGGTAACCAGCTGCAGTGGTGCAACCACATAAAATACTAGGTGTGAAGGTATATAGGAAAAGGTATTGATTTTCTACCCATTAATTTCAAGACAGGAGAAAGTTAGAAATGTGTATTCCTAAAGTCTTCCCAGTAGTCTGCAAAATAAATCTAGTGAACTAAATTGAATTGGAACCGATATAATGGAATCCAAGATCTGGACACTATAAAAATTTACCCTGCACTGGGTTAAAGTTATCTTAGATAGAACACAAACATTAGGAAATTTTTTTCCCCTGAGCCGGACAATGAACATAGTTTGCCAATATGAAAACAAGCTATAAATGCCACAGTGAGCAAGGAGATTTATTCAGCAGATTTCCACCAGCTTTGGCAAACTGACAACATAAGAGCCTTTAGTCTTCTATGTGGATCTATGCACATCTGCCATCCAGTTATACCTTGGAGTTTTTTGCAATTCTCGTGCTCTAGGAAAGAGCAGTCACGTGGAGAAAACATATTTGGTTGGCATGAAATGATGTCCTTTGGGTCAATGTGACTAAGCAGACTTTGAGCCCCGTGGTCACATAGGTAACCAACGAAGAAGTAGAAGGAGAAGCTGCTGTGGGACACATCCTACTCCTGATGAGCCTGGAACTAAAATCTGCTGGGTCCCAGTGAGTGACAGGACTTTCATGGTTCTAACTACTATATAGTAGTTTACACATGCTGTCTTTTCTACATAAACCACTTCTGCAAACAAGCACACCACATCCTTTTGTTCTGACCTGGCTCCTGTCAGCTCCATTGGATGGGCCGTTGTTTCTTCATAGAGAGAGATAATAAGCAGATAATAACCAATCCACCTCCTCCATTGCCACTCATTCTGGAAACTATGATGATTTATACTGTAGAATACTGTGCCATATAGAGCTTTCAATACCACAACCATTACTATAGTTTACAAACCTCTGTCTGCAGTGCCTTAAGCAACATATTCTAATATCCATATGTAGTCTTAAATAACAGCTTAGAGCTAGAGTGCCTTACTCATAGCCTGCAGGTTAGATGAGACATGTAAGGGCAATTCAGCTACTGATATATGTCATTCTGTTTCCCCAGTCTTTTAAATAAGGATCAGAGCATAGAGGGGTTGTTCTGGCAACCTACTCAAAGGGTCAAACAGTTCCTCTCCCAGGTATGCACGTATCATGTGATAAGCAACACTGATATGTTGGTCATATGTTGAGCACGTCTGTTGGTGATCATATTTTTCAGTTCCTTTTGCAGTCAGCTTCTGCAGTTTCTTCAGTCAATTTATAATACATGCTTTCAATATTGGGTAAGGGGGTACAGTAACTTAAATGGAGTGGGATCAGAGTGCAGTTATTATTGCTACTTTTACAGTATCAAAATCATGCAGAATGCTTTCCCTTCTGCCTAGGGGATTTGACAATCCCATTTAGACATGACATAGCAAAATGACATCAAAACAATGGGCAGTTGGAAGAGCAATAAGGATGATGATTATAGCAATACAGCTACATTGTTAGGCAGCAAAGACTAGCATTAAGCATAGTAAAGTAACTTTATGAGTATAAATAAAATAAATGCATGTCTTTTAATAATGGAATTTAGTAATAATAATAACAGAGGTCTCTGTAATACACCCAGTGAGGCTACCCTTGCTATTAGAATGTCCAATTCAGAAGAAATAAAAGTTAACAACTGATCAAATCAAATTAAAATATAGAATCCCCAGCATACCCTTTCATCATGCTTTAATGGCATGTAAAAAGCATATAGTTAGATAACCAAGTGAATCTGAGCAAATCTTTATGCACAGATGTCATGGGCAAGGACTTACCTCAGCCTTTTACAATATTCTTTTGAAGAGTTGCAAATCTAAAACTAAATCCAAATGAATAATTGCCTAGGGATTCTATATCCAGAGAGCTGAATCAGATCCTTTGTGAGAGGAAATCCAGTCCAGCATATGAGAAATCTTTGAACTCTACATCCCATTTAAGTGTTCAGAATGAACTTGTATATAAAGAGCAATATACACACGAATTGTTGAATAAGATAGGGCAGTAATTCTAGCCTTTTTTTGAGGCAATGCAAGGGATCTGAAGGAATTGGTATGGTGTTATTATTTGGAAGGTGGACTCAAAAGCACACTGCTATAGTCCTAAAATATTTTTCTTTCATGGAATTAATTTTGTGTGTTCTTTCATTATTTCTCTGTAAAAAGAAAAATCCATATAAGTTTCTTTCCTGTCCTAGCTTCAAAATCCTGGAGATTGTTTCTGTCTTCATTAAGTCTGTCTGAGTTTTGCTGTTAGCTTCAGAAGGAACAGGATTTGATTTTAATACCACTTCAGGGGCCTCCTCCAGGTTCAGTCATTAATCTACTTTTATATGTAAATCACAGAAATCATTGATTTATATGAAATTGAGGAGGAGGAGATGCCTGTGACTTTGCCAGGTGGAGAATGAAGGCCTAAATGATTGTCAGTTCTCAGAGTTAAAAATTTAAAAGAAAAACAAAACCCCTAAGAACAGCAAGAGTATCCAGTTCCTTTTCATTCAGCAAACTGGTACTCTTTACGCTCTTTTCTCTTTTTCTTTTCCATCCCTACTGTTCTTAATAATTCAGTACGTTCTTTTCTTTAATCATATTATTAAAGGCAATGGACTGATGATTCATTTTGCTTTCTTTGCTCTCTCAGTGATGTCCATTAATGAAGACTTACTTTTCAGCACCATTGACTCACTTACCTAAATTATTTATTTGGTTGAGCAGTTCAGTGTATCAAACTTTTTTGCTCAGTGTAGCAACTACTTATAGCTCAGATCAGAGTTTCATATTGATTTTCTCTGGGAAAAATGTGTATGAAATGGATTGCTGTTTAAAGTGCCAAAAGGTGGTGAATGTGGGGCTGAGGAAGGTGTAGTAGAATAGAGCTAAACAGCTGACAATACTTCCTGTTTCTGTGGCAATTTCTGACATTTGTTGTCCTTTCTATTTGGAATGAGTAACTGACTTCTGAAAAATTGAATGGTGCTGAAATGCCCATAAAAAGGTCCATTCATTGCTGGTTAGGGTACTGGCCTAAGGTATGAAAGCCAAATACAAGGTTTTCATTTAGCACAGAATATTCTTTCCTCATCACTCCAAATCAGACGGAACAGATTTGAATGTCTTCCGCATCCAAGGCCTATACACTAGATCATCACCTCCAGGAGACTTCATATAAATCTCCAAGGGAAGAGCATGTATTAAGAAAATTAATTTCACAGAAAATATTTGAGATATTTCTCTTCTGTCCAATGCCATGTTCTGACTGAGGACACCTAGGGTGTTTGTGGGATATGTTGCTGTGGCTCTGCTTCATTTATCCCCCTTTCTCTCTCTTACCACCATCCAAATTCAATAATCCTTCCTTTAGCTGTTTGCACAACAGTTCCTTCTAGCTTCTTCTACTTCTGTCTCCTAATAAAAATCTTTTTAAAGAAGTTATTTACTTTGTCTGTCAAGTAATCTAATCAATAGGAGTATTCATCTCTAAAAATACTTGAAACAAAATAGACTGATAAATTTTCAGAGACCCAAATTCTCTTCATCATGCGCCATGTGACATTTTGAAAGTATATTTTGTTTGTTATAGCCAGATTCATAGATTTCTGCATAACATTTCTCATTTTGATATTAAGTTTCCTTTCTGTCACCGTTTCAAACTATCAGCTATGGATGAATATGAAGAAAACTCTCTTCCAGTCTTAAGAAAAGAAAAAAAATCTCTGTGAAAGTATTTCTTTCAGGGAAGAATACTTTCTTCTCCTAAATATAGTAGTTTGGGATGACAGGAAAAACTGTCAAAGCCCCTGATCATCTGGTGTTTATATTCCTAGGACTGTCTGTATTATTCTGTTATCTTCTGTAGCATCTGGGTAAAGGAGCTATCAGAAAGAAGGGTGGGAACTTGGTTTGTGATTATTTGCACAAAAGAATGAAAATGAGCAGAAACTACAAAAGAAAAATGGAAATTCAAATTTCTGATAAAAGGTAACGGATATTTGTTGGGAGGGATGGATCTCTATTGGATGATTTGCTTGCTATTGAAATGATACAGTAAAAACTTTGAATGCAAAAGTACTGGAAATTCTTTGACTTGACATTTACCTAGCTGCATCTGCAGAATGTCACTCTGGTAAAATTGACAGAAGTTATTGTACTTTCTCCAGGTAGCAGGTATGTTTATTCAGAGGAATAATGTGGCACTATGTATCATGTTGTTTGAGCGCTTCACAAGTAAAAATGAATTTTATTTTAAAGCATGTTTTGATCAGGAAAAGATTGCTCTCTCCATTTTACAGATAGTAACTGAAGCATAGAGAAAGTCTGAAAGTCATATTTTCCTCTATACTGGACCATGAAATCATTTAGATGTGGAAGATGAATGATGTTTCCCATCAGATTTAATAACATTTACCCCTCCCTTATGACCAATTACAAGAGGAAGAAATGGAAGATGAGCTTTTAAATGTAGTGAAAAAAGAAGTCTGCAGTAAACAAACTGTGAAATGCTACTACCGATCCTTAGAGTCCATCTAAGAGTACTGCCTTAAAAAAATACATTGGCAACACTGAGTTTTCAGTAGATCACATTATTGCTCCTGGATTCCAATAATGCAGAGCGATCCATTCCTCATTACTGCTGGAGTCAATGATACGATAGGTTTAATAAAGAAATTATTCTCCATTTGACTCCACAGAAAATCAAATACTTATTATCAAACACAGTGCAGGCCATACTGGTCCATGCTTTCAGAACCTGAAACCTCCAGCAGCATTCTCTACTGAAAGCTAAACAATTGAGATGGAAAGTGTTTTGATAATGTTTGACTCATGAGTTTAAATGGCTTTTATTAAATATTTGTTCAGCTTCAATGCCTACTGAACACTTGGGAAAGGAGCATCATTGTTAAAAAATCAGTGCCATCACTTTTTAATTAGCGTGTGAAAGCTCTCTACATAAACTCTGAGCACTCCTCAGAGCAGATTCATTCCCACCCACCTCCTGCCCAGCACAGCCACCCTCCCTCCCCACAAACCTTAACTCGACATGAAAGACTAGACATGACAGTGCTCATCTGACTCTTAAAAGTTTCGGGAGAAAAAGCTAAACGGTATGAAAAAAGTAACAAAAGATGAGTTAGAAAAAAAATTGCAGACATTTGCCAGGATGCTGTGTGCACCCCTGTGAGGGGTTTGGCTTGCCTGTGCTCAAGTCAGTGCTGATACAGTGCAGCTGCATAGTCTTAGTTTGGGCTGTTGGGAAAAGAGCTGTGTGAGAAAAAGCTAGAAGAAGGGGGGTTGCTGCCTCCTTCCCCTCCTTTGCACAGAAACTTTGTTCAAGCTCAGCCCTTGCCCTGGCCCCTGCCGAGGCTGTACTGCTGCCATGCCCGTGCCTGGCCGTGTCCCTCCCAGGTCTGGAACTGACCCTGAACCACTGACTTGACTTCCCAGCTTGAGCTCGCACCAGCCTCACCACGACAGCTTTGTCTGGCCACCCCTGGGCTGTCGGCTGACCCTGACTACCGTCACCAGACCGCTCTGCCCCTCTGGTCTGGGTACTGCGGGACTGCACCTTGTCAGTGGGGTCGAGCCCCGAGCCGGCCTCGCTCTCACCCTTGCCTCCTGGCTTGCCTCCCCTTACAGAGCATCCAGCTCTTGCTGCTCCCTGGCAAATTCTTTATCTGCCAAAAGAAATCCAGGCCTAATACCCACACACCCTCAAAGAATGAGAGGAAAAAAAAGAAGGCAGAAGCACAGCAAAGGACAAAAAGCCTTTGCAGGTCACCTTAGGCATTGCTTTTTGGCAGAAACCAATGTGAGTATTTATAGCTAAGTTAAAACCCATGAAAGCACAGGTCATAATGGAAATGCTGACCCTTAACTACTGCAGTGCTAGTAAGTGCCACCCCAGTGAAAGTACTTGTAAGCTGCTTGCAATAAAAAACCTCTTAGTTTCAGCCCTCCAAGTGTCAGTCCTCTTACTGGTTAATATTATCAAGGGAAACCTTGCCTGACAGAATGTAATTTAGGATCCATTAAATATGATTACTTGGCCTTGAAAATGATGGATATTGAACAGAATTATAGGATCACTTTACAAAAGAAAGGTCTCTTTTACATCCTTTCTTGTGGGGCATTAAATAAAGCCTGAGAAAACTCCTAAGGGATTCCTGGCATTTATAGGTTACATTTATGAAAAGAGGGATTGATATTCATATTAAAAACTATAAAAATTGAACAGGGTGATGTGGCAAACACGTGGACAGCTGTGATGGGTCTAAAAAGTGAATGGCATGTTCACCAACTGTTTTCTTGTTTCAATTATATTAGAGATATGAAAAGTGTCTTTAATTTCAGACTAATCTTTCATGTTCTCTATTGGAATATCAACCCTAAGTGGGTCCCCTAAGTTCCCTGTACTTTTCACTACATCTACATTTGTAACTGAAGTACTTAAGCCAGAGATTTTCAAAATTCTCAGGTCTCTCTTTTCATCATACTTTTTACCAGCCATATGTTGAGAGTAAGTTTGAATATAGATGTGATATGTTTAAGCTGTTTTAAACTAATTGAAATCTAATAATGAGAAAACTATATTTTAGGCATGGGGAGAGGGTTGACGTTTTCCTTGCTAAGGGATCTGTCCTAAAGTTCAAATGTACAATGAAAATAGACAGAAAGTTTGATCTTCCCCACATTTCTCTTATTGAAACTTATAAACTGAAATCCACTAACATTCCTTTTTATTCATTTTTCCATGGAGAAGATCAGTTTGCTCATCTATCCTATAGAAAAGGCTGGGAATGTGGCCCCAATAATTAGAGAAATAAGGCTTGTGGTTGACTCCCAGTGAAAATAAATCCTTCTCTAAGATGGAGGGAGAATAAGGAAAAATGAAGGGAATAAAATAAAGAAAAAATGGGTCTTCTGCTTAGATCTGCCTCGTCTCACTCTCTTTCCACATAACAAACTGCCTCACGAGCCACAGCATCCTGGGAAGCCTATCTTCACTCTGATCAGACCGTCTCTAGAGACATGGCTTTACCTTACAGTGAGAAATTCCATCCTCTCCACCTGAAATTTCTTCATTATGCTTATAAGGGAACAGATCCATCACTAAAGCTAAAAACACACAATCTACTTCCTAGACATAAACAAAATCACAGTATGTCTGGGAACAGCACAAGACATATGGCCCACTGGCAAATCTTGGCTTACATTCTTTCTATTTTGAGATGAGGAAGGGTGTTGCTATATTTTAGACATAAAATTTTCAAGCCAGTATTGTCAGTGAATTCCCTGACTACTGGTGTATAACGGCAGTGTGTATGTTAAGCACGTATTCAGACAATACAGGATTCCACTGAGGTGTAAATTGAACCATTGGCATACACGGGCAAATAATAATGAGCATCTAAATTTTAGTTATTTTTTCAATGTTAATATATTAGCTTAATGACATTAAGTCACCTCACTGGTCCTGTAGATCTGTCGATATTCAGTGCATATCTGAAGCAAGTTTGACCGCATCCAGAAGCAACCTTTCTACTGCTTCACATTATGTGCGATCAGTTGTACCTCTGTATAGGTATTGGTGCAATATTTTATAGGACTGGAATGATTTAATGATTTATACTGCCAACAGCTGCTACATCTAAAGCTGGGCAGATTTCGGAAAATCTCTGATTCTGCAGTAAAGTAGGTTAACTCAGAGGGTTTTTTTAACAAGTAAAACAGTGACACTCGGCAGCCTCCCACCTCAGGCACACATCCCGCAGACACGGCTTTGAATTCCCGTTTTGCCAAACTCCGAGCAGAGGCTTGAATGGGGATTTTCCGCATCCCTGGTGAACACCTTAGCTATTTGTGTGTTCTGGGGTCTCACCTTCCCATTTCAGTCAGGAAAACACATGCTTGACATGAGATATCTTCACAGAAAAAGTTGTGTTAAAACTGATACATACCTCCAAAAAATTCCAGTGTTAGTGAATCAGCACTTTCTGATGCTGGAGAAAGGTGGTTTTACCAAGCAGTTCTTGACCCCTTCTGCTCATGTGAGGTTTGCATTAATTTTGGTGTTCATAATATGTCAGACAATGAAGAAGTAAGGCTCTATATTACTCATTAAAAATTAAAAATATTCCCTTTAGAAATGCTATTATACAAAAAGGTTTCCTGATAGGTGTCATTATAATTTCATAATCCTTAGCATGCAGACTAATGCAGTATGAATTACCTAACCTGTCTCCATTTTTAAAGGAATCTTTGAGTCCATATCTGGGAATATTTAGCAACATATGAAGTTCCTTTTGGTCTACTTTTTCTTTTAAGCAGTAACTAGAAATCTTCTTGGAAAGGGATGTAGAAGAAAAAAGAAAGATAGATGGTTATAAAGAAAGGAGCACTAGGCAGCCCTTGATCTATGTACTAAAAATCTTTATTAACTATTTTCCAGTGTATGGAAATGAACATAAAACTATATTTTTTAAATTATGCATAATTTAATTATTCCTTAGACAGCAATCTTAAGTATCAAGACTAGGTTAGAAGCACATTTTTATGGTTACGACATAAACCCTGGCAAATAGGGGCTTATAATGGAAATGCTGACACAACCTTAACACTTCAAGTGCAAAGGGTATAATTGAATTTAAGAACAATTGTATCTCATCCATTAAGCCATTAAGTATATTGTCACAAGTTGATCGTACTACATGAATGTGGTTAACAATGACATGCAAATAAAACAAACCAGGTTTAACTGATGTCAGTTGTCATATGTATTTGATAAGTTTTAAGAATAAAATACATTACAAAACTTTCAGCGTTGCATTATTTTTATAAATGCTGCTGACTATGATACTGAAGTAGTCAAGCAAGTTATACTTGCAGTATGCTTTTTCTTTACACATCCCCCTCCTCTCTCCATCCTGGAAGTGAACCTAAACAGAAGCCGGAACACTCAGAATGGACAGAACAACATTTCATTCAGTGAAATGTTTTATAAACATTGTGTCCTCTTGCAAGCATTAAGACTGTAGTCCTAAGTTTTGATTTCATGCTGTTTTAGGGTTAGAACCACACTTGAAATGAGGGATTTTTTTTTTTCCTCAGGATCAGATGATCTGTAGCACCACCTTCCTCACCACTATGCCCATATGCACTTTTAAACATCTTTCCTTTGCACAGTTGTAATTAGACTGCACTGCAGTGTTTTTACAAAGGTGCTGAACACTACAGTCAGGCATTACATTACTCTGCTGCTGTGCTGCATGTATTGCAGGATTTGTCATGCCATGCATTGTTAGATCCCTATGAGAAATCCATAGGATTTCAGGCCTGGGAGTAAAACTAAATAATTTCTGTGACATCTGTTGTTTCATCCGATCATTCTACTTTTCTTTTCTTTTCTTTTTTTTTTTTCCTAACCAGTACCATTTTCAAAATGTTGGTAGGTGGCATGGAGAAAACACTGAAGACTTGCTATTCCTACAGCGATAAATATAGATAGGCTGCTGAAAAAATATCCAAAATTGTGCTGTGATTTTAAAACAAAGATGCTGAAGATATGCATGTGGACATGACTGAGTAAACATTGAGCGGGACTGAGAGGAATCCTATGGTCCATGCAGACATATGCACTGGATAGGCAGGACTGTGTTGAAGAGAAGTATAACTCTTTTGGATTGGCCGTCTCTGACTACTGCCGATTAGTAGATAACTATGGGCAATGCATTCTCAGTTAATCATTCATCTTTATATAAAGATGTTTGCTGCTACTAAATGAGTGCCTTGTCTCTAACTCATAAGCCTGGGTGATACGTATGAAGTTCTGTGGATTTGCAGTTGTTGAGTTTCCCAACTGTTCTAAGGCAAGTTATGAGATAGATGGAACGATTTTCCTTTCACTCTAGTTGCCAGCATTCAATAACAAAAAGGACACTTTCTCTTTGGACTGGTGGATTTTTCTGTTTTTAAATCTTTCTATACCTTGTATTGGTCTCTGCCAGGTGACTTTTGGGTGTTAGGATAGCCTATTTCTTTGTTTATTGGCTAAACTTCTACAATTTATGAATTCTGATTACCATTCTGAAGTTATTAAATATTTACTATAGAAAAGAGGGTATTTTTATATCAAATACCCCCATGAAAACTTGGAATTCATCACAGGATGGCAAAATTACGCCATGCTTTTTGCCAGACCAAAGACTGACCTTTCAGAGTGAAGCACCTTCAGCTTTTGACTTACTGAAACAGGAGTTTGAATGGAAAGTTACCAAACTTAGACGACAGAATCACAGAATCACACAGAATCGCTGAGGTTGGAAGGGACCTCTGGAGATCATCTAGTCCAACCCCCCTGCTCAAGCAGGGTCACCTAGAGCACGTTGCACAGGATCGCGTCCAGGCGCGTTTTGAATATCTCCAGAGAAGGAGACTCCACAACCTCTCTGGGCAACCTGTTCCAGTGCTCTGTCACCCTCACAGTGAAAAAGTATTTCCTCATGTTCAGATGGAAGTGTCTGTGTTTCAGTTTGTGCCCATTGCCTCGCGTCCTGTCACTGGGCACCACTGAAAAGAGTCTGGTCCCATCCTCTTGACACCCTCCCTTCAGATACTTGTACACATTGATAAGATCTCCTCTCAGCCTTCTCTTCTCCAGGCTAAACAGGCCAAGCTCTCTCAGCCTTTCCTCATAAGAGAGATGCTCCAGTCCCCTAATCATCTTTGTGGCCCTTCGCTGGACTTGCTCCAGTAGTGCCACATCCCTCTTGTACTGGGGAGCCCAGAACTGGACGCAGTACTCCAGATGTGGCCTCAGCAGGGCTGAGTAGAGGGGGAGAATCACCTCCCTCGACCTGCTGGCAACACTCTTCCTGATGCACCCCAGCATACCATTGGCCTTCTTGGCCACAAGGGCACATTGCTGCCTCATGCTTAACTTGGTGTCCACCAGCACTCCCAGGTCCTTCTCGGCAGAGCTGCTTTCCAGCAGGTCAACCCCCAACCTGTACTGGTGCCGGGGGTTATTCCTCCCCAGGTGCAGGACCCTGCACTTGCCTTTGTTGAACTTCATGAGGTTCCTCTCTGCCCACCTCTCCAGCCTGTCCAGGTCTCTCTGAATGGCAGCACAGCCCTCTGGTGTATCAGCCACTCCTCCCAGTTTTGTATCGTCAGCAAACTTGCTGAGGGTGCACTCTGTGCCTTCGTCCAGGTCGTTGATGAAGAAGTTGAACAAGACTGGACCCAGGACTGACCCCTGGGGGACACCGCTAGCTACAGGCCTCCAACTAGACTCTGTGCCACTGATCACAACTCTCTGAGCTCTGCCATTCAGCCAGTTCTCAATTCACCTCACTGTCCACTCATCTAACCCACACTTCCTGAGCTTACCTATGAGGATGTTATGGGAGACAGTGTCAAAAGCCTTGCTGAAGTCTAGGTAGACAACATCCACTGCTCTCCCCTCATCTACCCAGCCAGCCATTCCATCACAGAAGGCTATCAGATTGGTTAAGCATGATTTCCCCTTGGTGAAGCCATGCTGACTACTCCTGATCACCTTCTTTTCCTCCACATGCTTGGAGATGGCCTCCAGGATGAGCTGCTCCATCACCTTTCCAGGGATGCAGGTGAGGCTGACTGGCCTGTAGTTCCCTGGGTCCTCCTTCTTGCTCTTTTTGAAGACTGGGGTGACATTGAAAGGTCATGGACAACAGGAGAGGTGCCTGAAGACTGGAAGAAAACCAAAGATGGAGTGGCCTAGCAATGACATCCACCAGCTCCCTCAGCACTCATGGGTGCATCCCATTGGGGCCCCATGGATTTGTGGGCATCAGGTTTGCCTAAATGATCTCTAACCCACTCCTTCTCTACCAAGGGAAAGTCTTCCTCTCTCCAGACTTTCTCTCTTGCCTCCAGGGTCTGGGGTTCCTGAGGGCTGGCCTGAGCAGTAAAGACTGAAGCAAAGAAGGCATTCAGTAACTCTGCCTTCTCTGCATCCTTCGTCACCAGGGCACCCACCCCATTCAGCAAAGGGCCCACATTTTCCCTAGTCTTCCTCTTGCTGCTGATGTATTTGAAGAAGCCCTTCTTGCTGTCCTTGACATCTCTAGCCAGATTTAATTCCAAACGGGCCTTAGCCTTCCTCGTTGCATCCCTGCATACTCTGACAACATTCCTATATTCCTCCCAAGTGGCCTGTCCCCCTTTCCACTTTCTGTATACTTCCTTCTTCTGGTTGAGTTTTGCCAGGAGCTCCTTGCTCATCCATGCAGGTCTCCTGCCTCCTTTGCTTGACTTCCTACTCATAGGGATGCACCGCTCTTGAGCCTGGAGGAAGTGATGTTTGAATATTAACCAGCTCTCTTGAACACTCCTACCTTCTAGGGCCCTCACCCATGGGATTCCTCCAAGTAGGTCCCTGAAGAGGCCAAAGTTTGCTCTCCTGAAGTCCAGGGTTGCGACCTTACTTGGTGCCCTGCTGCCTCCTCCTTGATTCAGTGATCATTCGGTATTGTCTACCACATCCAGGAATAACTGGTTCCAAACATTATTATTGACATTTCTTCCCTAGAGAGTGGCGTGGAAACTGGACTGTCCATCAGTATTTTTGACTATTCTGTTCCCAGCTCATTTGTTTTTCTTTAACTCAAGCTGTGGTCCCACAGCACCATAAGTCAGTTTAATTGCCAGCTCCTTTGGTCTTGCAAGCCTCTATGTACCAAACTGTGGATTTTCTTCTCCTTTGTACTAGTTTCAGTGCTCTTCAAACCATTCCAGAAAACTAAATGACAAAGAAAATGCTCTGCCCTGAAAAAAACATAAAATTTAGTTCTTGTCAATACTGCAACATTCAAGTTCTTTGCAGACTTAGGTCAAAGTTCCCAGTAAAATCGTAGGTGTAAGAAACTAAAATATGGTTTTAGTGCCTAACTCAGAAACTGCAAAATTAGTCGGTAGGTCGCTAGATGCTTATATTTCCTTGAGGGCATAGAGCTTAGAAATCAAGTACCTCTGAAGATAAGAACCTGCACACTTCATGACCAGAAAACAGTTTTAAAATGAAATATTACAATAAGAAGTCCCTTACGTATACCTTAAACATGTTAACAATATCAATAGAATCACAGAATGGGTGAGGCTGGAAGGGACCTGGCCAAGTCCCCGCTCAGAGCAGGGAAAACTAGAGCAGGTTGCTCAGGGCTGTGTCCAGCTGGCTCCTGAAAACCTGCAAAGATGAAGAGACTACAACCTCTCTGGGCAACCTGTCCCAGTGTTCAACCACCCTTACAAGAAATAAGTCTTTTCTTATGCTTAAACAGAATTTTTTGTATCTCAATTGTGCCCGTGGTTTTTTGTCCTTTCACAGGGCACCACTGAGAAGAGTTTGGATCTGTCTTCTTTATTGCTCCCTGCCCCCCATCAGGTATTTATACACATCGATAAGATCCCCCCTGAGCCTTCTCCTCCTGAATCTAAACAGTCCTATCTCACTCAACCTCTTCTTGTATGCTCCAATCCCTTAATCATCTTTTTGGGCCCTCACTGCACTCCAATATGTCCATGTCTCTCTTGTACTAGGGAGCCCAGAACTGGACATAGCACTGATGACATTCTTGTTTTTCTCCAACTCTATTTTTGTTTATGTTCATTATACTGTTTACAGTTCAGTGAAAGCAATTCTTTTCAGCTTTACTTACAGTCATTTTCACCTCCACTCATGGATGCATATGCCTTGGCATGATATTGCATAGTTTAACATTTCGATGATGTAAGGAATGCTTTATCATTTATTTTCTTAGGCTAGCAGATGGCACAGAATGTGTGAAGTCAGAA
The DNA here is from genome assembly GCF_036417845.1 of Apteryx mantelli. NCBI lineage: Eukaryota > Metazoa > Chordata > Aves > Apterygiformes > Apterygidae > Apteryx > Apteryx mantelli. The sequence goes on from NC_089981.1 coordinate 56,607,788, forward strand.
AAAAAGCATACGTATCACACACAGGATGTGCAACTTAGTATTGCATTTGAATTCTTCACTTCGAGGTCACCAAAGATTCCTTCTAAAATAAAACTAATGAATCTACAGGAAGGAGGTGAAAAGAAGGGGAAATTTCTATGGAGTACATCAATCTGTAGATTAATTAATACATTGATTACATTTGAGAGCCTGCATGTACCTGTCTTCCCACTGAGATACCCACTGTGCAATCAGTGGTAATTTAAAAATCAATTGCTCTTCTGTAGTAATTAAATTTGTCCATTTAAACAGATATAATTGATAGAGCCTGCAACTAATTTCAGAGCAGGGACTCTTAAGGGATTCTAGAGATTAAGGACTGTGAGCCAGCAATTTGTGTTTTTTTTACCCAACAAATGAACATCCAAAGCAAATAAATCATTTTGTGTATTGGTTTTAAATATAATATAGCAGATATGAAGTTTATCTTGAAATAGACTGCTAGACAAAGGCAAATATATTGCTAGACAAAGCCAAAAAGCTAATAGAGTGATTGTAGTAAGCCACAACTATATTTTAAAGGTATTGAAATGTAATTATGTTTACATTTCACAGAACCAAATGTGTTGCTTATAAAATTTCATCATATACTTTTACAGTCTCACTTTTTTGATATAATGCTCTAGCTGTTTACAACTCTGGTTGAATAAAGTTTACTTTTCTTGAAAATGTCATTAAAAGTTGCTTTTTGTTTTGAGCATATGAAGAGGGTTTATGGAGCTTTTGCCACATATAGCGTTTAATCCAATAAAATATGATGCTTGCATGTGTAGAATACATATTTCTGAGATTCATTAAACAACTATTTCCCCCCAAGGCAATTCATTGTTATGCACCAGAGGGCTCTAAGATGGACTATTTGGAAAAAAAAAAAAAAAAAAGACAGAAAATAGGACAAGAGAAAAAGGGAGAATGCTAATACTAGCATGAAATGCATATTCACAGTTTTAAAAGTCTGTGCAATTTACTTCAGCCCTGAGGTGGCATTAATTGACACATTAGCAAGTTATATACTGCGTTATGTCCCTATTTAGTCTAAAATTCAATAAAAATAACACCAGGGAAATCACTGTAACACATTGCATATACAGCACGTGTTTCAAAGTATGGAACACCTTACAAAGGCAGACACAACATTAATGATAATGTGTTCCAGTTAACTCACAGACTGCCTCAGCAATTCATATAACTGAGCTGCCAACTGTCAGTTTGCAGAGACATCTTTACAGTATTTTAGGGCAAAATCTTGTAATTCCTAAAAATTAAAGAGAATCGAAAATTATTTGAACAAGGCCTGGTTCTACATACAAATATACTATACTGGACACTCACAAAAAGAGCAATCATTCCTTTTTTATTGAGATTAAATCTGAGACACTAACACTTCTTCCAAACAGGGTGCTTTCTTTGAGAAGTGGAGTAATATGCATTTAGAATAGTAAGGTAAAAGAGTTACATAGCTTATGTTGTTCTAGCAAGTTGAAAATCAAGCTTTATTACACAAAAGAAAGTTCAACATTTCAAGATCTCAAAACAGCTCTAGATAATAAAATTATACTATTGTGCCCTTTTTTTGAGGGAAGTTTACCGATTCTTTCACTTTTTTTCTGCTTTTGTTTTCTTTCGAAAAATGAATAAATTAAAGAATCTTAGATACGACAGTCTGTGGCTATCATGAGATCTGTTCTGAGATCTGTTTAACCTCTCAAGTGCCAAGTCAGATAATGATCATGCACATGTTATTTCAGTATGCCCTTGTTTTATTAGATAGCTACCTGTATTTCTGCATGTGTATTCTCAGTATGTAGAAGATTATTATGGAAATGTTTAGATTTGCATGTATGGAGAATGAATAGCAATATCTGGGTGTGGAAGGACAAGAAGGAAAAAAAAGGCAAGAGAAGGGTTACAAGAATGGCATGTGTTCATACAACCTGGATTAGCTGGTCATCAAGATCCTAACATGTACCTACCTGCTGCTTATCAGGATATCAGGACATCCAGGCAAGGACGCCAAGGACAATAAGTAAATCCCAGTGACTTGCTAAAGCGGGACAGGATGGTGAGAATAATCATGGTCAGCATACAAAAAGGCATATCCAAAACAAATATGTGGGTATAAGGGTATGAATGTGAATGACTGAAATCAGTTTTGCTTTAAAATAAAACCACTTTCCACTCCTAGGAGGTCTTGCATTGTTGCTACAATGTTGCAACATTATTTCCAACAAACCATTCATATTTTATTCTTTCATTCTTTAGCATCATAAAAGCAAATAACTGATTCTCTGTTTGCAGGGTTTTCTGCTAAAACATATTGAAGGAATTAATCTGTTTTGTAATAAGTGCACCACAAGACTAAACATGGTATCTCTGGATTACACTCTATGCTAACTCCCAGAACTATACAAATAGATCCTCAGCTGGTATAAATTGTTACAGCTTCATTAAAATCAAGAGAGCTACAACAATCTACACCAGCTGTGGATCTGCTACATTAATTTGTTATTGGGCACAAGCTGAACTCAGCTGCTTGCATTCTTGCTTCAGACCAGACCAGAGATTTCATGAAGTATTTAGATCAGACTGTTGAGGCTGGATATACTTTAGGATGAAGGAGGCACTTTAAAAGGAAAAAGAAAATAGTATTCAGGTGATCTGCAGTCTGCATTAAATGAATAATTAATTTTCTGAATAGCCTTATGAGATACATGTGGCAAGTATTCTGTATGTTTTATAGGTGGGAAATTGTCATCTAGAAGACTAAATGACTTGCCTGTGGCCATGCAGTGTTTTCAAGCTTTCAACTACAAACTCTCCTTACTTCTAGTTCCCCATTTTAACTACCTTTCAAAAACATAATAAATGATTTTATGCTAATACAGTAACAATCAACACTATTTAAGCTGTTTCATTGATTATTTAAATTTAACTGCAAATAAATTGTGTCCTGTAGTGTTAAAATTTGACCTACATGCTGCCAGCTAGGTCAGATACTATTTAGAAGCACATTCATGAGAGACTGGCATCTGATTTTTCTAACATCGTTAAACTAAGAAGCAGTAATTGCTCTCTAACGTTGGTTGGTATATTGGTTTCTAGATATCAAAATACGTGTCAAGAACAGTTCCCCAGTTAGGGTGAGCAAAATTATCTTATGCTTAGGCCTGTAAAAGCTTCCGATTTTTCTTTCATTGATATATACAGAAGCCATTAGTAAACAAATTAGTGGCTTTTTTTATAACAACAGGATATCTATAGAGTATTTGGCAACAGTAAGGGAAAGGTAAGAGGGTGATTGGGTGTATCTTCTATCCAGAGACAGAATTACTTTATGATTATCAAATTCCCCCCCCCCTTTTTTTTTGATTGTTTAATCACTGGCAACATACTGTAATGGTTTGCACTATGTAAGCTGCGTGTCAGTGAAAGATGACTGATTCCTAGGTTAATTCATTCTTGAAAAACAAGAGGCATAAATTATGACTCTGATCCTGGCTCCCTCTCTACTTCATTGCAAGTAATGAGGCATTCTGCCTCATGAGCAAGAAGTGCAGGATGGGGCCTATGACACACAGAGACAACGGTGAAGTGTTTAGAGCAGTCTAAGGAACAACTAGGTACCTAAACACCTTATGGCAACTGCTGAGAGTAGTCTGTTAACAATCTAAAGGTAATTTAAAGGGTCAAAACCAAACAAAATATCCCAGCAATGAAAGCTGGGTCAAAATCTTTTCTCCATGTTAGAGTGTTATTGACACAAGACAAAACTTGTGCGGATCTCTTGTTTTGTGACTAGCAGGGATTTGGATAGCACCATGCATTGGAAAAGAATGCTGAAATTTCACCTCATAAGCTAATTGAGCTCCTCACTGCCACCTGGTTCTCAGCTCTCTTGCAGCCTTGACTTCAACAGTCGAAGCCAAATGGTTTCTGAACAGTGCTGCTGCTGGGAGCTTCCCCAGCATACTTGATCGCCTCTCAAATTCCCAGTCAGACTTGCAGAGAGGGCTGAGCACACAGGGGAGAAAAGTAATACAAATTAACTGCAGCTGTGTTTTCTGCTGGACATGGGAGAAGTCCAGAGGAGACATATTAGCTGTTGTGTGCCAATGCAGCAGCTGTCTAGGACAATTTCTAGGGTATTTCTCCTTATCCTACCAAAGGGTCCAGACCTCCACTGATTTGTTGACTGCTCCATTCAGCCTTCTTCCCTTCTTTCCTGACAGGAGTCAGATCTTAGCCTCAGTTCTCCCACACATGGGGAATTTCAGAGAAAGGTTAGCTGAAGGAAAGGTATGAGTGAGCTGGCACTCTGCTTTTGCTAGCAGGTAAATACTGTACACTTAGATAATTCTTCTGTTGTTATTTCAAGTCTGTGTGAAAGAAAAATAAACAAAGCTCTTAGGAAAATGAATTTATATTAAGGAAACAAACCTGTAAAAGGTTTAATAAAATTTAATAAAAGTCTCAATTTTCTCTTCAGCATTGCAAATTCACTCACAAAAGGAGTCTAGTCAATTATTTGATTAAGGAAAGGGCCTTTCTCCACTGAAAGCATAAAATACACCTTCTACTGGGCCTCCATAATTTCTGGGTTAGGACAGATTTCTTTAAAAAAAAATAGAGCTTGTCTTTATGTGAAAATCCTGATAAAGAGCTTTAGATTTGACTAACAGAGTACATATTGAGCCATACACACAGATGGCAGAGTCAAAACTCTGGTGACTAGCATCATAGTGTTACCAAAGGCCTCAGACAAGAAGAAGTCTCAAAGGGGGGGAACAGTTTTACTCCCAATTTCGGTGACAACAGTATTCAAGTAATGTACAAAGAAACATCCATGGTACCTTTGTCATGTTGGTGCATCCTCCATTATACCCCAGGATCACAATCATATCATTTTCATTCATATACATTTACGCATATATACTGTTTTGTATACAGACCCTGCTCTGGGGCTAGGAAAAGACCATTGGGCCAGAAACAGGAGTGCAGTTTAGACAATGGCGAGTGCCAGGAGTCATGCCCCTATGTGAATGCAAGCCATGCCAGGTTCAGCTCCATCTTATGTGCCCAGTACTTCAAATGTTTTCACAAGTTCCTCCACAACAACTCGCAATGCCCTCACTCTTTTATTTTGTATTACTGAACTGTTGCTAATTTCTTCCAGGCACTGAGTTATGAAGCCATAGGCTATACTGCCAAAGAAAGCTGAGTATTATTAGCATATTATTGGCATTGTAGGCTATAATTCTGTGGTTATCAGTTTTTCCTAGCTATGTGGTTTTGACTATGGAAATAATGTTGGTTTAGGAGACTTTGCCTATGAAGATCTTTGCAGTAAATGGACATTCCAGGTCTCTGACATGTCCAAGAAACATAATGGAAGCCAAATAATTCCACTGCATCCAGTTCCACTCAGATCTACTTGTAGATCAGCAACACTTTATCTTTGATGGCAGAGACTGCAACAAGAACTGAACTTGCCAAAATCACCTCATGCAAGGCCATCAGTAAGCCGCTCTGGAACTCGTCTATTTTGACTACAACCTTACCTGACTGGAGGAGGAGGAAGTCCTCTTATTGTTAAACTAGAGAAAGGTAAATATTATTAGGATTTATTTAGAAGGACTGCCGTACTGGACAAGACCAAAGGTCTGTCTCTACCAGATCTTATCTCCAGCATTGACTAGTACTACCGGCTTTGGAAAAAGGAGAAACTGAAGATTATATACATGGAATGATCTGTCCATAAGGAAAATTTCCTCCTAATGCCATTAGGCTGAGAGAGATTTTTTTGCCCTGAAACATAAGTGTTCATATCACCTCTCAAACTCATTTATATTTTTAATCTTTTCTGGATATTGATGTTTTCTAGATAAATATCCAATCATTTCTTAAATCCTGCTCCATGATGTACCACAGCAGAAAACACCAAAGATAAATGTTCACTGTGTAGAATTTTGTCCCAGTATTTCAGCACAATTCTGGGTGTCCTTTTATAATTGTCCTTATATAATCTATAACATACTCTTTTACATTCTTTTACAGTCCTCTTTTAAGACTCTGTCGTTGCTCAGGACCCCATTTTGCTAGACACTGAATGAAGATGGCCATTTCCTCTTCTGTGAAGAAGGCTTTGTGCAGTCCTGCAGCACAACTGGGACATATAATCAAAGCACTTGAGCCGGATGAGTGGGAACAGCAGAGGCAGAACTATGGACCCCTAAGACTTCTTTGAAGGTAAATCTATGCCTGTAATTTGAAAGTCTCTGCCCAAAAGAGGCTACAAGCTAACCAGGTTGGTTGGAGAAAGCAGACAGATTCAGATAAGTGGGAATATCACAAAACAGTGTTAGTCAGCCTTATAATCAGTAGTCTGAGTACAGGAGCAGCCTCATCTGTATTCTTGTATTTTATTAACAGATTTTCCTGACATATCTCTTATTCTTTTCTATACCATCAGCATGTTCTTTTCTCTTGTATGAAATTAACAGTCTTGGACTTACTTACCTGAAGATGTTGTCCGACATTAAACATTACACCCTCCACATGTGGAATATCTAAAAGCGCCTGGTCACAGAGTACTGGACCCAGACAGCATGGCCCATTCGAGGCTACCGCACACCAGGCGCAGCCAGCAAGGGTGCAGGCGTATTGCACTTCCCCATGTGCCAGCACAACATCCCCACAGCTGCTCCAGCGACGGTCTTTGGTTTATGAACTCCTGCTTTTGTTTAATCCATCTCTACGAGAGGAGGGAAGCAAGACTCTGCAAAACTATTGCTTTTGTGTGCAGAGTTATCTAAGATATTTGTTAGACTTAAAAAAAAAAAAAAAAAAAAAAAAGCTCTTCCCAGCCTTCTAGGCCATGAGGTTTGGATTTTTGGCCTATTTATTACGGAGCAGTTTAATTCCTTCAATATGTTTTAGTAGAAAACCCCACAAACACGGGGAAAAGTCCATTTGCTTTTAAGATACTAAAGAATAAAGCACGCACCAGTTGCGGGGAATAAGGTGTCAGCCGCTGGCCGACGCCCAACCGAGGGAAAGGGGAAACCTCTGCCCGGGCAGAAATAAAATCGGAACCGGCAAAGTCCTCCGCGCCCGGGGCAAGGAGCTCGCTCCGCCGGCTCGAGCAAAGCCCCCGGGCCAGGGCCTCCCCCCGCGGGGGCTGCGGCGCAGCAGCGCAGCAGGGGACGCGGGGACCCGGGCCGAGCCGAGCCGCGCCGCGCCGCGCCGAGCCGAGCCAGGCCGATCCGACCCGCTCCGCGCCGCGCCGCGCCGCAGCGGGCCCGGCCCGGCCCCTGCGAGCCGCGGGGCAGGATTGCGCGGGGGAACGGAAAGCTCCGGCCCGGGTTTCCCTGAGTCCCGGCGTCTCGCTGCCATCCGGGGGGAAGAGTTTAGGCAGCAGCAACGTCGGGAGGGATGAGGAAGGCGGTGGCGCGGCAGCTGCTTCTCCAGGTTGTCCCCGTCCCCGCCGCGGCCCGCCGGGCTCCCTCCCCCCCGCGGCGGCGGCGGCGGCGGCCGTGTCTCGGCGCCGGTGCGGGCTGCGCCCGGGCAGAGCTCGCCCTGGGCCGCGGGGCGCCGCGTCGCGCCGGGCGGCCTCGGCGGAGCCGCCGCTCTCCGCTGTGGGCAGCTGCCCTCGGTTGTCCGCCCGGTCGCCGTCTGCTTCCTGCAGGAGCCGCTTCGCGAATTGTTCTCAAGTTTTTAGCTCTCCTTCGCCGCGCCTGCTTTGGGGGAAGGCGTCCCGGGTTTATCCATTTGGGGTGGGAAGTGCCTGTCCCAGGCGTCTCGAGCTGTTGAAACAGCGCTTAGGTTTGTTGTACTTAAACCAGCCCTTCTTTCCCTTCCTAGTCTGTATTTCTTATTTTGTTTTTGCTCCATAACATGTTTTGAAAGATGCATGGGCAATAGGGGCGCAGGAGGTGTGGTAGCCTTGAGGGGCAGTGATACTCGTTGTCGATTTCCCTGTACATATAGCTGGAGATTACATTTCTGGTAAGCTCTGTTCCCCCTGTGCTTTCGGCAGGGAAGGCTGGTGAAGAAACCCAGGCTGCACCAAGTTTGTCTCGGTGCTCGGATTCTTATCAAGGTTGCAGGCTATGTCTTTCATAAATCAGCAGCTAGGTTTTCACTTGTCTGCTTTGTAGCTGCTGTTACAAGAGGTACATTGTGTTTCTTAACACATTATTATAATTAATTTTCTTGTGTTTGTGTCTGAAAAGCTATAAACGTTAGTTTATTTCAAGGGTTTGAGGATATACTACAAACAACTTGGAACAATCCTTCACTGGCAAATTTGGAAACACTGTATTTTCAATTCTTAAATGGTTTGTTTTAGTACATTAATGAGTCATAGAAAAACAAGCCTGAATGTTCATCGTGTATTTATTCCCATGGATCAAAGCAGGGTGAACAGTACATGTGTGGGAATTTGAGAGATGTTTGTCCAGCCTTTTTTGAAGATCTCCGGTACTGGAGGCTGAACAGTCTTCCTACACAACTTATTTGTATGCTTATTAAGAAAACCTTTGTAACTGTAAAGATAATAATGTACTTGAATCCTCTGTGCAATAATTCCAACCCATTTCTTGCCATAACTATAAATGACATGGGGAACAGCTTTCTTTCTTTTCCTTTGGAGCTGGCTTTTATGTATTTATTTTTATCAAGTCTCCTCTTCTTTAGCTTAAACATTCTAGCTACTTTAATCTTTTCCTGTACATTGTGTATTTAAGCTCTGATCGTTCTTGATCCCCTTTTCTGGTCTCTTTCCAATTAGTTCACACACTTGAGCCAATTTGAAGGGTAGTATTCAAAACTGGAGAGAGTACTCCAGCTGAGTCCTGAGCAGTACTGAGTGGTATGGAAGATTTATGTGCCATTCGAGCTGTATTTCTGTTCGTACATCCTGGTTTGATGGCATGCTATTGTGAAAAATGACAAACATTGTTGACATATTAAGCTTCTGTTCCCTATAGTCTCCAGGTCTTTTTCTGTACAACTATTACTTGATAAGTTGTTCCCCTTCCAGTTGATTATCCCTGACTAAATGGAAAGTCTTGCTTTTTTTTTTTTTTAAGCTTTATCTGATCAGTAAAGACAGGATTAGAATTCAGAATTTTCTTCCATCATGCTTTTTGGCTTGTTTCAACTTGCTGTCATCCGTAAAATTAATAAACATAATCTTTATTTAATCATTAAACAATACTAGTTTTAGGAGGGTCCCCTGTGGACCTTCAGTGGCCTACATTACTTCTCAATCCTATTTTTCTGCATGACCTTGCAGCCAAGATGAAAAGTAGTATCAATTTAATATTAAATTGGACCTAGTCCACAAACTAAATCCTTATCACATAGGAAAGTACATTTTTCTGACTCTAATGAGGACCAGCCTGTGTAGTTCTATCCCTTTTATAATATGTCAGAGCTGTCTCTCAGTTTGGACTTTTCTCCTTGTATGTCACTATAATGCTTGAGCACCTTCCTGATGTGTAAATTAGATCTGTATGACAGTACCTTTACTGGAATTCATGAAATTTTACAGTACTTCTTTCTCAGGAGGCTTTCATTCCCTCCTAGTGGAGGCTGCCTTGAACCATAGCTGTAAAAGAAGTTCCAACATAGCAGAGAAATAGGCTCTTTTCCTCAGACTCCCTGTCTCTAACTTTACTCTAGGACAGACTAGAAAGCATTTGGTGTTACATATTCTCAACTCCCTGCCTTCACATCATGTGACAGCAGCTGGGAGGAAAAGGGGATCTCCTAAGAGTGTTGTTGTGGGAAGCTGTGCATCTTCAGAAGAAGGCTGAAACTGAGTGCCTGGTAAAATTGTGTCGGAAAAGAGAACAGGAGAGAGAAAGTGGACTTCCTCGGCTGCTCCACTGCACTGGTAAATTCTGGTAGATTAGAGAATTCCTCAGTGTAGTGACAACTGCATCTAAAGTATCCATCCAAACATTATTTAATAAGGCCAACAATTATATAAGATCATATCTATTAGAGATGGAAAGATTCTACCAGTTTATTAGATTTCTTTCCATTAAGTTTAAGAAGCTTGATTCACCAGATATTCTCAGTCTTTTGTATTGTGTCAATGTTATGTTGTTGAATTTCAACATAATTTGCATTAAGTTGTAGTAGACTTTTAATCTTTGGAATGACTTAGATTGGAGTTTTCCTTTTCAGATATTTCCTTCTGAATTTTTATTAATTAGGGACATTAACTCTTTGGGAAGAGGCAGGGCTTTTAGAGACACTGGATAAATGACGTTATTATTATTATTATTATTATTATTACGCTGGTATGTAGAATGAATACACAACTTGGGGTATCAAATCATAATTAATAAATTATAATTATCGAGTTGGCCTCACAGTGGAGAGCTTGGACTAAATGGTTGCTTGAAGTCCTTTTTAGCTGTTCCTGTGGGTATTTGAATAAAACTGGAAGTAATTGAGGCATCAAGAATTATTTTTTTTCTTGTTTGCAAGTCATTATGCCTTAGCTGAGACACAGTAGCTTGCCTAAGTGTGTTCTGACTGTTGAAAATGCAAGGAAACGTAAAACCAACTGTTTCATGATTTTGCAATAGTGATATTGCATTCATTATGATGATTTAAAATAACCCCATTTTTTTATTTGATTTTATTATTTGATATTTGTGATGACTTAAGAGTATACACATCGGTGAGTACCACAACTCAGATATTCTAGCTCGGTTGTGATACAGTGTACATATCATGTGCATCTTACTTTAAAGATGGTGGCCAACTTCATTCTGGTGATAGTTAATGGTTACTGTCTGTTACTCTGACTGGTTCTGGTATTTGCCATTTTGAGAGAAAAGCAAAAATGATTACACTACTGTTTCTTCTGCATATAGTTGATAAGATACACAAATGTGAATAGTAACGCCTTGTGTTTAGTTTCGGTCTATTGTTAACTTTCACTTCTCACAAACACAGCACTTTTATTTCTGGCATCTAAGAATCTCTATTTCTGTTTTCTTTCTCTCATCTTCATAATTAGGATTACTTTTGCAGGGGAGAAGTACATTACAATAAGTGTATTTTTAAAGAATATGCTTTATTTGTAAATAATGTAAATATCAGAATGTAGCTGAAGTTTATATGATTTGGAAGTAACATGCAGGATTTTAAAAATATCCACAATACAGATATTCCTTCTGGAAAATAGTCCAGGTTTGCCATATCATGTAACATAATGAGTGATTACACTGTTAGTAAGAAGTACTTTAAGTTAAATTAAACATATTCTAGTTCAGATGTTTTTGGTCTCTTAGAAAGCGAGACAAACTTAGGCAATTATTTATTAACGTAGGCTAAAATAATACTCTCTTTCTTATTTTAGGGACCTGTGGGATTTAAGAGTATCTCTTCTAAGAAAGTCTGCTGCTTCTGTGGGCTTCCATCTTAGCGTGGATTTGATGATTTGACTTGAAATACTTATCTGAAGAAATTAACAACAGGCAAGGTGTAATTGTTCTTAAAAAAATGTTAAAAGTTCAGCAGTGTGTAACAGCTAACAGGATACCCAGGAAAAGACCATATATTTGTGACATTTGCTATAAACAGTTTGAAACTCCATCAAAATTAGCTAGGCATTATCTGATACATACTGGTCAAAAGCCATTTGAATGTCATGTATGCCATAAAACATTCAGACAGCTAGTCCATCTGGACAGGCATCAGTTGACCCACAACCTGCCTTTTAAGTGTATTGTTTGTCACAGAAACTTCAAAAACTTGATCACTTTCTTTAAACATCAGCAGCTTCATAATGAAAATTACCAGAATGATATCAAGCAAGCAGAAAAATCTGTGGATTCAAAGCAAGATAAGGTCGTTTGTGGCATATTTCAATGTTCTGTGTGCCGGAAGTCTTTTACTACTGAAGAGAGGTGGATGCTGCATCAGTGCCCAAAGGCAGATCATCTACATAGTACCAGAAGGAGAAAGAAAACTCATGCTTGTGAATCATGTAACAAGACATTTCCATCAAGATCTAAGCTACAAAGACACTTTCTTATTCACACTGGCCAGAAACCATTTAGGTGTTCTTCATGTGGTAAATCTTTCAGACAGTCAACACACTTAAAAATCCATCAGCTCACCCACACAGAAGAAAGGCCTTTTCAGTGTTGTTTTTGTCAGAAGGGGTTTAAAATACAGAGCAAACTCATGAAGCACAAACAGCTCCATGCCAGAAATAAGACTTACCCCAATATTATATACAAAGCAAAGAGTCCTAAATGTTCCAGACCACAAAACTCATTGGAAGGAAAGAGGGATAGTTTTGAGGATGCTGATACTTACAAGTCCCAAGAGAAAGACCTGCGTGATGCTCACTCTATTTATATTGTACCCTATCAGTGCCCGGTGTGTGAGCAGTGTTTTGAAACGGAACAGGTTCTAAATTTGCACAAATGTTTTTATCTGAGAGATGACAAAAGTTCAAATAATGGTCCAACAGCATGCAGCCGCAAAGTCAGCATGGAAAATAAAATTTTGATGAAGCTGAAGCATGCTGGAGAAAAGGCGTCAAATTCTTCTCTGCCTGACAGAAAAAGAATTAAATCAAGTCACTTGAAAAGTCACGACCTGATTGCAGCTAGAGATGAGCATTCTGATCACAATGCTTCTACTAAACCTTTCAAGGATTGCCATAGCAAACTTGTCATGCACAAGGCGATCAGTAATAAGAAAAGAAGAGCGTTCCCTTTGCTGTTACCTTGGGAAGAGCACCTACAACCTCACGAATTAGGAATTAATTTAAAAGGTATGCTTACTGGTGAAAGAATGTTAAACATCAATGATTCAGCGCATAATCAAGATGACGCTTTTTATGGTTCATCACATGATGGTTTCTTTGATAATCCAGAAATACTTCACTGTGCTTTTTCAAATCCTACTAAAAATATACATAACAGACACAAAGTGTGTAAATGTGACAGATGTGAAAAAATCTTTCCTTCTTCATCCAAACTTCAAAGACATTATCTTATACACACGGGACAGAAGCCCTTTGGCTGTAATGTTTGTGGGAAGACGTTTAGACAGTCAGCTCACTTAAAACGACATCAGCTCACCCATACTGAAAAGATACCCTGTAAAAGCCCCGTTTGCCAGGTGAAATTTGAAAATCTGAACAAACTTTTCAGTCGTCAGGGAGATCACATTGAATTTAAGTCTTCTCAGCCTGTCAGTTATTCTCAAAGACCTTCACAGGCATCTGGCTTTCAAGGTTTTGAGCTGATTCAGTCAAACCAAGCAGCTGAAATCAAAGTTGAAATTGAGTCTGGGGACTTTGTTCTTGATACCAGCAGTAGAAACACACAGCCGTATTTGTGTAGTAAATCATTGGAAACAGAGCAAAGCTGTTATGGTCATCGTTACGATTTTTCCGAAGGTACAGAAAAAAGTAAAGTTATTAAGAAATTATATCAATGCAGTGTTTGCTTTAAAACTTTTAAATCACCTTCTAAGCTTGAAAGACATTATCTAATGCATGCTGGACAGAAGCCGTTTGAGTGTTCGGTTTGTGGTAAAAACTTTAGACAGGCCCCACATTTGAAAAGGCATCACCTTACTCACTTTAAAAAGAGCTTAAAAATCAGTTCAACTGAATAGGATAGCACCCCCCAGAGAAATTTTTTTCATCAGAAATGGATAGTGTCCCATTAAGTTATATATGAAAAATTTTGGTTACATAATTAGTAAAAGGCTTCTGTTGACTGACTAATTGACTGAAAGGGATTATCTCTTATGTTACAGAGATGACCTGATGAAAAATTCATTTACTATCTTCAAAACTGTCCACTTGATGTAATTTGTGATGTGTTTGAGAATACAGTAAAAACAAAAAAACATGGAATTGAATTTATAAATGCACATTGTTACTGCATTATTAGTGTTGCAGCAATCTGCAGTGCTGCCTGAATCAGGTATTTTAAAAGTTATACCTCTTCCCATCTAGTATTTTATGGCAGTATGCTGTCCAATGATACTTAACAAAAAGTAAAGATAAAAAAGTAATTCCTGGCATACAGAAAAATGGTCCTTTTACTTTCTTCTGCCTTCTATATTTTGCAAACAAAGAACACTTGCTTTGTTAGTTCATGCTTTTTTAAAAACTGATGGTTATTTTTAGACAGAGAAGATTCAAAAAAAAATTTGAGGAAGCAGAAAAAGTCTAATGAGAAAAATTGTTTATGTGGCAATATAGAATTGTTAATAGAGAAGAATGTTTGCTGCTCTGTAATGTGCTTGGAAATCTATGGATAAGCAATTAGGTAATTTTCCTTATTTATGATACAGTATGAGTACCGAAGTACTAAGGTTTATGATCAATTCAGCCCTTTCACCACTTCATTATTTCTGCTTCTTAATATAGTTCTTGCCTTCTCTAGCTTTTTGGCCAGTTCACAGAATACTGAAGTATTTTGCTGCAAGAGGACAAGAAATTAACGTTAATATTATTGCACACACTTACTGTCTGTTCACTGAGTACCAGTCTGCTTTCCTTCTAGCGTACATATTGCACCAGTTACAGAAACATTTTCTAAGATGTGATAATAACTATGACATACAGTTTTGTCAGGAAGTCATATTCTTGTTATGTTAGATACAAGAAACTGAAAATGACATTTAGTTCAAATTAGTTCCAGTTTGTATTAAGAGAATCTGTAGGTATACTTACTTTCTGGTAAGTAGAGAGCTTTGCCTAGTGTGCCTATGGGGCTGGCAAAAACTATAAGTTTAGTGGAACTTTATTCATTTTGAGTAAGAAGTTTGTTTTTTTTTCCTGTGAAAAAGCTACCTTTTAGTATGTTTCCACTGTTGTGCAACTTCTGAATTGTTGAAACACAAAGTTTTTAATTCTATGTCTAAATTAACATAACTGTAAGATACATGGCATTCTTTTCACTATTTAAACAGATCCATATTTATTTAAATAAACTGTTTTTGACTTTTTAATTTTTGAAGTGATTTATCTAGGTCTTGTTGTAGCATAAGCTCTATAGTATTCGGTATAAATGAAGTGACAGGTGAAGGGATTTTTTTATTTTATTTTCCTACATGTGATTTTTTTCCCATTTTCAGAGATTAAAACCAGGAAAAATACTTGGAAAAGGTCTGTAGTTACTATGATCTTTGTATGACAGGCTAATTCAGTGTCTTAAGATTGACTATAGCTTATACACTGAGATTTTTTTCTCCCTATGTGAATTGTTTCATATTGAAAGACAGAATACTGTATAAAATGTTTTGAAGGTGTATTGTAGAGCTCTTTTAAAATACTAGTAATAAACTATTTTATTTATATTGTACTTTTATTGTACACTTTATGTGCAAAATAGTTTTGAAACTGCATAGCATTCAATATGCAGAAAAGTTGAAGACTAGTTGTCAAAAAAACTAACACTTTGCATGTTAGAACGAATAGATTTTGTTTCCAGTCTTTGCTATAAAAATAAAATATAAATATGTTTAAAGAGAGTAAGATCCTTTCTTTCTTAAGGGGTCACTTGTGAGGGATGAATGGACATATGTGGGAAGTATTACTCTCTGATTTATTTGGAAACAACTGCTCCGTGGGGCTCCATGGGATTTCAGGACAGCAGGGGTAAGTTTGTTTATCTGACTCTTTGTTCCTGTACAAAAGTTTGTGCCAGTATAAATTCATGATTCTTAAGGAATTATAATGTAAACAAGCTAAAAAGGGGGTAAAGAGCATTCTAAGGGTTAGGGGAAAAAAATCTAAGGTTTAAATCCTGCCTCTTGAAGTCATAGTAAAATTTTCCAAGTACCTTTGAGAATTTGAGCTAAAGTGATTTTCCTGATGTTAACAATACTTACATAAAACTTCATGTTGTTCATTAGTACCTTAGTCATTTTCCATAATGCTTCAAGGCAACTTCAAGCCATCAGTGTCTGAAGTATTTTTAGTGGCACAGACATTGGCTGTTGTTTTGTTAGAAAGGTGAGGGCTAATAGTAACAATCTGATAGTACTGAAGTGCCCTTGTGGCTAAGGCAGCCAACAGCATCCTGGGGTGCATTAGGAAGAGCATTGCCAGCAGGTCGAGGGAGGTGATCCTCCCCCTCTACTCAGCCCTGGTGAGGCCGCATCTGGAGTGCTGGGTCCAGTTCTGGGCTCCCCAGTAGAAGACAGACATGGAGCTACTGGAGCGAGTCCAGCAAAAGGCTATAGGATGATGAAGGGACTTGAACATCTCTCATATGAGGAGAGTCTGAGAGAGCTGGCACTGTTCAGCCTGGAGGAGAGAAGGCTCAGAGAGGAGCTTATCAATGTCTATAAATATCTGAAGGGAGGGTGTAAAGAGGATGGGGTCAGACTCCACTCACTGGTGCCCAGCGACAGGATGAGAGGCAGTGGGCACAAACTGAAATACAGGAAGCTGTTTGAATCTATGAAACAGCTTTTTTTACTGTGAGGGTGACAGAGCACTGGAACAGGTTGCCCAGAGAGGTTGTGGAGTCTCCATCCTTGGAGATACTCAAAAGCTGTCCGCATAGGGTCCTGTGCAACGTGCTCTAGGTGACCCTGCTTGAGCAGGGGGGTTGGACTAGATGATCCCCAGAGGTCCCTCCCAACCTCAACTATTCTGTGAAGTAGTGGTTTTTTTTTAATATGATATGCAGAACCAAAGCATATGATAAACAGGAAAAAAACAGTGCAGCCTCCTATGTTAATATTGAGCTTCTTCAGGGGAACTTAGCAAACTGTACAGATTCCTCTTTGAGGAAGTTCTATGTTCACAACCAGAAAAAAGGTAAAAGGGATTTTTTTTTAAATGGCAAATAAAGTATACAATATTAGATTCATTGGAATTACAGTACTCACTAATCATGTAACCCATATTCTGCCTAGGAAATGTGGTTATGGGTAACTCTAAAACATGCTTATGATTTTACATGGTTGCTGTGCTAACTTTGCAATGTTTGCAGAAAGACAAAAAAAATTTGCAAAATATATATGTATAGGAAAAAGCCTAAATTGAAAAAATTAAAATCCATCATAAAACAGGGGAAAATTGTTTCACCATTTTATAACTGCATCTCACTGAGTGTTTGGTTTCTTACTTGCCTGTGATCAGTTCTCACTATTATGCTTGGAGCCAACAAGAAAAGCTAAATAGGCATGAAGATAATGAGACCTGATGGATCTAATGCTTAGCTTTCCTGGTTGCCTTGTAGCATAAATGTAAGCCTCTGAAAATCATAATCTTGCAACAGTAGCTTACTTGAGTAACATTTATCTAAGTACAGCTGGATGACTCCTAAATCAATAAAGATTGCAGATCTGGTTCTTCTAATGGCCCCTTGTGATAATATTCAAAATGCCTGGATCTCCTAAATAAACGAAGAGGTAGATGTTCATATTTGTAGCACAAGGGTTGTGGATTTTTAAAGTGCAAGTTTTAACTTAATAGCCTGGTTTTATGGTTTGATGAGATGCATCTGAGAGGCAGTGATTATAAGGAAAATTGAAATTACAGAAATGACTTTTTTATGCTATCATACACACTTTTTCCAGGTTGAGCATATTAATTGTATTTCTTCACATAACGACTAGTTCTGTCAAGCAGCTTTTAAATAGCTTCTGTTCATATTTTTTTTTCTATTAAAAAGTTAATCTTCAGAGTTCATGAAAGTGAAGGGTTAATCAGTGTCTTGAGCCAAGAAAATCACATACAAACAGTCGGTGATTTCCTTGTTCGAAAACCTGCTGTTCTAACATCAGTGTCATTATGTCTCTCTGAGTTACCACAAATCTTTGAATGTGTTTAACTTAGGTACTCTACTATTCCAGTTCTTTTCTGCTTCCTGGGTCTGATAATGTATGACTTGATTCTGCTAAGCACCTGACTTCTAATCTATATACGCTGCTTTTCATTTTTTTCCTATTCACTGGAATCCTGTTGTACCTCATCCTAATTAGTATGGATCTGTGATACCCATACGTGATTTATGGAGTGTCATGGAGTTGTTCATTGCACATGTGCTGCCATGGCATGCAAAACAGTGCCTGGGCACCAGTGCCAAAAAACACCATGGTTCTCTCTCTGACTGCTGTGGAGTGTGAGGAGCGAAAGCTGTGGGGCTGTACATGAGAAGTGTGGATAATGAGGCAGAATCTGGTGTGAAGAATGTGAGTGGGGCTTTTAAATAGAATTAGAAGGTTATGTACGGGGAATGTGTGTCTTGAGAGGTATATATGTGAAAGAGGTCTGAGGCCCATACGTGGGGTTGAGCGAGTGCAGAGTTTGAGACCATACGCTTGAAGAAGTGGTATGAGGGACAGTGCACGAGGATGTGAGAAGCTGACAGTTATGATGTCAGCTGCAACATGTCCTCCACTGAACGTGGTTCAGGTATTTAGGGTAGTGAGAGCATATGGAAATGGTGGCTATCCAGCTTTGCCTCTGCCTGGTTCTCTGGATGTGGCACTGGAATGTGCCTTACTGACACAGTGAAGGAGGGGAACACAAGAGTATTATGTTGTCACTGTTGCTATAAAAAAAAAATAAAATCTATTCCTAAGCTAAAAAAGCCAACTACTTTCAGGCTCTGTTTTCCATTTACACTGCTAATTTACTGGATTCAACTCCTATAGAAATCAAGGAATCACTCTGGTATGCAAATTTGCATTATTTTATTTGTATAAATTTGTGTTCTTAGTATGTGTTTGCCAAACTAGCTAGCTGAGGTACAGAACCTCAGATGATGTCCTCAATTTGTATTTTATTTTGACTTTGAGACAGGATCTTGAAAATACAACTGAGCAGAGAGCTTACTATTTGTGACGATGCAGTCCTATTAAACTGAGTAGAAATCTGCTAGGCCACCTCAAATGTCTCAGTCAATTGAAGTTATTTTTTAAGGTTGAAACATGTTATGATATTTTTCATGACATTGAAAGTAACCCTGGATTAGTATCTTGGCAACCTGGTTTGCTGTAATGCACTTTATATTTTTTACTCTGTGTTTAATAATAGCAGTTACTAAGGTAGTGAGTGAGTTCATAAGAATACCCTCAGGCATCCAGTGATGTGTCTGATAGTGCAATTAGCTCAGGAAAAATATTTATTTGCCAATGAGCTATAATTACTTGTTTTGCAGTATTTTAGTTTGTCACAGTAGGATTTTTTCAATAAGAGAAACTGTTAAAAGTTAAGAAATTATTTTTCAGTGTTACCCCAGTATCAACTTCGCTGTTTTCAGTAAGGGTGCTGTTTTATTGCCATTTTGTTGTCTCTCAAAATCCTGCCATATTAATGGAAATGACTACCAAAAGCCTAGAAGATATGGGTGAAGGCAAGGATGAAAACTGTAGGTGGATATCTGCTAAGAAATCCTGTGGATAGCTACAAGTCACCTGGCGATAGCTCTCAGCATCTTAGAATTGTTCTCGCTTGATAAATTTTATGTTGTGTGCTAGACAAGCTTCAGCTTTCTCTACAATCTGTATTTTTTCTATATTGTGAGAAAGGAGATGTACTTGAACATCTACTTTTCCAATGATTCTGCAAATAAACTCAACTTTTCATAACGCTTCTCATGCTGGCACTAGTAGAAGGGAAATGATTTGCCTTAGAATCTCGTTTCAGCAATGAAGGCCTCATGTTCCTCCATCAAACAGATTTATCTCACATTAATTTTTTGTGAGAGATTGATGCTGTGAATTTGTAGTTTGGGAGGGACAATGCTTGCAGTGCTGAATTGTTAGCATTGCTTCTGAAAACGCATCAAGTAGCATACATTTTATTCATTTTTTTTGTTTGTCTAAGGCACCTCAGAGCTCCTTCAACCGGGATGGTAGGAAAGCGGATCTGAGTTGGTTACTGACTTCAGGTGCTCTCTAAGGTGGAAAATCTTTCCTAATTAGAAAAGTTGAGCCTATGATGTCAGGACTGTTAAGAAAGATAGCCTTGTTTATCTTTTGATACTGGATGTCATTTTGACTAATACACAGCAAAAAACATTAAAGCTTATAATACAGAGTTTAGGATACAGGAAAAAGCAAATGGTAAGGCAAGAGATTAGCTCCTTGCTTGATATTACAGACAGCTGTCGAAGAAAATGTCATGGACACCTTTTAGCAATAGCTGGAAACAAAAATCTGGATGTTAGTTTAGAACCGCCTTCTGTTATAAGCACATGTGTAATAATGGCATGAAATTGCTGAACTAGAAAGGGAAAGGCTGTTAAGACTGAGTGTTGCTCTAAAAACTAGACCCTCTCCCTAGTTTTGTTGTAAAGTTCTTCCATGATGTTAAGCAAAATATATGATGAAGACTTCTTGCAGTTTGTCACTGTGTTTGTTCCTCTTTTTTTGGGTACCAGCTTAAGACCTTTTCTGTGACTTGTAGCTGTACCATCTTCTTACAGCTTCAGCTGAAGTCAGTGGACCCTGTACTTGAATTTATAATATGCTGTAAAGCACTGCATGTAAAGTTAAGCAGCTATCACTGAGATTTTTCCCACCATAAGCTCTTTCTCAATCTCCCCTCAGTAAAATGGGGACAATACATGCTACAGATTTTGTAAAAATTGAATTTGTTAATATTTGTATAGCATTCAGCTAATATAGCTAATATTTTCCCTGAGAAAAGATCAAAGGAAATCAGTAATTCAGAACAGCACTTGAATAATGTAAGATAAGATATAAAGAGCTGCACACTTAACAGGGAGGAGCTCATTAACTGAAAACTCTTTGCTTGGGGTACTGTCATTTAGAACAATATAATGCATATTCACAAAACAAAGCAAATTAAACTTGCTCTGGAAGCTTTGTGCTTGATGCTTCTTGAAGTGTGCTTATTTTGCAACTATAATAGTTCTGAATGTAGTTTTATGTGAGTAATACATTCAATTAAATACTTAAAATTATGAGGTCTTATCTTTGGATATTTGAGCTTATGGATAGCCAGTTATATAAAAAACTAAATCAAAGTCACGTTATTTTGAAAGGTCAATCTGAAATGTTATCATAGTTTTGTGATACTATGGTAACTGAGCAGCTTTTTCTACTCACACAGTGTAAGACTTAGCAGTTCTACGAAGCTTACTAAGAGGGTTGTCTAGGATTTTCCTACCAGTGAGAAATTCCTGCTAGATGCAGTATTTCTGTTATTAATTCCTGATTTCTGGGATAGCTAGAGTAGTACAAATAGCTACTAAAAAAGAAAAGAAGGTATTTTTGAAAAGCTAAATACCATACATTTAAGGAGGTTAAGCTGTGCTATGTATCTAGAAAGAAATTTCCCCATAGAAAATTTATCACTTAGCTGCCTCCCACAGGATTTCTAGCATATATTTCTAGAGCACTTGGAACTGGCCACTGGTTTCTTAGGTTTTTACCAGTGTTTTGGTACAGTTGACAGGAATCTAGCTAAAAATCTCTGAAGAGAATTAGAATAGCCCAGAGACTGCTCTAACTTGGTCTAGTAGTTAAACGTGTCCCCAACAACAGAAAGCTGAGAATGATATAAATGCTCATATTTCCCCACTTCCTTCACTGGAGGCATTGCTTGCTATTCTGGGATACAAAAGCAGCTGGGTTGTTGAATTAGCCATATTCTTCTCTAGTCATGAGCTCAGAATTTCCATTGAAGTTACTGTAAGTTTTGCACAAAAATCAAGGGCAGTACATTGGCCAGAACGTGTGCTAAATAAATATTTATACACAAATCAGAATGCTACTGACGGCTTCTTTACACTTTAAAATTCTAAATATTTAAAGAAGCATCTGTTACTAAACTGAGGCATCATTTTTGAAAGTACCCATATTTACTGAGTGGAAGTACACATATTTGAAAGTACACATATTTACTGAGTGGGTACCCATATTTAATGAGATGAACACAGTGACAAACTCTTGGGCCAGAAGAATGCACATAAATACAATAGTAAAAGCAATATGATATTATTGAATTAAAATTATAATGAACAGAACATTTCATTTATGTGAATATTAACTACTGTGAAAGATAAACCATAACCAATGGAATAACCCTTGTTATTGTGCGTGCCTAAACTTTTAACATGTTTCAAGATTCATATGATCTTTTTTGAGAAGCTTTCTGAATTTTATTTACCTGAAATCAGGTTGAATCAATGTATTTGATGTATCATTTGAACAGGTAAGAAACACAAGAGGTTCCTGGTCGTCTTTGAATAGTGTACGTATTATTCCATTTCCATGCCCTTCATGCCACCATCTCTTTTCAAAACTTGTCATATAATTTTGCAATTAATACTTCAAAATGCTGCATATTTATAGTCACTTTCCTTCTTTGGTTAAAAGAAAAGCTGTATGTGCAAGTTTGTATGTGCATGATGAGACCATCCTCTTGAACTTTCTCATGTCTGGAGCTTTCCATTTCAGAGATCCTCAGAGGGATACCTCTCAAAAAAACCGTGCTTATGTGTAAATGTCAAGAAGCTAGAGATAAAAGCTGATTTTAAAGAGCTGAAGTCTCCTGAGCCTTACAGTCTTGCTTCACAGAAAAGCCTCTAAACATATGGTTTATGTCGCTGAGGCTGGGATTCATCTGCCCCAAGCTGAGGCATCCAGTGTGTAGTTAGACACTTCTCCCAAAGCTAAGCTTATGTATTTAGTATAATGCAATTTTATTAGGCCAGAGAAAAAATTCCTATACCAGTGAGATGCACTCTAGATATCTAGACCTTCATCCTAAGCAGCACAGCTCTATTAAGTCACCTCGACCACCTAGAAATCTTTGAGTCTCTAAGTTGTTCACTGGGAAAGCTCAATGCAGCTATCTCCCTCTATGACTTGTCTTTGTCCCTTTCTGCATACAGATGAATTCACTGTCAGAACAATGACAGATCACTTTTGGAAAAAGGACTGTAGAGATTCCCTTTGCCTCTGAGTTATATAGCACAAGGTCCAAAAAACCACGAGGGGCATTCAACATAAATAGAAAAGAGTAGCAACTACAGTTGTAAGCAGAGGTACAGCTATATTCAATGACTGTGAAAGGAAGAGGCCCATGCATCCCTGCATCTTGATCAAGAAATAAAGCGCACCAAAGCTTTGGGAGAGATCACGCACTGGAACTCTAGGCCTAGCTTGAACTTTTACTGGTGGACCAGGAGGAAAACAGTCCCTGGCTGGAGAGTGTGGAGCAGCAACACAACATTGCTAGTGAGCCATGTTTCTGTTTCATCAAAACAGTTTCAGCTGCCAGTACACCCTCAGCTATGAGGGAGCAGAGTCTACACCCAGGCAAGAAGCTTTCAATATCCTCAATTACGTCTTAAGTTAGGGGACCCTCCACCACCTCTGCTGCCCTGGCCGCTTGGATTTCAGGCAGTTGTCATAGCAGCCACCTCGTCATTCCAGATCATCAAAGAGCCAGGTACACTGCTGTTGCTCTACTGCAGTGACCAGGCAGCAGCATATGGAGAGCCACCTGTCCCTAACACAGCGTTTGCTTAGAAGGGTAGCAGTTAGCTGATGCCTGTTCATGATTTTGGAGGAATCTGGTGGCTAGAATGCATAAGGTAATACTGTGCAACCTGAGGGAACTGGCGGTATTTGTTGCATGCTCAGGAACAAAGCTGTCCCACTAGAGTTTACACAGGTGCAACATGGTATCCATATGGAATCTGCATCTCACAGTGCAGGCTTTATTTAGGATGTCTAAGAAGCTTGAAGGATATAAGACTCAAAGCATAAGTGCCTGAAGGATCTGTGTGAAAGAAAAACAGCAAAAAGTGAAACAGTTTTTATATTAGAAATATATAGGTGTTGAATCTAGCTTAAGTGGTCAACCATTGTAACTGGTAGGTAGGTACTGTGGCCCCAAGAGTAGGACCACTATGGGTTCTTACCCCTAGAACTAATCCTCTTTAACTGGGTTAAGATCTCAAGTGAAACCTAGTCAAGGCTGCCCCCTTGAGTATTTTCTAGTGGAGAAGCCTGGAAGAGTTAAAAGGATACACATTCCTCCCTTAAACTCATAAGTCCACCTGCTGTCTGCAACCTCCATTCTGGAATTTCTATAGCTTGATTGCTCCACTACTCAAGTGAAGAACCTAGCACAGGAACGTCAGCCCCTGCTTGCGCTACGTGGGTCTTTAGGGAGCTTTCTGCTTCATTTGGGATTTCACTTTTAGTCCAGAGGGACTCCATCCTGAAAAAGGTGATGGAGCACTCCTGGAGTATGTTCAAAGAGGCCAGAAGAAGAGTCCATCTGGCTCTCTGACCATGGTAACTTATGTCTGTATTGCATAGTTTCTTTTTATTCCTACCTCAGTGCATCTGACTTCTTCAGCATGACTGCTTATGCTTGGATTTAAATTAAAAAAATGTTTATAGTTAGCAAAATTCCATAGTCTTCAATCAGGTGACTGTCTGCTTGAAAACCCTATTAGTATGACTTAGAAATGGAGTGAAAATAGGCTGAAAATATAGGCTGAAATAGGCTGAAAAAATACTATGTAGTATTTATAAATAGTGTAATAAGTGTATATTATTTTTTTCCTGCTAGAAGTGAATTAAGAATATTTACCCCTTACACAATATGTACAAAATCCAAAACACTGTGCAAATTCAGAATGCCCTTGCTTTACGAGTTAATAATTAAATTAATTATATCATCAACATATAACAAGTTAGCATCACAGACAAAATACAAGCTCACAAATTTCTGACTCACAGAAATGTCATCAAATTATTGAATTAAGTTTTAAAGGATCAAAACATCAGCATTACTTTAATTCATGTCTCACTGAAGAACCTAAAACAATCACAAGTTTAAAAAAAAAATTAATATTAGAACGCTTTATGGATGAATTTTATTGAGTACTCATTGCTAGAAATTCATCATTTCTGTGACTATAGGTAGAATCTAAAATAATCTATAAGGTAGAAAGGATAGAACATAGAAACAACTCCTGCTGATTATCACCAGATATTTCCTGAAACACAGATATTGTATTCAGGAGAATATAATTGAGATAAAAGTAAGAATATGGCCAGCTTATGACCTTGGCTTTTACAGTTTACAAAGTAAAAGTGGAAGAGCATATTTTTGCTGGCTACAATAACACAGAACGGCAAGCATCCAAAACAGGAGGGCTAGTTAAGCAAGAAAGCAGCATTGAATATAAATTGGCCAAGAATATATGCAGCCTGGTAATGAATAATAGTCTTGAAAACTGCATCTACTCAAATATGTGACTTTTTAAATAATATATGTCTTCATGAATGAATTAACAGATTTTTGAAGAGAAAGAATATTTGATTTTCTTGACGCATTAAGTCAATGAGTACAGAAAGATCGGGAAGTTCACAGACGGCTTTGGGGAAGATGGTGTGCAGGGTTTCCTTTCTCCCCTTGACTACAAAGCATTTTAGGGTGGAGAGTGACTGACATGTCTCCACTCTGGGGGAAACTGAGTGTAGTATTTGAAAGAATAGTCTTAACAGACAGTTGTGAGCTGGGTGAGAGTCACAGGTGGGGACATATGCACCACACTGGTATCGGAATGTCTGATCTCACCACAACTCCTCTTCAAAGGTTCAGCTGCTCTTGATACTTGGCAGTGGCACATCTTGCCAAAGCATTACTTAGTATTTTGATATTCTTTTATAGTCCTACCGTCATAGTACTCTGTAACTAAACAGTAGCCCCTTAAAGACAAATATGTAATGCATTATTTGTAGGGAGGAGACCTTTATCACTTTATTTGGCATTGCCATCAAGGGATGTAATCATATTGCCTAACATTAGGCATCTAACTTTAGCTTCCACTATCAGCAGAGGCTCCTCCAGAAGATGAGTCAGAGCACTTAAAATAGTACTGATTTGCCTTCTGGAAGGGTCTCTGTCTCTACATTGACTGTAGAGAAGTCTAAGACAACTAACCTCCTCACTGGCACACCCAAAGGGCAAAACTTAGGTCAATATGGATTCCTCCTTGAGCTTTCATAGTGTTGATACCATATGGAAATCTAAAGTTTTTGAGGGATGTTTAACACATGACTGATGATCTATCATAACCAGAGGTCAGCTGTTGGACAGCTGGAATGGTTTAAGTTAGCCTTGCAAAGCTGTCTGGGAAAATTTACCAGCCCAAGTCCAAAATCTATTTGCCTGCCTACCTTTTGGCATGGTAATTGTTCCAAAAAAATGAGGTGGGCCTCATGGGTGACACTTAAAGCATGTTACTGGAAAAGAAATCTAAGGTCATAAAATACTGTCAGCTGAGATCCCAAGTAATCATCACATAATCTCTCCTAAATGTATCACACAATGTCTTAAACACATGACAAACTTATGGCTCCCATCTGAAAGCCATTTTTTAGAAGCTTTCCTATTTTCATCCTGATTGTATATAATTTTTATTCCTTTGTCCTTTTTTTCAGCACTGATTTGTTGCTTCAATAGTTCCTTCCCTTCCTGCCATTTATCCCTCGAATCTACTTATAGGCAGTAAAAGTTTTTTTTTTTTTTTTTTTTGCCAAACTGACAAACTGTTATATTTCTATTTATTATGGTACATGCAAACATAAGCTATCTATGTTGATTTCTGAGGTAGTCAGGTATAAGACAAGTTAATTCTGGAAGCTACTACCTACAGCGTTCTCTCCAACTTATTAGCTAAGGTACAGCAATGTGCTAACTTGGCTCATCCAGCCAGCTTAGGGCACAGGTAAATTTACTCATGTTTTTTACATCTATTGTGGGATGCAAGTGCTAGCAATCATACAAAGTGATGGAGAAAGTGCAAATGTAACTGCTTGTTTTGGTGTCAACATGGAATTAGATAAACCTTTTCATCACAATTTAAATGTCAGACAGAGTACTTGGTTTAAGTGTATTTTAATTGCTTTGCATTTGCATATCTTTATTAATTACAGATTTCTCTAAAAGCTTTAATTATTAGACAGGATAGTTCTCAATCTTTGTTATTTACAGAAATTATTATCAGTAGCTCTTGAAAACTTTTTGATTTTACCTGTTTCCATATAGCAAACTCAGATTTTCTGGATCTTGCAAAGCAAAGGAATGGAGTAGGCGTATTTATTTGAATGCAGCCATTGTCTGATCCTATTCAAGATACTGTCGTTACTTTTTCCATTCCCACTGTACGTTCTAATTCAACTTCAAAAAGAATATTTAGTTTAACCTCTTCTTGAAGAAATGAAATGGAGATCACCTTGATATCAAAACAAAGGAGGTCATATTCAAACAGACTTCAATGATATCTGCTTGGAAGTTTAAAGTACTCAAGTGGCAGGTGCTGGATAATGAGCACAGAAACAAAGCACTGTAACTCCTCTAGGGAGTATGTTAATTTCCTCCTTAATTAATCTGTTTACTAAATAGAATAAGTTAACTACAAACCATTCTAAATCATAACCAAATTGCTGGCTTCTGTAAGCATGTACTTCTTCCCTCTGGTCCTTTTGCCTCTCCTCTGCTCCACAGATTTTCCATGTTATAGGTACATATATCAAACAACATGCACCATGCTCAGATCTTGGTGGCATTTGTTTGATGTTAATAAGAGCAGATGGTCTTTTCCATATTAGCTCTTATATAGTATTTGGACTGAAAACTTTGCTCTAAATAATAAAACAATAATAGCAGTAGTCACTAGGTATATTTACATAGCATTTGAAGAGGGCATAAAAGCAATCATAAGCCTGATGTGTTCTTAAGTGCCTCTGTCTTTACAATCTTTTGAGATGGCAGTCTTTTGAACAGCTTTTTCAGGTTTTCCTAGTAATGTACTAATATACTGGGTTATATGTGCTTCTGGGAACAGCCTCTGCCTGCATCTAGGCCTAGTCATGTGGCAACACTATTGAGATGATGTAGCACATGAGCCTGGCCTTCATAGAGGTCTTAAGAGTGACTCTCAAAATGTAGTAAAGACATACCTATTGACCTAGGAGGACAGGGGTAAAACTGCCATTGCCTCTCTGCAGAGAACTAAGAAGAAGAAAAAAAAGAGGAGCTTTCTTACTGCCTCACACAGATTACCTGCATCATTAGCTGCAAGGTGGTAGAGAATTAACACCTCTAACTCAGACAGATAACTGACAGGGAAGAGGTAGAAACAGTAAGATGACAAGGTGTGGTTGATAATATTGATAATCAGATTGTTCCCTCCTTGCAGTTCCAAATCAATTCCTAAATTACTTCTGGGTCTCTCTGCACTTTGTTTGAAATGTGTTATACTTCACTGTATCACAGTCTTTCCTCGTACTTTAGGGATGAGCTTTGGTTTTATCAAACTAGCTTTTGGCTACTTCTCTTGCATAATTATTTATCATTTATGTTACAGAAACAACAGTAGCACATAGGAAAAAAAGAACAAATATAATCATACAAGAACCTTGACCAACTTCTTTAGTGTTTCATTCTAGACTTTCCTCTATGCATTTTGGTGCTGGCAGAAGTATTTTAGGGATTGTTAAATACGGACACGTTAGTCTGGATTACCACTATGTGCACCAAGTACTGCAGTACCCAGGCTAATTAATCTCGTTTTATCAGTGCGCCTAAAACCTGTGCACAGGCATTTCCCACACGCGTGCGCACCACAGCGCGCTGACAGCCACCAGATTTACACCCCGTAGGGGGCAAAGCAGAGGCAGGCGATGCCACGGGGCCTTCCGCCCGCTGTCCGCGGAACCCCGCGGCGGGCCGCTACCGCCGCCCCCACTCCTGGCGGCCGCCATGTCGCGAAGCCTAGGCGGGCCAGAGCGGCGCCCTGGGCTCCGGGGCTCACGGCCTCGTTACAGCTCTCCCCTTGCACCGCCCCTTGGCCTCTCGCCCACTGCAGCTTCCCTCCCTCCCTGCGGCAAGGGCAGGGTCCCTGAGGGTCTCCCGGTGGCGGTGGCAAAAGCAGCACCACCATCCCGTCCCCCTCTTCGCGGCCGCTCTAGCCCGCCCCCTGCCCCGGAAGCGCTCCCCGCTCCGTGCGCCGGGCTCCCGTCACCCAGGGGTTACTTCCGCTCCGGTTTCTGCCCAAACTTCCGGTGCCCTGGGCGCGCGGCCCGCAGGCGGGTGGGGCCGAGCCGGTGTTCGGGACAGACCATTCCGCGGCTGCGGAAGGAAGGGACTGTGGCGAAGGGCGGTGCCACCCGCGCGGGGAACGCGGGGGGGGGGGCGAGACTGCGGCGTGGCCCGGCGTGTGCCAGGCGGCGGGGGCTCGTGGCACGATGGCGGCGCCGGCGGCCTCGGTGCCGCCGAAGAAGGTCGTGGCGCCCACCGTGTCGCAGATCAACGCGGAATTTGTGACCCAGGTGGGGCTGGCGGTGGAGGGGGCCGGGAGGGAGCGGGGGGGCCGGGCCGGTAACGGCCGAGCTGCGCGCGAGGCGGCGGCGGCTGCGCGGCCCCGCGCCTCGGGCCGCAGCCCCGCAGGGCCGTGCGGCCTGGCGCAGCGCGCCCGCCCGCCGGTGTGCCGGGCCCGTTCCCCGCACCGCGGCTGCCGCGGCTCTGAGCCGGGTCAGCGAGGCGGCGTTTGCAGAGCTTGTTTCAGCGTTGGCCCCGGTGGCTACGATCTCTCTCTCTATACAAACGGTTTTTGCATCCTGCGGTGTTAGGAAAAGGGTCTCTCTTTGTCGTGAGTAGGTATTTTTTTAGATCTGAATTACATAAGGTAGAGTGCACACCCAACAAGTTTTCAGACTAGAGAGATGTAAAGAAGTAGGAGTGCTACCTACTGTGTGAGGATTATTATAATACAAAATAATTCAGGACTGTTGTGGTACACAAAAAGCTGCAGGGAGTTTCTTGTAGTTCAGTGTTTTAAGTGGTTTTATACAGCTCTTCTTTTTTTCTGCTGAAAATACTGCTTTCCTTTCTTTTCAACCACATACATAAGTTTGCATAAAGATGGTTAGGAAGCCCTTGGCAGTATAGCTCAGTATTTTTGCTGCAACAAAATGAATTGCTACAGTGAATAATCTGAAAATATTGGACTTTTACATGCAGACTTTTATATACAGACTTTTACAAGTTTTGGATTTGGATATGTTACAGGGTTTAATATAGAACAATACGTATACAACTGAAAATGTATTTGTTTAACTGATTTCAAACTCTTTTTCTTACAGTTAGCAAATAAATATTGGGCTCCTCATGTGAAGAAAAAATTGTCTTTTGATTCAGAGGTAAGTATTTTTACGGATATTGTACTGTGCTGTAAAAGAATGAGAAGCAATACTTTTCTGCCATGCTAAACCCCACTGATGCTTATTTTATGTAAGAGTATAGGAGACTGCTTGGAAAGTGAGCAGTTGTTTAACACACTGTTAATATAAGTTGTTTTGTTGTTCAAGTTGTTTGTGGTTTATAAACATAGGTACTGTTCCGAAGATGTGCTATAGCAATGCAGTTCTTTTGCATGCTGTTTATTCTGTTCACTTTAGTTGAGAACCAGTGAGGGTAGAAGACTTTTGAGAAGGGGGCACTGTTAGAAATCAAAGGAGGACCCAAAATGTAGGTAACACTAAACTGTAAGAGTTCCTTTTAAAAACCTCTTCAGAGGGTTTTGATTAGAGAACTCGAGTGGTGTTCTGGTGGTTACCTGCGTTCTGAATGTTTAAAATTTGGCCTAATGGTTTTGGTTCTCTGTTGGTTTTCTGTAGTGCAGACTTCTCAAATGTTAGTTTTCATTCCCTTGTGGATATTTGGCTAAATCTCCCTCTCTTGCCTCAGTTTACCCACTTTCTTTATAGTATTTGTGGTAATATTTGTGTCTGTGATTGTTAGAGCTAGAATGTAGATGAGCAGCTGAATTACGGCTCTGACTGCAGATGTGATGTCAGTGTGCTTGTCGCAACAGATAGTGCAGATAAATTGTCTGCAGTTCTTTCAGTCCTATTGGAAAAACTAGATAGAACAGTCTGGATTTGGTCAGTTACAAGAAACAGTGACAATTGATGACTGTGATGATACAAACTTGAATCTTCAAGGCTATTCTTTAAATTCAACAATAAACCAAAGATTAACAATAAAAAGGTCTACATATGTTTGACTTGTGTATCAAATCTCAGTGAGATGTAGGCTGTTCCTTCTGAATAACTTGAATGAAGGTCCTATCAGTTCTCCAGTATCATGTGCTTTTTATTCCCCTTAGCTGATTAATTTTTTTAGTGAAAGTGTCTGTGGAACTTTTGGTGTCTTCAGAGCTGGGACATATCTGTTACAACATTTTTGACCAAATAGCATTAAGCAGAGAGTAACTAATTCCGAGTAACTTTGAGTGCATAGAATACTTGAATGTATTTTTAAACATTTCATGAAATATATAAACTTCTTAAAATTCCTTTTGAAATATTCTTTCCCATAGGTTATTGAAGATGTGTATGCAAAAGAAATTGTCAGGTCAAAGTAAGTACATCACTAACAGACAAGTATTCCAATGTTATCCATACTGAAATGGTTTTAAATGTTTATTGAACTACTTTAAAATACACTAAGATGTTGAAAGCAGATGAAAATGACTCAAGTGCATTTGAGCCATTTAATTGGTGATATGTCATTTCAAAGACAAAGTGGGGCAAAAAGAAAGTTCTTGAGCTCATAATCCTGAAATATGAGGGTTGGATGTAATTATTTGGTTTCTTAAACTGTTACTCTTTTGCTTGCTTTTTTTTTTTTTTTTTTTTTTGTCACAATAGTTATAGGAGGAGGCTGGGCCCTTCTTTTGCCACCAAGGCGTATATAGAAAAGATCAGTTAAGGAGTGTGCTGCCGCTAGCTTTTTGCTCAAATCTCGTTCCATTCAATTGCAATGTTAGAGAGGGGAGACAAAAAAATCAAGATAAACTATATTCTACAGCTGCTATGCAGAGAAGAGAGTTTTAGTCATAGCTGTTTATCTTTGGAGTTCTTCAGGGGAAGTTTCAGCTCTGAAGAGAATTCAGTTTATGATTGTTTTATGAAAGCAATCTAAGAATTGCCATACAGAATCAGAGCAAACTTCCATTCCCAGTGACTAAGAAGTGATACCATTATGTAGGAGCTGGTATGTAGGAACCAATTAAGTATCTAGTCATAGTTTCCCAGAACACTCTCTCAGCTTCTACTGATTTATGACTTAAAGACTGTTGGAAGTGGTATCTTCATACTAGATCTAGATGGCTTCATTTATGTGAACTTGTTGATTGCTTAATGAACACACATGAACTTCTAGTTTCCACAGTGTGGAAGTTACAGCAGTTGCTTCTGCATTCAAGTGGTTGCTCTTCCATAAAAATGTATGAAAAAAATAACTTCTGGGTGAATGGTACAGGTTTCATCATAAAACAAAATAAAGGAAAAAGGAAATAAAGGAAAAAGTAGCCATTTTCCATGTAGCTAAGATGGGTGTGGGCGTTTTCTGTGTTAATTTTTTTTTTCCCCCCCCCTTTAGGTTTGCTATTAGAAAGATAATGCTTCTTGAATTCAGGTAAGCTATTTGGAGTGAAATTTTAAGTTATTTTTCTGTAGCAACAGGTGAAATTAAACATGAGAAATGAGTGCAGAACAGTAAATCAATTTGAAGGGGGTATACTCATGCATTCCTACATACTAAAGCCTCGAGTTTGGTACCTAGGAAAATTTGGTGAGGAGAGCTTAATCTGAGGAAGGAATAATTTCATAAGCATAAATAACATTCTGAAGGTCTTGCTTTATGACTCTAAATTTCTAATGTAAATGAATTCCCAGAAGCAAAGAAGAACCTAATATGCCTGAAACAGGTGATAAACTTGGATCCATAATTCGGGATGCATCATTAAGCCTTAAATCAGAACTCACTGAAGTCAGTGGAAGTTTTCATGTTAAGTCCCTTACTGCAAGGGGAAAAAAAAAAAAGAATTTTGCTGCAATAGCATCACTATAATTTTCTTCACCAGAAAAGAAATGGAAATCTGTTTAGAAGTATCTTACAACTTCTTCAAACTTTTCTGGAAGAACTTATCATAAAGCATGTGTAAAAATTGTGTAAAATATGTATTTGCAATATTTATGTATTTACAAATACAATAATTAGTATTTTATTTGGCTCTGTTTTATCTCAAATCTTATGGGCAGATAGAATGAGATGGTATTTGGCTGGATGGTTTCTTTCTTTGTGAAAGCTGAAATATATAAGCAGTTCCACTAATTAGAAGAGTAGGATAAACTTAACATTTGAGTATTTATTTTGTGACACTGGTATTTTCATACTTTAGTATTGGAAAAAGTGGAAGGGAAAATGTAAAATACAGTTTATGGGTTTTGACGCAGACAAATGGCTTGCTGGTAGCATGGCTGTCCTGGAATTTATACAAAGAAGTAATGTGTGGTTAGCATTTTAATCTTTTCTGTGAGCATTCTTTCTTCATGTTATCTGCATGTAATGTTGAATGTAACTAGTACTTTTTGGTATATAGCCCCATCTACTACCATATGTCCTGTAAGTCATTTTCTTTTTCCCCTCTGTCCCTCTTGCAGTCTCAAACTCTCCTATCTTCACACACATGAGATATTGCCCTATTCTTTAGATTTCATCAGAGCTCATGTACATTTATTCTCACTTGGGGGGGGGATTAAGATTATTTTTATTAAAATATATTGAAGTTTATTGTAGTTCTTGGGTGAAATGAATTATGACGTTTCGTTTTTTTTTTTTTTCCCCCTTCCCCTCCGACTGAAGATCCAAGCACTCTACCCAGTTTTATAAGCTCTTGGGAAGTATTGTGTGTTTCATTTTGTATACACACCTATGAAATTCTCTCAGCTCCACCTGAAGCTGCACATTCTGGCTGAGGTCCCGGAAATGCGTGTCTGCCTCTTACTGAGTCCTTTGCTCCTGATTGCAGCCTTGCTCTCACTGTCTGTGGTACTTGTCTTATCTGAAGGGATTGATCTAGCTTACTGCAAGGTATTGGAAAAATAAGCTGTGGAAAAAGTAAATAGGTATTTTAGCCATGTTAGGAAACTGAGTTGGCTCTTGAGGAGCCAAACGAATGTTAGAGCTGGTGTCAAGAGGGAGGAATGGCTGGGCAGCCTCAGATTTAGGAAGGAGCAGGCCCTTCTTCTTTCTGGTGACAGCAAGATGTTAAATTAGCACAAGGCATAAGTGCGTCATTGTAGATGAAGGATTTATTGATTGCCTCTTCAAGAGTAACTATCCTGCATAGTTACTTCCAGAAGAATTTAAAGCAGCTCTAAAGCTCTAATTTTAGCGTATTCTTTTATGAAAACGCGTCATATTAATGAAGAAAAAAAATTCTCATTGCTGGAAAGCTGCAATTTCCCAGTGTCTAGTTGTTCCCTGAGTTTAGTTGCCCTATGTAGTCAGGTGAGCAGAAGATTTGAACATCCATTGCTCAGGGACAGTATTTTTTTTTTTTCTTTTCACCTTGTTGAAATCACTTAATCACTCCCCTAATAATAATATGCTTTATTTTAGTTATTCTGTGAGGTAATATTTTATTGCCTTTATATGAAGATTATAAGCATAAAATCTCTCTAGGTGATTCCTAGTTTTCTGTAATAAAGTGTATGTAATAATTACAAATACTGTAAAATAGTATGCTGTGAATTTTCTCTTAAGAAAGTTGACATTTACATCTATACTAGGAAATACTGCATGTGACGTTCTTCAGACAAGTTTTTCTTCTTCCTGGAAAATCAACGTGTATTCGTATTCTGACTTTGTACTGAACTTGTCTGCTTATTACATATGAAAACCTTCTGATCAGTGTGTCTTCCTAATGAGAAACTCATCCGTCTCTTGTAGCAGTTATCTGAGTCAGCCATTAACAAGTTTTGGTGCAGTGACCTAGACGAGAGGTAACTTCAGGAACTACTCACAAATCATAAAGATGGATTTGAGGAGGAGGAGGAAAAAAACCCTGTGGATAACTGCTTTTTCAAATGAGTGACAGATGATGTGGGTGGCAGAAACTAATGAAATATTCTTTGTCTCTTCACAGCCAGTACCTTGAAAATTACCTATGGATGAATTATTCTCCAGAGGTGTCCAGTAAGGCATATTTAATGTCAATCTGCTGTATGGTGAATGAGAAGTTCAGAGAGAATGTCCCTGCGTGGGAGGTAACCAATTTCAATTACAGCTAGAATTGACTTTGATCCACAAGTTGCAGCTTTTGCAGTGTGCTCACTTAAACTGACAGAAGGTAGCAAAGCTTGTAGTGTTAAAAGTAAATGGTACCTTGGCTGGAATTTCTGTCATGGTGTTTTAAATAACAGTATGTTCTTTTCTGAGAAAGCAATGGTCAGATGAAAGATCACCTGATTCCTTTTGGTGCATGAATCCTTTGTTCTGCTGTGATGCCTTTACATATCAGCAGCATTTGCTTTTCTTGGCACTTGACAAGTCTGGCATTTGGAGAGACATTATTTTGCTGGAATAATTAAAAAAAAAAAAAAAAGACTTCCATAAGCTACTCTTATGGAAGTAAGAAGGTATCACTGGAAGTCTAATGTTTTATTTATCTGATAGTGTCTTGCTTTAAACCTGCAAGTATGATTTTGTGGTTTTCTCGTATGAAATTTCATACTAAAATAATCTCTTATGCTGCTTCTATGTGTATTGTTTTATGTAATAGTAGATTCAAAAATAATTCAGTGTTTCTACAAACAGCCCAGTTCTCACAGGCTGTCTCAACAATACGAGCTAGGTAGAAATTCTGTATGAGCGTTACTTCAGAAACACACTCTGCTAATACTGCCATTATTTCAGTGGTGGCAAAGTAAAAAGGATTAATAACTCATATGCATGACCTTCTGAACAGTTCTGTGCAGCTCTTTTGTTTTTGCATAGGTGCTAGAAGCAAAATGACAGGTACGTGTTACCTTTGAAGCAGCTTAGCTAAATCTTGTATTTGGCAGGTGGCTGCCCTTGTAGTGAAATAGCTTTATTTCCATGATTATTCTCCATGGTTTTTTTTTCTGGCTGAGATGGCTGAAGGGAGAGTTCCACAATTGTAATTAATATCTGATGTTTCTGCCTGCTCACTTTTGTTGGTTATTGAACAGTTGCCATAATTTTGTCCAAAATTCGCCAGGCTTTCTGATTCTTTGGGTTGAAGGGAATTGTTCTAACCTGTGTCATCTTGCAGGAATTCTGTGGGATCACCAGTTGAGCACTCCCACAGCGCAGTGTGCTCCACTTGTGCTTCTTGTTCCATTTCTTCTATGTGTCAACTGTGCTAGAGGCCAAGCAGAATGAAGTAGTCTTCTAGGAGCTCTCCCATAATGTGGGGATCCCTGGTCAAGAGAATATTATTTAGTCTTTGTTTTGTTTATGCTGTCTGACCAAGATAAACAATAGAGAGATGAAAAAGTCCCTCCTTTTTGAGATTTAAATAGATTTAAAGTTCTTAAGCTATGTTATATGAATGAAGATTGAAATAATTTTTATCAGCTTGACTCAAAATTAACTTCCTCTTCTATTCCTAGACGTTCAAAAAAAAGCCAGAACACTTTCCCTTCTTTTTCAAATGCATACTGGAAGCATCGCTGGTTGAAAATGACAGTGAATTCTCTCTACATGAGCAGACAGTCCTCCTACTTTTCCTTGATCACTGCTTCAATAGTTTGGTATGTTCAAGATAAAGAGTGGCTGTGCAGTTCTGTGTTTAGCTTGATTAACTTGTTCTTAGGAAACAAACAAATAAAAAACTTCCATTTTTCAGAAGAATTTTGTACTGGAAGGCTTTTACCCCTCTTTTTGACTCTCACTTTGTCACCACACTTGCTTTGTTCTGATACAAGGTCATAAAAATGAGAGACTCAAAATTGAGGAAACAACACTTGCTGCTAAGTGCAATTTTAAGCCATACGTTCAGATTTATATTAAGATAGTATATTACACTTAAAAGCAGAATACTTGCTACTGTGCTCTTTTTAGTTTGGTTGGAAAATT
This sequence comes from Apteryx mantelli, assembly GCF_036417845.1. Classification (NCBI taxonomy): domain Eukaryota; kingdom Metazoa; phylum Chordata; class Aves; order Apterygiformes; family Apterygidae; genus Apteryx; species Apteryx mantelli. Next base: position 56,644,794 of record NC_089981.1, read on the forward strand.
GCCTGAAATGATTTTCATTAAATATTGAGAGACACCTAGTAATTGTTTCACTTTTAAAACCAGTTTAGATAATACGTCTATTAGCATTTCTTTTGAGTTAATTTTAAGAAGTCATTGGACCAGGTTGTGTGTTCTTAGTCTGTGATAAAAACTGAACATAGCTGTAGATCATGATTTGCAAGTCTGGAGAATAACTTAAAAATATCTGTTATATGAAACATTGCTTTGTTACTTAACAGTGGGCTTTTCCTTTATTTATGTAGCACACAGAATGCATCAGTTAAAATCAGGGTCTGCACAAATAAAGAGTAACATAGTTTCTTGCTAACAAAATGATCACGAAAGTATATGATTTAGTTTAACAATTAACGATGCCTATAGGAGCCAGTAATCATCCTGAACCTTATATGTAGTTATTATTGAGCTATTATTGAATTATTATTTGTATAAGTTATTATTTTTCTATAGTGGTCATGGTACAACGGATCTTCATTTTAAAGGTGGGTTTGATGGTGGCTTTATGGAATCCTGCGTGCAGAACCCGTTTATTATATAATGCAATATGGAAGCCAGCATAAAAGTGCTTGTAAAAGCAAGCTGCTATTAGAAGCTACACTCATTGGTGGAATGCAGACGAGAATAGTCACAATAGTGTTTTAAATAAGGAGCATTAAGGTGTGAAGATTTGAAATGGTGAGGATGAAGTATTTGTCCATGAAGTGATACTTAGGATGTTAGTGCAAGTTTTTCAATAGATTAGGAAGGAAAGAAACTTCGTGGCCGAAGATCACGGGCAGAGTTGGAGATTTGAAACAGCAGTTGACAGTACATGAATTATAGAGAAAAACAGAGTTATTTCAGATAACGGGAAGAGAGTAAATTGTATGGAGAAACTTGATAAATGAAAGGCAAAAGATAGAAAGGACAGAGTAAAAATGAATAGAGAAAACACAGTAAGAAAATTTAGTGTGAGAATGAGAAATGACTCAAGAAGTAACATTGGTTCTCATCAGTTTCTGTGCTAAAACACTTAAGTGAACAGTATCCCAAAGTATTAAGAACTGACAGAATCCATGAAAGGAACCCAAAATGGGAAAGTTGTCAACAGTTTGAGTTATTGGGTAGGAGTATTATGCATTTTCCTGTTAGGAAATCTGTGAAATCTATTAAAGCAATGTAAATATCCTTTCAGAGGATAATTCACATTGATCTGTTTTGTAAAAATACACTTGCAAGACAGGCACATGAGCAAACTTAAGATATTTAAAAGTTACTTTTCCTCTCTCTAACACTCTAACAGGAAGTGGATTTGATCAGAGGTCAGGTGCAGCAGCTCATTTCCTTACCGATGTGGATGGCTCTACAACCTGTAAGCATAACACTGTAAATGGGCAAAACAATCTTCTTGGCAATATGTGAGGCTTGGAACGTGAATTGTGTGCTGACCGTTAGGGAATGCTAATGTAATGCTCCCTGCATTGCTAAGAAATTCTATTTTTGTGTGCTTGGTAAAATTCTCCTTTTAGTTTGTTGTGAATTTCCATGTAATTGTATTTCTGTTTGTTTGCAAAAAGTCGTGAGTTTTCCCATAAGCTTTGTTTATAGCTCCTCCAGGCTTGTAACTTACAGACAAGGCCACAGGGACTGGGAAATAGAGCTTATGTGGAAACAGAAAACACTGGAATAGGAAAGGGAGGAATACAGAAAAGCCAACTGAGAATGATACATATGGTGGGACTGAAGGAGTGAGAATGAGCTAGGTGCACCAGTGACTTCTATAAACATTTCTCAGAACTACAGTTTGGAATTATTGAATCTCAGTACTTGTTCTATGTGCAAAAATCCCTGCATCTGAGTGATAAACTGTTCATTTTGTCATCATTTCTAGGGTGAGTCTACTAGATAAATCTCTTTCATTTGTTAGCAGAAACTTTCCTGTGGCAGAAAAAATTTTTCCCACCGTTAGGCCTATGTGCAAGTCAGTATGTTTCCATGTGTTGGAGATTCAACTTTTAATTTCCTTTGACTTAAAATCTAGGAAATAAGAAAGAAATGAGATTTCAACATCCAAGCATACTGAAACTAAGAAATGTGAGAATAAAGTTGCTCCAATTTCTTTGTATGCTTTTTGGTGGTGTAGTTTACATTACCTTAACACACACCATACTCTCTCCTAATCAAAATAAGGATGACCTTAATTATGATGTTTGCTCACTTTCAGAAACTATGTAACCTGTTTCTTATTATAGTTATTTATATGTAATATACCACAAATTTAATTTTAAAAAAGTTTTACATACAATTTGAATTAATATGTATATTGAAGACATATAAATTTAAGGCATAAATTTATTTCGTAGAGTTAATGCAATGTGAAATGAGATATCTTAGAGATTTTGTTTTGTATTGTTTCTGCTTGTTACTCTGCTAAAGAGAGTATAATCTTTAATTGTATAAATTCCTTCTATGCCTGTTTTTCCAGATCTGCATGCAAATCAATTCACTTTTTCTTATAAGTTTGATCTAGTTACGGCTGTATGATAATATCTTTTCCTCAGTTCCAGGAGAAATTATTTGATGTCATTTGTTCACATGAGCCGTTTTGTATATGAATGCAGAAAAATAGGGTGAAATTTCATGTCATGCTTTTTTATGGAGACTTTCAAGTGTTAAGTAATATAGAAAAACAACTTCCTTACTTTCATAATCACAGAGTTTCTATTAAACTGCTGAAAGACATCAAAGTTACACTTCAGTTATTGCTGAAGTGTTCTAAAATTTGTTACATTAAAAAGTTTAATTTTGGAATACAGCTGTGTTCCAATAACTCAGTAGACCATCTAGCCACAGCTAATGAACGTTAGTGAGCTCTCTCTAGCGGTATTACATTCTTGTTCTACAGTGCTATCTGTTGAGATTAGTCTGAGAAAGCTATTTATTTGAAGTTGTTGTATATTTTTCCTTTTTTTTAATAAGGAAACTGGATTACACTTTTATCTCATGTGGAAAAAAAAGATTCTTAACTGAATAACACTTTTACCTTTTCAGAAACGTCTGGAACAAGAACTGAAAAAGACACCAAAACTAAGAAAATTCTGGAATCTAATTAAGAAAAACGATGAGAAAATGGATGAGAAAACAAGAATGCAGTACGTTACAGAAAAATCTTTTCCTGTTAAATCAAAAGCACTCCATGCATTTGTTATAATTTAGCTAAGATAAATTTTTGAGTAATAAAAACTGTATTGAAAAAAGCAAACGAACTTAAAGATGGCAAATGAGGGATTGATCATGTGTGGTCTCATGGAAACTGTTTTGTTTTCCAACAGTCTTTATGCAAAATACTATTATAAAACTTAACATTTTATTTGATCAGTGAATTCATGATAATAAATGTTAAAGCTATAGAATGAAAGCCACAGGAGAATATTTATTTAGCTACTCTTGCATTTTTTTCATGACCTTTAGCAAAAGTTTAACTCGTGTGCAGGTAGCTAATAAATTATTTGAGTGAACTTGTGTATATCTTACTAAAGTTAGCTGTTCCAAATACTTTTGTGTTTCTATCTGGTAAGGTGTAGGAGGTGGCATACTTCTCTTTGACTGTATAGAAGCATGGGTAGTCTAGCTTTGTGCTGTGTGTGATTTAAAAATGTAGACTATGCTAATCTGGCTGCTTTAGTCGTAAAATCAAATTATGATCTAAACAGTTTAGGTATGGCCTCAAAGCAAGTAGTTATCTTTGCATAAATTTTAATGCAGTTAACTTTGTGCTAGTAAAAGATAGGGTAAACATCTAGTCTGCTTTTAAGTGATATTAATTCTTTTGTCATATATCTGATTTTAGAGCATATCGGGAGAGAAGATTTCTTTCACAGCTTATTCAGAAATTCATTTCTGTGCTAAAATCAATACCTGTCTCAGGTAACTGGTGCTTATGTTATTTTGCTGTGTCTTTTTAATCTGTCTTAAATTTTTTTTCTGTTGCTGAAGCAACTGTTCCTTAGGATACTAACCTGAAGTTGGAGACAAGATTTGAATGGGGTTTTAGTGAAAGTCTGATTCCATGGATCTGATGTCAAAATTAGGACTGAAATCTGTATATGCTTTAAAACTGAAATAGCAGAAGGTTGCTTTAAAACTCCTTTCCTTCTGTTCAGTTGCAGACTTAAAAAAAAAAAAAAAAAAAAAAAAATGTTGAATAGTGATAGTCATCATAATCTGCTTACACCCTCAGCCTCTCCTTGTATGTACCAGGTGTACCAGTCCCTTAATTATCTTTGTGGCCCTTTGCTGTACTTGCTCCAGTATGCCCATGTCTCTCTTGTACTAGGGAGCCCAAAACTGGACACAGCGCTCCAGATGTGTAGCGCTCAGCTACTCACCAGTGCCGAGTAGACAGGAAGGATCACCTCCCTCAGCCTGCTTGCAGTGCTCTTCCGCATGCAGCCTGGGATGCTGCTGGTTTTCTTTGCCACAAGTGTGCATTTCTGGCTCATGTTCAGCTGGTCCACCAGCACCCCCAGGTCCTTCTCTGCCAAGGTGCTTTCCAGCGGATCGGCCCCAGCCTGTACTGGTGCATGGCATTATTCCTTCTCAGGTGCAGGACTTTGCATTTCACTTTCTTGAACTTGATGAGATTTTTGTTTGCCCATTTCTCCAGCCTGTTGAGGGTCCTCCGAATAGCAGCACAACCATCTGCTGTATCAAGCACTCCTCACAGTTTTGTATTGTTTGCAAACTTGTTGAGGATGTGCTCTGTTCCATCATCCATGTCATTAATGAAGATGTTAAAAAAAATTGGTTTTAGAAAGAATAATATGACCTCATATGTTTGTTGGCTTGTCTCATTTATCCACTCCCTCTATTCCCTTTTTATATTGAACCTTTTGGGGCTGTTTGTGATGTTTGCTATTGCTGTGTGTTGTATTCTCAGTTTTCATCTTACACATGTCCCTTATTTTTTAATTAAATACTATTTTAAAAGCATAAAAGTTTAAAAAAAAAAAAAAAAAAAGTCAGGGATGTCAGCACTTTCAAATCTTGACCAGCTGCCTTTGGGAGCAATCTACAATAATCAAACATGGTGTCAGGGAAGTTCATAGGACCTTGCAGAAGGACCCTTTTTAATGCATGTACCCCAGGTTTTTACACAAAAATTTTTTTCTCACTTATCAGGAAGAGAAATGATCTCACTGATACTGTTTTTTAGCTTCCTGACATCTGCAGTTTAGCTGTTCAGCAAAGGTGGCACAGCTATTTCCCTTTCACCTTTACTTCAAAATGTCAGGAAGTCTCTTCTTTCCAAATACTTGCATGCTTCTGTACCTTTTCTGTCTATATTAATGGCAGTTTTTCAAAGATACGTGTTCAAGACCATAGAAATGCATTGCTGTGATACCTGCATCAGCCAGACAATGACAGTGTATATGCTTTTTTCATTCTGATTAGAAAAAGCACACAGAGATGACTGGCCCAAAGATAAGTTGAAGTTCAAACTTATTGGAAGAGAGAGTGTTTTTCAGAGAGAAATCTGATTTTTTGATTTGCCAATCTCATGAAGACATCTAAATTTTAATTGTGCTCCGTATTACACTCTGGCTGAAGTTCTGTGTAATTGTTTTTAAATACAATTGATTTAGGATAACCATACTTTAGTAACAGATGGTAGGAGGTCCAGTGGGGACTCTGCATCAATTGACCACACTTGCTACATACATACTTCAAGTATTTTAACTGAAGAAGTTTTATGAGAGTGGAGCAAGGAGAGCTTTTTATGAGCTTACAGTGGTTTAAAGTTATTGCACTTGACCTGATCGTGCACACAGCCAGTCCACTAGAATGCGAAATAAATTGGTTCATCTGATTCACCTTTAATCACCTTTGAATATTGCAGAGGCCTTTTAAAAGCTGCGGTCCAGGTATACACAAAAGTGAACAGATGTTTTTGGGTGCCCAGAATGAAATGATTTTAAGAAGCTTAGCATTCACAGATAGCAGGCCTTCGGTGTTTTGTTGAAGCCAACCTTTTCATTTTATGTTAGATTGGTTGTCTGTTTCAGAGTGAGTAAAATCACTTCTGAAAGTCTAATTCCATTGCTTTCTTATATCCAAAATTCTTCTGGTTTGGAATTAAGGAAAAAATTGTTTCAGGATAAAAGTGTGCTAGTAAATTCTCTAATCTTATTAAAGCTAATTCTGATCTGTTAGCATTTATTTTATTTTTTTAAGAACAGTTCAAATACAAGTATAGTGTGCGGATCAATTGCAGTTTTTGTTTGCTAGTTTGTTTGTTTTTAATTTCTATTTAGGTCCTATTTCTATGGACAAAGTTCATTATTGTGAGAGATTCATTGAACTCATGATAGATCTTGAGGTAAGTTGCAAAATTATTTACAGCCTGTTTCCAGGTCTACTCTGCTAAGGTTTTACATGCATCAAGTATTATTCGCACTGTTACAACTTTATTCCAGGTAGTGGGTGGTTATGTTGCAGTTATGTATATGGTCATTTAATACTGATTTTCTGTCTCTAAAAAGGAGATTGTAGCCATACAGTCGCTTTGGGAACTGAGTAGTAATGTTTGTAAGTCAGATAAACTACTAATGAAAGCTGTGATCCTAAATTGCTCAATGAAGAAGACTTTGTTGATGAGAGTAGTGGTAATGATTCTGGCAATTAATGAGAATATGTAAAGTTTTGATCCATTCGGATTAATCCAGGAGTATTCCTCCTAATGCGTAATAGACCGCTTAAAGTATCTTTTGTGTTGTGGGTTATAGCCTCAGGAGGCATAAGTAGTTCTTAAATCCAAACTATTTTTAGTTGACTGTATTTCATTATTTAAAAAGGATGGTTCTGGTGATCTAGGTTTGTTATAGAATAATGAGGAGGCCAAGTGAAATTTTGTGAACTTTACATGCAGGTACTGAGAAAATGGGACAATTTTAAATTTCACAGCACCAGAATTAAAAAAAAGAACAGACATTAGTTAACTTCTGAGTAGCAGTTTATTTTAAGTTATTTCAGCTTAATAAGATGTTCTGAAATAGAACAGAATTTACTGCAACAGTAAGTACAGGGATTTTAAAATAGCTTGTTCCTGAACTCATGCAGGCTAACTGTCATTTGCTAAATCCCTTGAATAGTGTATGCTTGTAATAGTAGTAGAAAGGATTCTTTAAATTAGAGCTCATTGTCTTATGGACCTAATATACTCTTATAAAAGAAAAGATATATTTAATGTTAAATTGATAAGTTTGAATATCAGACAGAATGCTTAGAGGCAGTACATTTAGTGTTGGTTCTCACTAGGTATTACAGAAGGGTTAGAATTCAGAGTTTATGAAGCTTGTTGTCATGACTGGAACAAGCAAGTAAAAAAATTAGCTATAAAACCAAGTCATTCTGCCTCAATGTTTTGTGTTAGTGGGTTATTTTTACACATGTTGAGGCCTTTTTTCAGGATATTTCCAATTCGTGTTAAATTAAATACACTGCAATCCAAAATAATTAATTTGATCATTTGAAAGGAGTGACTTCAAGGAAAGCTCTCATGTTCTCTGAGTTTGTTTTTTGTAATGATTTTGCATGGCAACGAACGTTCTCTACTACAGACACCTTTTTTTTTTTCTTTGTCTTAGTTCTTAGCACCATGTTAATGCTTTTTGGCTTTCTAAATTCAATCTGTGGGATTCCATTGAGAACAACTAGCTTCATTTTTCTCATGAATTGTTAAGATGTACTGCCGTATGCTGTTAAACAGTTTCAACGCCTAGCAGTTTAAACTGTTTACATAGAAATGAAGTGGTGTCAGTGTCTTTTTTTGGGGGGGGGGGGGTTGTTTAAGAAAACTTTTATAGGTTCATAATTCAGATTTGAGAAATTCTGAAATCTGCTGAGTATCTTAAAAAGAATAAAGATACCATACCATATTTAGAAGAAAGACACTGTTCTCAGTCATGAGAAAGACAAGTTTAAAATGAATGAAATGAGTGTAGGAACACATACATTTGAAACAACATTGCAGCAGTTTGACACACCTCGTGTAGCACACATAATAGGTGTATACTTAGTCACAGAAAGGTTGCTTTATTTAATTTACTACTTTTGTTACTAGCAGGGTACGATCTTAATAATGACAAGTTTGTGCTGTGTTCTCAGTACTATAAAGGCTGTGATCGTAATGGCCTGTCTGCACAGAATCATGTCCTTGCACAGGTAAATGCTGCTTTAGTATGAGGACCTCTCTGAGGGTATCAGATAACTGTTGCAACAGTCTATCTTGACCTGCCTTCTTGAAATGGAAAAATATGAGAAACCAGGATTTCTAAAATTTTGAAGAATTGCTTGTACTAATGTGAGGTGGTTTTTCCCAGGCCTTGCTTCCCACACGACGCTGGTTTAACACAGTGTTAGATGACTCCCACCTTGTTGTTCATTGTTACCTGTCCAGTCTTGCCAAGAGAGAAAAGGAGGGTCACCTCTTCTGCCAGGTGAGATTCAAAGTTGTTGAAAATACTTTTTCACTCTCAGGTGACTCTGAATGTTGCCATTGTTGTGTTTTATGTTTTGTTGTTAAGCAAGCTTTTATTAATGTTTTTGATGGAAGCAAACTACTCATTTATTTAAATCCTTGACATTAGTCTTTTCTTACCTGTGCCTGTGTGTGGGTTTGCTTTTATGTTTCTGGCTCTGTTTTTGAACAGGTTTTAAAAATACAGTCCAGAAAACAACACAATTTGTCAGTGGCATGCTTTACCCCAAATATAGCAGAAGTCATGTCACTGATACATTTTCTCCCTCCTTCATTTTGACCTCAGACTGTTCTACAATGCAACTGTTTTTCATTACTGTCCTTTAGCTTACTCAGTCATAGGCAGTAAGTTGGTTTTATGGCAGGACCTGAAAGTCTCTCCCCACTCCTGCTTCCCAGCTGCTTGTTCCTGCTACTTACTGTCCCCCATCTTGGTACTTGTTGAATCTCTCCAAGGGTCAGTATTGATGGAACACAAAGCCAGCAATAAATCTGAATAGTTTTCTTCCTTTTCTGAGTTAAATAACTTCATGGAAAGGTAGGAAGAATTCCAGAGCTGGCATGTGAGAGGGCAGGAGGGAGCAAGACCTCTCCCTTTTGCTAGCAGCAAGCTGTAGGTTTGGTTCAGTGTCCTTACGAACCCCTGTCTAGGTTATCTAAGCAGCGTAATTGTTTCAGTTTCAAGTCTTCGTATCTAAAACAAACTACTCTGGTTGTGGGCTGTGATACGCTTTGAGTTCTAGATGAGATTTCTAAACAAAATTGTTCTCTGCATCAGCCAAGAATAAAACATAGATACAACTCTTTAGTCTGTTTCTTTGAGTGCTTTGAGGAGCTGTTCTTTGTGCATGATGCCCAGACTTTTCCTGTTGAATTGTGTTTTTGTTTGCAGTAGGGTGTCTGTCTTACTCTTAATCCACTAATTTATATGCATGATGTCTCAGCTTTTAGATATGCTTAAATTCTACACTGGCTTCGAAATCAATGATCAGACTGGAAATGCTTTGACAGAGAATGAGATGACGACAATTCACTATGACAGAATTACATCATTACAGGTAGGCAGAGATTGAAGGGTTTGGGGGAGAGAAGGGATGTAGTTTTGCTTTTTTTAACCTAATCTGCAACTAGAATAGGGGTTAAGTTATTTTCAAAACCAAACTCATTATTTTTCCTGTTGAGTTACAGGAATAGTTTTAACTCGACTTTTCTATACCATATTGAAGACTTCATTAATACTTCATGTTATGTATGTGGATAGAGTAAAAATAAATAGCCAATATAGAGGACCTAAATAAAGTAACAGTCAGAATCAGCAGCCCTGTAATCTGCTCTAGCAAAATAAAGCCGTGTTTGGTTTGATGTTGTCATTTTAATTTAAGATGAGCTGCTCCCACTAAATCTACTCAAGGGAAATTAAGTGCAGTAAGGATTTAATTTATGGTTATGCAGTAGGTGGCACCATTTCTTCAAAATCAGTATACACATATAGTAGCACTAGTGCTCCCTTGTACGTAAAGAGACAAAATCAAGGTCTGTTATCATCTGTAGTCATATAAAGATATAGCTACACTTTTTCAAAAATTTTAACATCAATTTTAACAACAAAATTCAAGGAATTTTGGTAAATAAAATTTGCTCCTTGTTATTCTTAGTTGTCTGCAAGATTACGTGTCTGTCCTCTTATATTTTTGTTTTAATGACAAAAACAGCAAATGCTGATGGGAGATATTTCAGAAAGATAGTCTCTGAAGCACAGGAATCATAAATAGATGGTGCTAACTAAGAAAAATGGAGATTTCATTTCTAGCTTTTACTTCTATTCTGGCAGTGTCCACAGCATGCTATGTGGTATGAATCAGAGGAAGCTATGCTTATGTGTGAATGTTTAGATTGTTATTAAATTTTTTCTTTAATATACTTAAATTCAGTTTTGGGGGGTGGGTGTTTTCTAGAGAGCATCATTTGCACATTTCCCAGAGTTATATGACTTTGCACTCTCAAATGTAGCTGCAGTAGATGCCCGTGATTCACTGGTGAAGTTATTTGGACCCCTCAGGTAAGTCATCAAAATGAAATTTAACATGAAACTGAAATTTTTTCTCACTATGTTTTAATTTAACAAATTTCTAACCTTTTTGTTTCCAAATCCTCGTGCCAATAAGACCAGTTCATACTTACTCTTTTTTGGTGTCTTTGTCTGTTGAAATAGGAAAAAAGGGAGAGCTTGGATCCACTTGGAGAAACTAGTAGTGAACAGTCTAATTCCAATCTTAAAAAAAAAAAAAAATTTTTTTTCCTTTTTTCTAATGAATATGAGAAAGCACTAATTTTCTGGAAAGTAGCTAGCTGCTTAAAACAACTTCAGCAGTAATTACCTTATAGTCATTAACCTTAAGAAATTAATTTTTTTTTTTTAAATCTTGCTTTCTACCAATCTATAACAGAAATCATAAATCTATACTACTGTACTGTATTGTAATGCTGTGATTAATAGGGTAATAGTCCATATTTTGACAGAGGCAAGGTGTACTCTGTGAGGAAAGGAAGCGCTCAGTATCTAGTTCTGTTTACAGATTCAAGTCCTAAAACAAAAGCTGTCACGCCTTTGTGTTCTCTGCAGATGAGTGGTTCAGCTGATAGCTATAGCTGAACACACTTGGCCCATGGAACAGTTCATTTTCTAGACACTTTGTAACTCTTTTCAAAAATACGTATTTTAAATAATTGTTTTAAACTTCACTTAAAATACTGGGCTTGAATTGTTGCTCTTTGAAATTCATAATTGTACTTATAAAATAAAAATGCTACCAATGACCTCTCTCTCTTTGGGTGCAGTATAGAAGTTGACAAAGTGTGGTTTTTTTCCTTCTACTGTGCAGCTCAAATATGCTCCACCAGGTGGCATCATACCTTTGCTTACTACCACCTCTTGCTGAAGGGGTAGACACAAGCTATGAAAAGGAGTTTCTGCTGGAGTTGCTGGTAAAACCATAATTAATATTGCTTGTATTTTTTCTTCTGCAAACTCAAGATCACAGCTTAGTTTAGCAACTATAGTGTAGTAAAGTACCCAGTTAGGACCCTTTGTTGGACCACTTGTGAGCCACCACAGTGTTACGGCAGTAATTTGGATTCTAAGATAGCTTTTAAAACCAAATGATAAATTAGCTATTTGAAGCTGTTGATTTATAAATGTAGGATCCCTGAGAAACTACTGTGTATATATCTGAGGTAATTGTAAATGCTGATCAGCAGAATCCCAGTAACAGTGTTAGAGTCTCTCTGGAAAAATTGTTGCTGTATATGTAGTTACCAGTTGTTCCCTTTAAAAATATATATATATATTGCTAACACAGAGCTAGCTATTCAGAGTCTGTTTGGGTCCTAAAGGCTATTTTAAATCCCCTTTGCACATAATGTGTTTTTTTCAGATATTCAGAATATAGCAACATTACTGTAGGCTTCTAAACTGATATCAATATTAGGATACTATAACTATTTTTTAGATCCTTTTCATTGACTTATTTTGCCATTGCTGCTTTCTTTAAAAATGTTTAGATAATTTCCTCAGGTTTAGGTATTTTGTAATATATTTATGGATACCATGAGGAAACATTTGTTCAGATGACATACTGTAGTACTGGATCTTTTTTTTTTTCTCCCAAATAAGGAGTTAAGACCAGCTATTGCTGGATGGACATTGTTACAGTTAACTATTGAAGAGAGTATCTGTTTACTGGAAAATTTTAAGTCAATTATCTGCTAAGCCTTGACTGAATATTTTCAGCTCTTTTGTGCCGTTTTTGGTCAGTTGGGTACCCAAATAATTGTTGGACGCTAGAACCATGACTGATTACTTGGACTATGTGTTTGTTAATCTTCTGATGTCACCAGATGGCTTCAGCTGTAATTAATAGAAAAGAAAGCTTTTTAAAACAGAGAAAATGGCAAGTGACCACATGTACATAATCACCAGCAGTCTAGTGGATTAATACAAGTTTATCAAAGATAGCTTTATAGTCCTGTTTTGACTTATGTTTGTTTTAAATGTATCCTTTCTTCTTTAGGTTTCCCGTCACGAGCGACGAATATCTCAAATTCAGCAACTCAATCAGATGCCTCTTTATCCCACAGAGAAGATTATTTGGGATGAAAATATTGTTCCAACTGAGTATTATTCTGGAGAAGGTATGATTAGTAGTTCAGTGAATTTGTATTTCATTCAAATTGAATTTTGAATGGTTTTACAGCTATGAGTACTGGACTGTAAATGCTAAAAATAAGCAGTTCTGTTGTCTGTGTTCATTCCGTCTTTAGAACTTATATGTAGTAACTTAGCATCTTTCAGTGTTCTAGGGAAAGGTCAACTTCAAGATTTCTATTTAGATTGTGACTCAAGAACATCGAGATTAAATTGTTAGCAAATTAATAGGGATTTAAAAACAAAAATCCAAAGTTTTTGTTTGTACAAAGCCATTTATTTACTCCTAATCTGTGTAACAGAGATGCTATACCAGCAGTTGCTGCACAGGAAGTTACTGTGAGGTGCAGTGCAACATTGTGCATGCTTTGCTCTTAGGTAAATTCAAGAAAGACTTGTTTTTTAAAAAAAAAAAGGCAGTGGGAGGAGAAAATTACCACTAATTATCTCACCCTTTTATTTCAGGATAAGAGTATATGCATAGTCACTGAAAGGTAGCACATGCACAGTAAATTCAGAACCTAGTGTAACTGGTGGATGTGCTTATAATCAAGGAAGCAAACTGCAGGTATTGCAAAGAAGGAATTAGATAATTTGTAACTTTGCAGTAAACAGCATATGTATTTTGTCTAGTTCTTTTAAGACTGTGTGCTTTTTAAAATCTGTTGCGTGAAAATTTTGATTTGGAACATGAAAATTCCATATTAAAATGCATATCAATGAATTCCATATTCAAAACATAGTACAAACTGTTTCTGGTTTGAGCAGTGAGTATTTTATTCTGCACTTTCCTCCATCTATTTTTGGTTCAGAGTTTTTTGTGTTGATGTGTTGTAAGTGTTAAGCTCGGCCTCTTAACATAAATTAGTTTCTTGGATATATTTTCTCTGAACAGCAATAATGATAACGGAGAGATATCTTTGAAATTTGTTCTCTTTAGAAAAAGCAGGGGGAATGGACAGCAAAGGATCTTTTTACAAACAGTCATATAAATGTTACCTAGAGATCTGACCAAGAATAGGTAAAGTATATAAGTGGCACATTTCAGTGTCATGGAAATAATTCAAAGGTGAATCAGATTTTTCTGAATAATAGCTTTCCTGCTAGGGTTTATTATTTAAAAAAAAAAAAAAAAAATCAGGGTAAATTAATATGTAAAACACTTTCATTTTTTTCTTTCAGTGAACAGTTGACACAGGTTGTTTTAATGTTGTAAAACATTCAAATTCTTAAATACAAGTTGAAGTAGCTGTACTGTCATTCAGTAATACTGACTGTATTGGAAAGCTGACTTCTATAGGAGTTAACTCATTGTGCATGCACTGTGTGCATATTTTGTTTCATTAGCCAAATATATTTTTCACAATATATATATAATTGCTGTGGGCAAAAAGTGAAAGAGTGGTTAGTTACAACAGCTGTTTCTGTGCTGTTTTGTGAATTGTTTTAATAATGTTCTAAATAAGTTTTAATAATGGTAAAATGCTGTAATTTTAGCAAGTAACAGCTGGTGGAAACATTTCCTCCTCCTGTGGTGAAATCATTTTATCTTTATATCATTATCTGTGTATTGATAGCACTCCTGTGAAGCATTTCTCTTGCTGTCAAACCATTATAAGTGTTCTCTATTCTGCTTCTCTCAGACTCAGTTTACACTTTCCTTTTTTAATCTTCGTATATTCTCCAGCCCTGATTTCCTGTCTCTGGCTCATGTCTCTCTACAAGAATGCTTGGTACCAGGAAAGAAGTTGTGCAGTCAGTAGGAAAAGTGTCTACACACTTTTTTTGTAGGATTGTAATTTTGGAGACAATACTGTGGGAATAGAGCATTCTCTCTGTGGATAGATGTAGGAAGTCTGTGGTTATTCTGGCTTGTCTCTATTAAGCATATGAAAATGCTACCTTTTTTCAAAAAAATCATTCTGTGGATTTTTAAGGGAGATGAATGCTAGTAGAACTAGCCATTGAGATCAAGAGTATATACTGCTCTGAAGGTCATCAGAGCACGTGTGTTTTGTTTTCATGTTGTTGGGTTTTTTTTTCTGTATTCTCAAAAGCAGCTGAATTGTTTTGGTCCAAAATTTAAATAAGAACAATTCAATCTAAGGAAGATAGAAGTATAGTTTTGTTTTTCTTTTAAAAAATGGGGGAGAAAGGATATCTCTTTCTGATAAGAAATGCTGGGCAGCCTTAAGAGGTGTTGCTTCAGTTTCTACCCTGTGTGCATATAACTAGCTTTACAGGACAGGTTTGTTTCTTTGTGTTGGAAAATGTGTTAAAGTATTTTATCACCATGTGCCTTTCCAGAATAGAAATTATTGTGTTATATCACCTTTCTTCACTGAAACTATATCTCAGTGCATGTGAAAGCCAGTATGTAGCATATATACTGGTGAAAGGTTTCAAGGATAATGCTGGACATTACAAAAGCCTGAAGCTTTTGCAGGTCTCAAGCATAGGTGTGAAACACTAATAGTCCTCCAGTAAGATTATGTGAGTAACATGTATGTATTGTTATTGTGGAAGGTTCACATCTAAGACTATCCTAAAGCTATCTAAGTAATTATGGGGCCTGACTAGGTGTTTTAATACTCCTTCATCAGTTAAATCCACTCTTCCTATTCTTTTCATTCTCCCCAAAAATCTATAATCAGTAGCAGAAATTTTTAAGGAAAGTTATGTATTAAAAATTGATTTATTGGCTTAAAACTTTTGTCTACATTGATGGTTTTGTGGCTTCTAATAAGCATAAAGGATTGAAATTTACAAATTGTTTATTAGTGCACTGTTTTTTATTAGTTAATGAGTCTTTCTGTCCATATTAATTGCTGGCTTAAATGTTGAATTCACAAGATACTTTGTCCCACATTTGGTTTGTATAAAACCAGTTTGGTGGTATCCTGTAGACAGTGAAGGATTCAGTCTTTAAATAGTTAGGTGTATTATTGCCAGAAAGACTGGAAGCTCCTTTAATTAATTATTAAATTAAAAATTTTGGGGAGAGAGAGGAGAAAAATGTGCGCTTTTTTTTTTGAAGTGTAGGTATAAAAGGAAAGTCGTAGAATAATGTATTTATATATTTACTAATATGTAGAAGCAATACATTAACTCATCTTTCTGTTCATCCATCAAATATCTCCTCCAATTTCTTCTTGCCCCAGGTTGTCTCGCACTTCCCAAACTGAATTTACAGTTTCTGACTCTTCACGACTACCTGCTAAGGAACTTCAACCTCTTCCGGTTAGAATCTACGTATGAGATCAGACAGGACATTGAAGATAGCGTCAGTAGGATGAAACCATGGTAATATTTATTAACTGACGCAAACTCTTTTATACTCAGTAGTTGCTTTTTGTTAACATCTTGCCTGTTTCTTCACCTCTCTCTGACTTTGATTTTTTTTTTATAATGCCAGCATGAGTTACCCTCATTTTTTGAAAGGCAAAAGTAAGTCCGTTCATGTTACACTTCAGTTCTAAAATGAAGGATGATACAAAACTAGTTCACTAGCATGTAAAATTAAGACCTCTACTTTTTTCTCAGAGCTATCTGAGGTAAATTATTTCACAAATTAAAAAAAGAATTGATCTAGCAAAACTTTTTTTTTTTTTTTTTTTTTTTAGGCTATCAGAATATGGAGGTGTGGTCTTTGGTGGATGGGCTAGGATGGCACAACCCATTGTCTCTTTCACAGTGGTGGAGGTGGCAAAGCCCAATATTGGTGAAAACTGGCCTATGCGAGTACGAGCAGATGTCACAATTAATTTGAACGTCCGTGATAACATCAAAGATGAATGGGAAGGTACTTCTGTGAAATAAGGTTCTCAAAGTAGGCATTGATCAAAATATCTTCTTACTTAATTTTATTTGTAGGAAAGGTTTTATATCTGAGATACAGATTTGCCAATTTTAATGTGCTGTTTAAAAGTAAATTATTCAAATTCCAAATCTAAGAAAATTAGACTTTCCTGTAATAAAGTTTAAGATGATTAAAATACTTACCACTCCACTGAGGGAGAATGTTTACTATTTCACACTGATGTCGTTTAGCTTGTAACTGTAAAATTCTACCTCCTAAAGGGAAAATGGAAAAGTAATTTAGCATGTGAAATCAGTGTGCATGCTAGTAATGTCCCATTGGGAGAGCACTGGGGAATGTGTGATCTGTCTCATATACAAGTGGTGAAAACTGATTTAATTCAAACCGGTGTTTTTCAGTAGTTTTCAGTGTATTTGACTGTTGTCAGGAAATGCTAACTGTGCCAATACTCTGTGTTTTGTAGAAGTATCCTTGGGTGATACTTTTTTGCTTGGGGAACTGAACTTCAGTTGACCTTGTTGGGAAGTGGCTTAGAAGCATGTGCTTGTGCTTGGATTATCAGTAAATGTCACTCCCCTCTTTTTTGTTAGAGAAACCTGTTAAATGTGCTAGAGTTGCATAATGTGGTTATAGGCCACATAGCACAAATGCTAAAGCTGGAGCATGTGATAAACAGATAGACAGATACAAGTTTGGGAATGTAAATTTCGATTCACATAGTTTCTCATTAGTAATGTTAGGAATATTGATGTCAGGTGGAGGATGTTAGTAGACTTTACCTATGGTAGGTAACAGCAGGTTTTGTAAACTTTCAGATGTCTTTAGTCAATGAACCATCAGCTTTAATGGTAGCAAAGTGATCTTGGGCCTGAATGTCGTTTGACATGCAGCTTTTTACATGTGCTTGCAGAACATTTAAAGGATTTGTGTTGAATTTGGGACAAATCCCTGCTACCTGCATTTTTTTTTTAATAACTTCTGCAGTTTTGTTCTTAGCCTTTTCCAGTCTGTTAGTATATTGTCTTTCTTTAGTTCATCACAAAAAAGTGTTAAACAGTTTTGCCCAATACCTCCCATTTCTTTTTGTGTTTGTCCCTTTATAAGGAAGTGTCTTGTTACAAATCATTTTTATGATTTTCATTCACTTTTTAATTATTTTGAAAATACTTTGCCTTCTCATATACTTCGACAGTGCGTTCAGGGTTTATAGCATGTGATATTCCTATATCATCTGTCCTTCTCTAAGTCCAAATCTGAGTGTACTTATGATTAAAAATGTAATTTCTTACACTGCTTCTGATTCGACAGTTTCTGTATGCTTTTAAGCACTTGAGGGTGAGATTTTATAATTTAATGACTTAGATAAAGCTTTCCATCCCGTGATTAATCTAGTGAATTAATAAGATTAACACCAAGAAATTTTATAACCATATGTTTCTAAAATCAAATAGTTGCCTTTGGTGTGGTCGTACTCTCCAATGTTTTAATATTCTCAAATATTTTTTTAATGCACTTTTTCTTCTTTCGTGTATTGGTATTTAATTGATGATGGTAAAACTCTGTCATTTAGTAATATATCGTGTCCTGAAGGTTGCTAGATTACAGGAATATACCAGAAGCTGATATCCTTATTATGGTGCTAGTTTACCTATAAAATAAATAAATAAATATACACACATTTAATTATAGCAGTGCACCTACTTTTAAATATTTGAGCTGTGTCTGTGGTTTCTGAAGCAGTAATGCTTTAAACTAGATAATATTCAAATCTGTTGCTGAATCAGGACTTAGATGAAGAATTGTCTGACATAACAAGGTCTTGATGAAACTGCTTTAAGTTGGATAACAATATCCAAAAGTAATAAATTATTTGCCTCAGGCGAAAAGGATCTTTCGAGTGAGGTTCAGCAATAATCTCTTCTTAATTCTGTTCAAAGTTTCTGTTAATCATGTAATGGAATACAGCATATATTTAGTAAATTTTGAAGGTTTCACAGATCTGTGAGAATCTGCAGGTATGCTGGAGGAAAGGATTAGTGTTCAAAATGACGTTAGTGATTTGGAAAAATGGACTTTTAAAAATAGGATGTAATTCAATAGGAATGAATATAAGATACTAAACTTAGGTGAGAATAATCCACTGTACAAATCCATGATGGGGAAATAACTTGTTAGGCATTAACTCTGCAGAGAGAAAAGAATCCGAGTTCATGATGGTTCAGAAGCAAATGTGACTCAACAACAATATGCTGCTGCTGAGGGAAGAAGAAAAACACTCAACCAAGTCATACTGGGATTTATGAACTGGAGCATAGCCTAGAAAAAAAATGACTTGTTTGAGTGACCTTCTTCTACCCTAGTACATTGGTAACTAAAGTAACTTTGTTTAGAATTTTGTGCCTGGTTCTAGGCACTGCACTTCAAAATTGATTTAAATCAATTTGAGAAAGTCCAAAGAAGGCAACAAGAATAAGAGATTTATGCTTTTTGAGGAATGACTGAAAACATTTAGGTTGTGTAACCTAAAGAATATTATTGGGGACAGAATAATCTTGAAATACATAAATTTGTTGTCATGAAAAAAGGAATTAAATTCCCCTTTTCATATCTGGAATCCTAGCAGGTTTTAGGGTGTAAGAGTAGTGGGAAAGGCAACAATATCCCATGGTTCTGTATCCGCTAAGTTAAAGGTGTATTTAAAAGCAGAAGGCATTATGCTCTGAACAAATGCTTTTTAATTTAAAAGAAATTTTCAAGTATTCTGTTGTATGTATTTTAAGGAATGGAAATGGAAAATAGTATTCAATCAAATCACTAAATTCTCCTCTTTGGAATCAGGGCTGCGTAAACATGATGTCTGTTTTTTGATTACGGTACGTCCCACGCAACCTTATGGCACTAAGTTTGACCGACGCCGACCTTTTGTTGAGCAGACTGGCCTGGTGTATGTCCGAGGCTGTGAAATCCAGGGCATGTTAGATGAGAAAGGACGTGTTATTGAAGAAGGTAGGGTGTACCAAAACTTTTTTGAAAGACTTTTTTTTTTTTTTTTAACTAGCATAATTCTTTACTTTAACTTCTCTTTTAAGTGATGCTCATTGAATTCATTACCTACTTGTGAAAACAAGCCAAATTCAGAAGTCATCTTGAAAAAGGTTAATTTGATAAAATCTGATCCAAGTTCTTTCAATACAATACATCAGGTACGTTTTTAGGAATAAAATAGATTATATTTAAAAACGCTGTTTGAAATGGAATGAAAATGTGAAAGAAAAACATTGTACTGCCACACAGAAATGAGCTTCAGTATGATTATACCTAAATTCTGTTTCAGAAATGAATATGGATCACTTATTTGAATGATAATCTGCTTTTAGCACTACTTCAAATTATAATCTAACTGTTTGCTTCAATATGGGCAGGACCTGAACCCAAGCCGAGACTTAAAGGGGACTGCAGAACATACAGAGTATTTTTGGATCCAAACCAATATCAACAAGACATGACCAACACAATTCAGAATGGAGCAGAAGATGTATATGAGACATTTAATGTAATAATGAGAAGAAAACCAAAAGAAAACAATTTCAAGGTAAAGTTATTGTACATGGATTCTTAGAATGAAAGTTCATTTGACTGTGGTAAGCATTACTGAGACTTGTTTGTTTTAGCTGCATGTAGTTAGACAGGCTTTTCAGGTGGAGTTCAACAGCATTAAGAAGTTAGAGCCCATCGGCTGGTGGTAACTTTCCCCCATAGAGCTAGGTGTTAGAGTAACTGAGAATCAGAACACTACTTCTTCACTTGAACGCTCAATAATAAAACATTAGCTTATAATTTCAGTCTTTTAACAGATATCTTTCATGCTAGTTATATTTCGCCTTTTAGGGCAAGGGAGCGTGTGGAACATTTTTCTTATCTGATGTGATGGTGGGCTATAGGAAAAGGAGAAGTAGCTAGTCAAAAGACAAAATTCTGAGATATTTGTTAGCTTTTGGAAATGTCACTGGACTGGTTTCTCATTAGACTTTGGATGGTGTCAGACAAGATTTAACATTGATTATTTAATAGTCCTTACAGGGATCTTATGCCATGCTAACTGCAGCTTTGTAGATTGAATGGTGCTTTTTCTTTTGACCTAACAGTCACAATGCGTTACTCGCAATGGATGATTCTTTGGCATTTCACTTCCTTGGGTATTCATTGTCAAGAGAGCCTTCTGGGAGTTTGGTCAGGATTTAAAAAACCTATTATGCTATTGTCTATTGCCTATGAATAAGATTAATCTAAAATTAAGCACGCACTTTATATTCAATTTTGCTTATACAGCAGGTGAGTCAGCAAGTGTTGTTTCTCAGGAAGCTTATCAATAACTTAAATTTTTCTCCCCCCACTTAAAGCAAGAAGAGTAAAGTTTTTCAGCAAAGATTAAGTATTTATTTGAGTTTCTAGAACCAAATATGAATTGAAAAAAAAATTTGAAAATTGACAAAGTGGTCCTTGTTGCCCATCACAAGCTTTTTTATCAGGTGGTTTTAATCTGGCATAATTCTGTACATTTGAAAACGGTTCTTGTACGTATGTTGGGTTTCTTTGCTGTTAGATGATTTAGATCATTTAATCTTTAATGTTCCTTAAGCTTTCCATTGGCAAATGTAGCTTGAATAAAAAATTCCCTTTCTTTTGGTGCATTAGAATTCACACATTACATAATTGAAGGGATTTTCATTTTAGAGGATTCTACAGCATGTTCTGTGAAGCTGGATAAAGAGGCATGACTAGTTTTTTTCTTTCCTCTATGACTAGAAAGATGTCTCTGGTGTGAAACAGTAGCTTGCATGCTCCACTCAGAGCATTCTAGTATACCATCCAGCAGTGGACTAGTATACTAGAAGTACTTGATAGAAAGTCCTATATAACATTGAAGTTAACAGTCAGTTTTGTTTTTTAAATGTGTGTCTGTGGCAGGTCTATTTTACATTATGAACACAGATGTTCTCTGCCAAAACTTATTCGTATGCTGGCACCACAGAAGTATTTGTTCAGACAGGCACTTTTGTGTAGTCAGAAGAAAAATGCTGCAGTGGATATTTCAGATCGGTCAGAATTGGTTAGTTGTGAGTGTAGCTTTCAAATTTGTACTGTCTACTGCAAATAGTGTACCAGCACATCACTATGCAAACCATGCTATGTTGTTTTTTACTTAAGTCTCATGTGCATTCATTTGTCAAGACAAACTATAAGTTGTTTCCAGTTTTATCATATCACTACCGATTCAAGTACAAGCTTTCCATGTTATCTGCAGAAAACCTTTCTAACTACAGCTGGATAGAAGAAAACAAGGTATCACTGTGATTAATGTGCATTATGTATTGAGTTGAGAGAACACATCTTGAAGTTTTATACTGTGTCTGTAGGAGAGAAGATGAGAATATTTATACAGTCCTAGTAAATAAAGCGGATGTGACAGCAGTGGAAGTGCAAATATAATGTGTTTGCTGGAGATGACAGCACTACTTTGCTACAATTGGTCAGTAGTGTTAGTTCTTAAAAGAACTAATCTTATTAGCTTTACATGTTTAGAAGTTAATTTTGAAAGTTGAAACATTTTTTGTGATGAAAAAACAACACTTTAGCTGTTAGGAACATATTTCTTAAACTTTCCTCTGAGAAATTATCATCCAGGTTTAGAAATACTATCTTTTCTTAGCACAAATGTGTTAACTTGCACTTAATACATTTAAGCCAGAAAGATTTGTTTTATATTTGCAATAGTATCATACAAGTTCCTAGTTATTATAGGACTAGTCCCTCAGCATAACTCAGGCTTTAGAAATAGTGCATACACAGCCTTTTTTGTTCTGCACCTCACATGTACAAAAATTTTCATAAGGCCAAGAACAACAAGAAATATACTACAGAGAGTGTATTGCCTCTCCAAGGCAAAGGGAAAGGTGGTTTCTGGAGTGGTTTGTAGCCATCAGATAAGAGTCTTGGAAAGCCTTCCCTTTTATTATGAAATGAGGCTGAGCTGAGAGTATATTTTGTGTCGCAGTGATGTGTGATAATGCCAGTTGTGTTAGCCCATGCAGATTCACTTCCTCCCACAGCTAGGAATTTAACTATCCAGAGGTCCTTGTATAAGGTTGAACCTGTTATAAAATGTTTCCTTGATGTGAGAATTGCATTTGAAATATTAGGAGCCCTTTTGCTGACAGACAATCGAGCAACCTTTTTTAGATAAGGAAAGGAGTGGACATACAACTTCAATCAGTCTTAAATTTTACAGTGCTAAGTTGCTTTTGAGTTATTGACTTTACAGAACTATCACAGAATGGTTGAGTATGGAAGGAACACTCTGGAGATTGTCTAGTCCAACCCCTTGCTCAAAACAGGATCAACTGCAGCAGGTTGCACAGGACCTTTTCCAGTTGGATTTGAGCATCTCCAAGGATGGAGACTCCACAACCTATCTGGGCAACCTGTTGTAGTGTTCAATTACCCTTATGATAAAAACTTTTTTCTTATATTTGAGTGGGATTGCCTGTGTTTCAGTTTGTGCCCATTACCTCTTTTCTTTCACTGGACACCACTGAGAAGAGTCTGGCTACATCTTTTCGCTCCCTCCCATCAGGTATTTATACACGTTGAAGATGCCTCCGCACCTTTTCTTCCTGAGACTAAACAAGCCCTCAGCCTCTCCTTGTATGTACCAGGTGTACCAGTCCCTTAATTATCTTTGTGGCCCTTTGCTGTACTTGCTCCAGTATGCCCATGTCTCTCTTGTACTAGGGAGCCCAAAACTGGACACAGCGCTCCAGATGTGTAGCGCTCAGCTACTCACCAGTGCCGAGTAGACAGGAAGGATCACCTCCCTCAGCCTGCTTGCAGTGCTCTTCCGCATGCAGCCTGGGATGCTGCTGGTTTTCTTTGCCACAAGTGTGCATTTCTGGCTCATGTTCAGCTGGTCCACC
Organism: Apteryx mantelli; assembly: GCF_036417845.1. Taxonomy (NCBI): domain Eukaryota; kingdom Metazoa; phylum Chordata; class Aves; order Apterygiformes; family Apterygidae; genus Apteryx; species Apteryx mantelli. The sequence continues at coordinate 56,668,328 of NC_089981.1, forward strand.
AGCACCCCCAGGTCCTTCTCTGCCAAGGTGCTTTCCAGCGGATCGGCCCCAGCCTGTACTGGTGCATGGCATTATTCCTTCTCAGGTGCAGGACTTTGCATTTCACTTTCTTGAACTTGATGAGATTTTTGTTTGCCCATTTCTCCAGCCTGTTGAGGGTCCTCCGAATAGCAGCACAACCATCTGCTGTATCAAGCACTCCTCACAGTTTTGTATTGTTTGCAAACTTGTTGAGGATGTGCTCTGTTCCATCATCCACGTTGTTAATGAAATTCCATAGATTAATGGGACCTAATGATGCTTCTTCAAAGTCAAACTCGTACCCTAATTTAGTTGAAATTAAAGGCATAGAATGTATAAAGGCAATGAATTTAGCCATCTGCATCAATGTAGCACACTCATTGCCTTTATAGAGGTTGTATGTTTAAACAGGACTGATGACCATGTTACTTAATTCCATGAATGATACAGTGCAAGGATGAAAAGGGCAGAGAATTCTACCCTTTGGAGCCTGGTATATAAATTCAGACACTCAGAATAAGATTCCATGTTTTATTATGGCTGAGTATTCTCGGGAAGATCAGCATTTGGAAGGTCTGTATTATATCTTGGTGTGAAGTGCTGACACCAAGACCATGTTTATCTTCAATTTGTGTCAACTCTTCATGATGTGGCAGGTTGAAGGATCTGGAAATGAGTGTGTGTTTCATATAGTATGTTTCTTCTGCTGAGGAGCAGGTGTGTGGTGTCCTAATACCAAGATATAAGTAAGGTGGTTGTTGATGACTTGCCACTAAAGTAGCTCTTTAATAGAAAGAATAAAGGCTAGTTATGTTTTAGTTAAAACACTTTTCAGTCTTCTCTGTGCAAGTCTAAGATCTGGAGGAGTGGAGTTTTCGTGGGAGAGGGAGTAGAAGGATAAAGTATTGACATAACCACTGACAAGTGATGAGTAAATAAATGAATTTGGGGGTTAAGAGCTAGCTTTTGGAGGGAAACTTTCTGAGTTGGCTGCAGGAATGAGATTCCTAGGGTTGAGGGAGAAACCTTAAATTATATGATGCGGGTTTTGGATTTATTAGCCTGGTACTAAGCATTGGATCCAAGTTTTAGGGTGGTTGAGGCATTCATTTGGTGTACAGTTGTGCTTTAACTAAATATGATTTTTGTGCTGCTTGAAGTAAAAAGTAATTGTTTTAAAAAGCCTTATGTGTATAGTCTTCATAAAGCCTGGTGTGAGGTTTACAGTTTGCTTGTTTCAGAGACTGATAGTTAAAGCAATATCCACAAAGCTGAAGCTTCTGGGAAGAACATGTATGTGGAAACAAGTTGGGGACTCTGTGGAGTTATCGGTTGCCTTGGGATTTAACTTGCTGGACTGGTGAATTTACTTTTCAGGAGTGGGGAAAGAAAGAGTTGCGAAGCAAGGAAACTGCACCCCGAGATTGTACATAGAAGCTCAGTGTGTTCCTGGACTATAATTTTGCAGAACTTCTGAAATATTTTCGGTTCAAACATGATGGCCTTATGGAAGTCCTGGAGAGGAACTGTGTGCAGAAAGATGGATAATTATTGATTAAATTTGAATTTGTCACTCATTGTAAAGCTAGGACTATAAACTCAGACCACAACAGACACTTTTTATTTTGTATGCAGGTTGTTTTGAACTGTGCCAATTTTTTTCCTCTGAATGTTCTAGAATGAAAACGTTACTGATGATTATGATGCTCTTTATTATCTCTTCACTAATAGTTTAGGAATTAGTTTCTTTGACACTGGTGGTTTGTTGTATGCACTGTATACACAGTGATATCAGCAGAATATATGGCAACTGATTCAGTCTAACCAAACACCTGTTAGTGAAAGACTGATACATGCTAGCATCCTAGAATAATTTGGTTAGTGTTCAGTATGTCACACTTTGTCAGTAAAAAATCATTCTTTCCAATCAAGTTTTTTCCACTTTTCTAATTTGCAGGCTGTTCTGGAGACTATTAGGAATTTGATGAACACAGATTGTGTGGTTCCTGACTGGCTGCATGACATCATTCTCGGCTATGGAGACCCAAGTAGTGCACACTATTCAAAAATGCCAAATGAGATTGCATCTCTGGATTTTAATGACACTTTTCTCTCCATTGATCACTTAAAAGCCAGCTTTCCTGGATATAGTATTAAAGTGACTATTGACAATCCAGTTCTGCAGATACCTCCGTTCAGGTGATCTAAAAATTTCCAATACTCCTGGCCTGGTATTCTCACTTAAGTGCATTGTCAGATGGGATAGAGTTCAGTGTTTGAAGGGAGGTGCTCTTTCTTATAAGGAAGTATGTTCATAACTTAATAGAAGGATTTAAATTGTTATATAACAGAGGCAACTACATACTACAGTTAGGCTCAGGACTGTCTTCTACTCTACAGTATACGGAAGTACCTCAATACATTGCTTGTAGACCAGTCTATTGAATCTGTGGGAAAAACAACAGTATGAGATACAGTCAAAGTGTGCAGCTTTCATCTTGGTGTTGTGAGATCTAGTCTCCTCAAGTTCAGCTTAATAATTTTTAACTACCTGATTTTCTTACATGACACATTAAAGCAAGCCAAGAATGGCAATTTCAACTTCAGTTAAAATTTGAGCTTTTGGAAACATCATTCAGTTAAAGCAAAAAGACCTCTGATATCCTGTAGTGCTTTTTTTTATTTTAGAAATGGTTTCTGGAACAGAATGCCTGCCCTGGTGACTCCTGAATGAAAATGACGTGATTTCTTTCAGTGTTATTGTTGTCCATCTCAAAATATTAGTGGTTAATCTTATTAGACATGTTCTATCCCTCCTTGTGGCCTTCCTTGTGCTTTGGCAGCTGAATTTCACAGTGTGCACTGTTGGAGAATAGGTGGCTGGACTGAAAAAAAGTGTACATGTTTTCCCTTTAAAGTTAACAAGAATTGAAATTTATTCCTTTTTGAAGGAATAATTCTGACTGGGGGAAAAATGGATTTTTTATTTTTTTTTATTCCCCAGTCAACTCTTGTCATGGCTAAATTGAATCTTGAAAAGGGGGGAGGTACTCTTCCAGGCTTGTTTGAAACACTACATGCAGAGTATATGTGGGGATGGCACTAACACTACGTAGTAATATGATAGTAGTCTAAAAGCATCAAGACAAGATAATGCCCACAATTTCCCTTGATAAATTAGTGTTAGAGTTTTCAGTTCTTAAGATGGAAATACAGATTTTCATCTTTATGAACAACTTGCAAAACATTGCTTCCTTATTATTGCTATTGCTCTTCCTACTGCTGCATTTCTCTTGCAAAGAGATTAAGAGGTTATTGCTGTTAAAGATGTCTCTATTACTGTATCAAGATGATTGGATAGCTGTTAGAAGAATCCCTTCACCATGATATGTTTCTGATTTAAATTAGAGGATCTTGCTAACATGTGATAGAGGACTACAAAAAATGAAATGAAATTGGAGGATGCAAGCCTTCAGGCGTAGAAGAGATTTAAGACATTGACATATTTTGTAAAGTGTGAATCGGCTCTAGAAAAAAATCAAGTTGCTGATGACCAGTTGCTTTCTATTTTAACTTTATCTTGACTTCTGTGTCTGCTATTTTCATTTATGAACTCTTTGCCCTCTGTGCTTTTCTAGCTGTCTCAGCTCATTGCACATGTGTTTTCCAGCTGTTTAAAGAACACTTCTTCTGAACTTTGTTAAATACACTATTTCTTAAAATCAGCATCATCAGTTTATTTTCATCCCTTTTCCTTGTCCTCATTGATCCTTTGTTGTATGCATCCCCTGTTGTTTCCTGATTGTGTGAAGGTTTATCATAATGGTGTAAAGAAACTTAATGTATAAACTTCTAAAGGTAATCTGGTGTCGTAGTGAATATATACTGAAGTGTAGACATAAAATGTGTGTTACAGGATAACTTTCCCAATAAAGGGAGGTAAAGGAAAGAAAAGAAAGGAAGAGGATGGGAATGAAGAAAAACCCGAAGAAGCTAAAACATTGATTGTAGAACCTCATGTCATTCCGAACAGAGGACCGTATCCATATAATCAACCAAAACGGTAAGAATTGCATGGGAATGTAGTTACAAATGCTAACAGATAAATAGCCATTCATTTTCAAAAATAGCTAAAACAGTATTGTAGATTGTAAATTAAATGCGATTTTAGTATCGTTACCAAAAAAAAAAAAGTTTCTTATGTAAGACTATTTTGTTTTATATTTAGAACAAAGTATTTTATTATCCTCTCTATTTAAAACAAATCCCTTTGAAAAACATGATGGGAAATACTGGCTTTCAGTATTGTTAGGACTTTGAATATTAGTATTAAAAAGTTAATTTTTTCTGTAATTGTCCCTCTTTTGAGGGACATTGATCTTTTTTAAATAATTTTTTTTATAATCAATTGAAAGTCTAATTTAAAGAACTGTGGTGATTGGATAATTTTATTTTTAGAAGTATGTAAAATACTTATTTTTTCATAGTACTGGAAGTCTGCAGAATCTTTTATATACCACTGAAAATAAGCACTTTAAAAGCTTCAATTTGTTTTCAATAATTTATTTTAAAAGCAGTTGGAAATGTAAAATACTGTATAGCATCAGAGCACTAAGTTGCTTTGCCTGTGACTGTGCATACATATCCCATTCTCCGTGCAGCAAATGACTTGTAGATGTTTTAAAGCTGAAGACCTGCAGTTAGAGGTCCAACATCAACTCCTAGTTGTGATATCTACAAGAGTGTGACTGTGTTAGGGAAGGAGGAATGCACCTATTAAGCGCTGGTCCTTAGAGAAATGAAGAAATGTTTAGAGATGCATCTTTGCGGATGAGAGGTTCAAATGGAGTAATAAAAGTGTGGGGGTGTTTGGCCTATTTTCTGTTAAGAAAGCCTTGATAAAAGGCTCTAGCAGTTCTTTGGAAAATTATTTTACTTTCCCTGGCTAGTAGATTGGCCCAAGAATTTATCAGTGCAAGTAAGTGCTGATCTCGCTTAGAAATACTATTTTAATATTATTGATAACAGGTAGGTATTTCTACCAAGACTTTTTATAAATTCCTTTACTGATTGCAAATGATAGCATTAGAAATAATTTGCTTTCATAAATTATTTAAGAATCAATCTGTATATTTATTTGCAAAACTTCCTCGATATAATTCAAGTATTTTAACTTTTAACTTGAGAGAGGTGCCTGAGGTATGTACTCTATGTGTAATAGAGATGGCCTTGGTAGAACTCCCATTGCTTGAAGAATGGCAGGTCTGGAGATGCTGTTCTTTGTCAGAGTGCCTTGTTTAAGTTTTGATTGCTTGTTAGAATGACTTGTTTAGGAATTGATAGATTTGTCATTCCATTTTCTGTAACCTAGTGATGTCATTTAACTTGATGTTTCAACATGTCACTATATTACTCCAACATTGAAAAGGAGAATCATAACTAAATAATTTTACACTCTCATTTGCTGCATTCTCAGCAAATACTAACCAACTGAAGACATCCTTTTTAGATGGGATGATTTTGTTGTCAAGTGAGCACTGATCTACTGTCTTGCTTAGAAATTGCAAGATTGTCATGTTTATAAAAATGTTACATTATTAGTTGTAATGATGGTCCAATATATATAAAAGTTTGTAAGCATGTAATTCTGGAGAAACACATAGCTTTTTCATTTAAATCAAACTTGTTAAAACAGTGGCTTTAACCAAAACCGTTGGCAAAATCTGTGAATTTTCTGATTTTTGTTTTGCTGTGTTATAGCAATACTATTCAATTTACCCATACTCAGATTGAAGCTATACGTGCAGGAATGCAACCTGGGCTAACTATGGTAAGAATATTTTTTAAGGATTCTATGCTATAAGTTCTTATTTGATACTGGTGTGAGGTACATTCAATGAAGCATGTCCTTTTTGTAGCCTCTCTGAGGGCACATACACTATTAATTGTTAGAAACATGAAAAACCAACACCGGGAGGTTCAATGTCCCCCCTTCTTCACAAAATCATACCTCAAAAAGATATCTGATCTCTGCATAATTGTAGCCTATGTCTCAATGGCTAGCAGCTTTCCACGACAACTGAATTTACTTCTTCAGGTGGTTGGACTGCTAGTTTTAGACTGCAGAGCTATTGTTGTGTCTGTCATTTTGGCTGTTTTAAATTAGTTGCATCATTTTAAGTTTGGTCTAACTCCATTAAAGGAAATGAAAGTCATTGAATGGTCTCCAGGGAGCTATTTTTTCTGCTGTCTTATGAAGTTTAATCTACAGCTCTTTATAATCCTGCTGACTCCAATAACTAAGAAGCTTTAAACTAAATCAAAACTATAGATTTGTTTTGAAAGTAAGTTGTATTTGGTAAAGTTCTGCAAAGGGCTGTAAAGCTTACCATTCTTAATCAGATCTGACCACAGGTGCTTCCAATGAAGTACTCTCTACCTGCTAGTGACTCCTCAGTGGAGTATTTGAATGACTTTTCTGTATTTGTTATGATCCTCTTACTCTCTTTCTGGACTACTTGGGCATTAATGCTAATTTTTAGCTTTTGAATTAGTATTCATTAGCACCATACTCCTTTCCTCCTCCCCTTCCTCTTTGTCTTTTTACCTCTCCCTAAATACTTGCAGCTAGCACATAAAATGCAAGGCAAAGGAGGAAAAAACTTCAGTAGCATTGTTTGTCTTTTCTGGCTGCCTGGCTAATCTGCTGAAATCAGTGATATTGTAAATATGTATAAAGGTTACCTGACTTCTTAACTATCTTTTTGAGGATGGAATGTTTTTCAGTAGAGCATAGCAGAACTTTCTGAATTTTGGCAGCCTATCAGCTTTAAGGTCTGTTTAGAAATTAAAGCGCTTTTTTGATGCCATAAGAATGACACAGTGATAGAGGCTTTAAAATTACATATTTAACAATGTTGGAGGAATGAGGCCAATGATTTGAACTGCTGGGTTTTAAATAATTGCAGTGTTTGCCTAAGAATACCCACATCAGTATATAGGAGTATCGTTTTGTATCAGTATTCTTGTCAACAGAAAAGGTGACTGGGAAATTAAAATCTTCTTTATCATTTTGTAATTTATAATTAACACATAAAATACTAGGGGGGGGTTTCTAGGTAAGGTAGTTTTTGTTTTCATCTTGTTTTTTAGAATAGCATTATGTACTGTTCATTAATATCATTTAATCTTTGTTGAAGTAGTAATAATAACTTTCTAATGCAAGCATAATGCATTATAAACTACCTTTTGCCTCATTTTGGAGGGCTTTAAAGGAGAGAGTATCTTCCTGTGATATTCTGTCAGTTTACATAAATGGTCAGTATATAGTTTGATCTTTTTCTACTAAAAACACATTCTTTGATTTTTTTTAAAAGAGGTCAGAGAATGGGAGTCTGGTAGGTCAAAAAGGGAAAAAAAGATGACAGTCTTTTTTTTCTTTTTGAGAATGTGTGTCTGATTTTTGACTAAATTACCTGTTGTTTTTCTGTGGGGGAAAAGAAGGAGAACTGGTTGGGAGAGCAGTTATATAATGTAGGCCTATATATATATATTTTTTGTCACTGGAAACAAATATATTTATGAGAAAGAAGTAAGTACCATCTTACTTGATTTTGAATCTAGTTGATCAGTGATATTGTCTAAATAAGGCAAGCATGATTTCCCAGCAATTTGTAATTTTGTATGTAGATATGAAATATGCTATTCTGTGCTTAATACTGTACAAATGACTTTGAGATGGGTTATAATACTTTTAAAATGTGTTAGGTGTAAAATTTAATATTGTTGGTGTAACTGAACCTATAACAACATCAACAGTAGGTATTCTGTATGGCCAGTTCTAGATTTTTTGAGTAAGTGAAGAGACTGGAGTCTGTCATTTTATATCTGCCTCCCTTATTCTTTTTCAACAACTTTTTTTTATGCTTTTTTCACTATTTCCCATCTTGCTCTGAAGTTGAACAGACTTTTTCTTTTTTTCCTGAGGAAGTCTTTTTTTCATGGTTTCTGGCTTTGGATTGCAAAACAGAGAAGAGCACTTCATATGCTGACTGACAGTATTCCTCTTATCTAGGACTCTGCACAGGCTAAGTCTTTCACTGTATATTGCATGTGTTTTTGAAGGTCACAGAAGCTAGCTAGTATTCGTAGGTGAAACATTAGATTTTTGTCATTGGTGCCCAATGTCTGTGTCTTGTCAGATTGCTGTTTTTCCCAACAAGCTATATTTCTGTCCTGTGCAATAGTCTCATAAATTATGGGGGGAGGGGGAGGGGAATGATGATGATGATTTTTTGTTTGTTTTATTTTATTTTTTTATTTATTTAGGTAGTGGGTCCACCTGGTACTGGAAAAACTGATGTAGCAGTCCAGATAATATCCAATCTTTATCATAATTTCCCAGAACAGCGAACCCTTATAGTTACCCACTCTAATCAGGTAAAGTAAGAGCCATATATAAAATTTTCCTGTAGTTAAAATCAAGAACAACAGATACTGAGATTAGTAGTTTCATGATTGCAGTTGTTTCTAACAATGAAAACTTGAGCTGGTTTGTGTGCAGTTCATGTGCCAACTTTATAATGTGAGATTTCATTTTCGAATTTCAGGTTTGTAGTTCTGAGATATTTATCAGATGTTTTTGTTATATTTAGCTGCTTGGGGGTGGAAATTAGAAAATATTTTGAGTATGTGTCAGCACGGTTCTCACAGTTACACATTGACCGCACGCATGCCAGACTGGATTTTTGCTAGCTATCTGTCTAGGTCTCTGGTTGCTCAGTGCTTTATGCTTCCAAGTGAAGACATAAAAGGTAGCATGTCATCTTCAGCTGGGTACTTCCCTTTCACAAGAGGTGAAGACCAGCTGCTAATTCTCAAACACCTTTAAAATAGAAAAATGCCTTAAAGATTCTTATTCTAAAGCTGCATCTGCTTTAGAAGCATTTGTTTGTAAACACATCTTTTTCTAGTAAACTAGTCGTATCTGTTTCCCAGTCCTAAGTAGCCTATCCTTTATCAGCTATTTTAACTCAACATATCACTTGGAAAACATTTCATCTTTGTCCTTCAGAGTGAGATCAGGCACTCACACCGTCTACCAAAGAATGGTTGATGGAGCTTGCTCCATTCCTTTGGGTAATGAGCTACAACCTGGAATAATATACACCAGGCTACAGTGGGTGAAGGGTGAGTAAGAGGTAGTAGAGTTGAAAGAAAGGGTTGAGAGCATGTCTGTTAGGCAGAAAAGTGAAAAAATAAAAAATTAATTTTTGAGGCAGGTAGGAGACTATTTTTACCAGACAAAAGCTATACGAGTGCATTAACTTGAAACTGTACTTGGCAAAATAACCCGTCTCTCAGCAGTGTTCATTCCCTATACTTTTGACACTGTACTTCAATGTATTTGCATGACTTCCAGTTGACTAGAAGTACAAGTGAAGCTTACTCATGTTTTTTCTTAAAATTCCATAACTTGCTGATCCAATGCTTACTTCTTACTCTTTCAAATATATCTGAATTGGGAGTTAATATTAAACTGTTAGAGAACTGAAGTGTTTAAGTCGCAAGACATAGCACACCTTGACAATTTGGGGTGGGCAAAATTCATTTATCTATTTGAAATGGAGACATGGCACCTGTCAATACCAGATAGCACTCTTCCGATGTACAACAAAAGTCAAACGAACAAAATAGGTTCAAAGCCATTTAACAAAATGCATGTTTGCAAAGTGTATGCCTTGAGACAGTTTTATAGATTAATAACTGTATAAACCATGATTTTTTTAAAATAAATTAGATGATTGACACAATTTTTAATCGTGGTATAAAGTATGTAAGGACAACTGTTTCAGGAGGCTGATTTCCCTTTTATCAAGATTAAAAGGTCTAGTTTCAGCATTGCCTCCATGTTTGCTTTGGCTTCAGTTGTTACCAAAATAGGCATCTGTCCTAGTTGGCACTAATAAATCTTCAGTTTTCCCTACAAGAGCCTCTGAACTTCTAAAAACTACTCTGTCCTGTTCTTGTCAATCTTTAGGCTCTGAACCAGCTGTTTGAGAAAATCATGGCTCTAGACATTGATGAGCGCCACCTCCTGCGTCTGGGTCATGGAGAGGAGGAATTAGAGACAGAGAAAGATTTCAGCAGGTGAGCAAGAAGGAGGTGCTAATGATAAACTGGTTTGTGCAAACATTGTAGCTGAAATGTGTGTGCTGAATCCCTTCTGCCTCCCATGTAAATGAACAAGGAGGTGTCCTTGACAAGTTTTACCTTTCTCATATAATTGAGTCCAGGTAATGCTGACTGCCCTTGTTTTCAATGTAAGGTTAGATAATTTTAGTTTTTATTCAGTATATAAGCTATCTGCTCTCTTGAGAATCCAAAGGCAAAATCAGGCAGTTGCTTGTTTACGAATTCAACCATTTGAAAAAAATAGTTCACTATATGTTGGGCAATTATGCATTTTATAGAGTTGATTTGTAGATTATAGATTTAAGATTTATAGAGTTTAGATTTTAGATTTATAGAGCTGAATTTGATTTAATCAAATTACTCCAGAAATTTAATAGTCAAAATCTTAATGAAATAATGTCATGGCAGATACTTATTTAGTAGTATCTAAGACTTACTATATTTCTTGAACACTAACGCTAATCATTAAACGATTTTTTTTTTTTTTTTTTTTTTTTTTTTGAGACTCTCTCCATTATAGTCATTCTTTTTCAAAGTAACTCCAGACCTACAGGACATTACTGCAAAGTCCTGCAGATTCTGGCAATTAGGGAGGGAGAGATGTGTGATGAGGAATATATTTAGAGGTGGGCTGCACTTTTCTAAGAGGAGAAGTTTATTTCCTGTTTGCCTCTATTTTTGCTTCTTTTTAGGTTGCTTCTAAATTCATGCTTTTGTGTGTCAGGCTGCTTTAGAAAGGGCAGCAATACATTCTTATTACTTGCAAGCCTCTTGTTCCATTTTTGCTCCCTTTGCTGGCAAAGCAGAAGAGGGTAGTATAGGGACATAAGGTGGAGAGGAGCTGATTAAGCTGGTACTGTCATTTAAGAAATGTAAAAGGAATCACAGCTAAAGAAAATTTTTTAGCCCTGAATGAATACGTAAAACAGGGCATATGATTTGAATTGTGAGGAATAAGAAGAAACTTGGAAGCATGAAAATAAACTGGTTGCAGTCAGTTGTAATTATGATGGATTAATTTTGCTGAAGAAAAAAACCTGTTACCAGGAGTCTTAATTGTCGTAACTCCTGCAGAAGGACTTGTTTTTTCCGGTTTTAAAACAATATCATAATCAGTTATGTCTTACTGAATTAAAATCTCCAGCTTTAACTATTCTAACTTTTGTAAATAAGACAATAGAACATTATGATTCCCAGGAATTGTCCTTTTTTGCTGTGCAGAAAGCATATTCGGTAAACAGTAAGTTTAATATGAACTTGAAATTTAACCTTTATTCATTTAAGCTTTTATTTACATATGTATTTGTAAAAGAAAGTGTCCTGCTTCTCTCTTACCTCTTTACTTTCAACCATCTATACCATTCCTTTATTTTTTTTCTTTTTGAAAAAATGTGTTCCATTGTTTGTTGTTTCTTTTTTTTTTTTGTACTGCTTCTATGTGAGAGAGTGCACAGATGAGGGAAATTGATCTATAAAGGGGGAAAAAAAGGGTTTTCAGTGGGCAGCTGTGCTTATGTACTTCAGGGGCCTCCTGTGTGTGGATGCAGACCTGTCTAATAAGGCAGGCTAAGCATTATTGCAAGGCATTTTATATATTGCGAAAGATAGTTAGCCTTATGGTACTGAAACTTGGGGTATACGTTCCATTTATGATGGTCCATGGACTTGTGTAATTTGTATATGCTTGTATGAGCCATAGTATGCCATAGTTTCCAACCTATATATTAGAAATAATATTTTTCTGCTTTACAAGTATGTTATGAGAATGTTATAATAATAATTATGAAGCTCTTGGTAAAGTGACACAATCAAAGAAACTTTTTCTAGAGTAATTGTTCTTGCACTTTTTTTTTTTTTTTTAATTATTAGGCCTTATCTAGATAGAAGTAGTCAGCAGGTAGCAAATTTTCATTTTTTGAAACTGCGTAGTTGTTGTGTCTTGTGTGTGTGTGATCTTCCATTGTGATATTTAGAAAAACTGCTTTGAATTTAACAAAGTGTTACGTTTTATCCATTCTGTAGGTATGGAAGAGTTAATTATGTCCTTGCTCGAAGACTTGAGCTTCTACGAGAAGTTGGGCGATTGCAAGAGAGTCTTGGAGTCCCAGGAGATGTTTCTTACACTTGTGAAACAGCTGGCCACTTCTTCTTATACCAAGTAAGGGCTGAAATACTCTTACAGAGACTGAATGACCTCAGTATGTTATGAAACACATTGTTAAAATTGGAGTGAATTTTTCAGAATTAAGTCTTAAAAAACCCCACCATTTTCTTTGGTGGTTCAAAATACAATAACAACTAAAGCTATAATTATAACATTACTTACTTGCATTGCTATTGTTTTAGCATTCCTGCTAAACGGCAGGCATTTCTGCTTTTTATGCCTGTTGGCAAAGTTTCTAACGGGGAGTTTTCCCTTCAAACAGGAGAAGCTGTGGGCTGCTTTGTATTTTTGACAGACTTTAGAGCAGCTACTTATATTCGTGCTAGAAAGCTTTTATGGTGCTAGATGCCAGCATGAAATCGGATACAAAACTGAATTTCTGTATATCCCTCATTACCCTTCATGTACTTTTCAGTTGCTTTTTCTACATTAGCAAGTAGTGTGTCTCAAAAGGAGTAGACTTAGAATGGTACTGAGGACCAGATGCCCATGCTATATATGTTTTTACAGAGGTTACTTTGGACTAGCTCAGGTGTGGTTCTATGCATTAAATGGTCATTAGGTGTTGGAGAGTATTAGGCGCTTTACTAGAGTGCATCTGCTGGTTTAGTTTCTTCCCAAAGGAATCCAGTTTGGAATTCAAACCAATATATTATAAGTGGAAACAATGAGGAGATATGTTTCAAAAGTGTCTTTCCAATGCAAGATCAAATGCTAATTTAAACATGCCTTGCTTTAGTGATAAAAATGCATATTTTATTACACTTTAACCTTCTAAGTATTTCATAATTCTTATTTAATTTACGTTAAATAGTTTCATGAAGCTATTCTGAATTAAAGTATGCCAATGTGTGCAAAATAACATCTATTCAATGATTTTCTTTATTATATTAAAAAAAAATCAATATGACGTTTTTCTTTACCGTAGGTAATGTCTCGTTGGGAGGAATATATCAGTAAAGTGAAAGTTAAAGGTGGAAAACTGCCTGATGTTACAGATGTCTCCAGTTTCTTTCCTTTTCACCAGTATTTTGCAAATGCTCCTCAGCCAGTTTTCAAAGGCAAATCCTATGAAGAAGATATGGAAATTGCTGAAGGGTGTTTCAGACATGTTAAGAAAATATTCACTCAGCTTGAGGTAAAGCATGTGGCTGTTAGAAGTAACTGAATCCACCTAATTCCATCTCAGAATTCTCATTCCCCTACATCCTATAATTAGTAATATACACCTTTAGGCATCCATCCCCTTTAGCTTGCAAGGCATTCAAGTGAGAGTTCCCCTGTTGAGTGATTTTGTCCTGTTTTACACCAGGGACAGTAGTCTATAATCGTTCTACTGTGATCTTAGGAAGGAGCCATTCAGTGTGCTCCATTTTCACTTGGTTAGGTTATTAGGGTTCTTACACCTATCACTGTTCCTCTTAGCCTCACCAGGTCTTTGTGTTTACAGTGAATTGCCTTTAATCAGATAACATAACAGTAACATAAGCAGATTATCATACATCTTCTCCAGAATTGCTTGAAGGAGCTCTTAAAAATTAGCGTAAAGGTGATCTGGGTATCATTTGGTCATATTAACTGTATTGATCTTATAGTAAAATTTGATGTCATGTTATGATGCGGTAAACAAGTTGAAAACGAGAAGATGTGGTAAAGCAAGATTGTTGGGGCAGGGGGGAGCTAGTCCTCAGAAACAACTGGATAATTGTCTCTGAATTTGGGTAGATACACAGGTTGCAGAATTCATGAGTGTACTTTTAAAAGAATGTTTTCTGAAACATTGCTGTCTCCAGGTTTAGCTTAAAGAAAATTACTCTGACGAGTTTGTTAGTAACAGATACCCTCATAACTTTCTTGCCTGATTATCTTAAGAAGGTGACCCCAGATGGTTTCTGAATGAATAATTGTTATAAGCAATAACTCTAACTTTCAAGATTTTCTTTTCTCTCCCATAGGAATTCAGAGCATTTGAACTTCTCCGCAGTGGCCTGGACAGATCCAAATACCTCTTGGTGAAAGAAGCAAAAATTATTGCTATGACTTGTACTCATGCTGCTCTGAAACGACATGACTTGGTTGAATTAGGTTTCAAGGTAGTAATGATGCTAGTGATACAAAACTGACTTTTTTTTTTTCTTATATAAACTTTTTATCTGTCGTAAATGTAGACAACTAGATTATTTTGAATTTTGCTTTTGACCAGTATGTTTCTAATTGTAATTTTATTGAAGAATAATTTAATTTCTATTTGCATATGTAAAAGTTGAGATCACTTTCAAGATACTCTATATATAGAAATGCTTCTTACTGCACCTGTTTAAAAAAATAGTTTTGCCATATTAGATGATGAACTGCAGTGATATTATTGAGTAATAAAATAGAGGCAAAATTGGGAGAAACACAGCCTTCATAACATTGCTTATCTAAAAAATAAATGCTTTGAGAAACAGACCTATGATGCAGTGCTCTTTTCACACTGCAATGTTATCTATAGTTACGTATTTACTGCAGACTTATATCTGACAAACACAAAACAAAACCTCCCGGCTTACCAACTTTCTTTCAGTATTATTTGCCTCCTAAAGTGCACTGTTTTGGATCACAGAAGTGCTCCAGTGCAAGTCCACCAACTTAGTTTGCCCCACTGCAGGAAGCTTTTCTCTTGAGGAAAGGCATATGAGAAGCCTATAATGCAGTTCAGTCATGGACTGCTTCTGCAGATAAGCCCTGATTAGTACAGATAGATTTGCCATTGATGTAGTAGGATTTCACCCTCTGGCATTGATTTTTAGTATACTGTTGTTCTGCCTGTAAAGTAAAATCCTGCTATGACTGTCCCACCCATTGAAAATCTGTGAGTATGCGAATGAGTAATTGATGCTTCCTTTTGACAGGCTGATTTAACAGCATTACCTTCTATTACTTGGTTGACAGACATTTCTTTATTCTTTCTTTCTCAGTATGACAACATCTTAATGGAAGAGTCTGCTCAGATTCTGGAGATAGAAACCTTTATACCTCTCCTGTTGCAGGTTAGAACTGAATTATAAAACATTCTGCAAAAAGTGATAATTGAAAGTATGTGTTCTTCAGCAATAAGAGGGGAGGGTCTTCTGCAGAAAGTAATATAAAACTGGTATTTCCTATTTACATGAATGGACAGTAAGAACTTTCCCATTGTTGTTCATTAGTTGTTTATCCTGTGTTTATAATATTATGGAATCAGCTAATATGTTCTAAATCTGTTACCTTTAATTAACTAAATAGTGGTATCATCAAGCTCTTCATTTTGAAAATAAAAAAGTTCAAGATAATTGTGTACAATAGGTTTTGGCTTTGTTACCTTCACTCCTCATTTAATAGGAATTGTTAAATTGTTGCTAATTTAAAACATTGTTAAGCTTGCTAATTATTATGAAATAATTGTTTTAACTTTGTTTCCCAAGAATATAAGGGTTGTATAGTTGCACTGCATCATCCTATCTGCCTGTGTTGTTGGTCAATTTAAGTCAAAATTAACTGAGCTAGAGAAATACCAAGTACTTACAACTCTCATGAAAACTGGAGCCAAGTAGAGAGGAGACATACTAATTGCTCTTCCAGGTTATAGAAAGAGAAGAAATGATTACCAGTTCTCCTTCATCTGCTTTTGGCCAATGATTATGCACCTTTTGGCTAGCTAATTTGGAAATGCTTAGTCAGGAATCAGCTGCACCATGTATTGTGCCTGACAAACCAATAACTGGCAGATAAAAAGGGAATGTGGATGAGATATGGTCAAATGGAAATATTGCAGCTGGAAAGGCACTGGTAAGGCAGGGAAGGAAAGAAGGAAACTGGTAAGGCAGGAAAGATATCTATAGCGCAGTCTTTAAGAAGCCAAATCGAAATAGCTCTGTGTTTGTGGAGGGAGATAATAGTTCCTTACCCAAGGGATTGTTGTAGTAGAATCCCAGCACTGCTATGGTTAAGGTTTCAGTATCTTTCTCTAAAAACATTTACTCTGATTGTTCTGAAGTCAACATGTTCACTCAACCTATCTTGAAATTTATTGTGCCTCTAGTGAAAGATTGCCCCAAATCTGAGGTTGTTTTTAGCAACCTGTGCTAGAGATGTATCACTTTCCCCTTTTTAAGAGCTAGAGGATTTCATAAATAATTAAAACATGCTTCACATGCATCTGTGGCTCAGATGACACTTTTAATCCCTTTCAGCTATCTCAGTAGTGCACACCACCCATTTACATTTAACAGTATTGTTCTCTGAAAAGGTAAAGTAACATTTGTAATTTCAGATTAGCCTGAACTAAACTGTTTCACCCCTGTGAATGAAATGTGGGGCTGCTCCGGATCTGTTTGCAAACCTTTTAGCTGTAATAACAGAAGGTGATGTGCAGGCAGTCGGTGCAACTGACCAGCAGTTTTAATAGTAACATGAAATGGATTCAGTTATATTCTGTCCTAGGCTTAATGAATCCTGATTCTAGTCTCTAGAACAGAATTCAAATTAGTGGATCCTAAAATAGAAGGAGATTTCTTCCTGCTGCTTAGTTAGATGTTCTTAACTGTCTGAAAGGTATGGGGGCATAAGGTGTAGTTTAAGTGGCATCTTATACAAGCTGGTCTGTAAAAGATTAGGTATTTAACTGTCACTGTCCATGAAGGCACAAGCGTACTTTACTCTAGGCTGTTGGTTTTGCTTTTTGGCGGTCTTTAAATTTAGTGTTACAACACTGTTGCACTGTGTAATGAATAAATCCTGTAGGGCTCTTACCTGGGTTTTCATTGGTAATGAGGTGCTTGGCCATCAATTTAGTAAAATAAGCATCTTATAATGCTTTTCATCTGCTTGTTTGGAGCTTCATGC
Organism: Apteryx mantelli; assembly: GCF_036417845.1. Lineage (NCBI taxonomy): Eukaryota > Metazoa > Chordata > Aves > Apterygiformes > Apterygidae > Apteryx > Apteryx mantelli. The sequence continues at coordinate 56,685,573 of NC_089981.1, forward strand.
ATCAGATTAGTAAGGGGAAATAAGGAGCGTATATGAGTAATGAAGAAGGTGAAGCATTTTGGATAATTAAGGCAGGCCTTCTCATGATAGAATTATGTTCTGGTGGACATTGCATGACCAGTCTTACAAGAACCATACAAACAGTCCTTGAAAATCTGGTCTCATTAATAAAATCTAAGGAACTAGGTTTACAGAGTAGTACTACTTGATTAAGAAAGCTTTAAAACCAAATCTGTTGGACGCTTTGCTGTCTGAGCTTAAAACTGCTGATAGGAGAAGAATGAATATAAAGGAAAATTGTACTTCTCCAAATCAGCAACCTTTCTGGAGAAAAAGAAATTAAATCTTTTTTCCCTGTCATTGAAAGCCATTTCCATCCCCTGTGGTTTTTATTTTATTTTATTTTATTTTTTATCTTTATTATTAAGACATCTTCAGGCTTGATAGGCAGTCTAGAGTTCACCTTTCCTTCCTTGCTCCCTCATCAGGGAGGACTTCAGAACTCTTCATCTTCATTTGGCAATAAAAGGAACTTCACGTTCTATCTTGAATACTGCCTGTCTGAGGAAAGGGAAAAATCAGAGGAATGTGTGAGGAACAAGGGTTTGAATTATAAAACTGGCAGGCAGAATTCTTTTGGATTCTGATTCCTGGATAATGCCAGCCATCCATTTGTTCCTCTTCTGACCCTTTGTTAAAACATTCCTTCATGTGCTGAGAGCAAGTAGAAGGTATATGCTTAGCATATACGTGTATACTATGTACATATCATGTACTGTGTCAGTACATAACATAGGTACACAAAAGATGGCGGGGAACTGGAAGCAGGTATACCACACATACTGAAGTGGCATTCAGTGCAGGAGCCAGGGTGAGTGAGCATTAATTTAGGGGCACATTTGGTCATGGAAGAGACCATGTGACAATTCCAGAGGTGAATAGGTGCAACGTATGAACCACAAAGACACTTGAAAGGCAGGCTTAGTTTGTGGCTCAGGCACATGAGGACTAAAATTGTTTCAGGTATTTCAGGCGCTTCATATTCACTGTCTCAGAAACCAAAAGATAAAAGTTTAAGAGAGTATTCTAGGGAAACAGTAGTAGGTAGAAATCAGTGCTTTCCTTTGTGTAATTAGTCTATAATTGTGGTTCTTCCTTTTGCTCCCTGAGTAATAATTTACTTATGGTCATCAAAACAATATAATAGAATATTGATCCTGATGTTTCTCTACTGATTTTAGTAGATAAATTTATCCTTTTCTTTATAAGAAACAAGAATTCATTTAAAACATCAATCCCTTTTTCTGGCAGTAGAGAGATTGGGGGAAAAAAAAACAGTAGTCATCTTTAAAATGATTGCAAATCAGTGTAGCTTAAGAACGTATTTTGAAATTTGGAGCTTAGAGTAAGACAGTCAATATGACTATTTATATGTTGTAATTGAGTGCCTTGATTATATTTTAACAGTTATAATTGTGTAATTTTTTTAATTCTAGAACCCACAGGATGGATTTAGCCGCTTGAAGCGGTGGATTATGATTGGTGACCATCATCAGTTGCCACCAGTCATTAAGAACATGGCTTTTCAAAAATACTCCAACATGGAGCAGTCCCTTTTTACACGGTTTGTTCGTGTGGGAGTGCCAACTGTTGATTTGGATGCACAAGGAAGAGCAAGAGCAAGGTAAGATGGAGAAAATAGCATGTCTGCCTTGTAAGAAGTTACCAGGTTAAAAATTGGAAAGGCACACATATAACATTGGAAACTTTTGGATTGTTAGGATAGGAGTTTACAAAACTGTAATTTAGTTGTTTTCTTCCATTTTTTTTCCAGCTGAGACTGGGAGGCAGATTAGTTTTATTTTGCTGAAATGCTATCAGATTTAATTACTTTTTCTTGTATGGCAGTACTCTGCTACTGCATAACTACTTCAAGGAAGATGATATTTAAAGAATTTTTAATAGTCTTTCTAAGTTCGGTGGTGCTGCGGTTTTTTGTTTTGGGGGGGGGTTGTTTACAGCTGAGTTTTTTTTCAGAAGGTTCCCTTTTTAAACCAATATATTTAATATATTCAAGGCTAAACCAAGATTTGATATTCCTCTTAAGGTCAGTAAAATGCACACCAAGATATAGTTATGAACACCACTCTCATATAATTAAAGAGACCTTTAGGTAAAGGGGAAAGATGCCTTTCTTATAGTGTTTCAGCAGAGCTTCAGCTCTGCTTGACTGGAGGCATTCAGATTGTCCACGCAAGGATATAATGTCTTTTTGTATATTAAAATAAATACTGTTTTTCCATAATAAAAGATTTTTTTATCCTTATATTCATAATTTCAGTGTGGTAATTTAGATATCAGATTTGTTACATAAAGCTCTTTATTGTGTAAAGTGCATATTTGTGCTGTCGTATTAACAAGGGAAAATAAAGCCAAAGAAGAGAAATAAAATCTTACTACTTTAAGTTTGATTTTAACTCCTAGTATTTTATTTTTTTAGACATAAAGTAGAATGGAGAATTTCAGTTTTTTTCATTTAAGAAATATAAGGGCTGGCAGAATATTATTTTGTTGTCATATGGACAACAGTTATTTTAAGTGTGATTTAAAAGTGCAAATTATAATGTTTGAGTACGATGATAAATGAAGTTAATTTTGTCACCTACTATTCTGCAACTTCTAAGAGTATTTCTTAGAGATAAGAGGACAGAGGAATTCCTACACTTTGATGCAAGCAATCTCTTGATCGATAATTTTTTTCTGTACCTGGCTACACTTTGTCTTCTCTATTTTGATCCTACATAGCTTCCCATGAAGCATCTGTTACTTTATCTGGTCTGCATATTGTTACCTGCTTTTGACTGAGGCATTTTGGTTATGTTACTCTCCCTATAAATATCAGGATGATTCAAATTGTGTAGATTTTGGCTGTTTCCCTTCACTTTTCGTGTTAATACATAGCAATACACAAAAACAAGAAAATCAATTTCTTGTTGCAGTAAGGGGCTCTACAATGGCTAACAGGAAGAATCCTTTTCCCTTACTCCTTCCTTCTTGTAAAGAAGCATTAATATTCCTCACGTTTCGTTATCCATGAAAATGCCTAGTAGATTCCTTCACAAAATTTCTACCCTTTAAGGTGGAGCTGATCAAGCAGAACAGTGCTGCATCTCTGCATATACTTTTATCAATGAGATGCTTTTTTGTCATTTGCGGGCAGACCTCTTGTTCTGAGCTGGTCAGAGTCTATGCAGTTGTAGTATACTTTTCGTCAGCACTTGTTTAGTTTAGGCTTAACACTGTACTTAACATAGCTACAGAGTGCCTCCACTGTGGCATCAGTTCTGTCTCCAGTCACAGTCAGTACCTGTTCAGATTTGCTGGCAAAATTATGTAGATTGACTCTCTGTTAATTGAAATCCATTAAAACAAGGGACCTCTGCCAAGATACCTCCCAGTGTACAAAAAAACCCCAAATTAATTAAAAAATAAATTTAATTGTGCCTTAATATCTCTCTAATCACAGTTCTGGATTTTCTTACTGGCCAAAGAAATTGGATGTTTACATTAAATGCCTAAAGCCATTAAACAGTATAAGCATAAGAGTATCTTATTAATTTAAGCATAAGAGTATCTAATCCTTGGATGCCATCAGATTTCTCTACAGATTAGTGACTACCCAAATTTGCAGAGGTGTTACAATCCATTCTTTTGAATTAGCAATTTGGTCTGCCTTTAAAAAAGTGGAGGCAGGCGTATGCTAAGTTTTTCTGAAAAATAATCTGAGATTACTTTGGAGGAAGGTAGATAGAGATTGCTACTTACATTTACAGAAGATAAAACTGAAATATAGGACTTAATGCTCAAGTTTATGAAGTAGGTTAGTGGAAGAACCAAGTTTGGACCTGAGAGGTCCTAGAGTAATGCCATATGCAATAATCTGTATTTTACTAAAGGAAACAATCTGCAGAGGAAAACAGTACTTAAGCAACAGAAGTGTCCTTTTAGGAAGTCTAGCAACCTAATAGTATCCCCTTCTCCTCTCTAGCCCTACTGCTGGTAGCTTAGATACCAGGATATAATGCCACCCAAATCCTTGCTAGGCAGGTAAATGAAATTCTCTTTTGGAATATTCATCTACAGATAAACTGAGGCTAAAAGGGTAAGAGCCCTTTCAGTGCATCTGTGGCAATGTTCTGAACAGTTGTCACAAAGGAAATCTGTAAAGCTGCCACTTAATTACCTATCAGCACTTGCAGTAAAGTCCTCAGTCTTGACTCAGTAAGTTCTTGCGAGACTGCATCTGGAGTGCTGCATTCAGTTTTGGATTCCTCGGTGCAAGAAAGACATTGACGTACTGAAGTGAGTCCAGTGAAGTGTTGTCAGCTTGATTACAGGGATGGAGAACGTAATGTATGACGAGAGGCTGACAGACTCTTCTCAGAAAGGATGAGAGGAAGTGGACGCAAGTTGCAAAACAGGGAAATTCTGATTAGATATTAAGTGAAAAGCTCACAGTGAGGATAGTCAAACACTGAAACAGGTTGCCTAGAAAGGTTGTGGAATCTCCATCCATGGAGATGCAGGAAACTGGACTGTATGAGGCTCAGAACAACCTGGTCTAAGTTGGCCCTGCTTGGAGTGGGGGAGTTGGACCAGCTGACCCCAGAAGTCCCTTCCAACCTATATCATTTTAGAATTCAGTAATCCTCATTCCCTTGAAGGGAAGCATCTTTTGTTTGGAACACGTTGTCATTGTTAAATCCAAAACAGCAGAATTTTAGAGGAGGAGGGTCCATTTTCTTCCTTTTTCTTTATTGCTTGCAGTATCTGATTTGGAGAGGTTAGGAGTGGTCATTCCTCTTAACTTTAGGTGCTTTGTTACCTGACTTCTGAGTTGATTTTTCATTTCTTCCTGTAAACTTCTTAGGTGATCAAGCAGGCATGTGTACAAAGCTTGTTAAATACACAGAGTAGTGTTAAATGTATGGTTAAATATCCTCTTCAAAGAGTCGTATATTGGATCTGGGAAGGAGGATTATGGACAAATTCTCTGGACAAAGTAGAACTGCTTTTGGTATTTGCAGTAAATTTCCTTTTGTACAAAAGGAAAGATTGTTCTTGAATGGGTGGTTTGTGTAGTGCTTAGAAACTCTTTCCATAATTCACTGTTCCATCACAAATCTTTTCACGTCCAGCAGCTTGCTGAAAGTATCTTACAGCAAGTATGTGTCCTGTTTACATTGGGAATAGCAGGTATGCCAGTAAGCATATCCAAGTACATTAAAACAAATTTGAATAGCTGTCCTTATAGTCAGGAGATTAACTTATGTAGAAGTCCGAGTGTTCACTAGCTAACTGAACTTCAAAGTTATCCCTACTATGGGCAGGGGTTTGGACCAGATGACCTCCAAAGGCCCCTTCCAACCTAAATTCTTCTACGATTCTATGAAATGCTGGCTCATATATGCTCACCTGTGCTGAAGTCGCAAGATCTAGTATAAAAGTGTTTAAATCTGTTTTCAAAGATAATTTAAGCATAAAAACCTTAGACTCATTCTAATTCGGACAAAATCATTTCTGAAAATTTTGTTGTTATAATGTCTGTTTTTATTCTCAGTTTGCAGAATGGAATGTGGTTCTTTCAATTTCTGCCAGTAGTTCTTTATAGGAGAGTATGTTTCTCATATCCATGATGTGAGAGAAAGGAGAATTCAGTTCAGACTGCAGCCATGTGTGATGGTATTCAGAGGATGTGAAGAATTAGTCAGATTTCTGTGCTTTCCAAAGAAAAGTGAAAACTGGAGTTTTCTGCGAGAGAGAACCAAAAAAAAAAAATCAAAACTTAAAAAAAATGATTACTAGATAGCTTTTACATGTATAAATGAAGAAAACATGCAGAAACATTCATGTGGGAGGGGATATTTGTATTTGAACTACTTTGAATGACTTAACCTGCTTTTAACTCTTTGGGTTTGTATTTGTGTGGGTTTTGGACAGTTTGTGTAACCTCTACAATTGGCGTTACAAGCATCTGGGTAATCTGCCTCACGTGCAGCTTCTGCCAGAGTTTAGAACAGCCAATGCTGGGTTTTTGTACGACTTCCAGCTAATAAACGTAGAGGACTTCAATGGTGTGGGAGAGTCTGAACCCAATCCTTATTTCTATCAGGTAAGAGAAATATTAAATGTATACTTTATTTAATCTGGATATGCCTTATTAAATCTGCAATGAAGACAGACTATCAAAATACTGTAAACTGTTGTCTAATTCAGGCTTTCAGGTAAAGTTAGTCATGAATAAACATGGTTATTCCTTCTTGTAATCAGTTTTGAATGTTGAAAATGAAGATGAGTTGGAAGTGTCACTGTTCTGATCTGTATGTAATGATGCAGAAAAGCCCATTCATAAAAGAATGAAACAGTGCTCTAAAAAGTGTGTGTGTGTGTCTGTGTGTGTCTGTGTGTGAGAGACAGACAGACAATGACTGCAGCTGAGTAAATTGCCAAAAAAAGTAGCCTTGGAATTTCTCAACTAAATTTTCAAATTCAGCCATCTACAGCAGTCCTCCTATGTCTCTTAAATGTAGGAAAACCTTTTACACTTGTGATGAGATGCTTATATTTTCAATCCTCTTGTTTTTCTTCACCAAAATCTTGTTTAAAAACAGTGGGAAAAAACAAATTTGCTGCCTAAATTAGTAGTTTGGGTTTCAGAAGTGTTGAGAAACTGGAGCTTTGTGCAAGTCTGAGTTTAATACAAATATGGAATTCAGATTTTATGTTTTGTTTAATATTATGGAAAGCAAGAAATATAGCTTAAGGTGATAACATTCATGGCCTTTTTTATCCCTTTGAAGATTATTGAGAGCTATTTAGTCTATTTTTAAGAGGTATGAAGGATATTTATAGGTTTTGCTTGGGTTCGTCTAACTTTTTTCTCTAATACAAATTAGTGTGTTGCTAAGCAACGGTGATCCATAATCTGCTGTATTTCATTCTAGATTGAGGGGAAGGTTATTTGGAGGGGAGACTCTGTGGTTTTTTGTTGTTTTGGTTTTTGTTTTTTCTTTTAAGTGATAACAATGTAACGTACAACATAGTAAGAAGCTGTCTTCTGCAACAGCTAAAATTTGTGCTTTAACAACAGGAATCTGGTAACTGAGCATATGAGCACTACTTAGTCTGCTTCTGGGCCAAAGGCAACTGAGAACACTCACACAGGGATAGGAGCACAGAATACCATTATCACTACAATAGCGCTTTCCTGAGTGAATTTTTCCAACATGTCCCACAGTTTTTTCTGTAATCTTGAGGGTGGAGACATATTAGCAGGGTATTTGGTGGCACTGGACAGCTTGGTGGCACAAATTTTTATTTTTTGTGCTGTTTATAAATTTGTGAATTTGGGCATTTCTTTCCATAGACTTAAAGTGGACAAAACTTGTAGAATAGCTTTACATCCACAGGTATTTGGTATGTAGCAACTGCTTTTTCCAGGTAATGCAGAGCCCAGTTCACAAGAGGAAATAAAGGAGGTTGGTATGTTTAGCCTAGTCAAGCAAAGGCTGCATGGGGATAAGAATGCCTATATAAATGTATCAGGGATAAATGTCAGGGAATGAGAACAGTTTTTTACCTGAAAGATCATTTTTGTCTAAGGAGAAGGGATTAAACAGGCCATGAATAACTTCAGTCTGGAAAGTGGACAAAACTTTCTAATAGTCAGAAGAGTGATGCTCTGGGACAGCCATTCATTACAGTCAATGGCAAAGAAAACAAGTGGTGAAATGTAAAATAATATTTGATCAATTTGAAATTGAATAGGCATGGATTGCAGGAGAAATTACTGGATTTGATAATGCAGATGTCTGTTTCCTAATTAATAGTTGAAAGGAGTTCACCTATTCTAGCTGAACTCACTTATTTTGAACTTACTTGAGAGTGATTCATTAAAACTTTTGCATGCTTATTTGGAGCCAAGTTACATCAGTGCCAAGCACTTTATAAACCTTTGCATTTAAGTGTTTGTATCTTACAGGCATCTGTAAGATACCAGTTTTTAATACATTTTAACAAATTATGATTCCACAGTTTCAGAGTGCGCATAGTAGGTGCTGTTTTGGTATATGACCTTTAAGAAGGAAAAAAATTAAACATGATGTTTAGGACCTGTTGAGTACTGTAGTAGTACAGTTAAGCTGGCAGTTCCTTTGTGCAGACAGCTGTATGTATGTGAATGCATTTAGATACAAATGTATAAATACACTAATGTTAAATTAATATGTATATTAATATTTAAATTAATATTTAATGTATATTAAATGTTAACTATATTAATATTTACATTTGTTTAAATGTTTAAAAATGTAAATGTTAATATATTTAAGACTATTAAATATTTAATTTTCAATCTTATATTGAAACCAAACTGAGTGCTTCTCAATAGGTATTGGAAAGTGTCAATCAGTGACTACCAATAATAGTGATGTAGAGGTTTTTAGCAATTCTCTGATTGAAGAGGAATCCAAATTAAGCTGGTTAAACATACTTGTGGTTCTTTTATTCTTTCAAAATGACTTTTGTTAAGTGAGTAAAGAAATATCAGATTTATAGACACTTCTCTCAGTACCAAGATGTGTCTTCTAAATACACAGTAATGTCTCCGGAGTTACAAGACCAATAACCTTTTTTTCTTTTAAACCTAAGAATCTTGGTGAAGCAGAATATGTTGTGGCACTCTTCATGTATATGTGCCTGCTTGGTTATCCCGCAGACAAGATAAGTATCTTGACAACATACAATGGACAAAAACACCTGATCCGTGATGTCATTAATCAGCGGTGTGGAAATAATCCGCTGATTGGACGGCCAAACAAGGTGACTTCGAAAATATCCAAGTCTTTGAGGTGGTTCTGGGTTTGGGGTTTTTTTTTGGTTTGTTTGTTGTTTCATGGTTTTCATATGATAAAACAGTTGAGTTGAATAGATTCACTGCTTTCTGTGCAAGTATTCCCTGGTTAGCAGCAGGTTTTAATTCCTGTGGTTTCTGTGGTCATAGAGTAGTACCGTCACTTCTGCCTGTTTGTAATTTGTTGTGCAGAGGAACTGTGTCAGAAGTTTGATAGGCTACAGACTACCTAGGACAGAATAACTCTCTTTGCTCTGTCATTTATTTTGTCCCCTAAAAACCTTCTTTAGAAGGATCCTCTCAGAGTGGAAATGGCCATCTGATAAAACATACGATGAAGGATCTTAGGAAACAAAAATAAGTCTGGTGCTAATTCTGCAGGTTAAAATTCTGTATTATAAAATTGATGGCTTTGCAAAGTCTTTTGGTATTAGCTCTCCACTAATAGCTATCTGAATTGAATAAAAACATAAGAGAGGGTATACTGTGTCAGACAAAAGCTCCTTCCCACATCTTCCAAAGAGAATAGGTTGATGATTTTTCAGGTACAGGTTAGAAGAGAACTGAAACAGAGACAAGGCATTCTCTTCTCTCTTCCCATTTACTATAATCTGAATCTGAAGTTGATGCCAAAATGTTGATGTTGCATTTTAAATGAAATGGAAAGGATTAACTTCAGGGGGTTTTGTTTGTTTTTGATTCTTTAGGTGACAACTGTAGACAGATTTCAAGGTCAACAAAATGATTATATCCTCCTTTCATTAGTGCGCACCAAAGCTGTAGGCCACCTTAGGTATGTAAGAAGATAATCACGTAAAGTCGTGGAATTACATATTTTCCTTAGCAGAAAGATGTTTATGGTATGCTGTAGAAAGGTGCTCAACTACTCAAGTATATAGTAGAAACAAGGTTTAATGTTATTTATGGAATGAAGCTCAAGCCTATTTCCATATATAGCTTTCTGGTAGCCTCTTCACAACCACTTTATCCTTTAGTATTGGCTCTTATCTAAAAACTATAATTAGTTTGTATTACTGCAGGTAGGCTGAACTTGGTTTCACCCTTGTAGAACAATAGGAATGTAATGCTTGTTTGACAAATACAGGCTTGAAATTTTCTCAGACTTTTTCCTGTAACTGAGTTTTTGTTTTGTAACGAAAGTGTGTGACCTTTGCATAATTTGTGGTATGATAGGTGGTTTAAACTGTTTGCACTTCAGTTGTGTGGTGGGGGAAGCCTTGTCTGTTCAGCAGTAGTCAAATCTGTATTATGGAACTCATTTCTTCTCATCAGGGATACATAAATGCTATTATGATTTGTTCTTAATGTAAACTTTTACCTCCAGAATCTAGGAAGAATGTAAAGGATGATGTTAATATCATTAACAATGGAGTTAACCCTCTTATTATATAATAGCTCTAGGACTTATTGAAACACTACGTAGGAAAAAAATGAGGAAGCAGTAGTATTTTAGCAGATTATTGTATATTTCCTTTAATCAAGACTTCTGTATACTGCCTGTTATTTTTATTTGAATTATATCATCAGTGAGAAAGGACATGACTAATTTTTTTTTGTTTTCTGAAGGGATGTCCGAAGACTAGTTGTTGCCATGTCAAGAGCCAGGCTTGGGCTTTATATCTTTGCCAGGGTATCACTGTTTCAGAACTGTTTTGAGTTAACTCCAGCTTTCAGCCAACTCACAGCTAGACCACTTCACCTCCATATAATTCCTACAGAGTATTTTCCAACAGCAAGACAGGTAGGAACATCTGTGCTGAATTTTGCTATCTGTAATGGGTGTGTTTGTGGCCCACCTTTTTTGAGTGGGCTATAGAAAGTGGGACTGCTATGTTCTCTCTGTTACAAATCAATGTTTGGATAATTATGTCACTGGAGTAAACTTTTACCATGATAAACCAACTCTTTTTAACTGATTTTTCTTCCTCTCCCCACCCCCGCGCTAAACTTAGTAACTAACATAACTTTCCAGTTGTGCCTGCTTTTTCATATGATTTTATTTTGTGATAAATATGTAAGCTTTTAGTGTGTTACATATTTTTGGTTTTGCTATGAAGCAAAATAGTGTAGTTTCTCTAAAAAACATAAAGCTAGTAGCTTCTCATTAAGAGAGGTAAAATACTACATTTGACTTGCAGTATTTCAGAATAACCAATTAAAATTTTGAGATTGGGCCCAGAATCATGGAAGAGTCTTGTTGCTGAGCTGGGTGCATAAGTATAAAAATGAATTTGTAACGCTGAACTAGATCTGTAGTAAAAGGTCAGGATTAAGCATCAAGGATAGGATTCATAATAAGTATGATGCTAAACAGTCAAGTAAGAAATGGAAGAGCATATCTGTGGCTGCCTGGAGCTTTGGAAAAGCTGCCTATGTGAACCTGAAATTGTGCTGAAGTTGTCATTTGGGTGTGGACATCTGGAGTACTTTCATTTAAAACATTGTCCAGTGTGAAAGCAGAAGAGACAATCCTTTGCATAATCTTTGGGGAGAAGAGTCTTGAAAAGCTTTGTGTTTCAGTAGTTGAAAGCACACTTTCCGTATTTTAGGTTAGCACACTAATCACCAAGCTATTGCCGTGGTTGGGATGGAGCCCTTCTGTTGAAACTGGTCCACTCTACAACAAAGAAGGCAGAGCAGGAGTGGTCCAGGAGTGCAACTGTAGGCAAAGAGCTTGATTGTGGCAGACAAGTAGGCCAAGTCCTATTTTGATCCTAAACTATTTATGCCTTTAGTTAAATGAGTCCTGAGTCCAAAGTGCACTCTATGGAGTGAGTATCAAAACCCAGCCTTTCCCCTTCCCAAGGAGAGAGAATTTCTTTACTGGGCTGCAGTATCATGGTTAACATAGTTGCCAAAAGTGCAAGGCCTGCATTTTCTATCTTGCAACGGAATTTAGCTGTTCTTTTCGTCAAAAAATATTTTTTTCAATTTTGGGGATTTATATAAGTTTCCCAATAGAGTTAAACAGCCTTTGAATAACCACTGTGTTGCTTTGTTTTGCTGAATGTCTACTTTTTTCCCCTTCCCTAGAATGGAGAAAGGCCGCCTCACCAAATACATGTTATTAAGAACATGCCTCAAATGGCTAATTTTGTGTACAACATGTATATGCACATGATACAAAGTACACGCCACTACCGACAGGTAAGGACCTTCTAATTTTTAAAATAAAATTGATTTTAATAAGTAACTAGGGATGCTGTTGAGGTTTGAAACTGTTCTTCTTTCGCTTTCAAGTTCAAGAAGGTTTTATGGCTGGGAGGGAGGATATTGAGCTCTCCAAAATCTTGTAGTAGCAGGAGCGGCAACTTGTAGTAATTTAGGCCCCAATTAAGGCCCCAAAATAACAGTAATTAGTACTGACTGCTAGACATAGTTCTGTCTGAGCCCAGAAAATCCATATTAATATTAAAGAATTAGTCTGTCCAACACTTGACTGAGGTAAACTGGTCTGTTATGTTTCAGGCAAGTGCAGCTACAAGCATTAGAGCACATCTGTGTGGTGTAACGATGCGTTGTAATAGAGCAGCGTATAGCAGAATAGATCATATCTAGAAGCCATTTTAGCCAAGTTAGCTCACTGCCCTGCTCAAGCTTGTTAGCAGCTGTAGTGTTTTTATTCTGGAGCAATTTTTTTGAGCACTAGTTCAGCACCATGCTGGTACAGAAGCACTTGTAGATGCTTTCTCACAAGGTGTGCTTAACTTTTTCACGGCAGAAATCCCTGGAGCAGAATTCAGAACCCTGAGTAGAAACACTTGGATTCCTTATCCTGTATGTGAGCAGAGATTTAAAATGGTTTAAATAGTATGCTGAATGGGAAGCTGCCTTTAGTCAGCATACTTGAATCTGTAGGTGCCTAGAGTTAGTTGATAGTAAACATAAAGGGAGAGGTCTTAAATCCTACCTCTCAATTGCAACACCTTTCACTTCATGTCTGCAGTCTGTAGTACTTGCTTAATTATATGTCTACAACCTATTCTTTCACTCTGTGAAATTCCCTTGTTGGTTTTTGCTCTTCTAAAGAACTTCCAGAGGAGGAGAAAATGGATGTAAAGGGAAACACTATTTTGTTCAGTATTAACTGATTGTGGAAAGAGCAGGGGATTATCCTTGAACAGGTTGGTCCAGGGTACTTGCCTGGGGGACCTGGGTTCTGTTCTTTAATACAAGGATGTTTCTCTATCCTCTCCTCTTCCTTCTTCCAATGTCTGTTTCATCTAATATATGAACAGCGTAAGCAGCAGAGATCAAAATCCAAAACTCCTCCCTAAACTGAATGTCAGACTTTCAGATAAAAAAACTCTTTCCCTCAGTGCTCCTTATCTCAATGAATCTTGGAATTTTTTTTTTTCCTGGGAGACATAGCTTCAGTGAAATTTGAAGCATTTCACTACTCAGAACAATCCTTTGCCAGGCATGCAGGATACTTTCTGTCTATTTGGTGAAGTGCTCTAATTAACTTATTGCTGTACAGAAAGGGGCTAAAACTTCAACTTCTTCTGGCAGAATTTTTTTTATAACTAGTCAAAACTAGCACTACATTGTGTTAGAAACTCAGTCCTACAAGCCTGGTAAGACTGTTTCTGGAGCTGGTTTGTCTAATTAGCTTGCAGATCTATCTACTACACAGATCCTGTCTGATGAGGGCTCCATAAGGACTCAGTGCAATGTGCAGTTGGTCACATTCAGATGTAAATAAATAGGCCTATCAAAACTGAGAAGTGCCTGCATGCCCTGAAAAGCAGAATTTTCAAGTTCCTAAGGAAATTGTTAGGCACTGCAGTTTTTGACAGTGAAATTTAGTCCTCTGTAACTAGGCAGCAGTTCTTTGGATGGTAGCATCAAAATTGTAACAAAAGATGTGTTTGCTTGAGGCTTTAGTTGAATCTGGCCCTGATACTTTTGCTAACACCTAATTATTCCTTTTAGCATCTTAACCTTACCCATTGCTAGCTAAAATTAGTTGTACAACTGCTGGTTCCCTACTGTGGCAATGAGTCACACTCTTCTTGCATGAGAAGTCAAAAAGCAAATTAAAAAAAAAAGAATAGGCAGGCTCTTAAAGAAGAGTTTTGCTTTACCCTGTTTGGTACAACATGATATTTTTCATTTACACTGCTCTTAACTGTAGTAGTCACAAAGCATAGTAAGAATCTAAGTTCATCATAGAATAAGTCAAAGTTTGTCTCAAACATCAGGACTATATTTTTGTAATTAAAGGATCTCTGGTTTTGAAACATTCTGCTTTTTCAAGAACAGACAGATTATAGGGACCAATATGATAATTTCGAAGTCTGTAAAAATGCTTTTCCTACTTCTGCCAGTAGTTGTAATTGCTGCATAGATTTTTGCATGCTTGTCAGAAATTTGTAATAATAATGTCATCTAATTGAAGATAAGATTCTGTGTAATTAAATACTCAATTTGTCATGTGAAACCAAGTTGCCTGCAAGCAAAACATTATTAAACGTGATCTACTGGAGTTTCGTCAAGCTACCATGTCATTAAAACTCTTCACAATATTCCTTGGAAATATCCTTCATGGCATTAAATCATATCAGGCTGCAAGAAGCATAAGCATTTCTGTTCAGCCTGGAGTTGTTTAAGATTTATCATACTCTTCAGCTCACTGTATTCCTTGTTGGGTCTTTTTGTTGTTTTTTGTTTAGTCTATAATACAGCCAGCATTGCTGCTTGTAATGTTTTGTACTTGCAAACTACTTTTTGGTTGTGAGCAAAGCGTATGTTAACAATACTTCTGTAAAGGTAATTTATGTGACAAATATCTAAGCATTGCCTTATTTGTTCCTGGAACTTCTGTTACTCTACACTTAGAGCTGTGGGTGAAACTTGTATAAATGCAGATAATGTTCACAAAATGTTTTGTAAGACTTTTCAAGGGAAATTACTAAAATGGGTTAGTAAAGACAGGCCTAAAAAAGGTAATCCACTCTGTCTGGAGTCTGAAATGGTAATGCACAAGATTATGGAGGTAATGTGTCTAGTGCTCCAAGTAGGGCTTTACTGTAGCCTCATTATTTGTCTGGCTGTTTGAGGTAATGAAATTCATTTGATCTCCTTGGATTGGAAGTACTGAGTTTTTATCACTCTCTTTTCAGGCATAAAACACATCTAACAAGACCAATGTGTGTGCCGAGCTTATTCTTGCCCTTCATTTTATAGGAGTTAAGTGACTATAAGTGATTAGTGTTTCTAACTAGCGAGTCTTTGTTGTTAAATTGTTTTCTAATGCAAAACCCTAAATTTAAGGTGAAACAGTTTGAGCTAAAATAGGAATAAATGCCCAGGTGTGATTGGCTTGTTTTGAAAACTGAATTTGTTTTTTTTGTGTGTTTTTTTTTTTATTTATTTTTTTAATCATCTAGCGTTTACTGCCCCCACCTGCCATGATTGAAGAAACTGAAACTACTCAGTCTCAAGAGACAGAAGTAGAAGTTGAAGCACAAGGTATGCAGGAAGATACAGAAGAAGAAAATAAGTTAGGGGAAGAAGCAATAAAGGAAGGAGAAGTGAAAGTGGCAGAAGTGGATGAACACCGAACAATGCCAGAACACCCAGGAAGAGATAGTGATAGCGACGACAGCGAACCTGAGGATGAGACTGAAAAGTGATTCAAGTGATCTTTGTCCTCTACATGTTTTAGAAAAAAGGACTGGAAAAAGCAGATACTAATACTGTTGCTGTTTTTACATGGACTTTTTAAAATGGTTACCTGTGTAATGTGACTGTTTTATCTGTTTTCACTGAATACTTCAGTGGACAAATATAATGACTGGAAAACGTTTTACTGAGGTCTTGTCAGTTTCGGTAATACAGTGTGTTTCAGGGCCTCAACTGATACATGATTTCCTTTTCATAAATTGTTTATTAAAGATGCTTTTATGGTAGTTTTGAATATTTTTTTCATAAGTCATTGGCCTTTAGTCCAGTCACTGAGTCATCCATTAAACTTTACTGATTAACTATATTCAGTACTGCTCAGCTACTCTTTGTAGTTTCCTCAACATTTTTGCACTGAAGAATTTCTTGTACAGACCTGTGCTTGTATACACTGAGATGGTGTTTTAGGCGTAGGCTCAAGTTCAATAAGATATTTAATTGTGTGTCTGAGAACATGAACTCCCATGGGACTTGGAAATGTTTAAAAGGTTTATTCAGTTGGGACCTTAGTAGTAGGTTCTCAGAATGTCATAAGGCCCAGGTGCTAATAGCAGTTTCTCATTGATGTTTGCTGCTGCTGTTATTAATTGATCATCATACAAGAAATAAGGATGCAGCTTTTCAACAGCATTATTTTTTAAATTGCAGTGTTTTGATACAAGAAATATCTCTTTCACTTTAAGAGGAGGCAGTTATTGCCTGGGATAAAGCAACATCAACAAAAGTGAAAGTAGTCCCCTAGAAGCGGGATTTGCAGAGCATCAGATGCCCATATTTATGACATAATGGTTGAGTGGGCTTTCTGGGTTAATTTCCAAATGTACATCTTTCATAAACTGATGAGGGAAAGGTTTTCCCTGATACATTAAGCGTATCTGCCAACTTGGCAAATGATTCAATGGTTCGATGAAACTCACGCATTTCCCAATAGATTTTCAAACAAAGCGGTAGCCACAGGAACATCCTTCATTGCTGGCAAAGGAAAAATATTTGGTTTTAAAATGCAGCATTTGTGCAGTTGCCAGAAGGGTTTCCTCGCTAAATTGACCAAAGAATCATTAACTTACAAGCCTTTATTTTTCTTAATATTTTTGTAGTAGAATAAGGAAAAAAGTAGTAAAAAGTAAAATGTAAGCCAAGCTTTATGAGACAGATCTATTATGTTTTTGTGTACATGTGCTGAGATCTCATTTTGTTCCCCTCTTCTCCCTGCCCTTCCTCCATTCCCAAATCATTCTCCCCATATCAGTTATAGGATAGCTCAGGTATAACAAATCACAATACTGGTACATGGTATTCTCTGACATTTTTCGTTCACTGCTAATCTATCTCAAACAAGAAAATCTGAGCAGAATGCATATTCATTCCTTGCTTATTCTGGGTGGAAGGGAGTGCACTGATTATTTCCCAGTTTTCTGCGTATGGAGGGCAAATGGTGCAAAACTGAATAGCTGGGTGATAACAGCTTCATGAAATAACATTCACATGTTCAGTCAGGGAGGAGTAATACAGGGCCTTCAGGAAACATGTGACCAACTCAGCAGAGGGTCATCTTTGCTTTCCAGCCTATTTTCTGAAAAAATCTGAGTCTGACAATCACTTATTGTGCTTCAGAATTTTAAGGAAAAATTGGAAATGAATTCTGGAGTTTTTTTCTAAAATGGCTGATTGAACTGACAGGGATTCTATCAATAATAGTCATTCTCTGTACTAACTATAAAGCAGCTGAAGCTGAAAGGGACTGTGAAGACCTTTGTTAGTTGTGCAGAGTTTGCAGTGAAATCTTGCTGCAGGTCTGTGACCCCAGTTAGCCTGTGTGATGGCTGTGGTGCAGGTCTGCATACGTAGTCACTTCTGACATGTCAACTCCTTGTAGAACAACTTGCCAAGTACAGTCTTCCAAGACTACAGTGTTGCCCTAAAATGGTGAGTGGAGTGGTAATGAAGGTTGTTACTGGGTAGGGTGCAGGCAGTCAAATTACAAACAGTTGCAAAAACTTGAAGTACAACTTTACTATGCAGTTTCCTGAAGGACTAAGCACCACCCGTAATATAGATGGAAAGTTTTGTTGAGTGGACTTAAGCTGAGCAAGTGTTTCATTATCTTTGCCACCATCTTCCATATGTTGATGTTTACTCTTTTCAGGGATGTGAAAGCACTAAGAGAAAGAATTTTCAGAAGTCTGGACTATGATATTTTCCTTGTAGCAGTGGTTGGAAAGCTTTGGTGGGGACGCTGATTTGGAGTAGGAGTTAGGGGTTTTTGAGGGGTGGGGGGGGTGTCAAAGCTTTTCAGCTTTGTTTTTTAAACATTTTTGGTAAAGGATGTGTTTAGTCTTTTCCATCAAAATACATTTAGTTTTGATGTTCTGTTTACAGATGTTCTGTTTTGATGTTCTGTTTTTTCTTACAAGAAAGAGGTGGTGGGAGAAGTGAATCTGTCTAAAACTAATTTTGATCTATATGGTTTGTTTCCTGAAGGCAATATTTACTTAGAACTCAGCATCCCCTTCTGATATCTCAATCTTTATTCTAATGAACAAGATCCAGATGTTAAACTAAATAATATATTTTCCCCAGGAGAGTTGAAATTTCAAAAAGCATAAAATATATAAATTCAATATATTTTTAAAGAAATGGAATCTGCAAACAACTGAACAAAACCATTCTTAACATAGTTTTTAAAAAATTTAAGTTCAAGTGTTACTGCATAGAATTATAACAATGAAGGAAAACCTGGAGAACAAAATCTTTCTGAAGAGATCCTTTAAGGGTACAAACCAAAGGAAAATATGTTTTAAAAAAAAAAAAAACTTTTATAGTATTGTTCCAAATTGGTGTAGTAAAGAAACTAAAGACTTTTTTAGTGAAATGAAAGAGCTGTTAGTGGTTTTGTTACTTCCTATTTATCTAACACTTCCATTTTGATTACTGGTATTTTCTGGTCAGTTACATAAGTGCTGTGTCTGGTCTGAACTCCAAAGCTGTTAAAGATCTTGTTTTCTAAACACTAATATTTAAGGGATTTTTTTTTTAATTGCCCAATTTTTCTCTATTACTCTGAGCCAGTAAAACCATTTAGGTACTACTTTCCAGATTTATTTAAACAGAGACTAACTTATAAACAGCTCAACCCTTGAACTTTAATTTGTGCTGATGGTGAAAATGGCATTGTAATTCAATGTACTGATCATTTCTGCAATAGCTAGGAAAACAAGGGCAAAAAGCAATTTACTTTCATACTCTTCCCTTTTCCATATATGGCTGAGATATTACTATGTAAATACAGGCCCCTTTCCTTCTGTGACTCTGATATAATGCATTAAGTGCAGGTTTAAAGATGATCCAAGAAGCTATCTCAGTAACTTTCAGAGCATGGTTTGCTTTTGCTGTAGTCTGTATGAAACTTTGAAGCAGTCTGGCAGTGCAGCCAAGACAGTGGGTAAATTGGTCCTAAAAAATTCAGGACAAACTTTGCCAAGGGGCAAAGACAACACAAGCAGGAGGTTTTAACAAGCAGTTTAGAAAAATGAAGATGAACCCCTCAAGATAAGGCCATTGCTTTTTCATAGCCTACCTTGCACTTGCATTAATAGTGGATGCCGAATACTGCTGCATGTGTTTGCTGAGGTTCTACCTTCCTTCAGAAAGCAAGCAAGCGTCCTGCCACCTCAGCTCCCCCGTGGAATGGCTCTCTGCAGTTTCATGGGACATTAGAAGAATGTGAATCCTGAAGAAAAGTGTTGTGATGAGCAGTTGAAGTTAAATTATCCTGACCGAAGGGCTTTGCTTGACAGGACAAGAGAGATCAGTTTTGTTCACTGAAATCACAAATTTGTTTTTAAAAAGACCTACAGGGTATTTTGATCACATATTGGATAAACAAGTTGACATATAATTCCATTGAAACTAGAATTAGGTAACACTTGGAATCTCCTAGAGCAAACAGACAAAAGTAAATGTCTTAGCCAACAAATGAATCACAACCTACAGCAGTCAAGCAGCTGTGAGTTCTATTAAGATGTATGGCAGTGTAGTTTCTTTTGCCAAACATGGTAATCCTCCCAGTAGAATCAATCAGTAGAAAATGAATGTTTTCAGGGGAGTTTTGGAGGCTGCTTCTATGGCCCTTAGTGCTTCCCTTGCTATCTTTGTTTTCTGCGTAGTTTTCTTACAGCGCATTTGCTTCAGAGGATTAGTTGCCACTGTCATGTTCATGTGCTATAGCACTAATAAATATGTTTTAAAAGAATGCTATTGAAGTTGCAAATTAAGAAGCAGAACTTTCTTGAAAGACTGTTAACTAAACAGCTTCTGTAGTTGCCTTTTAAGTGGTTTCTAAAATGTACAGTACTCAAACTTCCAAAATGAAATTTCTCTTTACTAACACAGGCATCTACAAAATTACCACAACAAAAAGAATACAACAAAAAGGGGAGAAACAATACCCACCCACCACTTGCTCTCTTTGGCCAGTTTGTAAATAGTAAGATTTCATGAGACTAAATTCTACTATTGCAATAAGAAAATGATCATCTTTTCCCACTCCTGTCTTAGGTAATCAGGGCAGATTATTCTCTCTCCGCCTTGCACTGGAAAGACTTTATCAGTTTAATCTAACCTGCACCATGAATAATGTAGCATGTTGCTATTGAGTAAAAATAATTACATTTAGTTTCCTTTGTCATTTTCACTTTCCTTGGGTAAGGATTTTTGGATCAAGTAATAACATACTTGAATGTAATGCAGAAGCCTATTGCCATATTGTTGTATCTAGAAAACAAGATAAAAGTAAAAGCTGAATAAGAGTTATTTCAGCTATAGGGAAGAAACTTCCCAGTGTTCAGGCACTTCACTGCCTGAAAAACAGTATCAGAATTTCATTTGCATGTATGAGTATCTTTCAGGAAAAGGTAGACCCGAGCAAAAAGTTGAGCCTTCTGTTGTCAGTTACTGACTTTATCTATATAGGTGTCAGTGCACAAGTGCATACAACTGCAGTGCATGTGTGCCTAGTGAAACATAATTTTGTGATTCCAGAGAAGAGCATGAAAGAGTAAGGTAGAGATCCAAATAAGGATCAGGAATATATCAGTCTTGGCACTGCTTGCAAGAGATAAAAAGAAGCCACTCTTATTGCATTTATCAAGTGTGAATTCCTAAATTGCTGCAACCCAATGTAGGAGAAGCCCTGCTATGCATCTACAGACGCTTCAGCATCCTGCTGTGCTAGCCTGACATCTCTTGTGTGTCAAGAGCACTTATTTTTAGATGGGACGGTCGTTAGGGACATAATGTACCTTAACTACTGTAAAGGAAGTAGTTTAGGGGCAGGAGAAGTGGATAGGGGCAAGCTTAGTATAGAAGTACTAAAATTCTGTTTCTGACCTTAATCCACAGCAGTATAGACTTGCCCTATTTTTGAGAGTGATTTTTGGCAGCAGCAATAATGTCCTATTGAGCAATACCATGTTTTCTAAAATGAGACATACCATGTGTTTTGCATGCTGAGTCAGAGAGGGGAGAAAGCACCTGAAGGATAATCCCCTGATACTGAGGACACACATAAGAACACTAAAATAAGACTGTTTGGGAAAAAGCTCAGTTGCCCAAGAGTCATCCTGCTATGCTGTTACTGACCACCTCTGGAAAAATGAATGGAATTAAATAAGCAACTGCTGTATTGCACTGTGTGTAAATATGATATCAGCTTGAACAGAACTCATGTATATCCAAATACTGTCTCTGTGTGGCTAGACTAAAACCTATCCAAAATTAACCTAAAACTTGCCCTAAATTAAAAATGAAAAATAACTAAAACTGAGTGCCTGTAATTTTTAATGTTACCACACTGCTGTCCTCAGAGACAAAAAATGAGTTCAGATGCATGTGCCTTGTTCATTTTGTCTACTGGAAATACTCTTCAAGAAACTTTTCAAGACTGTCTTCTCTTACTTATAAATGACATGTGTGCCCAAGTTTCAACTCATTCATGTTTTTCTGTTTGTATCACTTGCTCTATTATATATGTGTGTATATATGTATATAACTGCTAGATATAAATATTGGTTCACTTTTATTTATGTCTTTTTTAAATGCAATTTTTGAACAGCTATTGAAGTGATAATGTTTTTGCTTACCAGAATGCTATGTTGGAAATTATTATTCTTTGACTGACAGAAATTTTTACTGAAAGTAGATTTTTTTTGTTATGGTTTTGTGGTTTCATACAGATCCTAAAGTGGAATGTTACATATGCATCTGCTAGAAAATTTTGAGTTCTTATTTTGAGGACTGGCTTTTAGCGATATCCCACTGTGTATTGGTCTGGAGTCATTTTCTCTCACCTCTATGTAGCAAGAAAAATTTACCATGTGGAATGAAAGGTCAGAATGCAGGGCAGCCTGCTCAATTCTGGACTTGCTTTTTTGTTTAAACTATTGTATTGAAATTTATTTAAACTATTGTAATGAATGTGATTTACAGAAACCCCAGGTGATCAGCTAGGGTCTGCAGAACAGAAAACATTTGAGAGAATTAGGAAACTTTTTAAGGAATAATGGGATTGTAGAATTTATCAAAAATTTTTCCAAAGCAATACTTTTTCCTGGAAAATGTTAGTTCAGCTAAATGTTGCATTTTGTTGGCGTGTGATTTAAAAAAAAAAAAGTTCAAGGCCTCACCTTTTGGTAGTGCACTTTCCCTTATGTGAATCATACATTATCAGGAAGTCAAAACAAGCAATAAAATTGAAAGATGTCATATTCCCAATTAAAAAAAAATCATTTCACAATGTGTTTAAAAATTCTGATTTTTGCTCCAATTAGTGCTGAAAGGAAATTTTAAAGTTTGGAATTTCACACAAAATGAAAACTTGAAGCTCTGACCAACTCTGATCAAATATATGTTTGGACATTGAACCCTTCCTGCCATACCATGTGAGTTCCTGTTTTGAAAACTGACCTGGGCACATAAGTGACACTATAATCTTAATGAAGTTCAAGCTAAATTAAAATAGTCTTCAGTGCCCCGATTTACAGAATGAAATAACAGACCTTTTCTTTCCTTGTTCAGATTCGCCACGTTTCAGGCCCCTGCTAGCTTCACTCAGAGGTAAGAAATGCTCCCAAGTTAGCTCAGATTTTCGCAGGCTCTGTTCTTTAACTCATTTCATCTCTAATGTACTATGAACTAGTCTTGCTTCTGCTTACACAGATACTTCAGTGATGGGGTAGCTGTCCTAGATTGCTCCCTACTCCTGCAGTGTTCGCCCACTGGCACCCTGTCAGTGTGAGCTGGGTAACGAGATGAGGCATTGAGGACAGCTGCTGTTCTTGACTCATCTTAGTTCTCAGTCCTATGCACAGTATCCTCCTATAACTCTAAGCTGAAACAATTGTCATTATAAATTGGAAAGATGACTTCAGGAAACATGGTGGGTTTAGTGTTTTAAACTTCATGTACTGAAACATAAGTATCAGTGGATACAAGCACATTTTGTGCATCTATATTTATATATAGAAAGTTGATTTATAAGAGAATTTCTTATAATGACAAACTTGATATACTTAATTTTGTCAATAAGAAACATGACATTTTACTTAATACAAACTAAAGCTTCATTCTGGAAACTACTAGTTTAAATTGGGCATAAAATGTAGGTGTTATTGCAATATACGGAACTATACAATTACATACCCATGCTCTCTTCCTATAGGAATATATGAAAAGCCTTTCAATTAAAAAAAAAATGTAGTGCTTTTTTATTTGGCGTTTTGGCATCTCATTTCTCCAAGAGAAGTTTGTCCTGCAAATTCTAAGTTATTTGGTTTGGGTTTATTTTATTTTATTTTATTTAGAAAAGATGACGTATGGTTTTGGGAGATGAATACAATGGAATAAAGAGCCAATGTAAGTTATTACTGATGCTCGTGTACTGTGAGAGGAGGTGTGGAGAAGGCAATCCCACTCCCATGTTTCTTAGTTCCACTAGCAAAGGAGAAGATACTAGAGGAGAGTTTGGGTCAAGAATTTTATCTCAGTCCTCCTAGCCTCTGCCAAGAGTGCGAAGTTGACATATATACCAATGCAACTTTTTAAAGTTCTCTTCAAAATTGCTATCCAATTTTTTTTTTTTGTATAAGGGATTGCATGGCTGTGGGTAACTGGGACCTGGAAGGCAGTAGATAGAAACTGATGGGGGCATTAGATCAGAGGTCAAAGCAATAGGCATATTATGAGGGCATACAGTCCAAAGGATGTGTAACATTAAGCTAAGTATATACATGAGTGTTTTAGCTTTAATTTATAAATTTAACAATAGTTCCATGTTTCTTCCAGCAACATCTTTTTAAAGATACTATAAATACAATTGCAAAAAAGTTTTTAAAATATATGCACAAATAAGGAGACTGCACTAGTGATTTTGGATTAAAAAACTGGGATAGATATGCAGCTGACTAAAGATTAGCCCATTTTTCTTCTTTCCAAAGCCAAACCTCAGGAGCAGTAAGCATATGTGTGCACATTAATGTACATACTTCAGCCTGTATGTAGGTGTGAAAGATGGCTACTTTCCTTTCCCTCCTAAAGGTTTTGCAGCACTCTTTCACCATGCATGTCTGATGGATCTTGGATGTGTCTTTTGTGTGGTGCCATTTAGACTACACAAACTGCACTTCATTCCACTCAAGTGCTCAGCTTTTTCTAGGGAGAGCCATCACAGAGTAACTTGAGGACACTGACTTTGACTTTATCTTGGCAACCTTCCCAGAATAACTGTTTTTCTATGCAGGAGTTTGCATCTGTGGCAAGAGAAAACCTCCCAATGGAGCATATGGTAAGGAAACAACTACTTAAAAAGCAATTCCTATTCAGGGGGGTTGGTCATCACCAGATATAAAGATGATTGCTGTGTCTCAGAACTTCTCTTTTGATGTGTGTAATTTGTCTCACTGAGAATGAAGTCACTGATTGATTCATCCACTGAGCTCGTTCTCCTCACTCTCCTGCCATGTTATCCCAAAGAATTCAAACAAGAAAGTTTAGATAACCAACAGCCCAGCACTTTTAAGTCATTTCTGAGTTTGAGATGTCTCAAATGCTAATTTCAGGGTCTGGACAGTAGCACTGTTCCAAGAAAATTAGCATACAACGCTGAGTCTATAAGAGTACAGAAGGGACCCAAAGCTGGACGCCATGACAAGAATCCTGGAAACAACTGGGTCGCTGCTATTGGAGTCACTTGTCCTGGACTGATGACGGTAGACCATGGGCTCTCCTTTAGCCTTTCTCTCACCTCTTTTGATCAAATATTTTCCCAAATGGACACCTGTCTCCACCTTAGGTTACCTTTCTCCTTTGAGAAGGTAGGGAACTGACTGATGTTCACGACTCTCCTCATACTCAGGCATGCAGAGAAAAGCCCTCTTTCTCAGGTCAAACAGAAAAGTGTAAGTGGGAATCTTCCCCTACTCCACTTCCTGACAAGAGTCCACTCTCTCTTTGCTGGTGACTCAGACTTTCTTCCCCACTTGCTAACTGTTAGCTGGCTGAGTTTTGCTACTTCTGCTGCAGCATTTTGCAGCCTGGATATGGTCACATTACACACACAGCTGAGGAGTAAGACATAAGCTATGTTTATGTTTTGGATTGGATATAGTATGCCTGTGAAAGGTGTAATGTGTAACAGACTCATCATGCTGGTAAGTATGTATTAGGGTAATCTGCCTAAATTGCCTAGTTGCCAGTAACCTAATTTGCCACTGCCTGACTCTGAATTTAGGCCATGTACATCAAAGCCTTTCATGAGCCATACAACTGTTTGTGATTAGGCTAAGTGGAAATTTTTAGGCTGCAGTTTTAGATTTTGATGTCTATATCCCGTTATAGTCACAGAAGTCATGTTTTCAGATCTCGCTCTAGGTTGCATAGATGTGAAGAGACAAAGAACTGAACCCTGTAGCACCCCTTTCAGATCAGGGATTGGGGAGATAAGGAACAGTTATTCATAACAATCTTTTTGCTTAATGTGAGAAAAGACTTCAACATATTTGTAATGTTTCTATTAAAATATGTAGACTGAAAACTTCTCAGATACCCTTGTAAAACCTGCTCAAAATAGGGAAGTCATTCGCTAGAGGAACAAAGACAGTATTTTTATCTTGCTCTGGCCTGAAGCCAGATTTTGGACAGCTTGAACATATTGGCAACTGAAAGATGTTTGAAGACAATTGTAATTAGCTATTTAACTAGTTTGTTTATGAAAAGCAATCAAAAACTGAGCACTAATTTGCCATATTCTTTCAGTGAGTACATATTTAGAGTAAAGATTAGCCTGTTTGTTTTCTAATGAAAGAAAAAATAAACTTTTACGACTGAGTATTAAGGGTTTGCTCAATGAAGATGAGATTGAAGATTTAATACCAGTATTTTGCTATCTCCTGTGCAGTTTAATTCTTTATTTGAATTCATTTTTCTGCTTAAGTTCATTGGATATTTACAGATAAGTCAGGGTTGCCAGCAGCATTATAACTGTAAATTTCATGATAATTTTACACTTAAATTTTCAACCCTAGTATTATTTAGCAGCTTCAATACTGAAAAAATTTAAGAATAAAAAAATCACCTACTCGTATACACTGGGACTGAGAAAAGAATGCTGACATAAAATTCAGATCTCCATGTATTTACCTTCAGTGTAGGATGTTATGTTAAAATAAATGTGTCTCTCAGTCCTGGCGTTAGTAAGCTGTTCAAATTGAACAACTACCTACTAAAATCATTTTGTGGCTAAGTCTTTCTTTGAGCTATCTAGGTGACTAGAAAGTCACCTAGAATTTCTTATGACATTTCACTCTGATGTGATTTAGCATAGGCAAACTGAATTTTACCAGGATTTTCTGAAGTATACACATAGAGTCTGATTCTAAAAAGCTGCCTATAAAATATAATTAGCAAAATTACTTTCTGAAGAAATTAATAAACACTTGGTAATTCTTTGGAAACTAGAGAATGTTACTGATGTTGAACAAAAGGACAGAAAAGACAAAATGAAGAAAAATAGAGGATTTGAGGAATATTTGAAGTGACTGTATAACTGACACAAACAAAAGTCTTCCCATAGGAATTTTGGGACACACATTTTCCTGCCCATTTGGTTTTTTGCTATTTCTATTGTACGCCTGTTCTGAAATGCTGTCTTTTTCACTGGGCACTGCCTGAGTTTTCTATCAGACCTCTGCATCCTTAGCACCCTCAGCCATCCTTATGTCTCTGTACCTGTCATGGAAGGAGGGGGCAGACAGATTTTTAGTGTCTCTGGGATATGCCGCTTCTCTCCTCGAAGTTTTTCCCAGACCAAACACATCATGTACGCACATATTAGTGTCTATCTTTAGTTTTCCTGCCTCTTGTTTTTTGTGGTCGAGATCAGAAGATACTTACTGAATAAACTAAAACGCAGCTGCCAAAACCATAGCTAAGGCTGGAAGCCAGATCTTCAGCTCCGTGGCCCGAGACACACCACTGCCTTAAAAGGGCAGCCGGCATATCCCCGGGTGAAGTACAAGCCCTGGCTGACGCTGGTGGCTTCAACCTGATGTCATCCCGGCGCTACAGGTACGGCCAGCGCCGTGGCCAAGGCAGGATGACCCCTGTTAGCCCGCACAAGGGCGGCTGGGGCTGCCCACCCTGCCATGGGGGCGGTTGGCCATTTTCTCCCTTACCGGCCAGTCCCTTGGCCAGAGCAAGGGCACAAATCCCTTTCTAGCTTACGTGTATTCACGTTCATTTCTGTGCAAAGGACTTCAGTCATTTTTCTTTCCTTTCTAATTTGCCTGATTTCCCCCTGATCTTTTTCAGGCTTCTTCACCTCTCTTTAATGTTATCTTTTCCATGCCTTTTTTTTTTTTTTCTGTAATGGGTACGATTCCATCACCACCTCTCCTGAAAGAGCAGCTTAACCACCAAACGCTTTTTGCTCTGCCCATTGTTTGAGAGCTTCATTTATTTTACGAACCTAATTTTCTCTCTTCCCAGTCTGCCCTACCAGGACTGGATTTAACTGGGTTCAACAGCGGCGGCGGCTGCCCCACGCGCCTGTTTGAAAGGTAACGGCCAGCGTTGGGCAGGGCACGTAAAGCCAAACCAAACCCTGGCTGGCATCAGGGAGGCCTGATGAGAGGAAAGGCAAAAAATATGGCAGAAAAATCGCTTGTTTCCCTCTTGGCGAAAATGACGGGGTGTACGGGACCTCGCGTGCAGCCTGCCCCCGGACAAGCGGGCTGGCAGGCACGGGCGGGAGGGAGGGGGCCCTGCGGGCTGCCCCCGCCGCCTCCCCTCTCCGCCGGCAAGCGTGGCCCTGCAGCGGGAGGCCCCGCGGGGGTCCCTGTGCTGCCGCCCTCCCCGCGGCCTGCCCTCACCCCCCGGCCCTGAGGCAGCGGTGGGGCTGCGGAGTGACAGTGAGGGCTGGCCCGCCTCGGGGCAGCCCCCAGTGCGATGCCGGTAGCAGGCGTAAGGGGTGGCTGGAGTCCTTCCTTTGGGGAGAAGATGCCCTTGTGCGCACCATTTTGCGTTTTGTTTCTTCATAGCTTTCACATGTAGATGCAAAAAGATTCGCCCTCCCCTCACCCCCCCAAGGTGCCAGCTTGGGCGTGCGAATGCCGGGGGGTGCCAGGTTCTGAGGCATCCTGGTCCCCGCGGGGCGCTGGCTGTTTTGCCTCGCTCCCCAGCACGGCGTGGGCCGCGGGGTGGGTGTGTGGGTCAGCGTGGGCCCCTCCGTGCGTTCATGCAGAGCTGGTGGGGCGTCCAGCTGCGGACAGGGGACAAGGCTCGCATCAAGCAGTAGACCTTATTCTTCTTGCTTTCCTGCTTCAGTGAGCACCTGCAGGAGAAAATCTGGTCATTTAAAAGGCCATAGAGTTAAGCTCTAAAGGTAAGGCCGTTACCCCTCTGTTTTTCTGCAGTTATTGAGAGTTGAGCAAATTGTGTACTTTTCAGTATGATATCAAAAAGCAGTATAAATTCAGCTTGTAAATCTATGCTATCCTTTCCCTCTTGTAGTTTCATTTGCGAAAGCAAGATTAGTGGGTTAGCATGAAATATTAGTATGAATATTAGTATGAAATTAGTACATGGGCCACCAGCTAGGCAGAGTTATATTCTTAAAACATACTTTTTGGTCATGTTTTCAAAGTTTCATAAGCAGAACTTTGGTAAGGAAATGGGACTGCTCAGGCTATCTGTAGATCTGAGGCAGTGTTATTTTTCATGACATTATTTATGGTCATGATTTTAAAGCAGTGCTGGTTGCTGTGTTGTTCATGTATTTTAGTAGCATCTGAATTGAACAACCTATTTAACTCAGTAATATTCTGGCACACACAGTGATAGCTCATTAGGCTTAATACTACTTTTTACTGCTCTAACTTTTACTTCCCTTTATTTCTACTTGATGTTTAACAATTTTATCACTTTATATTTATGGTTGGTTAATAGCATTCCCTTAATCCTTTGATAACCAAGCTAAACATAGTAAGCTAAACATAAATTTTAAATTTTATAAGAATGTCCTTAGTATCTGAGTTGTCTGTATTTTTATAATGAAATCCAAATAATGAAGTATTTCAAGTGAAACACTGAGAAATGATCCAGTGTTTTAAGTACAGTCCATTTATGTTTTCATTTTTTCATTTTTCTTGAATTATTTAGGTGAAGCTTGTGTCAAGCAGTTTTTGAGAAGAGTGGCAACAGTAAGTTCTAGTTAATGGTATTTAGTTAAAGGTATTTAGTTAAAAATATGTTACTTGCAATTCGTATATCATAAATTACACTGCATTTCTACCTTTGGAATTATTTAGGGACAGTTACAAAGAATACACGCCTGCTCTTAAAACCTAAAGATGTTTTGACCCCTAATGACTTAGGTGTGTAATTTCAATTGATTTTTATTATTGTACATCCTTACTCCAGTAAGTCATTGTTTTCAGTCAGACTGCTTATTGCATGAAAGATAGTCATTGTCTAGGGATATTCAAAGTATAATTTTGTTATTAATATATGAATCACACTGGAAAACAGAAGATTGAGGTTTAGCTCTTGACATTGAGGAAGCTTATGATGGTTTTGTCAGAGCAAACAAGCTGTGAATTTCAATACGTTTGCTCATTTAAAGCAAGGAGGGGTACCTCTTTTATACTTAGGCATATCCGTGATCCTCTCTGTCTCATTCTTCATGTATATCTCTGACTATCTCTTAGTTTGTAATCAGAAGCACAGTAAGCCACGTGTATTCTTACAAATAAGAAATGATATTAACGTCCAAAGAAAAGTTAGAAAAACTGACGTGAAGTTTGAGAATTCCATATTTAGAATGAAATCCCTTTTAGGAACATTGTAATTAGCTCTGACTTGGACTTGTAGGAAATGCTAAGTTTAGCTTCAGTTTAAATCCCCAATGAATTAAAATTTGAAATGAACAGACAATGCACCCAATGACCCTGAACTTTGAAAATAAGTAAAAAGCAGCTGAACATGGTTAAAGAATTTTAGTGTTTAATCTAACATTTGGGGTCCTTGTTAGGGCCATTACAGGGTCGCTACAGGCATTCTGAAGCAGTCATTCTGAGCTTTTGTCTCTTAATATGTTAGGCTTGTATAACAACCAAAGGAGGCTTTTTTTCAGGAGAAAAACAGCTATGAGGAAGTCTGTATACTCTCCCCAGGAGAGAAAAGATCATAATCATATAGCCACTGGACACCTCACAAGACTAACAGAAAATGCCAGGTTGTGTTTTGGATTGTATAGCATTTTCATATATAGAGAGATCTGCATTTTCCCAGATTGCTCAAAGAATGAACAAGGCAGAAATAAAATGCTCTGACAACTCACAACCAATCTCACTCATTGGGGAGATAACTGTTAACAGTCTTGGCGATAGCTTGATGGATCTGTTAAAAAAAAAAAGCACATCATTGTCTCTGAAGCTCAGCAGAAGGAATAAGTGATAATGAAAAGGACCAGAAGATACATAAATTCAATTAAGCTGGTTCTAGTTGGGTGCAACCTGTTTCTCGCTAAGCTGGAGAGTAAGCAGGGATGTCCTCCTTAGGTTGCCCGTCGACAGCCTGGGAAGTTCTGCAACTTTATGGGCTAGCCATAATCTGGACCTCAGGATTTTCTTAACACACCACATCATTGTATTCCAAACATTCATTATGTTCTTCATCTATAGTCATTTTCTCATGCATTAAAGGAACATTGCAACTTATCTCTCTAGAGCTACGTTAAGAATTTGCATTCAAGTCATTCTAGGCTAGGAGACTTCTCATTAAAGGGAATCTGATATTTCCCTTTCCTTATAAGAGAGTATCCCAGGAAGTGCATGTGACTTGGTATTTGTTACATTACACTGTTATGTTAAATACTGAAAACAACTTTTTCTTGGCTGAAAATTTCTTTTTTTTCCCCCCCCAAGATAAGACTTTTAAAACAAATCTATATATCTCTATACATATCATTTACAGTCAGCTCTTCTTTTCCGTGTCACTAGGTTTGAGATGACAGACTGCAACTGCATGGTGTGGGGATTATTTTGGCTCATTGTGCTGGTGTTTCTTGGCTGGCCCATAAGCATAGCCTTGTGTGCCCTCTATGGATTCCTTTCCCCTCTTGCTACTTTAATAGGACTAGACGAATTCAGTGAAGTGTTGCTGAAGGGAGCGTGTTTGGGGAGGCAGTGTGCTCAGAACGTGCACAATGGCAAGCCCCTGTGTTAAGCAATGAAGACATCCCTGTGTCAGACAAGCATTCTGCTGTATACTACCAGTTTTCATAGTTTACTCTGTTAATCTTAAATGTTTTCAGTTCTAAAAAAACTCTTCTTAGTTTTTAACTGGGTAGATTTCTTTTGAGGGTGTCTGTAAGAAAACTTAATAATCCAGCTGTTTCTCTTCTAAAATACACAATAAAAGTTTCAGCTATTGTTTTGAAAATAAGTAATGATACCAAATATTTGGAGAAGTTAACTAAGTACATATCTCTCAGGATTTGAGCTCGGTGTCAAAACCTAATAAAATAGTTGAAAATGCTGCCTCAGAAGTAGAATGCACCTAATAAGTCTGATCAAGTCACTTGAGAAAAGTAGGTTCTGAATTGGAATGTTATTTTGGGGAATATTTAAATCTGCACTGCACTCAGTAATAAGAGAAATTCTGATCTGATGGCCTTACAGTATGTATTTCTTCCTGTTTACATTTCAGTGCCTGTTTAGTTTATTTCCTTTTTAATAGACATTAGAGTTCTTTTGCATTACCATTTTATTTTGTGTATATTTTCTGTGAAGGCAGTTTTTTTGGTGGAGCAACTCTGCTTGTGTGGGTTCACTACACTACTTTCAACTATATTAAATAAATAAACCACCTCTGTGAACACCCTCATTGAAATTTCTTCTACTTTGTCCTTTGTTTGATGTATATTATATTTTATGATACACTGAACACTAAGCATTGTCTAACCATTTGTTTGTAATACTTTGGGTTTCTAAGAAACCCAAACCCTTTGGGTTTCTGGTGAGTCCCTAGAAAAAATATTTTTATTTTGCTTTTATGGCCTGTGTTTGCTGGCTGTGTCATCTCATATTTTTGTTACAGTGAACAATTATATGAAAAATGCGACAGGGTTTCTAGAAGTTTATTTGTTCTTGCTTCAAAAGGCATTGCTTAGCTTATAGTAATGAGCTGACAAGGTGAAAGTAACTGTACATTTTTCTGTGTTTCCTGAAATGGTGTAGAAATTATCAAATCTAGTTTAAAGGGGCTTAAGTGATCCAGAGGAGGTTACGGTTAGGTGGACCAATGCGCCAATGCCATGTTGATTTACCGAGAAAAGAAAGAAGCTGTCCCCTTGAAAATCAGAAAACTTTCAAAGAGGTCTATAGTGGCTTTCTAAAGTATGTTCTAAAATACACACAAACTCCCTGAAGACAGAGAAGTCTACAGGGAGTTGTTCATATGACTGCAGAAGTTTGGATCAGAGGACAGCTCCTCCAAGTCACCTGCTCCAGGCCCCTGTGAGTTCAATCCTTGATTTTGGATAGGCATGTCTTTTTAGTTATTGTTTATTTATAAATAATAAAGTGAATACACAATATTTATTATTGTTATTTGTTTGTAGAATAGTGATGCCTTAAAATTTGTCTTGACATTAAAATTAAATGTTATCTGAGAGATCCATTGCAAGAACTGCTTTTCCTTTGTTAATCACTTTCAGTTGTTTATCACTTCATCCAGTTTGTCACTGAAAGAATATATTTAGTCTGGAAAATAGAAGAAAGTTTCCCCCAGTTCAGCAGTGAGAGACTGGAACAGAGTTGACGCAGCGGGGTCAAGCGCCTAACTATTTTTGACTAGGGCTTTTATTAGTTTGTGAAAAGGGTAAATAATATGACATGGACCTCTGTGGTGGCTAGGGATTGGACTTGATATAGCCTAAGAGACCTCCTCTATCTTGCCAAAACTGTAACCATTTGGTCAGAGATTTTTCATGTAAAGTGTCTACCTCAGGTTGGACATTTTGAAAAAGTTTCAGCCAAAATTACTCAGCCATTTTTGGAAGCAAAGTTTCATTTCTGAAGTTGTATTTTGCTTTCATTTTTGAAGTGAAAAGAATGCATATATTCAGTAAAAATAAGAAAGTACAGCCATTTTGTCGAGAGGATCTAATCACCCCATTATTTACACAGTTGAAATTTGGCAGAGGGAAGCGTAGGTATGATGGATGCTTTTTTGCTATTTTTGTGAAAATCTGCTGAAATTTGACTGCTTTAAAGCTCTTAAAAAGCCATGAATATGTGTTGAGCCGCTGGAATCTCTGAAGAGTCTGTCTTCTCTGCCTGTATTCAGCTGTGCACCTCTCTTACATGTGACTGTGCCCATACCATTCCCACAGAACAGGTGAGCATGCAGCATTTGACAGTTCATGCACAGAGGAACTAAATAATTTTCCCTGCAACTGTGGGCTGAGATGGGGTCAGAACAGGGAGATTGTTTTCCCTTTGCTTGTAGCTCTTTACAAAGTGAATGAAGAAAGTTCCTTACTTAATTATGGACTGGAAATTGACTGAAACTGGGAGTGGAAACCAAATTGTTTGGGTCCAGAGATGGGCCAAGCAGGGTCAGCTGCTATTTTCAGTGGAGCCATGGATTTCTGGAAGAGGATTGAAACTGGGAGACTAGAGAAGCATAGACAAGAGTATGTGGAGGAGCTGGATTTGAAGGTGGGTACATAAGAACGAGAGATGTGGGATGGATCAGGTTGGGGTGGTGGGGTGGGGGAGAGAAACGGTTGGAAGAGATGGAGAAAAGGAACATACATGCAGGAGGGAATACTCATCTCCACTGTGTGTTTAGAAACCTGTGACTCCTGCGACACAGGCAGTGGTGAATGTAAGGATTCCGGCATTGCTGGGGAAAGAGTGGCATTATGATGTCGTATGATGTCACTTCTGATTTTTAGCTTTCTTCTTTAAAAGCCCTGAAACCTTTGTGCAAATTCATTTCAGTGAAAGAATATTATGCTTGTAAAGTCAAACACCCAAAGTCAGGAATCAGCTCTTACAGCTACTGATGAAATAAAAATTAAATGACTGCAGGTGTTTTCTTCAACAGGAGTCTTGGCCTCATTCTGGGTACTACAGAGACATGCTCTGGGCATGGCTTGAGATATGTTGAGAAGAACACTCCTGTTTACACAGTTTCTTAATTCATTTTAGAAGCTGGCTGGTGTCAGGGCTGGATGCACCCTAAGGGATGGGGAGCTGATCACAGTAACAGAGCTGGCAGAGCAGGGGCCTCACCAGCCAGGGACCAGTCCTACAGCATCTGACCAAGGTGAGCAGCACAGGCCCAAATGTGGTAGTCAGGTTCAACCAAGAGTCCAAATTGTCACACAAGTTCGTGGTGATGAGGCAGGTCTGAGGTCAAGACAGGAGGTCAATCTGCAGGTCAGGACCAGGTTTGGTGAGGGTAGCCGGGTTCAGACACAGCCAAATGATCGCCAGGCGATAATGGCAAAACAGATAGTTCCAAGGTCAAGCCAGGAAGCCAGTCTGCGAGCCCAGATCAGTGGGGCCTGTGGTCAGGCAGGGGCACAGCTGTGGCAGAGCTGGAGGCTGGCACTCAAGAGTTGTAGATTCTGTTATGGCAGGGAGCAGAGCAAACAGCTAAAATTTGGGCAGTGGATTCAGTATTCGTCTAAAATGAATGTTGCTATAAAAGGTGGAAATATTAGATTCAGACTGACCACAGTATGTGCTCTGAATATGGAAAAGGAAAGAGAAATAAATGCATCCAGACTCAAACCCTACAACTAGTATGTGGTTCATGTGATGCACTGAGTGTAGGTAGCCTTCAAAGTGCTGGAACAAAAGAATACTTTTTGTTTGACCTATTCAGCACAAACAGAATTACTTGCATATTTTCTTTCCCCCCCTCTTGTATAACTCCACAATGATCAAACAGAATTGAAACAAACTTCTGAAAAAAATCACATTTTTGTTGAAAGCTACTTGTGAAATATCTGTCTGTGGTAACTTTTTGTCTGCATATAAATAAGCTTTTTGAAAGCAATGTTATAATTAGATTGCCTTCTCAGTCATAATAGAATAAATGTTACTGTGTGACTTCCAACAGCAATTGTACTAACTGGTAAAATGGAGCCTGAAATGTACAAACATTTTAAAATTACTTCCTAAACCTAGCAGCTTCTTCCTGGAGTCCCAGAGCATTAGTTGTTCTGCTCTTCATTCTGTTTCTATTACATGTCCCGTTGGTACCACAGAGCACTAACTGTGTCAGGGCTGTGTCCGTGACACTGAATCCCAGAAAGATTTGTGGCAGGCATGCTGAGAGTTAGAATGCTGAGGGAGCTTTGTGAGCATCTCTTTACAACGCTTTTCCTGCCCCATCTCTCTCATAGTAGAAATCAGTAGGTGATTGCCTAAAACATTTTGGAGTGTAGCGTGACTACTCCAGCAAGCAAGAGATTTATGAATGTTTGCCAGCTTGGCTTCCATTCTTCTCTCTTTCCTTTCTTCAATTCTAATCTAATTTTATTTCTTTATTCTCCTTATCTTTTTCTTGTATTTTTTTTTATATTTTTATTGATTTTCATTCATTTGCATCTTCCGAATTTTACTGCTAAGATTTTTGGCCTCTGACTTTTTTTGACTGAGCATTGTATTTATTGATTTTATTTTCCTTTACTATGTTTTTTTCCTTCCTCTTTTCCTCTTTTATTTTGTTGAATTTCCTTATAAAACTCCATTTATGCTTGACATAACTCTCATAGAATTCCTTGTGCTGTGTATGTCCTAAAGGGTTGTTGTGTTTGGATCCCAGTTTGGTAAGCCTGATGTTAAGTTTACTTGTTCATCCATCCTGATCATATTTTGGACTCCATCCTTGTGTTTATTACTTCTTTGTGGGAATGAGACTTCAGGAGTAAGTGTTCTAGACATTCACAAAACAAGCATCAGTACCCCCAAACACTTCTTCCAAGGAGCACCCAAGTTTTGCAAGCATTCTGGGTTTACTGCTCTTTTTTCAAAGTATATCTGACAGAAGAAGCAGATTTTTAACAGCTCCAGAATAGCTAGCACAGCCATAGAGTTAGCTGAAACAGTAATTCCTCACATTCATATTCCTTCGCTCCATTTTCTTCCCTTTCTTCAGTATTCTTTGCCCAGCTTTTTAAAAGTAAACATTAAAATATATTTACAAACTGGTCACCCTTTTACCCAAGGCCATATAAGGTTCTTCTGCTCAGTTAGACAGAATTCCTGTTACACTCTAAACCAGTCTGCGCTTCTTTCATTATTGATAGATGTTGTAACAGAATTTCTTCTTACAACAGCACAGCATGCTGTGCTCATATTAGAAGCTGGTTGGGTCTGCATAATCAGCACGTAATTCTACAGCAAGAAATTATCTCCATTTGATCATAGGAGGGATTGCTACGGAATGATGTCAGGTACTGTTGGATGATTAACAGTGCTGCTCCCATTACTTTATCCATTTTGTTTTGTCCTTGAATGACAGAAAAAGAAAAAAGCCTGCAGGATCTCCCACAATGAATGTAGAGATCATTACTATACAAGCTGTGTTTTTATAATACTTTTAAATTTATTGTCTTTCATTTCCTGTAAGAGTAAGAATGCATGATAAATAGATAAGAATTGATGGAGTCTGATGTATAAATATTCTATATATGATCATTTAAATGAACATGCTTTACAAGTGAAAGACCATTTGCAGTCATGAATACTCATGGAAACAACCACCTCATGTTGAACTTTATTGAAATTTTA
The DNA here is from genome assembly GCF_036417845.1 of Apteryx mantelli. Classification (NCBI taxonomy): domain Eukaryota; kingdom Metazoa; phylum Chordata; class Aves; order Apterygiformes; family Apterygidae; genus Apteryx; species Apteryx mantelli. Next base: position 56,722,557 of record NC_089981.1, read on the forward strand.
CTCACAGACAAATCTAACATTTAACTTTTATTACATTTCTTTCCCTAATTCAAATTTCTATGGTACTATACAAAATGAGCATCTTTTCTTCCTTTAGTTTTCCTTGTAGAGTTCATCTACTCCACGTAACTTTTTCCCAGGTTAAGTCATTAATCTGCTTGTGACATCATATTAGTTGCTTTGGCAGCAGTGACATTTTGATACCCGACTATATGTTCATAACAGTTCCAGATGCAAGAGGCAAAACAAGAATTTTTGTGAAGTTGTGATTTTTCAACCCACTTGCATTTCTGTGGTCAGTTGAATTCCAAGACCACCTTTTTTCATTTAAACACCGCAGAGGTTTTTTTTCTTAAAGGTAAGTCTTGTTAATAATCGAACTCAGAACCTCACAACCCTACAGCTTCAGCTGGGTATAACTTTGCTGAAAGCAGCAGAACTCTGTAGGGCTTTCAAGCAGATCAGCTTGAAGAATCTGGTCCTACATTGTTTCTGCAGAGCCATTTCTTCATCATGACAACTATTTCATTTTGCAGTCTTATATGCTTGTGAATGTAGGGCAGTGTAATGTAATGATTTCCAGTCTAATTGTTATAGTCCTGTGCAGAATTACATGCCCCAAAATGCCAGTAGGAATAGGGTGATAAGTGGAAAACTGGAGGACTACTGGACTGATGCTTAAAGCACTGGAATGGGACTCCAAAGATTCATTTTTCTTTTTTAGGTTGATCAACGGTTTCCTGTTGATCGTTAAGAGAGTTAATGTATACCTTGTTCAAAATCCACTAATAAATATGAACAACTTGGTGATACCTTAAGTGGATACCTTCCAAAGTGGAAGGACTATGTGTGTAGATAGAAAGCTACTAACTTTAGGATAGAAGCAGGTCATTAGCTAGCACAAGACTATTAATTACAGTGTATATTCTAGATTTTGCTCTTAATGTCTCGAGCTCTAAGGGCTTACTTAGTTAGCTGCTTCCTGCCCAACTGATCTAATTTTCAGAATACTCTTAGACATGAATTTTTCAGGATTCATCCTATTATTTCTTTCATGTTGAATTTATTTTATGCTTGTACTGAATTTCACCTGTTTCCTGGTGCTACAGAATTATTAGCATCTTATCAACAAAATAATCTTTCAGTTACTTAATCTAATATGAATAGCCCTAGGGAATTAACTGCCAGGTTCCTGCTGGGATTTGAACTCCCGTAGTATCCTTTGAAGTTTACAACCTAAATTAATAAATTTATAGGGTATACAATGATTCATAATTAAAAGCCAGAGTAAATCCACTAGTTATAGTTTTAGCAAATAAATATTTCTTTACCTTTGGGTATTTAGGCCTTTTATTTAACTAGAAATAGTTGTTATGTCCTCCTTAATCTTCTGAAAAGAAAGCAATATCCATAGACGGCTCTCTCTGGACTTTCTCCAAAGCCCAATAAAGACAATGAGAGTTTATTATGGATCTGTATGAACCCCTTAAACTTTCTGCTTGGAACCTTCTCTCAGGCATATATTAATCTTTCTGAACCTTTTCACAGAATCACAGAATCACTGAGGTTGGAAGGGACCTCTGGAGATCATCTAGTCCAACCCCCCTGCTCAAGCAGGGTCACCTAGAGCACATTGCACAGGATTGCATCCAGGCGCGTTTTGAATATCTCCAGAGAAGGAGACTCCACCACCTCTCGGGGCAACCTGTTCCAGTGCTCTGTCACCCTCACAGTGAAAAAGTTTTTCCTCATGTTAAGATGGAAGTGTCTGTGTTTCAGTTTGTGCCCATTGCCTCGCGTCCTGTCGCTCGGCACCACTGAAAAGAGTCTGGCCCCATCCTCTCGACACCCTCCCTTCAGATACTTGTACACATTGATAAGATCTCCTCTCAGCCTTCTCTTCTCCAAGCTAAACAGGCCAAGCTCTCTCAGCCTTTCCTCATAAGAGAGATGCTCCAGTCCCCTAATCATCTTTGTGGCCCTTCGCTGGACTTGCTCCAGTAGTGCCACATCCCTCTTGTACTGGGGAGCCCAGAACTGGACGCAGTACTCCAGATGTGGCCTCACCAGGGCTGAGTAGAGGGGGAGAATCACCTCCCTCGACCTGCTGGCAACACTCTTTCTGATGCAGCCCAGGATACCATTGGCCTTCTTGGCCACAAGGGCACATTGCTGCCTCATGCTTAACTTGGTGTCCACCAGCACTCCCAGGTCCTTCTCTTCAGAGCTGCTTTCCAGCAGGTCAACCCCCAACCTGTACTGGTGCATGGGGTTATTCCTCCCCAGGTGCAGGACCCTGCACTTGCCTTTGTTGAATTTCATGAGGTTCCTCTCTGCCCACCTCTCCAGCCTGTCCAAGTCTCTCTGAATGGCAGCACAGCCCTCTGGTGTATCAGCCACTCCTCCCAGTTTTGTATCATCAGCAAACTTGCTGACTTTTGTTGTTAATTCCCATTTTTCTTACACTTGGGTACTTAGAACTCTCTGCAATATTCTAGGTATAGCACTTTAATTCTTACAGCAGTCACTTAGATAATTTTTACTGGATTTGTCATAGGACTTTCAGCTGGAACCAGCCTGATCATCAATGATAGAAAACGGAAAAATTGTAGATGACTCTTACAAAAGGTATAGTATTTCTGTTCAGTTTCCAAAAGCTTTGATATAATTTATGTTCCAAAATAGATTCTGTATTGAAGTCTTTTACCTTTAAAGTGATCTACATTTTGATAGCACCATAGATTCTAATTGCTACTTTCACAAAATACATGCAGAATGGTAAATTTAAGAGGTGCTGCAGTACCTAATTCTTAGCTGCCTGTCACTCAGAAGGGCATCTAGAGGATTGACATAGGTATGTAGGTTCTGCCTAAAATACATGAGATAATTAGGCAGTGGAACATGCCAGAAAAAGCTAAAGTAATGACATGACCTTTAGAACTAACGTGCTGGAAATACTAAATTCTGGGGTTTATCTGAAACCCTGTTCCTTTTTGGAGTTAGTGTGCTTGAATTGGGACACCTATCAGATAGATACCGCTTTCACTTGGGAGCCAGGACCTGGAATTTTTGAAGAAATTTTCTGTATCTGTTCTTTTTGAGAATCTGAACAGGACTTATTGTTTGAGTCTTGTTGGGTTCTTTTTTAAGTGTACCTGGGCATAGAAAAGGATGTGGAGGCAGAAAGGAGGCTACTTTTTCATCCTTTTTAACAGGTTAGAGATCAATGCTCTCTTCAGCTCTTAGAATGGCATCCTAAGCACCATCGTATCATTGAAGCTTGACAGATAAATTTCTCCCTCTTTCTGTTGCATCTGGCCCTCTGCGTATGAAAAAACAAAGAGGGAAAGAAAAGAGGTGAAACAAGACCCTGCAATCTAGTAGCTATACTTGACTGAAGGTGTCCTCCGTATCTGCTTTTCCTTTTATAATCCAATGACTATGTAAAGCAGGGCTCTCCATCTGCCAGTTAAGTGTTTGAACATGTAGGCTACATTGTCAAACTTTATATTCTTTTCCTGGCCCTTGGATTTTCCCTGCCATTCTCCAAAACAGCTTCATTGGGACTGATTAGGAGGGACTCCATGCAATTTTAAGGGAGCAATTTGATCCCAAAATCCCACGTGAATGTTCTCAGCACTGTTGGGAATTACCACCTGTTCATGATGTGTGCCAAGTCTGCCTACTAGATTATGCTTGACAGAGATAGGTATAGGTTTTGATGCTGAGTACAGTCAGAACCAGATTGGCATATATGCTACCTGGTAAAAATTTGGAAGACCTTTTGGTGAAAATATAGGCCTCAGTATCTGAGCCTGTATGGTTTTGAAAATATACATTTTGAATTTAAGTTAGAAATTAGGTTTTAAGGGGGTTTTTCTCCCTCTAGCTACCTAGTTTTGTGAACAAACCATTTTGCAAAATAACAGAAATTAGATTACATGTCTTAATTCTGGTTATTTGGAACATCAATTCAGGGACATGAGTTTTTCTCTAAATCCATACAGTGATATATACCCCTTCACTTAATTAATACATTTTGACATAAAACTGGTATAGTTCAGTTTTGCCTCGTAGCATTTGCCTGTTTTCTTTACCAGTTCTGTGATCATCTACAGCTGTATTTAAAAAAATCCTACCTTTTACTCATAAAAAACAGCCCTATGCAATATTAGCTTATCCCTATTCATATCCTGATCAACATGAAGTTGATGTGGACAAAGTCAAACCAATTCCCACAACATTTTCGATGGAATATTCAACTTATCACAACAGTAGTTGATTGTTCTTATCCTTGTCTATAATGATGTCCAGTATGTTTCCTGGATCACTTGCAAGCCTCTGTGAATAATGGTGAGCAGAGCAGCAGCAAGTATTATATTGGCTAGAAGAACAGAGTAGTGACTTGACCAGCAAAAGCAACAAGTAATGAGTGGAGCAGCTACCAAAATCAGTAGCATGACTTTTGGTGTGGCCTCTCTACAGCAGAGAAATGGTGTAGACTGAGGTGACATTAGAATGCCAGGAACCGAACACTCATCACAGGGGAAGCAATTTGTTTGAACTGTCCATTCTCAGATCCTAGACACCAAACGGGGAGGGAGGCAGAGCATGCCCCTGTCCTTTTCTGGATATGTCTTTTATTATTCTCAGCTGAAGTAGGAAAATTAAATTAATGTTATTGTCAGTGTGTAATTGTCTTGTTAATAATATACATTATTTTTCCATATTAAGGTCTTGTTTCTAACTGTTTATCACATTCCTTTAAAGTGAGAAATATTGTGCATTCAATGTCTAGAAAGTGTATGTTAGTTCCCCAGGTTTATGAGCAGGGACTGAATAAATATTGTATTTTTAGTAAAGAATCTTGGGAACTAGTTAAGGCTTAAAATAACATTTAATTTCTGATAGTGAAATTACTGTTACAGTTGATGTGCTTTATTTGTTAATGATATGCTCAGATGTTGTTAATAAATCATTCATATATTGTAACTGAATGCCCTCAACACCAGATTTTACAATATGACTACAACATAAGCACTGCCATTTAATGAAAAATGCCTGAACCTCTTGCATATTTCATGCAATAACTGACAGCAGTTGCACAGAAAATTAATGTATCAAAATAACTATATCATCATTCATTTTATGAAAAGCCTAAGTAAAACAGTTGTATATTCAACTGAAAAATTTGTTCTGCAAAATAATTGTTTCTTACAGTATGACTGCAACTTATACAAGCAGTTTCTCTGAGGATTACAGCTAAACAAATATTCAGAACTCAGGCCCTATATGATATAATCAAAAATGTTCCTTAAATCAGGTTTCTGAACTCATTCAAATGGCTGTTGTCCACTATTGTCTTGTAGCTACAAAGTTGATTTTGGAACCTTTTATTTAGGTTTCTTTTGCTCAAATGGGTTGTTAAATAAATGAACACACCAGCAAATGAAAAAAATCAGAGGAACAAAAAATTATCAGAAATTGATGGGAATAAACCATCCTATTTTTTAATGTTTCTGCAGGTGCTTCCCTTCAGTCTGCATCAATCTGTTGCGGAGCTTTACCTGGCTGTTGATATTGATCTTCTTTGCTTGGCCCTTGAGCATGGCCTTGGCTGGCCTCTACGGATTTCTCTCCCCTTTTGTTACCTTGGTGGGACTGGATGATGTTAGTGAAGCCTTGTTGCAAGGAGTAAATGTGGGAAGGGAATGTGCTCGGAATATAAGAAATTGCAAGCCTCTGTGTTAAGGAGGGAAGCTGACAGCACCTTGCAACCATCTTGTTTCTTGCTGCAGCATGTTTCACATCATTATTCTATATTCTGAAATCTCTAGTTTTTGCGGAAACATGAATTAAAGAACCCTCATTTCAGCAAAATAAGCATTTGGCATTTTTTTTCCCCCCTGAATTTAAAGTTTCTAGTACTGTTTTTTAAACCCGCAACAGAAGGAATGATCTTCCATATCTGATCTAATGACTAATGATGACAGTGTCTGAACAAAGAACACAAGCTAATATATATGGTAGGTACATGAATGAGACCTGGAAAATTTTAAGTAGTCTTTCTCTTTAAGGTCATGCTTCTACAGATAGAAGAGCAAAGCACTGTAAATGAGTCAGTCTGCCACCTGGAAAACACTTGTGCTTTGTTAATGGGTAAGAGGATGAGGTCAGATGTTTCTAATTAGCATCTCCACAGGCAAGTGGCCAGCAATGGGCTGCACATTAGGCTGCATCCCTTAGGTGCAAGTTGAAGACAATAATAAAGGCTTTTAGGACAGGCTGTTTTTTTGTGGTCAGTTGAGCCTGGATGTATTTGATGTTCATGCTGCCAATAGAGTGTCACAGCTTTTTGGTCAAAACACACCATGGAGATTTGAACCTCAGCTCCTGGATATTCAGAACATTCCTATTTGTTCTCTGTAAATTATTGTCCTAAACTGATATGATTTATAAGACCAAAACTATTGCATACGCACATATCCTTTCCTCAGAAAGAGCTTATAGAAATAACTGCTGCTTTTTAAAGACAGGAGTATAGAATTTACAGGAGTAAATTTACAGGAGTATAGAATTATGAAATCCAGGGTTACATTGAGTTTCTAAGACACAGTCTTGTCCTGGAGAGATGCAAAGGGATTGTCTGTGCTATAGTTGCAGCTGTATGAAGAATTTCTGTTGATGAGCACAGAATTCCTTTTGGGAAAGGTTGCAGAAGTCTCCATACGTATAGTCTCTAAATGACATATAGTTAAATAAAACAACTGTATGTTTTTCCCCCACCCTTTGCTCTGCCAGTCAGTCTGAACATAGTTTGAATACTTAGAATGATGTCAATGCCAACCCACCTGCATGCCTATATTCTCTGTACAGTGTGGCTGATTCAAGACTTGGCTGCCTCGTTCTGCAATTAACAGTAAAAAAAAAATCTTTTTACCGTATTTTCTCATGTTCCACATCTTAGGGACTTTTTTTTTCTCTCATTTTAAAGGGCACTATGCTATATTTGCATTTTTCTGTATATCAAGCTTTATCAAGTGTTTATCCAAGATATTTTGCATGGGGAGACAATTGTTTATCAGGAGAGCCATTCTTCTGAGGGCAACAATGTGGCCTCGTAGTTTTAATAGCTGTTTTGCAAAGTAGAAAAATACCTTTTGTAGTGATGGCCTTTTGGTTGTGTCTTGTGGATTATTTAGCAGATATTTTATGGGAAAATAATTGCTTTATGAACCATCAAATTGACATTTTTTTTCTGAACATCTAGTAAGCTTAAGGCAGCAGATGAAAATTGTCTTTTCCACAACATTTTCCGTAATTGACTTAAATGGTGTAGTTTTTTGGCAGTGAGACTTTTACTGATGTCATATGGTACTTGTTCTAATCTTGAATCACTGAGATTTTAGGTAGGTAATCTGTTCTTTTACATTTACTTTGGGGAAAAAAAAAGGTTTTTTTTCAAATATTTTGTGTCATTTCATTGTTTTCAACAGCATTAAATTAATATAAAAGAAATTTTGTATCTGGTGTACAGTACTACAGACCTAGTCAAATTTGGACAAACATTAAAACTTAGGATAAGTCCACAAATAAACTGAAATAATATGTTGTCTGAGAAATTTTGCTCAGGTGAAATATACATGAGTTATACTCGAAAAAAGGTGACAACAATATGTCAGTAACTCTTGTCACATTGATAATAACTCACATTTCCTTTTTTTACATTGCCTTTCAATATGTGCTCTCAAAATGTCATACAGTTGAGTAAACAAGTATCTCTCATAAGTGGCGCAAAGAAACCAGTTCAAGTTCTTTGAGTGACATCATTGCATCTCTGCTGAAGTCAACTGAATGGCATGAAAAAAGTAAAATTATACTAAAAACAGTATGAGAAGGGGCTGGGGGGACTAAAATGAAGGAAAAATCAGGCCCAAATTATGTTTTATGCATAAGTGATTACTAAATTGAGCCAATAACCACTGAATGACATAGGTAACACAGTACAATAGCTGCTACGCTCATTTCAGAGGAGGTTGACCAATTAATGTATTTTTCAACTCCCAAGGCAAAAATTTGGAATTAATACAACTTGTTGAGTGAAATGGCCATGACTATGTGCCTCTTCCCTCTGCATCTGGAACCATGCTATATGTAACTGCTTGATAGTGCAGTAAAGGAAGTACAAAGTGGAGAAAAGTTAATTTCATCCATGCATGTGTCATAAGTGAGGAAGAATATGTTTAATATGTAAAAAAAACATGCACAACAATTCCTTAATATCCCATAATCAGAAGGCTGTCAATCATTCCAACAAAAGAGGTAATAACCTATCAAGGGATTCATGCAAGCAAGTGCTTGAGTAATAGCATTTTGCTTGTTGTGGATCCATGCCCTACTAATGTCAAGTTGCTGCATCAAATGGTGTGTGAAAGGTGGAGTGCCGCCAAATATTATGCCTAAGCAGCCTGTGTATCCCGTATCAAGTAACCAGGTCAACAGCCTGTTTCGTTCTGGCAAGAAAACCCCTTACATTCAAATGTTTGTAGGGCCCTGTGAAATCACAGTAGAGAGTCTCTAAATTTGCTGTTTACTATATTTTTTCATTTTGGATTTAGGCTTTAATATACTCTGCAAAGAACTGCAAATGAATTGAATCATTACCTTTTTAGGAAAGCGAAGTTTGGGTGTTAGTATACTTTGACATGTCTTTCAGGTCTTACGTTAAGGATGGCAGTAATTGGCATTCCCAATACACTTAAAATCAAGCATTCTACTCTACTGGTAAATCAGAAATGCCTCTAAAATATTCTTCTGTTAATGAAGCATGTTAAGCAAAGTCTGAAATGCAGCGATTATTCACAGGATATGTACGGAAAAGGCAATACGAACTTCTTACTATCACCTTGGTAAATGCTTTAGTCTTGTCCAGAACAGCACCTCTTTAGAAGAAAAAGCAAGTAGACCCAGTTTTATTTTTGTCAGTAGTTAGGACCTGGGATAAATAAGTGACAAAATAAGTACTGGTAGAAAATGTTCCCCACTATCCTTCAAGAATACCATTTAGAAAATTATTTATTCGTAGAATTAATCCTCTGACCTTGAAATGGTTTCCATCACCAAGCATTCTAGAATGGCTCAAAATACGTTTTTTCTGTTTTCATTTCAGTTGAACTCAGTTTTTTGCTGTGGTATTTTTTTCACCCTGCACGCACATTAAGAGGTTTAGCTTGGTAAATGCTCTCTGAACTCTAAAATGTCTGTTATGTACACTTCAGTATACACATATATTTAACTGTTAAAATGACTAATGTCAATCAGGTATGAAATCTTCTGAGTTCTACAGAACATATGGGAATGCTGAGTTGAAATAAAGGCTGCATTACTGAAGATTTAACTCATTGTAGGAAAGTGATTTTGGAAATATTTTGATTTCTTTCTAAAACACACTATGCAATTAACTGTTCATAAAAGCTAGTAGAAAAAAAATAATCTCATGCCATTACCTGCACAAAAAATGTATTCACATTATGAACGTACCATGAAAGTAAAATCTATCGTTCAGTGCCTGACTGAAAATCCAGAAAATCGGATCCATGTGCATATCTATTATCTTCACTAGAAAATCTAGATTTTTGAATGATTCTTTCTCTCTCTCTCTCTCTTCAATTGAAGCTTGACATAAGAAAAAATAAATTGAAAAAAGTGGATAAAATTTGCATGTGCAATATGACATAAATTCACAATACATAAATTTACATTTATAATATATTTTCTATAGTCCATAAAGTCTTTTAAAAGCACCTTTTTCTGTGGAAAAATCAGCAAACATCTTTGGCCCTCCTAATTGCTAATTGCTTAATTTTCAGTGGATTCTAATGGTCAGCAAGACTCCAGAGAAGTTTTATTTTGATGATCAAAGTTTCAGCTTTGATCAATGCACAGTCCTCCATTGCAGCATTTCCACCACTTCTGATACATTGCAATTTACTGGACAAGAGGCTATATTAGCACATTTAGCACATCAGCTCTCAGTACAGAGAGCTGTGGCATAAGAACGTTCCAGTATCTGTGCTAGTAAGAAATCTTGATCCTCAACCCACAATTACTGAAAAAGCAGCTGCAGTTGCTGTCAGAATATAACCTTCTGTGCCAGCTGGAATAGGATACATCTGCTTGTCTTGCATTTCTAGTAGCACAAACTTCTGAGATAGCTTGGGGTAATTTTTCCATCCTTTGCGAAAGGTGAGATAAAAATATTTTTTACTGAATTTGGCTAAAAGGTAAAAATTCTGAAGTACTCAGAAACAAACATTTGCAAAAAAACAGTTTCTGTCAATTAAAATGTTTTGTTCACAATTCAGTCAGTGCTTTTCAGAAGAAAAGCCGAAGCTTTTCTTTTTTTTTCTTTTAACCTACATGAAAAAGAGATGAGCTGATTTGAAAACATTCTCTGAAAAATGGAATGAGTAATTTCTGGGGTAAAGTATGTTTTGAAGAATCTCTATATTTTGGCAAGAGAAATAATTTTGCCAGAAAGTCCTGAGGCAGTCTCAGCATGCTTCAATTTCACTCCCAAATTCACTGAGTACTACAGTATTTTCTCCACATCATGGTCCAACTACATCCCTTGTTAATAATTCAGATGCTCTTATCTGAATCGTAACGTTGTAAAACTGTGGTAGGTTGGAATCATCACACTCTTTGTCTGATTCATCAATCTTAGTGTTTCTAACAGCAGTAGAACCAGTCAGTCCTATAAAATTGTATTTCTTGGGAAGGATATATATATATATATATATATATATATCAATCATGGCAAAACGAACTCTTTCTGTGTGCACCACATTCAGAGAGCCTTAGGTATTCACATTTAAGAACAATGCTGCACTTATTCAAGAGCTGAAATTGGCCTTCAGAAGTAAGATTCAATTCTTACATAAACTCCTGATTTCCGGTGTGACTTTAGCCAAATCACTTAATCCTGGTGTACTTTAGTTTCTCATCAGTAAAACAACACTTCTTTCTCTGTCTAATCTACAGAGATTGAGAAATACAGGTCCTCTAGCTCTCACACACAGTATACAGAATGCATGCAGGAAGGTTAACAGAAAAGCCAGTATTTGATGGTTTCCTTTATTAGAAGTTAATTCATTAATAGACTGCTTTGTTGTTCTTTTTCTTGTAACTCGGAGACATCTTTCTCTGATTCTGAAAAATAATGGCCAGCTGAGAGACTCTCTGGAAAAGCACACAGACGGCTTTGCAGCAGCTGGGAGATGCAGCAGCTTCTTGTTCCGACTGCTGAGCTCTGCTCGCTGCAGTAGCTTCCAAATGACAGCTCATGCCACTCGGTGAGACGTGGTGAGACCAAAGATATGTGGTGGATTACAAATGAGACCACAGGCCTATATATGATATGCCAGTAAAGGCAAGATATATGTATTATATTTCATCGTATTACAACAGTATATTAGCTGGGGAAGAAAACAGGAACGTTTCTTGTTTCTCTGGAAAATATTTCCTTGGCAATTTGAATCCTCGTTTCTGTTAACTTCACAAAGTCTGTGCCGCTCTCTTTCTTCTTTTCTCTCTCTCTCCACTCTCCCTCTCTCTCCTTTAATTATTTTCCTCTGTCATCTTTAAGTACCTAGGTATTAATCTACATAATTTATTTACTTACAGAACACCTGCCATGACTGTTGTCATTTCATTATACCTGTTGGGCGACCATTCTGCAAGTTTCAGCTTTTTACAGTCACATATAAGAAGGAAATGTAGTTTAAACTAAAATAATCACAAATTTCAGATGACTGGGTAGAATAATAGCCTTAAGCATTGGTGTTTTGTGGAGATATTCCTAATATAAAGACTCTCGAACTGCCTTTGGTTCATCTATCAATTACCTATTGCCTTTAGAGCTGCTATTTATTTATACTGTGCTAGCATCTGGAGACTCATCAAATATCAAGGGATGACTGTGTGATGCTGAACAACCATACACAAAGGTGTCTTTCATGTTCCATCTCCTCTGGTGTTCAAGTCAGACTTTTTTTTTTTGTAACTAAACAGTCAAAATGAGATTTAGAGTCTGTTAGAAAAACAATCCGTCAGCAGTCTCATGTGAAGCTGGTGTCTCTCAGAGATGCAGCACAGGACTGGCAGTCAACATACAAGCTGGAAACACGGTTGAAGTGCTCAAGACCTATTTCCATCCTCCTGAACTACTCCGTGTCTCTCAGGGTGTAAGATAGCCTGAGGAGCCTGTCTGAAGCTGTAGCAGTTGCATTTCAGTTCAGAGCAGCCTGCAGTCTTCACAGTACTAAATGCCGGAGTCCTGCCCGTCACACCTGCCATGCTGTGGCTTGTGAAAGAAACACAGAAATTGCTCCTGTGCAGGCTGCTCGCTTTTAGAAACTCTCAGCAGTCCTTGAGCCCTTCTTCCTGCCGCAAAGAACGTATAAGGGGAGCAAGAGTCTCGGCCTCTATTTGTAAGTGACGTTGCAAGTAACGATTCTTGAGGGTCAGAGACTCAGAAGCATAAATTCCTTTCATTACCACTCACATCCACTTAGGCTGCCTGTCCCTGCATCTCTCAGCTTCAAAACAAGATGTTTTAGCTGCCCCTCTAACTCCTAGTGCCCACCTCATTATTCTATCATTACAGTGCACACTTAAGATGTTTTAGGTTAATTATAGATGTGCAGCAGTACATGAGTGAGTGAGAGAAGAGGGAGAGAGATGATAACAGCCTGCAACTATGTGAAGGGCTTAACTGCTGCGGAGAGAGAGAACGCACGAAGTATGATACATGGGCTATAACTAGGGCAAATGGGATATAACTACGGAAGGGAAACATCCGATGAATTATCTGGAGAAGTTTGCTCGACAGTGTGATTATTAACTTGGGAGACTATCTTTTAGTGGAACAGGAGAAAGATTCCTCACTTGGGACTTTCAAAATCAGACTGGGAAAAGTATAAGGGAATGTTTCACAGGGAGCGCCTCTAGGTTGGTGGTAACCATGGAGTTGCCTTTTCTGGCTTCCCTGTGTGTATGTGCACACACACACACATACACCAGACATAACTGCACAGACACAACCAACCACTTATGTGCATATGTATGTAACCTCACGTATGTGACGGTGATATTCATAGGATACATTGCAGTGTACCTTTAATGTTCTCATCGCATCAGGACTCCTGCCCACTTCTAAGACTCTACAATGCTTTTTAAATCCCTAAAGCACATACTGCTCCAAGCAGCTGTCATGGGACAAAAGAAAACCTGTCAGAGCAGTATTTGCCTCTTATTCTTGCAAAGGTAAAATTTCTTCCAAAGATTACACTGGCCTGAGGCTCAGGAAAGGTAACAGTCAGCTCTGAGCCACAACAAATTTTATGTCATGATCCATTAGATTTAGAAATAGCAGATTTTAGCCAGTGAGAAGAGAGAAGTCTTCTGTTCTAAGACATACCAGGTCAGGATATACTGTACTTTGAAATCAACATAACAATAGAATTGGTGTATTATGAAAGTTTATTGTTATTTTTTGGAGCATCTATAGATAATCAAAAATAATCAGAAAGACTGAAAAATACACACAAAGAGGGCCTGATCCTACACATTTTGATTATCTAAATGCAGTGCTTATTACTGTAAATAATCTGAAGTCTGGGGTAATAAGTGTTCAATGATTGAATCAAGGCTTTATTTTTAAACTACATGTTTTCTTCACTTGGAAGTTGAATAGGAATAGGAGATGTGAGGATTTCTGGGCATCATAAGATCACACTGTGATTTTTTTATTTGCATTTTTTTAGTATGCAGCAACAAGAACTACTAATTCACTAGCTGTGTTCTGATTTTGGCTCTAGTGACAAAAGTGTCTTATTAGTTGAATAACACGTCCTGTTTTGCTTACCTGCATGCATCAGATAAACATATTATTTGTGCTACCCCATTATATATATATTGTTTGTGGGACTCCATTAACTCTGACTACACATTAAGCCTTCATATTCCTGTGTGCTCAAGCTCTCTTGGGGTGTGTGCAGATCATGCCCACTGCAGGTCTGTTTGCTGTCCTGACGCTCCCTTCTGCTGGCTTTTCCCTTGCCTCTGGGGCGGCTCCCAGTAGCTAAGTCATGGGAAATGCATACAGCAGGTAGGGACCCTGGTCATTCAGAAACTGGGATATTTTTCCTCTGGCTGACCTTATGTAACACAGGGCAGTACGTTTTTATTTGTTTGCTTGTTTTGTGTATTTGAGGCTATAATATCACTTTATTGAAGAGAGCAGGGCAATTTTGGCCAAAGGAATATGTTAATCTGGGTACTTTTAGGAACGGCTATGAGGGAGCAGGTGCCATTTTGGATTTACGTACATTGTGTGGTGCCCTGTACATTTGACCTTGCAATATACAGTAAGCAGAGGGGGAGAGGAAAGAGATTGATGAGCTCTCAAGTGTATCAGGATCCCAGATATGGATCCTACTGGGTTAGAAATTTAAGACTTGAGGAAAGGGTAGAGAAAGCCGATATTTACTTATAAAGGAACCAGAAGGAAACACAGACTGCCTTGTATAGATTTTACATGCAAGAGCTGGCTCTGCTTGTCTCAGTTTCAGCGGACAGGCTCTCTCTCCCCAGCCCAGGGGAATGCAGGATGTGACAGGGAAGGTCTGACTGGGGAGGAATTCAATGCGGCTGTCAGCAACTGGCTTCTATGTAAATACTCTAACACCTCTGAATGGAGGAACAGCTGAGATAACACTGAAAGCTAATCTCCAGTGCCAGCGAAGCTGGCCAATCCCTCACATTATTATATGGCTTCTGTAGAAAAGATGCGGCAGGGAAAAAAGAAGCAAATTGAAATTGTATGTGGCAACTTACTATGGAGTAAAACATACTGACTTTTTTAAATTGAAAAACAGGGTACAATAATGTATTTTCCCTTTGAAGTGCTACTCTGCACACACATAGTCCATGCTATACATACATATATATGAATTCTTATATAAACAGGCATATGGAAATCTACATTGCTATCACCAGAATATTTTCAACCCTGCTACCTGTGCCTAATGGCTTTAGGTAATTATATGCTTACTTGGGGTCCTTATTCCACCAGTATTGATTTTGGATGATTTTTCACCAATAGCAGGAAAGTTAACAAAGTTGATGTTTGCCACAGGTTCCAGAGCAGAGGCACTGAAGTACAGTCTTTCCCTCCTGTAACCTTTTTAGGTCATTGCACTTCGCAATCCTGCACCTTACTTTCCCACATAGCTCAGAAATAGGTGTTTTATACACACACACACACACTTACACACTTCGCATATATTTGTATATATATATTTATATTTAAATATATATAAATATACACACACATCTTTATATACAAATAGTGTCTCACCTGAAACAGATCGTCTCTCCTTAAGGCATTTAAAGAAAAGCAGGAGCTAACAATAGCCAAGAAGCATATTGCTACATGTGCCTCAGAGTTGTGTTCCTAACTGGGCCTGGCCCCAAGATAAGCCGGGGCTGGGGTAGAGCTAACCACCTCCTTAAATGTGTTAGAAACGAGCAAACTGATTCCACTATCTCCTATTTCACAAGAAATTAAAGTTTAAGTGTCCGATGCCCCCTTTGGTCACGTACGGTTTAGAAATGAGTAGTAGGCAATTTCCAGTCTTTGTACCCTTTGTTAGAGGCAAATCACAGTGCAAAGATAGCTCGTACACCAAAACCCCCCAAACAAACACAAAATTGCAGGTCGCATGGCTTTCACAAGCTCTTTCCTTCCACCTCATTCAAATGTATGTAACAGTGTCGGCCCTTTTACAGCAGCTAATAACTCGACCTGTGTTTCCACGGGTGATCCAGTTAACTGAGCTTCCCTCTCTTGACCTCCACGTCCCACCTGTCCCTTCGGCCCCAAACTCAGTTCTTGTTTTCCCAGTGCGTCTTACATGCAGACATTAGCATGGGGCAGTTTCTAAGCTGCTGAAAGACACTGTACTCTGCATTATAGTGCAGTTCCTCTAGGACACACATTGATGGTCTCTGCCGCCACATACCAGGCCAAACCCACTCAAGAGATGCCTCTCCAGTGGTTCTATTTTTAACTGAAAAAAATTCGTTAAGATATACGGATTTTCTGGGTTCCACCACTGGAACAAATTATCAGTGTGGATGTTTCAACAACAGAGCAGGAAAACAACTGCCACATTACATTAATACCATAGCTGTTTTTTGTCCAAGCTATTCCCATCTCTCCTCCTCTGCCCTATACTTATCACTATGCATTACTGATCCAGCGCATGTTAAAAGGGCAAAAATGGGGAGTTTAAATACACACATGTTAAAGTAAACCCACAGGTCCCACTTTGTGCTATAGCTGCTGTCAGCCGAAAGCGGGGAGAAGCACAGCTGTTCCCTGTGTGTGCTCCTCAAAGTCGGAAAGAAAGGCAGTGCACAGCGCTCCCTCCTAAGGCAGCGCAAGAAGCAGATGCTGCCTCGGCGCAGA
Organism: Apteryx mantelli; assembly: GCF_036417845.1. Lineage (NCBI taxonomy): Eukaryota > Metazoa > Chordata > Aves > Apterygiformes > Apterygidae > Apteryx > Apteryx mantelli. Next base: position 56,739,091 of record NC_089981.1, read on the forward strand.
GGAGAAGCCCGAGTTGTTGCCACCGAGGTAACCTCGTGCGTCGTCGATTAAATGAGAGTGCGGCTTTTTTGCAGCGAAAGGAGAAAACCCGGGAGGGGGGGGACGACAGCCTTCGGCTCCCCACGCGACCTCCCCCAGCCCCGAACATGCCGACCCTCAGCGCGCCCCTGCCTGCAAGCCCCCGGGCGGCGCCCGCGGGTGCCCGGGGCCGCCGGCTCCCTATTTGGGCACGCGGCGGGCCGGGGGCGCGCAGCCCCGCGCTGCCTTACATGGGCCGGGCGGCCGTGCCGCGCCCCGCGCCCCCGCCATTCATGGCCGCGCCGCGCCGCCATGGCGCGAGCCGGCCAAATAAGGAGACGGCGGCTGCCCCGCGCCGCCGCCGCCGCCGCCGCGCCGCCGCGCGGGGTATAAAGGGGCGCCTCCCGCGAGCCGCCACTCAGCCTCGCCGCGCCGCGCCCCCCTGCCCCCCGCGCCGGCACCGAGCCTCGCCGCGCCTGGTGAGTAGCGCGGCGGCGTCCTCGGCCGCCCGCGCCGCGCCGCGCAGCAGCGCCCTGTGCAAGGCAGCCCCGGGGCGACGGGGCGGGACGGAGCGGGCGGCGCTGCAGCCTGTTCCGGCACCGCGGCCGTTTGGCCCGTCTAACGCTATTCCCGTGGGGCCGCGCGGCCCGCGGCCGGCGGAGCGCTGGGGGCAGAGCCGTTCCCGCGGGTTACAAGCGCTTTTCGCTTCCCTTCAAAGCCGTGGCCCGAAGGTGCCGCTCTTGAGTGACAGCACTCGCGAAGGTGCGGGAGACCGGCGTCCCGCCTTGGGAAGCGCCGAGAAGAAAGCGGCAGCCGGGGCTCCGGTACGGCCCTGCCCACGCGCGCTCGGGCCGTGCGGCAGCCTCCCGGGGCGAGTCAAGCTTCCCGCCGTGCGCGCCGGGAAGGGCCCCGCGGGCAGGGGCCGCGCGGGAGCGGGAAGGGCCGCGGCGCTGCCCGCAGGGTCTGGACGCGCCGCCGCGCTGTTCGCAGGTCCGCGCCTCCGCCCGAAGATGTGTGACGACGAGGAGACCACCGCGCTGGTGTGCGACAACGGCTCCGGGCTCGTCAAGGCGGGCTTCGCCGGCGACGATGCCCCCAGGGCCGTGTTCCCGTCCATCGTGGGCCGCCCGAGGCACCAGGTAGATTTGCTTCCCCCTGGGGCAGGGCCGAGGCTTCCCCCGCCACCCAGAAGTCGTTGCCGCCTGCACCTCTTCTAGCTCATGTGTGCTGCTCTGATGCTCGCTCCTTACCCGCCACCTCCTCCTATCCCACTTGCCTCGCTGCTGCTAGTGATGCTTCGCCAGGTCCCCTGTTTGGGTCCCCTTTATTTCACTTCTCCCTTTCCCCCAGCCGTTTCCAGTTCCTCTTCCCTCTCTCCGTTCACTCCCCTAACGGGGGAACCCAGGCCGAACCCAGCTTCCTCCAAAGCTACTTCCCGCTAGGCCAGACCTGCTGCTGGCATTCACCTGTACACATCTCCGCTGACTGAATTTACACCCGCCACGATTCATTTTGGGGCCCTTCCCCACCCTACCCATCCTATCTAATCTTTCGCATACCAAACCCTCTCCTTGGATTTCCTCTTGTTTATTCTGTGTCTCTGTCTGTCTCTAATCTTACCTTCTTACCACCCTTCGAGCCTCCCTTTCCTTGTTCCCATTTTGTTGCCCTTTTATTTTGTCACGATTAAATCAGCATACAGAGAATACAGTACTTTTTCTCCTACAATTTCCATGCTAAAAAGTTTGCGATGCTTTTTTTAAACTAAAATGGTTTGCCATTGCCATTTTGTTTTTATGAATATGTTACTGCTGAGACTCCATAGCAATAGACTAATTTTGGCAGTAAACTCTTGTTCACTAGAAGATTTATTTTCATCCATAGCTTTTTGTTTATAAACACTCTTCCTGTCTTTCTCTATCTTTTCTTGCTCACTGTATTGTGCAGTTTACTTTCAGTCAAGCTTTTGGACCAGAAAGGAAGAGCTAATTGAAAATCAATGTCATATCTAGAAAAGGGGAAGAAATGGATCCTTTCATCTGATTAAAGGGAAAATTATTTTATTAAAAATGTAAAATTGTGTTGGCCTAATATTTAGATAATGCAGATTTCTTTTCCTAAATGACCTTTTTCTGGCATGACTGATTGTATCGTTCTTCAAAATAGTAGTGTTCTGTGGCATAACTGTTTGGGTTCTGTGATGCTGTCTTCCTCAAATAATGGCTTTCTGCATTTTCTTTTAGGGTGTTATGGTTGGTATGGGTCAAAAAGACTCCTATGTAGGCGATGAAGCTCAGAGCAAAAGAGGTATCCTTACTTTGAAATATCCCATTGAACATGGCATCATCACCAACTGGGATGATATGGAAAAGATTTGGCACCACACTTTCTACAATGAACTGCGTGTGGCTCCTGAGGAACACCCCACCCTGCTCACAGAAGCCCCCTTGAACCCTAAAGCAAATCGTGAAAAGATGACCCAGATAATGTTTGAGACCTTCAATGTACCTGCCATGTATGTGGCGATCCAGGCTGTCCTGTCCCTTTATGCCTCTGGTCGTACAACAGGTAAAATAATCAGATAAACAGTCCAAATAAAAAAAAGTAACTCACTCAAATTTTCAGAAAAGTAAATGAGAGCTTTTTTCATTGTAGTTGCTGATGATAACAGTAACAGAAAAGCCAATAGACAAGAGTCTATTGAAAAAGCAATGTGGATTTGTTTGCACTGCTTTAAAAGGGAGACACTGTGGAACTGATTCTCCTGCTTGTCATGATATAAATGAGGAGTGATTACTGTGAAGATATTGCAGTTACATTGGTGTAAAACTTGTGTAAGAGTTGAACTCTTGGGCCCAAAAGATGCCCGTTTTCAGATCAGGGCAATCACCATCACACATATACTTAGTAGTAGAAGGCTGCTTAGATGGATCCAGCTTAAACTACATATGGGACAGCTGTTTCATGTGAATGCTCACACCAAACAGGAATATCTATGCAGGCAAAGGCAGAAGGAATGGACAAGGTCTATTTTTAGTAATTGGCTAAAATAGAATGACACTGCTTTATACCACATGAAAAATCCTACGTGTTTTATTGTCTGTTACTGCTTGTCATATGGTTTCTAAACCACATGGTTAGGTGATTTCAGCTACTCTCCAACAATTCTCTCCAAGGTATTGTTCTTGACTCTGGCGATGGTGTCACCCACAATGTACCTATTTATGAAGGTTATGCTCTGCCTCATGCTATCATGCGTCTGGATCTGGCTGGCAGGGATCTGACTGACTACCTCATGAAGATCCTCACTGAGCGTGGCTATTCCTTTGTGACAACAGGTCAGTCCTTCAGCTTCGCCTTCTTGTGAATATCCTCATGTCTCCCTTGATCCATGGACCTTCTTCCTCTAGTATTTTGCTTCTCCAAACCTTGACTTGGTTTCTGTATATCTGCAGCTGAACGTGAGATTGTTCGTGACATCAAAGAGAAATTGTGCTATGTTGCACTGGACTTTGAGAATGAAATGGCCACTGCTGCCTCTTCCTCCTCTCTGGAAAAGAGCTATGAATTGCCTGATGGCCAAGTCATCACAATTGGTAATGAACGTTTTCGCTGCCCTGAAACCTTATTCCAGCCATCCTTCATTGGTAAGTGTTTTTGGAAAATTCATCTTTCAGTAAGGGGTCTGAATGAATCAGAAGATCTAGAAAGTGTCCCACTACCCTTCCTGCTTATCTAAATTCGGCATAAAATCAAACATAAATAATGAGTTACAACCTCTGGTCCCTGTAAACTCTGCTGGTGTGAGCTCAGTTGGCAATTAGCTGAGCCATGGGCTCTTGATGCAAGTTTTAGAGCAGGTTTTAGGTTGCAATTTTTAGTGATTAAAATGTACAGTTAGAACATTGTAAGAACAATGGTGGTAAGAACAGTTTTCAGAGTTTCATTCGCATGGCTTTTACTTAAAACAGTATCTGACTCCACTAAGAAGTAAAGTGTCTGGGGGAAAAAAAAATAAGGAAGATATTTGTGTGTACTTACATGCACTGTAGTTTAACATTGCCATGACCAAGACGGTAACTTTGCTGTCCACTATAGCGACACAGCTGATAGATCTAACAAATGCTTATAGTGTAAGTTCTGAGCATTAAATGCAGTTGTTCATCAGCTGACGTCTTACTGTGGATCTAGTGTCAACCCTTCCAGGAAGCACCTGTTAAAGTTAATAGATTGGAATGCAACCTACAAACATTTGCTCTTGATTTCTTTTTTCTTACCACCCAATACTAGTACCCCGGTCCATATCATGATTATGTCTTGCCTTGATAACTGTAAACAGTCTAGACTCTTCATTTCTTCTTCAGTCTGCCCAACATGCAGTTACTAACATCTTCTTTAGTTCTACTTTGGCTGTTTTCACTGTCTTTATTGCTATCTTTACTGGATTCAACTAATGGTGCTTGTGAGACTCTGACATAATCTGACACTCATATTTTCTGTTCTGTATAATCTCCTCCCATCCCTGTGTAATAAATACAACTTCATCTTGTGTGTCTTCATCTTTTCTTACTGCACTTTTTGTGTACCTTTTTGTCCTTTGCGCATGCATTATTTGATCCTTACCTTTTCTACCAAAGGTTTTTCTAAGCTAGTTCTGTAATCCTTTTTTTAATCCTTTTTCTATAACATTTAATTATCAGTAAGTAGTTTTACAACAAAAAACATCTTCATACTATCTCTTCACCGGGATCATGGATTCATATTTTATTTAGCTTCAGTCCCGTAGAACAGGGATTCTCTGTTTTACAACATACTTCTACAGAAATATAGAAGTTCATATTAATAATGAGGAGAAATGCTGAGAATTCTTTTCACTGAGACCTCTTGTATAATTTACTGATCTACCATCTTCTTTCTTCTCTAGGTATGGAATCTGCTGGTATTCATGAAACTACCTACAACAGTATCATGAAGTGCGATATTGATATTCGTAAGGACTTGTATGCTAACAACGTCCTTTCAGGTGGTACAACAATGTATCCTGGTATTGCTGATCGCATGCAGAAAGAAATCACTGCACTTGCTCCTAGTACTATGAAGATCAAGGTAAGGAATTTGACTCTGTACTGTAACACATCAATAAGGATGGGGAAAATGTCTACATCATTAAACTGGGATATAGGAACAACTCAGAAGTGGCATCAGCAACTGATGGACAGATTAGGAGAAATTGCATTTAATCAGCTTAATTATATTGATTAGAAGTAAATGTTAGAAAAGAGGAAAATTGGGCTGTAGGTTTTCCTTGAAAATATTACATTTATTGTACCAGCTGCTGAAGATTATTGGTACTGATATTGTAGAAAAGGTTTTTTTTAATAGCTTAAGGAAATACCTAGCTATTTGGTATGTCAGTAATGTGGATTAATTGTTCAGAGATGGAATTGTTTAACTGATGAGGATTGGGTTGCTTCCCTTTATCCTAGATCATTGCCCCACCAGAGCGCAAGTATTCTGTTTGGATTGGTGGCTCCATTCTAGCATCTCTGTCCACCTTCCAGCAAATGTGGATCAGCAAACAGGAGTATGATGAAGCTGGTCCATCCATTGTCCACCGCAAGTGCTTCTAAGCACCTTTCCTTCAATTTACCTCCCACTCAGGATGACGACAATATGCTTCTTGGAGTCTTCTGGCAACCCTTCCTGAACTCTCTTCAGTCACTGTACAGTTTGTTTACATGCCCGTGCAATTTATTTGTGCTTCTTCTAATATTTATTGCTTTATAAATAAACAAGATCTGGGACTTGCAACCTACAAATGGTTTTGTCTTATTTTGTTTTTTTAAAAAAATGTATTCTTTCATTACAAAAATTAGCCTCTAAACACACTGGGATTTGGAAACTCCCATCAAACCCATCAATGCCTTCACTGCATGCATGTCCTAAGTGATTTAGGCATCAGGTCATGGTTTACCATTATTAAGTGTTTATAGTTTAAATTCTGAAACTTGAAATGAGAGAAGCATCACATATAAAGCTTATAAAGAAGTAGCCTGAAGGGTTACTATCCAGTAAGTGGGACAAGTGGAAGGAAACCTCTCACATTTGCTCACTGGATTTAGAAACGATTTTTCTGTTGCATTAATTATAACCTAAGTATTTTAATACCAACTTATTGAAAGCCACAGCCATCTGAAAAAGAATTATGTTAATATGTTTAGAATGCTATTTGTAACTAATCCTGAAGAGTCATATAATTGTTTTCTGTGGGCTATAAATATGACAAAACATTAATTCAGACTGACAGTTTGCTCCTCTCCCATCTCTTCAAAGCCAGGGACAAAGTGAAGCCTTTATCACACTAACGCAGAGGAACCAAACTTTTGCTGTATAAACATATAATTCTTATGATTCTTTTCACATCATCATTCGTTATGTTTTTAGGCACTTTTTAATACTTAATCTTTACTAATCTTTGTTTCCATTTGACCCAGATACTACAATCATAAATTGCCTACTTCTCATGGGCTTTTCTGTTCCTAACTCTGACTTTTTATAACTATGCTCTTTGATTTTATAAAAAAGGACTAACTAAAAGATGAAATACAAAATGACCTGTGAAACTTCCACAAAAATAATGAAAACAGTCAGTATCATAGTTTGAAATATGTATACACTCAACTTCATTTAAACTTGATATAAGAAATCATTTAAAGCTGATATCAATTTTTATGCACATAATTAGGCATGTGTTCAACTGAGAACTTACATGGATGTTAAGATTTATGTGAAAATGGATTTCGTGCTAATTCTATATTCAAATGCTGATTTTGCACAGCCAAATAGAAGTTTTTTCCATTGCTTCTACTTTTTATATTCTGAAAAGACCTTGAAACTGGCTATCAGATATGATCTGCAGTTAAGCAGAACTGATTTTACCATTTGAATATATAAAGACATTTTTAGTATCTGTCTCTTACCATTAAAAGAGAGTTTTCCAAGGCACCATTGTAATTATATACCATCAGCCTTCAATTTAAATATTCAGCATATATCTAGATGTTTTTGCTTTTGGGCAGAAAGGAGGTGGATGGAGTTGTTAAATATAAATAAAATTTAAACACAAATACAAGATACTTATCTTCCTCACACAGTATTACTGAAATTCTTCTACAAATATGCCTTTTCACAATACAATAGAAATTAATTAATTGGTGAGTCTATTAAGGCAAGGTCATCAGTTTCCACAGGTCTCAAGAAGGTTTTGGAAGAGGGTATCACTGAAGTTCACACTATGGAGAAATTTCATATGTTTTGAAAATATGGGATCATTATCAGATTTCTGAACAACTCAAATTTAATTTTTCAAACTCAAATGATATTGTTGTTCGGACCCATTGCACTTTTCTTGCTTTGTCTTGCTTGCTAATTTGCAAGATTTTCCTGGTCAAAAAGGTCATCCCAAGTGTTATTTGAATTAATGGAGTGATACTGTACATAAATTGCAATTAACTGAAGCTCAAAATGTTAAGCAAGCACACAAAGGGAATGTTAAGTAAGACCCAGTGGACTCCTGACTGGGTCTGGTAGGTTGGGCATGGCAAGCATGCAGCTTGCAGCATTCTCAAGACTGTGATGAGGAGTTCACACTTGAGCATGTGGGTGTGAGGAGGAAACTGAAGGAAGCTGCTGACTGCATGACTACTGAAAAAATACTTTCTATAGTCACTTTTTGCTTTGTAATTTACAGGTTATGGAGATGGATATGAGCAGCAAAAATTGTGCAAAAATGTGGTAGGCTTGAACACATGTAGGATATGTTAAAAAAAGTAGCACTGCCTTATCCTTTATCTCTTCTTACAGCACACGTCCAAATGTATTTAACGCAATAATCCCAGATTTTGCTATTGTAAAATAGGTTCAGTGCAGTGCAACCTTTAATAATTCAATGAGATGGGAAGTATGATGTTTTTGGAAACAACCTGGGGAAAGTTTAGATCTTTTAAATATAGATAATGCAACTCATCAATTTGTTTGAGAGGAGTTTGAGTGTAAAGTTACATAAGTGTGGAATCAAAACTGATAAGCACTGTTACTGCTTAAGTTCAGTCTCTGTTTCCATTTTACAACAAGTCTTAATTACAGTGGCATACATTTTGTATGGCAAATGAAGATGGTGGAATGGGATGCAGGAATTCACTTGATAGCACTGATGTGATAATCTGTGAAACTATTGCAGATATATGCTTGAAAAAGGCAAATTAAAAAACAAGGGTCTATAATTTTGGTGTTTATTTTTGTGCCTTGATGTCACTACCTTAATATTCTTACACAGTAGAATTTTTGTATGTAATTTAACAGGTTTTTCAAAAAAAGAATACAGAAATTATACTATCACAAACTGTATCAAAACTCTCCTGAGGTCATCTGTAGGGGGTGAACCTACAATCTTTACCTCTGAAACACCCCAGCTAATGAAAACGTTGACATAAAATGATAGGCTGTTACTTTCTGTGCTGACCATCCCCAGGCACGGAGGTATGTGTGGATGCACAATACCTGTCACTCACTTTTCCGTTTCAGCCCTTCTGCTAGAGGCTGGAGTCCCTGCTGGGGTATGAGCAGAAAGTACTCACAGTCTTACCACAGACCTAAGCGCTGGGTGGTTAAATTAGAGAAGCTGACTGGAATAACTTCATCTTCCTCTGCAGTGTAAGAGTAGTACACAGGGGTTCAGTAACCCTTGGCAGAGAGATGGAGTGAGGTACTGGGGAAATTAATTTTTTTTAAGCTGATGGCAAAATTTGCCAAGATTTGACTGCCAGAGCCCTATAGAGCCATTTGAGAGACAGCAGAATTTTTGAAAATAAAGGATTGCAGTTAACTTTCCTTGCTTGTGATGGGATTGTGTTTGGATGGAGGAGAGAAACTTAATATTATGGCCAAACATACAGATTGGGCACATGTGTTTTTGAAAGGCCATGTGGAAACATGTTAAAACTTCAATCTGGCACGCTAAAGAAGTGTGCTCTGCTATTTGATTTAGCAGCTCCTGTTGCTGTGTATGTAAAATATCTTGGAAATCATTTTGACTAGATTTTTTAAGCTAGGTGAAGAGGCTTTATTCAGTAATAAGGGCTTAAAAGTGTTAGGAAATACAAATATACATCAGTAAGAGCTGAGACAAAACCTTACGGTCTGTTCTGGCTGACAGAGCAACGCTGGCCAGGACTTCTGCTTTTGGCTCAAGGATAGTGTTTTACCACTGGTGCCTGATCCACAAATCTTGCAGAAAATTTTGTAGATCTAGGAGCATGTTGTCATTTAAGGAATATTGAGGGATGGGATTATGATCAGAAGAGAAAGCTTGTAACATCTCTATTAGGTATGTGCTAAGAATCTGGAAAGCCTACAATTCTGCTTAAACGGCTGGATTTTTTGGCAGGAAGTAAGGAAATGTTTCAGGAGTCACATGTTACTGCTTCAAGGCTCTTTGAGAGAAATGGTAAAACAATCATTTTAAATTTGATGTAATTGTCTACTTCGTACTAATCTCTAAAAAGGCTGAACTGTTTTAGCTAAAGCTTTAAAAGTCTGCCTAAGGCAAAGCCCTAATATGAAAACTTTTAGCTTGAACAATTGAATTGTGTCAGAGTGATAAGTTTTTCAATGTAGGATAAGAGGGCTTTTTACTTAAAAACCTTAGGTGACCATAAGTATATGTGACAAACAGTTTGACCCACAATAATAATAAGACAATAGACAAAACAGAGAAAACCTCTTCTCTGATGGTTGGATAAGCTGAATGCCAGGCTCAGCTAGAAAAAGATTATTGCTTTCTTCTAATAACAGCTAAACCCAGTTACACCCTGAAGCATCTGGTGACAGAAGCCTCTGTCGTTAACAAGACACAAGATAAAGGAAAAAAAGAATCATTTGCAAAGTGGTTAGTAAATCTCACTCATTACACTCAAGAAAGAAGCAATTCAGGCAGTTAACATATTACCAATATCTTTGCATTTTCTCCTGAGGATGACCATGATTCCTGAAATTTGCAAACTCAGCATACAGAAATATTGATTATTGGAAAAAGTTTATTATGCTGCTCTATAATTAAAGGATAGCTTTAATTTGTGATTAAGCTGTCCTATGTGAATAATGCTGCATGAAATGGATTCAGCAGACATTAGCAAAAGTTAATGTACCTGGTATCAATCTTATTTTTCACCATAAAGAAATAATTTAGAAAACACAGTAATAATCTTAGGTCTACCAAATATGGGATATCTTAGAGGAGAGCAATTTCTCTCCAAATTTTAGAAACATATTTTACCATTTTTTGTCAGGCAACATATATATGTAGGGGAAAAAGTGAATGTGGGAGGGCATAGAGCTATATGGACATGGATTTGGCATGAATTTACCTGATGTGTAAACAATATAGTAAGTCTGGGAAGGTACCCAAAAAAATGTAGGTATCAAAGCAGTAAGGAAGAGTGTAAAGATTAGTTTTGAATCTCTAAGCCCTTTTATTTTAGATCATCAGAAAGAATATTGCCAAATGATAATGAGGACCGCGCTAGCTTTCTTTCCAATGGATCCCAAACAAATGCCTTATGAACTATGCTCTGTCGTTCAGATATAGCTAGGCATAAAGGCACTGCTCAGAAAACCGAGTTTGCAACCTTCTGAGGAGGAAGGGCTCTGGGAACCACATATTACTGTGACAGGTGGCATGGGAAGATCTTCCACAGCATCCAGAAGTACAGGGATTTTAGAACAAGACTGCAGTCAAGAGAAGAAGTTGTTTAGGGAGAGCAAGACATTTCCTCATGTCTATGTAGAAGATGAGTTTTGGCGCTGCATTTCACACAAATTCTTTTTTTATTTTCCTTAAAAAAATATTTCCAGGAGGCAGACTTCTGTCTTCAAAAGGTAAGTCTCTATTTTTATTAAAATTCAAAGATAGAATGAGAAACATGTTAGTCTTAAGCAAGAAAACTGTCCACCCTGAGTCTTTTCTTTTAATTCAATAGTTTTGGTTACCAAAACCATTTTAAAGTTAACTACTAGATTCTTTTTCTGGTGAAAAGCCCAACATTTGCCACAAAATTGTTTCATTTAAAGGCCAATGCAAGATTGTTCGCAATGCTCTGGTTCTCTGGTAAGCTAGAAGAGAAAAGAATTCTTGCAAAAATATAAATCTCAGCAGAGAGATTTTAAACCCAAAGCACTGAACAAGGCACAAAAAAAAATGCTTTGCTCTTTACTTTAACATGAATTATGTCTTTTTTTACCATCTATAATAGGCAATCCCTCCTTGTCAGGGACTACACCTGGAAGAGAAGCTTGCTTTTCATCGGTTAAATCAAGACCATTTTTCTGCCTGTAACTTTAGTTGGGGTTGAAGATTAAAGGGAATCATGTCCTCCTCAATCTTCTTTTAGAGGTTTAACAGAAACAGCTTTTTTGTGTTAAGCTTATGACTTCATTATCTGCTATATTAATCTGACAATTTAAATAATTGATGATCTAAATTAATATCATAAAGCAATTGAATTACTGGTTCAGCACTGGTTATGAATTCAACTTTATTATTGTACTGTTTCTTCAATAGTTAATCTACTGAACTTATAGCAGATAGCCTGTGTTTATACACAATTTTTATATTTGTTCCTTTATTGTTGGTGATATAAACAATAAAAAATATATAGGACTGTGTTATTCTTTTAATTGTGATATAGGCCAAAAACTCCCGCAATAAGGGAGTTATAATAATCCATAAGGCAAGTACTTGAAAGGCAGTTTTCCCTGTTGTTTATATTAATATCTTTGACCCTCAAAAAGCTATATATCTTAGGAAAGAGGATGCAAAACTTAAGATATGGAGAAATAAAATTACCAAGTTGTTTTTTGAGATCATTGAAATCTAGAAAATGTTTCTTAGGAGTCTCATTCCTGTTTTCACAATAGGTGAGTTGTGAGAAATTTAATCTGTCATTAGAGACTTACAAATGCTTAGTGATTTTTTGGATCCATATTAAAAAAATCACCTATTTGTGGGAATGGGTATACAATAGGGACTTAATGTATATTAAGGCTTACTAAATGTCATGACTGATTACAATGAGATATTACAAATTGCCCAGCCATACCTTTAAATTCTAACTTCTTGTATTGTAAAAAGCAAAACTTTTAATATGTGGTGAACAGGTTTACAGAAATAGTTTTATGACTTACTTATCTTACTGGTTTGTGAATGATTATTTTTTAACTAAATTAGGGCTCTCCCATGTGGCTCTTTTCTGTGTGTAACCATACAGACTTAGGTAATGCAGTAGCTTTTGATCTTTTGTCTGTATATTTTGGCAGCTAAACTTAATGAATTTTGAAAAAGACTTAGGTAGCACTGATAATTTCACTGTATATGGGAAAATGAGTGGTTATGTTATTGTTGGTGATAGTCTGTCCCGTGTTTGGTTCTGGGTTCTCTAATGTATTTGCTGTAATAATATATATATACCTTTGTGTGTGTGTGTGTGTGTATATATATGTATGTATGTATGTATGTATGTATGTATTTGCAAATTTTTGCTATAAGACTTGTCTTTAGCTTTGTAACAGAAGAGTGTTCCTGACATGCTAATGAATTTCAGAGACCATGACTGTATGACACAGAATACGAGTATCTGCTCTGGAAAGGCAGCATAGTTGAAACTTGAAGGACAAATATTTCATGCCAGAAACATCACAGAGATGTCCGACTAAAACAAAATTGTGGACATTTTGTAGCCTAGTTCCTAAGACAGTAGTTAGTTCCTGTTTTAGTTTTCTGTTCAAGTAAAAACCTCAGAACTTTGGGATTTTGAGAAAAGTCCAGAATGGAAATATTTTTAGTGATAATGTGAAATACTTTTTCCTTCTTATAACCTACAGACAAAGTGCCACAGAAGTACATTCTTCAGACATAGCCTGAATGCACTGTGTACTGCTGAAAGTGTAAAAAGTCATGTAGAGAATAAGTTTGCAGTGTCTGATGTAACATGCAGTATTTTAAAGACTGCAGCGACAACTTCGTAGTCTTCCTTTCTGATCAAACGTAACCTCATCCATTGTCACTAACTGGATGGACAAATTTGTTTCTTCCCTTTCATTTCAGTTGAGACCATGAATTCTGCCCATTGTGCTGATACCTTGTAGAAATGGAATTATTTTCAGAGCTTATTTTTGTAAACAGACAACCTATGAAATGATGAGGACTAGTACCCTGCAGATTCTTCCTTCTGTCAAAAGATATACAACTTTGCTGTGTCTGCTCAGGTATACTATATAAAATAGCAAATTAAAAAAAAAAGTAATTTAAAGTGCTAAAAAGACTACTTCTTGTACAAGCAATAATACAGAGATGGCCATCGTGCAAACTCCAGATAGGGTTGTGTGGTGACAAGGAGACAGTGGGTGCTATTAAAAGCTTGACATTTATCACTCACAGTAGTTAAATTTACCATGCTATTTGTGGCATTCCCTAATCTAAGTATAGAGACAAATACCACAGAACAGATAAATACTGCTGTGCAAAAATGGCAAACTGCTGGTGGTGCTTTACTGAACATATAGCGCTCTGTGTCCTGGAAATGCATTGCAGGCAGCTACTGACTTGGAATTTCTCTGCATAGAAAAGGAAAGAGCTCGTTGTCCTTTTCTTATCCTTTATCTTGTCCATTTAGACTGAAAATTTCTGTCTGTGTATTTGTAGCCCCATCGGTTTGGGTGTCCAAGAGCTAATAGAAAACAAACCACGCCATATCATTCACACAGAAAAATGAGGTTTGTTTGGGACATGAAGGTTTGGAAATGTTACGCTGGGCATGATCCTTAGTGGGATCCTACCCCTGTTGGGCACACCGAACCCTAGAGTTAGATACTTTCCCTGCCATGAAGCTGTTGAGATGGAGTCTTTGACTCTCTTAAGTTCTTGCCAGCTGTGAGTGCATCTGGTTACTGCAGAGGGCACTGAAGAGTATGTAATGAAATTCCTGGGCTGTGGATAAAACTTGTGTATTACAAATGGTTTCCCCTGTCAGTCCTTAATATCAACACTTCACATTCACTTGGCATTCTCCCTAAAATTCCCTGCTATTTCCGTATCTCTGATTCACCTGGTAAAAGCAATGGAGGGAAGTATACTAGGGAAAGAGGGGCTTGTATCCAACTTCAGTCATTTCTATAATCATTTAAATTTTCCCCAAATCATAGGTAGGCTGACTTTTTAAATATTCTCTTGAAGAGTGGAATATGTTTTGCTTCAATAAATACTACTTTTGGAGGACTAGAAATTCTGGTATAACTTAAACGTAGAATGAAAATGCTGCACTACACTCTTAGGACCACAAAAAAATCTAACGGCCAAATTCTTGGCTTGGATAAATCTGAACACTGCTCTGGTTTTGAAGCCAATGATACTAGGACTGTCTAAAGCAGGTGAGGGCATGGCTGTTTTCCTGAATATATGTATTTTTTTCTTCCCGTGTTGTAAATCTCCTGTGCATGCTTCTAATTAACCATTAAATGTAGTGTCTGAAAAGAGTCAAGCAGAGGCATTCTCTAAGTTTGTTTTTTGTACAAGAGCACTTATACTACTCAGTGTAGATTTTTTAATTGCATGTCTTAGGCTAGATTCTAGTGCAACTTGCTGCAGGCACTGAGAGTTAACATAAATGCTGGCGTGTGCAGCTTTTGAATTGTTTATTACAGCCACCAAAATGCTGGAAGCTTTATGTGGCATATTAAATGTAACTGTATACTTCTGAGTGTACTTTTCAACTTCTATTTTCTGAAATGAAAATTATCTTTATTCTAGATAACAAACATAAAAAATACTTTTGTATTCTGTTAAGCAAGAATACAATGCTAGGCACTCATAGAAGACTACATAGAATTTTAGTAATGTTCTATTTTAATTTTGCCTTTCTATATATAGTATGTTTTATTTTTTTCTATTTGCATGTTCACTTAATTAAAAAGAAAAATATTTTAACAAGCTATTCATAGCCTTTGTAGCAGTGCACCTGATTTCCCCCAGAGCTAGTTTAGATATCAGCAGCGCTGGCCCCTAATTTCTACAGAGTGACAAAAGTATATCAGAACTTCCTGGTTCTGGAAAGACTCTTTTTCCTGCTACCAGAGAAGAGAACAATTAAATATTTTTTATTTAATTCTTTGATTCCACTTGATGTACTTCTCTGACCAACCTCCCCACCAGTGAAAAGGAAGGATAGCACTTATTTATCATATGTCCAAGATAATGTCTTGCTGTACACTATGCATCTTTTTTTCAATGTCATCTGAAAAGCTGAAGAAATCCGCATTATTTGATTTGGAAAGGATGATTATAAGAGGAGAGACCTTATAAAAAGGGAAAAACTCCATTCCTGGTCTCTGCTTGAAGATGTTTCTGTAATTGTGGCACAGATAGGAGGCTTGCCACCAAATTTAGTCCAGCTTGTCAACCACGTTGTCTTTTCACAATGAAACATGCTAGATGAAATACATTTAATGGGAACTCTCTCTGCATGGTCTGGATGACTCATCCATCTTTCTAGTTGGTGTTTTTTGAATTAATTGATCTATCTTTGAGCTCATGTTTTCTCTCATGCCTTGTTTGTCTTTGTGGCAGTCATATTTGGATCTCACACTTTCATTTTGCCATATGTACTGCCTTCAAGCTCAAGGAACATTTTGCGCTGACATTTCAGGTAGCATGACACTGGACTTTGATAACTGGCTGGTGTAATTAAACTAAATATGCTTCACAAATATTTATTAAAGCCCTGTGGGGACATGGCTGTCAACTTTTTTCTCTCTGCACTAGCTTTCCTGTAAGCTTTTTCTCTTTATAACATAATCTGTGCCCCAAACATGTTTTAGAGAAAATACATGAAATAATGAAATGTATTAAAGAACATTAAAGAAATT
This sequence comes from Apteryx mantelli, assembly GCF_036417845.1. NCBI lineage: Eukaryota > Metazoa > Chordata > Aves > Apterygiformes > Apterygidae > Apteryx > Apteryx mantelli. The sequence continues at coordinate 56,755,084 of NC_089981.1, forward strand.
ATTCAGATGAATCATTTATCCATGTCTTATTGACATGTTAACAGATAGTCTTAAAGTGCTTATAAGCCAATATTTGAAGTCACTTCCTGTTTTTTGTCCACTGAAACTATAGGATGGATATAATTACATGGCAAAACCAGGGCTGGAAACTTACTGATTTCAGTTCCTCAACATCAGATGTCTTCTCTGTATTTTCAGAAAATACATGATATCTGTGTCTCAATATGAGGCCTTAAAATCACTGTCTGAAATTGCTGGTGTTGGGGGAAATAACTTATCTTCACCTATTTTAACTGTAATGTCTATTAGGCATAAAGTTTAAGAAAGAACATGGGGCCAGCCCAGATATCTTCAAGACAAGTGTTTCATAACAGAACAATTATTTAATCTGATGCCCAGATCAGACTAGTTATACTGTTTGATTGAAAATAAATTCCAGCAGCTGCCCTCGCTTCTTACAGTTAGGATCTCCCTTGCATCTGGCTTACAATTTAGCCCCCTGACTTTCTACACAGTTCACACCAAGCCTGGAAGCTGTACTGGTTTCTGACTTTGAAGGTAAATGCACTCGCACAGTGCCTGGCTGCTGACCTGCCCTGTTCTGCAGTGAGGTTATGCAGGGCTCACGCACAGTGTATCTGCCAGCAGGACTCCCAGTTAATGCCCTGGTCCTTCTGTTTCATTGGCTCACTGTAACCCATTTCCTCTGTTTAGGCAGAGTGAAGCCTATGGGATGAGACAAGCTGTCCACGCAGCAGCTCTGTGAAGTCTCCACAAGAAAATCTGGGTCCCATCATGGCTCTGCACTGAACAAGGAAGATGACAGTAAGTGGTATCATCTGGATGGGGAAAGGGCAGCTTTCTGACCCACACTGGGAAGTGTGACCACCTTATTAGTTTGAACAAGCCTGAGCAAATCTACCCTTAGGAAGCTGTGTGCAAAACAGAGATTTTCTGAAGGGGGTGACAGAAGAAAAACTTTTCTTTCTTTTTTTTTTTTCAATAGTGCGCTGAGCAGATACAGATGCACAAATGCAAGAGGTGCTTAAAAACCTGGAAAACAGAAAATGAAGCTAAAGCCAAATGTAATATTTGCAGGACATCTTATTAAAGAACAGATATGAAATAATATTTGATAAAAAATGTACACACAAAATACTTTTTGCATGTAACTGCAAGCTTATTACGCTGTTTTCAAACTACTGTGCCTTTTAAAGTTCAATAGACCAACAGTTTAAGTGAAAGATTCTACGGTTCAGGGTCTGCATTAGGTGCTGAATCTGGAGAGACGGGTAATGGGGTCTTTCAGTTTCCCCTTCGATCCTTAGCTAGATGCGGGGCTGGCTAAGCACAAGCAGAAATGGTTCCCAGGAATTATTGCAAGAGCTGGCTGGCACTGTTGCTGGCACGAACCGTTCTGCCCCGATGAGGGCCCTGAGCCTCCAAGGAATGCCCTAAGGCAGATGTGGGCATGGCAGAGGAAGGAACCTCTTTGCCTGCTCTGTTTCCCACTCAGTAGGGCAGGCAGAATATTTGTGAAATTTCCTGGGATAGACACAGATTAAGGAGCAAGGATTAGATTATGGAGCAAGGTATCAAATAAAACCTTATGTTGAGTTCATAATAGGAAAACAGCCACCACTTTGGTACAGAAAAGTGTGAAAGGGTTTGCGACCAGCTACACAGCAGAATTTCTAAATCTAAAATGTAAAGTAAGTTACTAGCTAAAAATGAGGACAGATTTGCATAGGATGTGTGTAAATCAATGTAGCCCTAGAGCAACTGTGACCTATGCAAGAAATTATGTAGGTTTCTCTGTTATCTAGAAAAATAAAGTGTAATTTCCAGTACCATAGCAACATTATGCATAGTGCTGAATTTCTTTAGGAGAAGCACGGAAATACATAATGCACAATTGTGTGTGTTCTGCAAAGTTTTATTAATAAATGAATTTATTTTTTCCTCTTGCTTATGTCACAGCTTTCCTGCAGCATAGTCAAAAACACATGCTCTCTGATAGATTCTGAAAAACATATGTAGTTATGAATCAACGATTTCACAACATAAAGATTATTGCAAAATCAATATATACCATTTCAATTTTCTGTGTGATAAAAGAAATAATAGAATATTATAGCCACAGCTTTATAAAACTCGGTATTTTTGATTCACAGAAATTTTTGATTTCCAAATTTGTTTTTTCTTCATTTGGAACAGAAACATTACAAAAATTTAATGAAATACACATACTGGAAAACTTTGCTTAGGAAAGGATAACAAATGGTCTTTCAAAAACAAAATATGCTCCTCAGGACTGAGCAGGTGCTGTTTGTTAATAACAATTGTGGAACTGACAAAACTGCTAATTTAAATCACCACCTGTGAAATTCTAGATGTGCATGGGTCTATGAATCAGTGCTTTCCCATGAAACTGTGGAGGTTTATAGAAATTCTAGAGTAAAGAATTGTCACTCTTGAATCTTTTATAAAATTAAAATTCACTTGAAGAAAACAATTTTAAATACTCTGTGAGTAAACTCTGGAGAATACATCAGATTATTTGCTCAAACCCACTACTATATAATCCTGATCCAACATACTGAGGTCAGTGAAAACATAACTCAATAGCTTTTACCTAGGGCCTTACTTGTGAGTGAGTCTAAAATCATATGGAATTTAATTATTTTGTCCCTGCATATGCCTTTTAAATTGTCTCATACAATCCTACAGACTAGGAATTCCTATGGAATTATCTATTAAACATTATTTCCTTTTTCTTTTTTCAGGACAAGTCCATCATGCAAATAGATACGATTTGCAGCACACACACATATGCATGCATTTATGCACATATGCATGTGTCTGTGTGCATGTACGTATTACATATGTATAATGGATTGTATATCAAATATTTTTCTCCCCTTTTTATTGTAACTGTGGAATCTTTGAATGACAGAAGGATTAAAAAACCTCTGCATTTCTTACTGAGCTCCTGTTTTTCATTCCCATTCACTGAAGTAGTTTGCTTTCAAATCAGTCATTGCGCTGCCCTACTTATTTCAAGGGACTGTTTCAGCATAGCCTCTGAAGGGATGCTTTAATGTAATGTGAATTCTCTCCTGAGACTGGTGAGGTGGCAAGGGAGGGGAAGGGAAGGAGGGGCACCAGGAGTACTGAAGACATATGGTGGTGTAACAGTCGTAACAAAGGAAAGCAATTCTGCCATAAATCATGTCACTGAATCGACAGCAGCTGGGCATATAGAGATTCAGCATTTGGATGAAGACAAATGTAGACAAGGCAAAGCAAAGCAGTCTGAAAAAAAAATGCTTCATATGAGTGCATTTGTACTGAAATACTGCAGAATGTTTTTTCATAAATAATTATTTTTTTTCTATGGAAAAGAGAAGCCTCAAAACGCTTCTTAGAGTTCCAATATACAGGACTCTGCCCTTATTATTTGATCTTATTTTTTGCTATTCTGAGTATTCTGAAACTCTCACTAACTTTCTCATCATCAGTATTTTTCCATTAGAGATTTTAAAATGTTCTGATGCAAATCAGATCTTAAAGGTTTTTAAATTCTGGCTGCGCTAAAGTCAATGGGAATTGCTGTTAGTACCACAAAAATTGACTGTTGTGGGACCGAGATATTATGATGTAAATTAAAAATAAAGTCTAGTTTCTTTTGATTGCCACTCATAACTCCTTTTGATTCATAAAGAAAAGAGGAATATAAGGTTTGCCAAATGGAGTCAAGCCAATATTCTGTATTAGTTTTGGCACAGTGGCTGTATAGTTGGCTGGTATTTTACCATACAATAATCAGTTACATAGTGCTGCATATCTTTCTGAATATGCATCTTTGAAAGAGTAGATTCTAGGAAAAAATCAATTTTTCATCAGTGAAAGATAGTTTTCATTCCCATATAGAATTTATTATTACATTAGTATGTGTGTATTTCTCTGTATCTTTACAATGAGCATCGTAGCTACTAAATCTGATTATATAGAACCCTTCAGGCTAGTCTGTGTCCACAGTATTTTTGAAAGGCTCTCTTCCTTTGGTGAGTATGGAACCTCATCATAGGCTATAATGGGAATCCACATTAGATTTGTTCACAAATTTACACTTATGCTATCTAATAGTATCAAATAAAAATCCATCACAGTCCATGAAGCTGTATTAATGGATGCTTTAGCAGAACGTGAAAGCTCTTTTGACACTGGTGGGAGAAAGTAGAGAAAATCAGGAGACTGGCAACTGATGATTTGGCCCCTGGACATTTTTACTTTGTCTGTACTTCCTTCCAGAACGTGTCAATTCATAAGGATGAAGTTTTCAGTGAAGTTTTCCTTCTTCTGGCTTCAGCCTGTCTGCAGGCAAATTGGAATTTACTTTCATTAGTTAGCAAGGAGTGCAGACCCTGCTGTATTGGAAGCTATATATATGCCAGAAGTAAATGCAGCTGTGGTTCAATATTATATGTCCAAATTATTTCTAAGGAAATTGACTTGAGTTGTTAATTTGTTTGTGAGAAGGTCCTTGCAAACAGTGACAAAACTTCCACAAAACTTCAGTGATTTTGTCTGTCAAAGCATACAATATTCTGTAGAAAAGTTCAACATTTTGAATTGGTTTTCCAGTTAAAGCAGTCACATTTACAAGTTTTAAATTCTCTTACTTTAGAACATTTTGCAATATTGACTTAGCACCTGCCCCCGTCATTAATATTTCTTATACTAAACCCATTTGCAAGAAATTCAGTGTGAGATATGAGCTCTCAGCTAAAATGTCTGTGAATATTCATGCATACATTTATTCCTTCTTTACAGATAATATCCTTGATTTGCCAAAGAACTCTCCATTTATAGCAACTTTCAGCTGTAGATATGGACCTCTGACTCGTAACAGAGCTATAGCGTGATTATTAGGATAACTGAGTATTTTGTCTGTTTATGCGTTACCCAAAGTCCTGAATTCTGTGAGCTTGATACCTGACTGTTCTCAAGCATGACTTGTATAAATGCAGGCTGTAGTCCATCCGCACAACAAGGAACAGGAGTGCTTGCCCTGTTACTTACAGTTTTGATGCAAACACTGTTGACTGAATGTGAAGGCCTATTTCATTTAAGAAAAAGCACAGAAAGGGGTTTCTTTTTTAAGATGCACATAGCAGCTGACTGCTGCTAGGATTGTACTCGCACACTGAGGGGACAACATACACACAAATGTTCATTTTAATGAGAGAGAAAGTGGAGGTGGAGGCAGCTGACCTAGATGATTTTGTGAATAAAAGATATAATCTGATGCAATCATTTCATTAATACGCACATGGCACCAAATGAAAACAGAGCGTAGCAGATGGCTATGAGAGGTCTTAAATGGGTGTTTTCAGTTTAGTAGCTAACTACTTAGATTTTGTGGATTATACCAAATACTTTCAGAAAGGAAGCACTCGTCATATCAGTGTTCAAAGAAATTTCTACTGTTTTATAAAAGTAATGCTGAAAAGTCTGTCTTTTGTGGCAATAGCTAGAAAGTGCAATCACAAAATAGAAGTGGAGCAACGCATTTCACAAAAACTTCTAAAAGAAAGGCCTACTATTTTCTATAATCTGAGTAATAACTTGCAATTCTTAATTAAAAGCTCTGTCTTTGCTCCAAGTTAATGCTCATCTCTGGGGTCTCTGAAATTTTGCTACAATTGACAGAAATAGATTTTTTTTATATAACAATGAAATACAGCTATTTGCCCTGTAGTTTTCGAATCTAAACATAGCATTTCTTTATTTGCTGCAGGTATGCATCCACTACAAACAACTACAAACACAGGTCATGAAGAAAGGCCCTTGGGAAAGTACAAAAAATAAGTAGCCTTATTTTAAGATAAAATATTTGGAATAAATTGGGGGTAAATGTATACTTTCAATAGGAGATAGTATGTGAGGGATGCTTGTGTAGGATCTGGATTCTGTTTTTACATTGGTTCACCTGAGCATAGAAAATAGCAAAGTGGGGGGGACACTGTGATTTAGAGCTATCTGACAGTGGGTCTGAAACTAGCCACGCAGTCCCTGTCCCACCCCAGTCATGCCACCTGCGTTTATGGCTGCAGGGAGCCTGATGTGAGAGCCAACTGTGTTACCTCTGTTCCCAGTGTGATCAGCTCTTACTTGAAATGTGCAGCCTGAGAAATCTGGCTGCTTTCTGGACCCTTTGCAAAACCAGAGCAGAGCAAAGGGATGGATTTCTCAGAGGGGATCTGGCCTATAGCTTCTTAGAGACAGATTAATCTCAGTTTGGCATCTAAGCTGAGGAGATATACAGTCTCAATCTTCAAACCTAATCCAAGATCAACTTTGTCATATTATTTTAACATGAATTAATACTGAGGCAGTGTCATCTTTGAACATACGCAGACTCTGAAGTCTTGATTTCTTTTTGAAAAGGTTGTTTGAGCTCCTATTAGAAACAACAGAGTTTATACTGAATTTTGTCTGTAGTGGAACACTCATTTTCTTTAAATACAAAGCAAAACGAACAAAAATACTCCCCCTCCCCCCAGCATATCCTTAGATAGGGTGTGAAACTGATTTTGATTTCTTTGTATTCAGCTGACAAAATACTGAACAGGACAGGTTAAGCCCTGCTGCAAATCAATATTGCTGCTTCATTAGGAAACAGTTCTTTGTAAGCTGGGAGAGGCAAAGCTTTGACAATCATGGCTGCTTGTGAATGACATGTAGGCATGATTTTCTAATGTGAATACCATATGCAATGTAACATACATCTGCAGCATCCTTGGCAGCCTGCTGCTGTTCAAATCCTGGCTCTACCACAGGCTGACGCATTCAGGGGAATGCTGTAAAACCTAAGATGAACCTTCAGAAGTTGAAAATCTTCTATGTCAACAACTCTCTCTTACAGTCATGACTATGATCAGTCTGAGCACTCTGTGGTTCAGACAATCTGTCAGGTAAGTCCACCAGTTGCTGTTATACATGTGATTACTAATGGAAGTGCAAATAATCGCAGTTTTCATACACCTTTGAGTGTTACACTAAACCCTCTGAGAACACCACCATTGATTCTTATCAAGTCTATTCATCAGAGCTCTAATTAAGGACAGCACTTCATAGTTCTAGAAACTGTACATGTAAGTTTGTGAAAGATCAAACTCCTTTGAGCTTTCCAGTCATTTTCAATGTACGCTGGCATCATGAAAAAGACTTTCAAACTGATTTTTTTCTTTTTCCCCAAAGTCACTAAAGCCTGAAACTCAATAAATATTCCCAAGGCTAGGGCCAAACATCTTGCATGTGAATATGGTTGTGGTTGGGCATATGAGATTACTGTTAGAAAAGAGAGGTTATCTACGTAGGACTGAGATGCAACTCCTACAAGAACATGCCTGAAAGTATTTAACTTTAAACTCTATTTACATCAGAAGCTATTTTAAGTAGTGCTTACAGGCTTGTAACATTGATGATAATGTAGATTTTTCACTGATATTTTTCCTCCGTTTCCACAGCTGGGCTACCAACTTAAAGTAGAACTGTTTACACACAGCAAGCACTAAGTGACTGTTCATTAAAAGTCCAGCATTTGATTTGATCAAAATTTGGTTACTTTTTTTTTTACTGGCCATAAAAACTCAGATAAATGGCTTTTCTATCCCAATGCAAGAGAATAGCTTTCCTTTGTAGGAATTGTTATATTTGACCCTGAATGAAAAGTCTCTTCTCCTCTCTTCAGTAATTTCAACCATGGGCTTTCCCTCACTGTTTGGTCTTGCTAAATAGGATTACCATCATTAGCTTCTTGTTACATCCCCCACCGTCTCTCCTTTGACACATGCATTACTGCTCCCTTTACTGTTTTGATTTCTCTCATTTTCAGATCCTTCTCCAAACAGATGTTTTGGGATTCATATGACACAGTTAACTGTCAGGGTACTTAGCTAGATACTAGATTCCCCTTGAAAGAAAGAGAAACAACCTCTTTTTTTCAGTTATGATGTTGCAGGCAGCTGGAGATTTTACAAATGACACACAAAAAGGAAATGCAGGAAGTGTGAGAACCAGCTTTCAGGGAAAATACAATAAGATTTCAAGGAAATACAGTGATAACTCAGTCTGCCCTGTAATTCCCAACAGTGTGGGAAGGAAACAGTTCAGATTGTTGAATGCTTCTTCACAGATCCCTGATTGGAAGAGAAGAAAAATCTACCTATTTCTGTGCAGAGGTATACACTGCTCTTCTCTTATTTGATACCTTCCTAATTTAAAGATTTGGGGATCCAATCAGGCAACAGACCGAGTATCCTGTGACTCTGAGATCCATCTGCGCTCTCCAACTGAAAAGACAGCCAACCTTGGAGTGTCTAAAACACACAGATGTCCTCTACACAGATGAAGCTTAGTCCCAATATTCAGAAAACACTTAATGTCATTAACACAATCTAGAATTGTTTCACGAAAGATCTGCAAGCAAAACAAAGGACTAAACTGTTTACAGTGGTCTGAGCAGTTCTGCTATTGAAACAGTCTGACTTTACTAAGTTTGGCTGTAGGAACATTATGATCCGACCGGCTGAAATTTTTCTTATGTTGCTTTTTAATGAGATTAGTTGGGGAAAGTGAACAGCAGGTATGAAGTTGTAGTTGGTCTTTATGGAAAATTACAGAGTGCACACTAGGCTTCACCAACAGAAAGTAAAGTAGCTGATTCCAGTTGGCATCAGTGTTTTATGTGGAATTGTTTTGTAGTGCCTCTGGTTCAGTTCCTGAAAGTACACACAAAATAGAAAATAGCATTTTTAAGCACAATATAATAATTCAGGGAAATAAAATATGTAGACTGATTATAATGCAAGGATTTATCCAGAACCCTTTATTCTTGCACAGTTTATAGATGATTTGTGTGAAGGTTTGGTGCCTTTCCTAGTATGAATCCACTCTCAATCTCTGAATTCTCTGGAATAGCTATATATACATTTTATTTCTTCCCAGTGATACTTATATTGTACACATATCTATAACCAGGTGAGAATGAAAATGCAGTTTTAAGTCCAATATCTTCCAAGGGTAAGCAGTGCTAATAGGTAAGGTTATTGCTCCGTGACACCACTGTTTCGTGAGCGTCAGAAAACGCGGTCAAAGTTTGGGAGGGCAGCAACGTCTGCCAGCCCCCGGGAATTCCCGCTGGCAGCCAGGTGCTCGTAGCTGGAGGGGCCACAGTGTCGCAGCCATACCCCAAAGCAGCTTTGCAAAGCAGCATCCGAGGGGCAGCGCCTGCTCCCCGCCGGACTGCGCGGGGGCGGCCGGTCCCGGCGGCGGCGCGGCGGGCGGTGCGCGGGGCCGGGACGCGGGCGGCGGGGGGAGCCGGCGGGGCTCCCCGCGGCGCGGCGCGGCGGGGGCGGGCGCCCGGCCGGGGAGCGCGGCGCTGCCCGCTCCGGCGAGGAGACACTCGGCGGCAAAACGAGCCTCGTGCCAGCGCGGGCAGTTCTTCCTCCCGCCCTCCTTCCTCCTCCTCCTCATGTATTTATTTTTTTTCTGTGTTATTGTATTTATTTATTTATTTTCACCAGAGTAATAAAAATGAGAAAATCCTAGCGCTGCTTTTGGCTGCTCTCCACCAACCTGTCAGTGACGCAAGCGGGGACTACTTAAAGGCAGATTAGAGGAAGCAAGACATTAAAAGCCAACCTTCCTCCCTCCCCGGCGCGGGCTCCGCCGTGCCGCGCCGCGCCGCGCCACGAGCGGAGCGGGCCGGGCCGGGCCGGGAGCGGCCGCCCGGGGCCCCGAGCTCAGTCGAGCCGAGGCGAGCCGAGCCGAGGCGGGCCGGGCCAGGCCGGGCAGGGCCGGGCGTCCTCGGGAGAGCTGCCGGGCCCAGCCACCTCCCCGCCACGGGACTGCTGACGGCAGAGGGTGGTTGCTCGTTTGTTAGTTCCCTCCCCCACCCCCCAAAGGAAAAGGAGGGGGAAAAAAGGAAGAAGTGAAGAGATCCGCTGCTTGCAAAAGTCTTTGTCTCCGGATGAACAGCGATGGGGGAATGGACTATTCTAGAGAGGCTACTGGAAGCTGCTGTGCAGCAGCACTCTACTATGATAGGGAGGTAAGGGCTACGGGGGGGGGGGGGGGGTCCGGGGAGGCTCCAGGGGGCTCGCCTCCCCCGGCCGGGAGGTCTGGGGCGGTAGGGCCGGCCGGCCGGATTGCCGGCAGTGCGGGGCACCACTCCCCGGGGCTCTCTCTCTCTGTGCCTGTGCCTCTGTGCAGGATGTATGTGTGCGCGGCATAGGTCACCGAGGCGAGGGGCTCGCGTCAACACCGCCTGCCGCCCCGTCCCCGAGGAGCTGGGGGGCGGTGGGCAACCATGGGGCAGAAGTTGGCAGCGCTCCGCCGCCGTCGGGGTCCCGCCGCCGGCGCAGCCCGGTGCCGTGCATTTCCGCGCTTTCGGGGGCCCACGCGGGCCATGTGATTGCCTTTCCTCCAAAGGGAGGCGGTGCGGGCTGACCGCCGCCTGAGCTCTTTGACCGCGGATGATCCGTACGGACGCACACGAGCGCGCCGAGGCGATGCCGTGCTCGCTGCGCGCCCCGCGCTCGCCGCTGCGGGTCTTTAGCCCTTCCGCGACCGCGGCGCCCCGCGCGGCCCCGGCCCCGGCCCCGGCGCGGTCAGCACTGGACAGCTCCCGGCCGCGGGGCGGCGGCGCGCTCTGACGGGCTTCTCTGTTGCAGGATCCTGCTGACCGTGGTGGTGATCTTCAGGATACTCATTGTGGCCATTGTAGGGGAGACGGTGTACGATGACGAGCAAACTATGTTTGTGTGTAACACGCTGCAGCCAGGCTGCAATCAGGCTTGTTATGACCAGGCTTTCCCTATTTCTCATATAAGGTACTGGGTGTTCCAGATCATCATGGTGTGCACGCCCAGCCTCTGCTTCATAACATACTCTGTTCACCAGTCTGCTAAGCAGAGGGAACGGAGGTACTCCACTGTCTTCCTCACCTTGGAGAGGGACCAGGACTCAATGAAGCGTGAGGACAGTAAGAAAATCAAGAACACCATTGTCAATGGGGTGCTGCAGAACACCGAGAACTCCACCAAAGAGGCAGAACCAGACTGCTTAGAAGTGAAGGAAATCCCCAACCCTGCTATCAGAACTACAAAGTCAAAGATGAGGAGGCAAGAAGGCATTTCTCGATTTTATATCATCCAAGTGGTCTTTCGAAATGCCCTAGAGATTGGATTCTTAGTGGGACAGTATTTTCTGTATGGATTCAATGTCCCTTCCATGTACGAATGTGACAGATACCCTTGCATTAAAGAAGTAGAATGCTATGTCTCTAGACCCACTGAGAAGACTGTATTCTTGGTATTCATGTTTGCTGTCAGTGGGATTTGTGTGGTGCTCAATTTGGCAGAACTGAACCACCTGGGCTGGAGAAAGATCAAAATGGCAGTGAGAGGAGTACAGGCAAAAAGGAAATCCATATACGAAATCAGAAATAAGGACCTGCCAAGAATGAGCATGCCTAACTTTGGCAGGACTCAGTCAAGTGACTCAGCTTATGTGTGAGGCTGTGACAGAACTGAAACACTGTGCCAGGTGGAACAGACCCAGACACCATTAGAGAAAGGTACATTGCTTAGGCAAGCATTTTATCAAACCACCAAGAAAGCCATTAAGGTATTGGATCTGCACTTACTGCACTAGATGCAAAATGCAGTGCTATGTAAAAGACTGAAAAAACACCTATAAAACCATGCTTGATCTAGCCTTACAGCACAGTTACTATTCTTATTCTTTTTCTTTCTAATGACTGAGTGTATCTTTTGATGGAGCAGCTTTTTGGTCATCATTAGGATGAGACTACAGTTTGGATTGTCTGACTAATTGTTGTAAATGTGTAGAATGTTCTTATTAAAAATCTGCAAGGATACTCTATATGGGGTGGGGTGGGGTGGGGGAAACTGTTGCAATGTGCAAATGTAAGCATGTTTTAAAAGGAGGATAATTGCACTGTTAGGAACCTGACCACAGCTTGATCAGAACATCTGTGCACACCTATTTCACAGATCTCTGATATTATTTTCTTTGTCCAGATCACAGCGTTTATTCCTAGTGCATATTACTAGCTATTTTCTGACATAGTTTGTACAACAATTAGTAATGCTAAACAATAAATGCTGAATATAATTTTTTCATTTTTTTGTTTGCCTGTCCATATGCACACCAGAGACCTTAATCATCTTACACTAGTTGTGACCTACAAAATGTGTCAGTACATTTCAGTTTATTCCCTAATACGTGCACAAATAAGATGGAGCTGGTTCATGTCAGAGAAGTTATGTATTTACCTACAGTTACCTATGATGACACACATACCAAAGGAACAGAGTTCATTGCTTTTAACTGTGAATATATCATCTTCTCTCTGCTCTTATTTATATAAGTGCCATACTTGAAACATCTAACTCTGTACTTAGTCAAAAGGTTGTCTTGGGATACCAGCTGGAATAAAGTGATTTTATACTCTCCTTTGTTTATTTTATGCTATTTGTTCAGTCATTGCAATGGTGTAAAAAGCAGCTAAAATCTCTATTGATAAATAAAGTACTTGCCTTTTTTTGTAAGCCAGAGAGATTTACTCTTCTTTATTATTGAATATAGTTATAGAAACATATGAGGTTGAAATAATTGACCTATAATAATCATTCTTCAGGGTTTAAAGTGTCTTGTTGATATCCTGAACACTAAGTGACAAAACCTGGGAAATCAGGACTATCCGTTATGTCTGTATTCCTCCTTAAGCAAGCCTTCTCTGTCTTTAAAGCCTGATCCAAAGTCCGCTGATACCAACAGCCTTCTTTCTGCTGATGCTAAGGGCAACATAGTTGGCTGCCAAGGTCACTCTGGGGATAGCCAGAGTACATTTAGCTATAACTGAAACGACTGCAGCTCTTCATTGGAGAATCCAAATAGTAACTGCAGCTTTTCTGCCTTCCCACTGGTTCAAAAAAATACACAGTCATGTCCCATCAACTTAATAATAAGCCACTAAGGTGATCACAAATGAATCTCTATTAATAGTGACCATTTTAATATAGGACACTAAGTTTTACTTAAAGACCTTGTTTAATTACCACTGCAGTCAATAGAAATTATCACAATGGCAACAGTAGGAGTTGGATCAGGACTCAAAACAATAAAAGTGCTAAGTAAATGGTATCTTAAAAGCAAAGGGCCAAAATGGTGCTGGAAAATTTGAGGATACTTTATAACATGACAGGGAGGCAGGGGCTCAGACCTGGGGTTCTTGATTGTATTTTATTTTGGCCAGACAATAGATTTTACAATATTTTTGCCTGAAGATCATGCATATAAATCTTTTCCTCTTGGCTTACAGTGGATATGTTAACATTTCATTCTTGCCGTTTGCCAGCATTGTCACTTTAAAAATGTCGATTAATGCTTACATAATGTATTATCACTTTCATCTGTGGATTTTTTCCTTCCACTCTGAAACATAAAAAGACTTTGAGTTTTGTCATATTTTTCAATATTTTAAAAATCATTTTCCTTATGTCAAAAAAAGAATAGTTTTCCCAATTTGATTATAGAAACCCACAAAAATGGATTTCTCAAACGATTCTTTGCGATATAAAAGCACACTGATATTGCTAGTTGACTGCATGCTTACTGTGGAAAACTGCATGTTATTTTTAGAAGTACAACATGGCAGCTAAAATCTCTATCTGCAATATGACAAGCTTCTAAAGATTATTATTTGACACGCAAATTCAAGTCTGATTTTCATTTTGCAGAGTCCTGGGATGTTTTACAAAATCTCCTTTAGAGTAGAATTTGAAGGGAAAATTGTTGTTTGACAGTAATAAGCATTGTTTTAATATTGAAGAAATGGGAGATTGTGTGCAAAGAGCTCGATCCAATGCCAATTAAAGTTGGAGGAAAAAACTCCTACTGACTTCTTTGGGCTTTGGATCAGGTTCAGCATAATTTCCTGTTATGCAGAAGCCCTAATGTGAGTTATTTCCAGTAGCTTAAAAGAAATATTTAGTCAAAACTAGTGAAGGTGCATGTCTTGATAGCTGTAAGATATTAGTACCTTAAAATCTTGTAGATAAGATGAAGAAATGGTCTGTTTATAACAGTCAGTTTCAGTGACTCAGTTCATTCCATTGTTTCATATGGTTGCACATTTTATACTCCAGTAAGTTGGGAGTATTCAGAATTTTGTAAGAGAAATATATAAGGAAATACAAATGTTAATTTATGCAGCAGGATCAGTGATAACCTAGGCAAAGACTCATATTTTGATCAAAAGAAATGCAATCCTCAATATTTTCACTAAACAGAATATGGCTTTTCTTATTTCAGAAGAGAAGTGAAACGGTGTCAAGAGAGCAGTTGTTTTAGTCGTCCTTTTCAATTATTATTTTTCATTTCTTACCAACTATTTGTCATGAACAAGGGAAATAGTGCAAACTCTTTTTTTGTCAATGTATTATGTCAGTCATATGATTAATGCTAATGGACTGTTTGCATGAGAGCAGACTATTCATTTACAGAATAAATGCTTTAAAATTATCACAGCAATGGAAAAGTGCGTTAACTGAACAGAACTGAGTGACCATGAAGCTGAATGGAACATTACTGCCTACTTAGGCCTTGATCAATTAGAGTTTTGCCACTGATATCTATTGAAGAATCAGACATTAGCTCTAAGCATTCAGTTTACATTTGTTTCATTCATTGCATATCCTATTTTGTACTGGTAGCCAATAGTGTATCTCATGATAAATGCAAACAGAAAAATTATGATCATAATTCAAAAATTATGGAAAGCTACAGTAGAAGTTAATGTAGTATTGGTTCTGTGGAACTTTAATATCATCTTATGTAAAATAATGATGATTATTTAATTTATATGCAGCCCTTATCTTGTGCTTTTCAAACCAGTGGGAATTTCAAAAATAATTTACATAGTGCTTTTGAACCATTTTACAAGTTGTATATAAGTTGCAATGACATACTGTAGAAAGGTTTAAAAATATTTAGCAATTGCTTTTCATGATGAACACCTCATTTTGCATGGGTAAGCCGAATTGACTGTTCCTAAATTAGTTCAGCTTTATAGACCGTTGACTTTGAAGAAATATAAAGGCTTTTGTGTTTCTTAAAGAAAGTCTGCAGAATAAGCAGATCAAGTGAGATGAACAAATCAAGGAAGTGGTGAGCTTGATTTTGAGTTGTTTTGTGCTGAAGTCAGAAAGGCTCAGAAACTCCAGAGAGGGCTCAGCGCTTGTTCTGCATTATACCTAACAGGGTAGGACAGAGCTGTTGATATGTAGGACTGTAGGAAAAGAAGCGCATGAAATGTTAAGGATAAATGTGAGGAAGATTTTTTCATCCATGACTAAGGGTAGAGTCATATTTATGGTAGGGCAAGAGGATGAATAAGATGGACATTGTCCTTGCATCCTTCTGCCTTTATTTTGTTTGAATGTATATGTTCCTTCCCCCTTACTCCTTCAGAAAAATGTGTTAGAGGCTTTTGTTTGGTCTGAAAATATAGAAATGGGATTAAAAAAATGGAGGGGCATGAAGGAGAGAACAGGCATAGTTTTCTTCAGCTAGGATCTGATCTTGTTCTTTCATCAATGATGAGACTTTGTCTTTTGTGGCACCAAGTCAATTCCCAGCTAAGGAGAAACTCAGTTCCATTATTTCATGATATTAATAGGGGAGATCACCTTATTTCTGTACTGCTCACCCATTCCTGGAAATTTTGGTGTACTTTTTCCAGATGCTATATTTTATTGTAAGCTTTACAAGGTTAGTATCAACTAGTAAGCCTAAAGCCAGATTCTAAACCCAGTTCCCCCCACACTAAAACACTGATGAAATCTGTGAAGAAAAATTGCATTAGGAAGTACTTCATATTCTCTTTGTTAACTTGCATTATAGCAGTCAGTCAGGAGTATGAAGTAAGTGCAGTCAGATGATATGATGAATTCCATAGAAATGCATTAATAATAAGCCACATATATGTATATTATATATATATAAACACACACACACATATAAAACAACCACATAGTATATGTAATAACCATATAACCATATATAAAATAATATATAAAAATAATATTATATGGAAATATATGCAAGATTCTAAAGGAGTTTTATCTAAATTATATTGCTGTGTTATGGATTGAACCTCAGAGATGGATACAGAACAAGTCCTGCATCCAAAGAGACTATTAAAAACCATACACATAATCTGTGCTTGTTCTCCGCAATGTTCTGACTGGACATTTGACATGCAAAAACAGCCACAATGACCCTTTTCCTGTGAAATTCTGGGGCTATGGGCTACACGAATTGCTATAGCAAGTTTAACTGATTAGCTGTATATCATCTAAGCTACGGCCAAAGGGAGACATGCAATTCATAGCACTAAAAATCTATCACCTTTTTCTAACGGTGACAGAAGTACAAGACGAATCAGATCTCTAGCTTGTGGAAACCCACATATACAGTCACCCTATTTGATTTCCCCCCAGTCTCTCCCAGATTCAACAGAAAGTTGTGAAAGTAAGTCTATTTTCCAGTACATGGTGTGTCTGGAAAGAAGGACAGAGAAAGGTTTATTAGTACCTGGATAATAATTAATGCATTCTGAAGTGATTAAGAAGTTTGGGACCTCTGGTCTCTCTCAATGAAAGCAGAATTTTGCTGCATCTGATTTCTCTATAAATACATTTTGTGGTACATAATTAAAAATAACTATGATTTTTGAAATATTTTATGAAGTGTCTGGTGCAATCATGATCAGCTTTTTTTCAATGTTCTTCCCAAAGAAAGGTGGCAAAAATGCTGGTTGAAATTGAATCAGTCCCCATTTTTGAAAAAAATGTCATTAATTTTTAACACAATTTGAATCTGTTAACAAAATCTTTTTGGAGGAGTGCTAAAGCAAAATGTTCTTAGCATCAGTAATGCAGCATTGTCTCCCTAGAAGGTGGTTTCTTTTTCAATCGCAAGCTTTATTTGTTAAACTTACAAGCTTTTGGGCAAAATGAACATTGGGAAGGCATTTTATAACACGTTTTAGAATGGCAGGTTATGAAGAGATATAGATTAAGGAAGCAAATGGAGAATGGAGGAAAAGTAAGGATTTGTAGGTATTAAAGAAAAAACAGGTGGGCTATGGACTTACTTTTCTCTGACTATGCAGTTTAGGAATAAAAGCATGTTCAAAACACTTCCATGAGCAAATATACAAGGTTCCTTGCAGTATCTCTTATGTAATAAAAACAATTTTAGAAACTATTTAGCAAATGTTTTTCATCTTTTTCATTGAAAAGAGTAAATGCTACATTACACTGTCCAAAGCCATCATGAATACTAATGTCCCTGTGGCTACTCCTAGCCTTCAGTGAACTTAACACATCTGGAGGTGTTCTGAGTGCACCACATTCTCCATTACTGGTCTGCAATGAAAACCATACTCCCGTCAGAAAATGTGCCCCTCAGAAAACAGACTGTCATGGCTAGCAGACATACATGGGGTGATCAGATTTAAAGTTTCACATTAAAGGGTGATTGTGGTGAAAATGCGTTGTGAATAGAGTCCCTATATGGTCAGTAGAACTTAAATATAAAGCAGCTTTCACATTTGCACTGAATGCGATGTACTAAAAGTTCCGGTGTTTTGAAGAAGGTTGGCTGTCCTAGAAATTTCTTTATTTTCCCCTTTAAAAAAACCCTAAAGTCTCTTTGAGAAATGATCTTTGTGTAAGAAGGTGTGTAACTATATATATATATATATATATACACACACACATATACATCTGTAGTTTCCCAGAGAGAAGATTCCACATCTGACATCATTACATGTCCTCAAGCAAGTGTGCTTAAGCAATGTGTGGTTTATGATGCATTCAGCTATCTGTCTCCATTTTCTCATATGGAAGTGGGTATGTAACTGTAAGAGCAAGAAAATAATTTGTTGTATCTTCTATATATTTGCACTGATCTCCTAGAAGTGAAAAACTTCAGATTTCTATCTAATGAAACTATAGAGGTTTTTCAATTTATAAAGGAGACAGAAACAAATTCAAAGTGAAATCTTGAGTGTGCAATTCAGAAAAAAGATTTAACTTTTTGACATTAATTGCACAGCATCTGTGTTTTTTTTCTGCATGGTGCAAATTTTCTTGATCTTCTTAATCTTTAATTTAACATTCTGGCTATTATTTGGTTTATACCTCCAGGGATGTAAATTTTTCCTATTTTTTTTTCTTTTCTAATTATAATAATTACTTGAGATTCTAAATATATTTGCAAGTATTTCAGTTTTCAAGGAGTGTCAGCAAGCGAAGTCAGCTTTTTCACCAAATTTGCATGAGACAGAAATTATGTGTCAATGGAATTGTGTTTTTTAATTAAAAAAATGGAAGCTCGACTTCTTTCTGTAGTTGGACTTTATTTGTCACTTAATTTATCACTCCATTTTAAGAAATCAAACCTGTGTTTCTTCATGTCATTCTCTTATCAATCAAAACTCCAGATTTGCATGCAAGTGGACACTAACAATTTTGTCTACCTTCAGATAGAGAGACCTTCTATGTAGCATGCATCTCAGGCTTTGTCTCACTTTTAGATCAGAAGACAACCACGTGTGAGCAACCAAAGGAATCACAGAGCTTAGTGGGACACACCAAAAAAGAAGTGAATTTTAGAGTGACATGAGTTTTGTAAATGGCATATATTAAATGAAGTCAGTGTCTATACTTTAATCACGCACAAATGAGTGGAATCATTGTACTGCATACTCAGTCTTTCTAACAAAATGGCAATGTGACTACTGAGAAGCTTTGTTTTAAAATCATTAGTTCTTAGATTTTAAAAATGGTTGTTTAAAAAGCTCTTAACATTATGTAAAGATTTGAAAGTAATTTTGAAAATGGCCACATTTTCTTAATTTAAGTTACTGAAATACCAACAATAAATACATCTCTGTTGATAAAAGACTGCTTTGCTTGTATGCATAAACTCTTGAACTTTGCCTTGCTGACTGTATAGAGAGAATGGGCTTTAACTGTACAACCTTTATTACATTGCAGTTAGAGCATAGAAAGATAGAACATTTCTAGTACGATTAATGAATTTGGCAGCATGACTCTTATTAACATTAATGGGAGTCATGCAGCTAAATCTTAGTGTATCAAGTGGAATATATTCATCCCCTGCTGTTTACTCAACAACATGACCTTTCTACTGTAAATTAATACAGTATTTTCAACTCACTTTAAACTGGTTAAACTTTGAGGCCCTTCTGTACTCTTTCATGAAAACACATATCAGGGAGAAGCTAGCTTGTCAGCATGAGCATATGGTTATCTAAATTTAGCCTGTTTTATTGAAAAGGTGTCAATTTTGATACATTGAAACTGTCACACCATAGGAATAGCAGTTTATACTTTGCAGATATTACACATTTTATAGTGATATATTGTGCCAAACAGCTATGCAGTATTTGGAAATTTGATTCCTCCCAGTGGTGAAAAGCCTATGAATTCTTCCTCTATTTGTTCCAATGACCTTCTGCTTTGAATAAAAAAGAAATGAAAAAGTAATGCCAAGAGCATGCTCAGGAAACTTGGCTATGCTAAGGTCCCCGACCATGCTGTCTCCTTAGCAAATATGTAAGGTTCTAAAATGAAGATGTAAAAATGGAACTGTGTTTAGAACATTAATCCTAGTCAAACAGGACTTCAGATCAGAAACTTGGCATGCTATTCCACTATAAGGCTATAAGAGCTGCTATAGGACTGACTGCTACTATGAGGCTGCTGCAGTCTTATATGCAAATACTTAAATGTAATTAGTATGTGATGTGGCCACTGGTTTGAGTGCCTATCTTGAAGATGTGGTATGACTTGCATACCTACTAGAAATAGCTAAAACCCCTAACTTTTTTTTTCCAGTATCACTCTTCATGCAACTGCCCAACGTGGGGTAAAGTTAAGCATGCAGGAGATGGTGTTTTCTCCCAGTCTGTCCTAGGATAATGGACCATATTCTCACAGGAACTAAAATCACAGAACTGGCTCAAGGCTACTCAGCAGTGTAAGCAAAACTAGGGGAGGGAGAGAGTAAGAGCTGTCTTTGCCGGTTTTCTACTGCTAAGGAGATGCAGAAATTGAAAGCTGTGATTATTGCGTGCCCTTCTCTTCACCCTGTCCTCCCTTCTCAGAAGCAGCTACCACCCTGCATGAGCAGCCCTTCGCTGGCCTCAGTGGCTGTGGCGAGCTGTGCCGTCGTGCCTATTCTGTCCTGCCTGCCGGCACCTCGCAGGGCGTGCGAGGGGCCCAGCAACTGAAAGACCCGGATGGCTGATAGTTCTTGTTTGGCCTAGGATGGCTTCTCTGATCTTCAGCAAGACATCAAGCATTTTTCCTGTGCAGGACAGCTGCCTGCAATATGGAGATTTGTCTTGGGCATGATTATTCATGTGTTCAATCCATAGTGCAAAATAGGTTCCTGATAAAACACGAGGGTTATTGAATGAAATTAAGGCCTTAATTTCTCACTCACTCAGAGATACACACAACAAAGTTCTTTACTTTGGATCACTCCCTCAGAAATGCTGACTTATTACAGAACTAATACATATGTTTCAAGGAGAATTCTACCTACGGAAACGTGAGGGCTACTCCCTTCAATATCAATTAGAAATCCTCATACTTATCCAAAGAAAGAACATAGTGTCATGTGCAAAATAGAGTGAAGAGTAAAAAAATAAGGGGAACATTTCCTCAAACTTTCCTTTTAATTTTTAAACAGAAGGGAGAGTATAGATAAAAAATCTCTTCCTTCTTTACTTTTGATGAGCACAGTACACACTTGGCCCCTTGTTAATTATTTTTATACTTTTTATAACACCTCCTTCTAAGACTCAGCATACTCAGAGATCCAGGAAAATTCTATAGTGAAAATGAACAGACTTAAATACATAAATATCCTCAAATGAAAAGAGGATAAAGTTTAAAATTATTTCCAAAAAGGAAAAATGGTTGAATATATTGTGTAAAATAATTTGAACTGTTTTTTAAAAAGAATTTATCAAGAAAATTACTAAACTAGTGCCAGGAGAGACTAAATGAAAATGGCAAACATTACTGACATTAGGATGTCCTAATTCAATTTGTTTTAAATTCTCATTTTTCTTTCTTATTTTAGATGATTCAGAAAAAGGTCTGTGTATGAGCACTAGACACTTATAAATCGAAGCTCAAAAAGCTGGACTTGGTTTATAGTGCACGCAATGGCATTGCTAAGAACAATGGGTAAACTTCATAATGCAGATGATTATGTGTATAGAGCTTATAAACAGTGCTATTGCTAAAACTGATGGGTCAGAATCACTATTAGTAGGTCATCTCTGGAAGTTTCCTAGCTTTTTCCCCCCAATTCTTTTTTCACCAATTTACAGTTTTGAAACAAAAGACAGTAGGAGAGACAAAAGAGGACAAAATCCCAAAGCTCTTATAAATCATTAAAGAGTGCTATCCAGGGCCCAGTTCTATCATTGTGCACTGCCTCTGTAAATCTCATAGAGTGCTACATTTTCCTGGTGTGTGGACATGTGCAAAATCTACTTTAAACTTTTGTAAAGATTTGGGGGAGAGAATTAGGATACTGACTAAAAATTAATTAGTGTATAGCTGTGGCTTTTGGAAATTTTAACTTTCCTCTGTAAGAACTTACAGCAGAAGTACATCACAGAAAAACTTTTAAACTCTCCTCAGCTGTATACATACATGCAAGATTGTGCAGCTTTTTCCAAACTGCTGAAATTGGTTTTTAATTAACATGGTAAGCTTTGTAAAGAAGAAGCTGAGCTGTGCACATAGAGGTTTTTTTTGCTTATTTTGCAAGGGGTAGTCAGTTACTCTGTGTAACTGGGATGTCATTGCTTTCCTCAACTAAGTGAAAAAATTTTGCAATAACTTGAGTGCAAAATGACTGCACATTTCTGAAGGAATTCAGCTCTGAGCCATCTCCTGCACAGAAGTGAAGCTAAGAGCTGGGGCCAGTGACTTCTTAAACCATCTCAGCTGGCTCTTCTGCAATACCTCTCACCACCCTTACTGTAGATTCTGAGTCAGCAAGGCAACTTCTGTTCTTCAGTGGCATGTGCCAAAGTGCTTTCCTGGGTTGAGGCATCAGGCTGTATAGCCTTGATCCACAGCTGTTACTAAGGTCAACAGGAAGAGTGCCACAGCTTCTACAAAGGCAAGCTTTATTCTCAGCATTTGGAGTTTCTGTCTAATGAAAAGAGTCCATATTTTCATCTAAAGTTTTCATCTTATGGAAGAAAAATTTAACATTTTGTCTACATTACAGTGTGTTACTGACAGTACCTACGTGCTGAAAACTTGGAAACTGGAAAATTTTGACCATCTCTGATTCATACTATTACATGTATGAAGGGATAGGCCCATTTTGTTGGCTGTGATGATTTAATGATGATTTAATTCATTCATTTTATTAACTTGGTCAGTGCAATTAATAGACTGTATTTCAGTCCTTACTCCTGTATCACCATTTTTATTCATCTGTTAGATGTCTGTTGACAAGCGCAAAAGAAAACATTTCAAAGCATATACAGTACCTCTCCTAAATATTTTGTTAGAATCTCAGCAATGGTCTACTTGAATAATTTTTTACTGTGTTATTACAAGTGGCAGGTCTGAGGCTTAACTACAGCAAAAGAGACAGCAGCTCACTGCCTGTCTGCTTGTGAAGATAACGAAATTCTCATCTGCAGTATGCTCTGAACAAATATTAGGACATAAACACTTGACTGGAAAAGACTATGCAGAAATGTTTGCAGTGTAGGTTGTGTATTGTGGTCTGGATTTTGCTTCCTTTCATCAGTCTATATCTGGAATAACTCCACTGAAACTGGTAGACTCAGTCCAGACTCACATTTCCACCACGTCAAGTGAGAACAGAATCTGACACTGTTTTTACAACTAAGCAATATCATGTTGTTATGAGCACTATGGCACTTCAGACTGCTATCTTTTTTATTCTTTATTCCAGTCTTACTAGTTCTGCATGGAACTCACATACAGGTCAAAATGCCTTATATTTATTGTGAAGATTTATGATTCTATAAACTCTCTAAGTATGTTTAAGCAGCCCTTTCAACTCTTACAAAAGGCAACATTCTCAATGCTTTTTATCACTGCAGAGACATCTTAGGCCTGGACTAAGATGGACTTGCATCTGGACTATTCTTCTATAGTTGGTTAGCCATGGGCTTATTTTAAATTCATTAGGTGACTTTTAAAAAATAATGACAGAAACACTCATTAAGAAAAAGGAGTCACTCAGCCTCATGGTACAACAGAACATAATGTTAGCATATTGAGAGAAAATGTAGTCACCGTAAATTTAAGGATTATATTGTACAACCCCTTCTGCTGAATTTAGGATGTATTCTTATTTACAGTTATTCACTCACCTGACTATACTCTGGGAAAATATATACATCTCTCGAAGCCATCTCCTTCTTCTATCCCTTGCTGTCACTCATCATGAGGAACATCTGTATGCTTCAGTTATATAGGTGGGCTCAGCCACTGTTATGAGCCTAGCCATGGTGTCAGAGAACTCAGTCCAAGATATTAATGTCTTTGCTGAGTGCTGAGGCTCAATTGCCTAGGTTTAAACTAACTCAGGCAAATTAGGGACTGTATCCTCTGTGATCTGTGGGTTTTCCATGAAGCTTCGGATTTTGGTGGAGCTACATTGTCATAAAAAAGGGAATGGTGAAACAAAGCCTTTTTTTTCTGCTATTCTACTGCAAGATAAAAAAGGGGGAACATTAAAAGTCCACGATAGACTGAGAGGTCTCAAGCGAAGCGTTATGCAAAAAATACAGTATGCTACGTTACAACAGAAATTAAAATGAGCAGAAGATCAAATGTGGATGTTCATATATTAATTGCTTTTAGTCTCTTCTGTACAGTTTATTTGCTTCATTTCTGTCTTTGAATGTGTGAGAAGGTGGTTGTTTTATTCTTAAATACAGCTTTTTCACTGATCATCTTTTGATAACTTATGGGCAAGTAGCAGTCTGTGGATCACAGACAGAAAAACAATGGCAAACATAACTTACACAAGATCAGTAAAATCAGTAGCAGAGTCTAGAATAAAGCTTATAGGAAAATACAAGGCCAGTAAGTTTGTGCAAAAATCTATCTTAAAAGGTCAGTATCTCACTCTGTGGTTGTTAGCGCTCTGCTCTTAAAGATGTGTGAACCCTTATTCTTAATCTTTGGAAAGTTAGTCAAGCATCCATTTGATTGTTAGCTGATACATGAGTTACAAAGGTGAATAAAATGAACTTATTTTCTTGGCAAGGTTGAGTTAAGTGAAGTTAATGACCTAAATCACACCAATGTAAACCAAAGTCTTTTCCTGTGTGGCATTCTTGTAACAAAGTAAATGACTAAGAGGCTACCGTTAGTGTCTCTAAGCAGCTGAAAGCTGTTTGAGAAAGAAATTTGTGGGTAAACAGTTCAAAAACTTTCCTGATGCTGTTGACTAGGTTAAGCTGCTATATTAAAAACTGGTGCTCTGAATTGGTTTATTCAAGTTAAAAGAACCTGTCAGTAAATGGATTTCACACACACTTTCCCCGCTAAGTGTCTTACAATGCTGCAGAGAAAGGAGTGAACCAAAAAAAAGCTGCAGTTCTTTCAGCTTAGAGCTCCATCCTTTATGCCAAGTCAGGTGCTTATGACTCTACAAACACTCTGCAAAAATAAAGCAAGAGCTAAGAGTGAATTAAGCCTGCACATCTGTACAAGGGTGAGGAAGGGACAGGATCCATTTCTTGTGCAGGATCAGCCACAGCTGAGGATCCTCAGCTGTTCTCAGATCAGGGACTACATACAGTTCAAGGCCTGATAGCCTGAAATTGGCTCTGTAGGCAAGGAGGAGCTTTGCAGAAACTTTTGATTGGGAAGCAAGATGTTAAATTCCCTGAGGAACATATAACATTGATCATATTCTTCCTGCAGTATGAAATTTCTGAAGGCAGCTCTCTGGAACGACAGAGCTTCCTGTGGCCTTTCTGCAAGGATCCAGCACCTGGCATTGCTGAAGTTCTTACAGTTAGGGCCCAGACTCCGGTCAGAGGTACGCCAGTTTACACGTATTGCAGGTCTGATCACTATCTACAACCCAGGACAAGAAGAAAGGGTCAGAGTCTCAGTTCATTAATAGGCTCTAATTCTTTAAATCCAACCATGAGATGCTTATAAGACAGTAACGTGTAACTTATCAGCTATCCTGGGCAAAAAAAGTTGAACAGAAGTGAATCTTATTATGCAAAAAACTTGAAGGTGAAAGAACTGGGGATTCCAAAAATATTCTCCATATGGAGTGCTGTGACACCTGAGGAAACTTGATATCAGGGAGAAAAGTGAGATATTCATCTAACTGCAGCCTTCTAACTTCCAAAAAATGATTTAATTCAGTAGAATACCATTTACCATTCTTACAGGTCCACTTTTTTAACCACAAAATAAAATTCTGATTTGAGTTCTTAGGGAGGAATAGATTGTATTCTTAAACTTGCTATCTTTATTTTCACAGAAAATGGAAGTACATATGAACTTGTATTGATTCCTAGATCAAAAATGGGAAAACAGAAGTTTTGTGAAAAAATGCAGTCAATGATTTTTATTCAATAGTGTGAAAATCAGTTTTTGTTTTTGAAAGCAACTATTCATTCAATTGAATATAGAGCCTTTCCCTGACATAATTTTTCTATTTGTTTAGGATGCAGATTCCAGGTATTTGTTTACATCTCTGTTTGAAAGAAATTCCAGCCTTCCTCCATGAGTAACAAACTCTTCAGCCTAGTTCATTCCACTAACCAGTTCCCTTAATTTATATATTTGCTTTTAGAAAATGAAAACCTTGTAACTGATCTGCTTGTATTTATTCTTCCACTTAACTGAAACTGATTGTTGCATGATGTCTTGGTGCAAGGTTAATTTCTATGACCAGCTCTGCTCTAATGGTTTTGAAACTTAACAAAGAGAGTGAAGAATAATTATCACTTTTTGTCACTTTCTTGACTATTTAGTGACTATAACATACAAACACATCTATATGATTTGTGCTGTTACTTTCCCACTCTGTGTTTGTGAAGCAAATATTTCTGGCTTGTCTATGTGATGCAAGTATGAAGTTTATGCCTGTCTCTTGCCAAACATGAGCCTGTAAATTCATAACACACCCTTATTCTGCCAGAATCTCTTCTAGTAGCACTTGCTAAACCCAACAATTCTATTTTATATCTGTGTAATCACCCTCATTTCTTTACAATGTTGCTCTTACCTCTATTTCTGTCTCTCAACCAGCGCGTGCCATTCAATACTGCTGTTCAAGTCATGTTCTTTAAACTACCTGGCTTCATTTTCTATACAACTAACAGCATCTGCTTGTGACAAAATCATGAATATTATTAGAACATCATGGGACATTCAAATAATGTGGTCTTGGTTTTAAGATAACCAGGGAGTCCTACTTTTCACTTGAAGCTAGAATTTGACATAGGATACAAACCTGTTCACTAAGACTAAAATGCTCTATGACATGAGCACCTAAGGTCAGACCAGAAAAAATTCCTTCTTTCTTGAGCTGACTGGAAGATTATCTTGTCCTCTTTAACAGGAAAATTTTATGGATGTTCTTTATAGCTCATTTGACAAAAATCTGCCCTGAACTGATTTAAATACCTGTTTCACTTTATTATTAATGGCAAAAGACATGGCAGAAAACTGTGAGGGAAAGAATAGACGGAACAGGCTATGAAGCAGTAGAAATGCTGTATTGCAGGAATAAATAAAGTGAAGAATGTGAATACCTATCTTTAACATTTATATAAAATTAATTCTATATAAAAATAATTAGATCATGCTGGTATAAAAACAGAAAAATGGAAGGCATTGCTCTTATACATACATATATATATTACTTATTACATTAAAATTAATTGTCATTCATATCTGATTATTCTAACATTTGCACCTGTACAAACCTATTGACTTCCTGTTGGTTATCTGTGTGTATCTTAGTGTAGAATTTGGTCCAATGACTTCATCTGCTGTCACATAAAGTAACCAAATTATTTGATTGGAAAATCCACAGGGAGAAAAGTGCATATATCTGTATGAATTAATCTGATTAAAGTACTGCAAGATGGGATTTAATGATTAAATACACTCTGTTCTCTGGTAAAAACAGGTACCAGATGGTATGCATAGCAAAATATATTTGCTCTATACCTGTGGGTTTTGAAGCAAAATACAACCTTCCTAGCAGCTGGCATACCACTTCAGGACATCTGAAAGTGCACAAAGTGGACATATATTATCAGATTACTGAATGCTATTTTGAGTAGATTTCATCTGAAATCTTATATAGATAGTGGCATGAAACAATTAGGAACATCTATAACATACCAAAAAATATTATTTCCAAACATCATTTTATATATAATTTGTAGATTTGCTGGCTGTGCAAAAACTTTCTTAGAATAGTTACGAATGTCATAGCTTATTCTGTAGTTTCCATTGCTAGAAAGAAAAAAGTATACTGAGAGTCATCTAAAAAAGTGTTGACATGCTGGCTTATGTATAAATAATAAATACTTTTGTATTATCTCCTAAGGGAGCTGTCGAAAAAAGAGATCCAACTAATATCTTTTTTTTTTTCAGTATGGCTGACATACAGAACATTATGGTTCCAGTCCAACACAGCTTGTGCATAATTCTATATGCATCAGTAACTCTATTACCTTATGGAACTGCATATATACATAAAGTTATGTTTGCATTATTGGGGGAGGTATGTTTACAGTGCAGAAGCTGTAGTAGGAATAGCATAGTGACAATAAGCCTAACATCCTCCTTGAGCTACTTAAGGATTTTAACATGGCTAAACTGCTCTTAAACCTCAAGCTAGCACAAGTATCTCCCCAAAGCTCTTTAGAGTGCCACAAGTAAATACATTTTTTTATTTCCAAACCCGTCAGTTCTGCGGGATGTTGAATGCCTGCTTTAAAGTTCCTAAAGTAACCAGATTCCACCGTACACAGAATAACATGGTTGTAATCATGTGATCTTATGGGTTGTCATTTTTCATATCTAACATCTGCCTGAAATGTCTATGTTCTTTTTCCTTTAAATTGGATGAGGCATTTCTTCTGAATTAGGAAAGTAGGAAGAATACACTTTTCTTCTCTAGTACCTGAGCTGGCCTATTAGGCTGCCTGGTTAAATGTTCTGTATCCAGAAGCATTGGAGGAGTAATTGGGCTGGTATCCACACTGGGCTGCCTCCTATTCCTCAGTTCAAATGAACAGTAGAGGAGCCAGAATCTAAGGTTTTGTGGACAAAACTCTGCAGTATTTCTAACACCATATCATCAGCCCAGGGGAACTGACGGAATCTCTTCCTACGCCTGGTGTATCATATAAATTCCCACCCAACAGCCTTGATCTCCATTCAGATTGCTTGCAATCTGGTGGCAGATTATAGTTTGAATACTCGCTGAGGAGCCTGACGAGGTCTGACAGAAACATTTGGCTAGAATAGCCTCTGTCTTTATCACATAAAAGTATCTTAGGTGTTCTGATAAAATGGCTGAGATATCATCATGTTTTCTTATCTTCAGGCTTTGAAAATAATGTGGAAAAACTCTGAAGGAAAATCACCTGACTATGTGTATATATATATAAAGCTGATCAAATACTTAAATGACAGGCTGAATAGGGACACTTTCCTAAAAGTGTGGGTAAATACTTTGCCGTAGTGGAGCCTAGGAGTCTGGATATTTACTTACCTAGTTTTATTAAGCTTAATAGAAGCCGAAGGTTACAATTGTTTGATTTGTCAGTTTTATTCAATGGAAATTTTTTTGGGGGGGTGACATTAATATCTACAAGAATTGATGCTTTGTGGCAACATTTTCCACATGTTCAGTGTGAAAAATCAAAAGCCTGAAAAAAAATATCAGGTTTGGGTATGCATTTCTCAGAACCCTAAATATTACTCAGACTAGCTGAATTTCCCTTCTCTGCCACCAGTTATTTTTCTTTAATTAAAATTATTTTTGATGAGGAAAAAAACCCTATATTGCAGAAGTTTTTCCCTCTCTCATATTCTCAGGGGCTGACACTGCCTGAGCAGCTTTGTTGACAGCACCTGTGCCAGATATTACAACAATACCCGCATTTCGAAGAATGACCATCCAACATTTGCAATAAATCAATGAATTGACATGCCATTCTCAACTGAATAATAATATTTTAGTTTAGCACAGAACTTAATGAATGCATGAGTAAATGTTGCACTAAATAACAATATTTTCCTGATTCAGAATTCAAGGGAAGCTGCAGTCTTTCCATTTTCTTTATATCAGTAGATAAAATTAGATAGCAGAAATTCACTACTTCCTCATCGCCAGTCTTTCTACATCTGAAAAATAGTCTGTAGCAGTTTTGACATTTTTACAGTTAAAATCAAGGATGTTCAGTCTGAAGCCTGATTCTGCTGAGTTCAGTTATTTAAATTCTAGTCTTGTTTCATTTTACTGTAAAACCAGAGGGAGTGACACGAACATTTTCTGTCCTTCATCACAGCTGGGAGAACAGGCATTGTCAGCTGCAGCACGCTGTCGATCTGGAAACCTGTCATTCTGCTGAGAAAAAGTTTATGGGCTAACCTTGCCATTTCTGGGGGGCAGGTGGGCTTGTGGGCCAGAGGGCTGGCTAGC
Organism: Apteryx mantelli; assembly: GCF_036417845.1. NCBI lineage: Eukaryota > Metazoa > Chordata > Aves > Apterygiformes > Apterygidae > Apteryx > Apteryx mantelli. Next base: position 56,784,991 of record NC_089981.1, read on the forward strand.
TGAAGCATTGTGCATTCGTTTGCTGTGAGACATTTTAAAGGCTTATTACATTGCTTATTCAAGCAAGTCATGTAAATAATTAACAAAAAGGGACTGGTGGATGAGGGCATGGGCAGGTCAGTAGACGGAGTTCTTTTTCTTTCTGAGCAAGCAGTAAAAGCCCAGTGGGGCGCAGAGAGGCGCTCTGAATCTTATTCTCTGTTCCTCTTTAAAGTCTCCTATCTTTCTCCTGTCTCAGTGAGGGAATGCTGCTTACATACCCACGCCAGCACCCTAACCAGGTCAGTTGCTTGTTTGAGATATCGGCATGTCTGAATTGGACCCTCAGGATATATATCCTGATCCTGGCCTCAGTGGGGTACTAGTGCCTCTCAAATGCTCTTGTGTCTGTTCCCATTTGAGGAGTTTGAGAGGTACTAAGATTATCTGGTATTGCAAGATGTACTGTTTCCTCCAAATCGTGAGGAGACCTGCGGCCTTGCAGGCATATGGCAGATCTCATCTGATGACCGCTTGTGACTGAAGAAGGGCAATTGAAGAGGAAATGGCAATCTCAACTGAAATGTATATACTCTCTGGGTGAAAAATTTCTTTGGCAAGGCAATGCTAACTTCTCAAACTGTTCTAACTTGTTCATTGCAATTGCGAGATCATAGTGTGGGATTCATTACATCTATGTTTTATTGTTATCTGGAAAAAAATTAGTTTAATAACACAAAATCAGTATTATTAACACAGGTAAATTAAAAACAGTCCGGTGGGTTAATGTTAGAGAATATCAGGGCAGTCTCGTAAAAGACTGATTGTTACCCTCAGCCTGCTTAAATATCCTGGCCTATTTTTGAGGACTATGTAATCTCTGTCCTTACACTTCATCTCAGTGTAAACAATAAGGATGCAGTACTTAACTACTGAGCTAATGCACTCCTAGAAGACCAAAGAATGACAGGCATATTTGATACGTTAGGCTTCCCACATCTTCAGTGGTTGAAAAAGGAGAAACCTTTAAATGTTATCCCAATCTCTTCTTCTGGACAGAAATAATCTGGTGCTTCTGTGAATTATTAATAATTAATGACACATGCACATTTATTGGGAAATTCCCACTTCATCCATTATCTAAAAGACATAAAAATATTCTGAAACAAGAGTACACTAATGTAGATTTGGGGAAATTCTGCTTCTTTGTAATAAGGATAGCAAGATTAAGTGCAGAGATATGGGTTTAGTGGTCCTTACAAGAAGAGGTACCCTGTCAGCCTGTTTTAATGAATTGGATTAAGTCACCCTTTTTAATGAACTGGATTTTCAAGGTAGATAATTTCTTCCAGGAAAAGTATCATACCTAAAATGAGCAACAACAATGGCAAACTTTAATGAAAAGTTTATAGTGGAAGCAGAACTTAAAGAACACTTTACAATTAAGGCTCTCCAGGTCTAACATATGAAGGATGAACTTATCATTTGAATAGCTCAGTTTAGAGATGTAAGAAGAATATCCAGACTTTTCAGGATTTATCAACTTTCCTCCTATAATCCTGAAAGCTGAGTTGAAAATTATTATTCAGCTTCCTCTTTATTCCAGTTATTCTCCATATGTGAGAAGAAAAGCCATATACTGAAGCTTGAAGAGCTTTTTTTGAGCTCTCTAGTGTGAGGAAGTACAGGCTCCACTTGTTCACTCTCTCCACACTTTACTACATCCCTCTGTGGGAGGAGGTAGTGATTCTTTCAGATCTTAATAGATTTGTGATAATTTTCCTCTATTTTCCAATTCCCTTCCCTGACCATCTTTTCCCTAACTGGGCAACTGAGGTATATCAAAAGATACACTTCTATGTCTGTAAATGCCCCTGAAACCTTATTTAGGATAGAATAAATTTTGCCTTTTTGGTAATTATTTTTGCTCTTCCCCCATGCCAGTATCAGGCATGGAAAAGGAGGTCTTCAATCTCTGCATTAGCTTTTTAATAGCACCTCCATGAATCTATTTCTCTTCCCTCAACAGCTGAAGTTATGAAGCAACTCAACTAAAGACATTCTTCAAATTATAGGAAAATAGGAAGTATTCTGAGAATAGTAGAAATTCTTTTCTGTGAAAAGAGCTTCCCTTGGAGTGTAGCAGCAGTCAGATGTCTGAGACATAGAAGGTTCAGATAGCTTGAAAGTATTTTGTATTTATATATTTCAGTGTAGCAAGAACTGAGATACTTTTCCAGCCCATGTGAAAAAATGCAAAGTTTTCAAAGCAATCAATCTGTCATCATTCTGAATTTAGCATCTACACTTGAAACCATAAAACCAAGCTCTTTGCATGCATCCAAAGCTTATGAAAATCACTGACTTCAAGGTTGGAAGAGGATATATAACATAATAAAGAATAAAGCAGGAAGAAAATTGCTACTAATGCTGCTCCTCAAGGTAGGAAGAAATTCCAAATCATGAAAATGAGATTCCAATTGTGATTTCATGAAAGGCTATGGATTGTAGAGGTTATGGATTATAGACTGCACATCAGCAGCAGGTATATTGGGGTCTTCAGCTTAGAGCAACTAGTATAAAGAACAAGAGAAAGAAGATAGAAACTGGAGTTTCTACATGTGAATGACATTACCAGATTGCTTAAAGTCACATAGTCAAAATCTGCTTAATCTTTAAGTAGCCAAAACATTAAGAAATTGAATGTTGATGAAATACAAGAGGCTGTCTGTAGACAGAGATGTTTCCATTCTTCCTTTTCATAATGCTTTAAAGAAAGCAATGACTAAAAATTTTTTATTTTTTTAATATTTTGTTGTATTATAATTTAATATTTCTGTTTTAATATTTACCATTGAGAAATAATCTGAGAGGCTAAGCTGAATACAGTAAATTAATCAGAAAGCAAAAGGGCAAGGAGTACATAAAATCCAGGCTCAGCATAACAGATAGTCTAGAGACAAAAAGAGGGCGACATAAGCTTCTTAAAATCCCTGGATTACACAATATTTTTTTTTCTTTGAAAAAAATGCTGATTCACAAAAGCAAGAACATATTAAATCTCTTCTATAGTTTAAAATTATCTTATGTGGTATTTGACAATTTCAACTAACTCTTAAAATCTCTTTATGAACCATCCTGACTGAAACAGATGGATGTGTAATTCAAATAATGAGCTGGATCCCCTTCCTGTAGCAGTCAGTTATATAGGTTTTTTTTCCACTATGGTCTTCAAGAGACTAAGATCTATATATATAGATTACCTGAAATGACCTTGCTTAGGCAGTGTCAGAGCCAAAATGGAACAGTGGGATATGTATCTTGCTGCATTTTTAAAAGCACAAACTGATAGTTTAAGAACTATTGTATCTGACAGCATTAGCACTTAAATTGTTCCCAGTGCCTATCGCTCTGAGCTTTTGATGTGATAATTCCTCTAGGTAAACCGCCTAGAGATGTCTGATGTCTGAACCTGAGTGCCTCACAAAGAATTCTATCAGCATCAGTGGCATTTTGCTGAGAAAATAACAAGAGTGAGAGAATGCAAGTGCATTTCATTCGCATTAAATGACAATCTTTAAATGGTGAGAACTCATGGTGAAGATTTAATTTGCATCTAGCACTGAACGTGAAATCATCTAGGGACCTGCCAAGTGGTGTGTATGCAGTGTTCATCAAAGGTACTACACAGGAACTCCTCTTCCTCTGCATTTGTCTACACACACTGAAATATACCTGGGACAGGACCAGGTAAGCACCCTTACTTGTAATAGCATTTGACTGAGTGCAGTAGAAATTTCCTTGGCTCTGCAGCAAAGTATCAGTGACAAAAACTCTATAGTCATCCTAGGATCTGAATATCTCATTAACAAGTGCAGCAAACTTGCTAACATTGGATAGGGGCCACCTTGCTGCTCATACACATTAGGCTCACCAGGAATCATCAGGAAAAAAAAGTGCTTCTTGCCTTTGACTTGCACAGCTCTGTCAAGGGTGTGATTGATTTAGCTAGTGGGATACGTAAACCCCAGAAAGCCCCATAAGGCTATGCAGCAGGCTGGATTTTGTCAGGAAACAGCTTACCTATGCCTCAAAGGTGAAGCTCTTGCACACTGCAGAGCAGTCAAAAGGTCAGGAACAAAGTCATTTCTGTTCTGTTCTGCTTTATAAGATCTGCTAGAATATGAATATAAACATTAATTATATGTAGATGTGGTCATAATGATGTGGAACTGAAGAATGAGAGGGAGCTGAAACCTAGATCTGCAGTTAAAAACAAACAAACAAACTTTAAGCTCTTCTTCTCCAAAGAGATGGGATATAATACTTTACAGTTCATAACCTGATGAGTTTACATGTTTTATTTTCTTCATAAAGAGACATGGAAAGCCTCTTGAATTCTTCTTAGGTGATATCTGTGAAATAACTTGTTCATATAACTTCCACTTTTGAAATAGTTCACCCTGTATGAAGTATTCAAATGTATTGCTTTGATTAAACAAAGATACTGTTATGCATATAAACGCAATTAACAACTGTATTTGTGCATTCTGCAAATACTATCATTTCTTGCGTGTACATGTGTTCCAAAGAATAATTACTGAAAGTGGTAACAAAAGTACTGCAAATAACACGGAAATATTTCTGCTCATCTTGACTTTGGAATAAGAGGTTTAACTTTCATTTTTTGGCTTACTGGAGGGCCATTCCTCTTCTGTCTTGGTGGGCTATTATTTTTCCCTCTTGCAGGGCAGCTGGCACTTCTAGAGCACTGTAAGTCTTCCAATCAGCTTTAAGTTGTAAGCGTTTGTCACATTGCAGAGTGAGACCTGGGATATCTCAGACGGGGCATCCAGAAATGGAAAAACAGTCTGTACTTACCCATGGAAAAAGCGGGTTAAGAGAAATAAATAAGCTTTCATCAGCTGTATATCTGTCCCTTGCTCCTCCCACTGCCTGGGGAAGGGTAGATTCACATCCCAGTCTTCCTAAGGCAGTACAGGTCTATCTTCTGTGAGTGGTAGATTTGATTTACCTAAAGGAAAGTCACTTGAAGGAGACCCCCTTCAGCCCTCCCTACTCCACCGGCTCTGTGCTCTGGAGAAGGACAAAAAGTTTCATGTAGTAGCAAATAGGAACTTTGAGGGGGCTTTAAAAGAATGGCATACAGGAGGATACAAAATCTTGCTCCTGCTAGTTTTGAAATACTTGTTTTGAAGTACAAGTTAACTAAACTCTAACTGTTCTTAGTTAGCATTTAGTAATTAATACAGCAACCAGTGGGAAAAGCAGAGCTTCAGATTTTGTTTTGCTTGGTTTACAGTAAACTATATGTACTAAAATAACTTCTCTGTTCTGTTCTGGTTCTAACAACCTATTTGCTTATCCTAGAGCAGACCGAGACTTATATACTAAATATGTGAACCTTTCATGCTCTCTACCAGATGGATGAACTTATGTAGTAGGTATGTGCAGTAGAATGTATTTGAGTGGTTAGGTATTATAGATGGCCGTTTATACAGAAATTGTGTGCCTAGAATTACTTTGAACCTGGTTCAGTGGCCACAGGGCTGATGCTGATTAGATAGGAAGCGACAAAAATCCAAACTTTTTCACCAGCATCTTTCTTGAGAAGAATATAGTGTGGCAGGAGGGATGACATTTTCTCATAATTTCATCACCACTCTAACCCTCCTTTCAGTTGCATACATCATCTGTGCTTAAGGACTGGATTTCTCATATGCTGATAATGACACTTTCAGGTTTCTTTTAGCTTGGATGAAGTGCAATTGCTCCCACAGTGACATGAAACTTGGTTATGTGCCACATTCCTTTTGCAGCTGTATAAAATAAGTAAAACAGCACAGATGTATGCATGTCTTATTATGGTAGACTTTTTGCCTAACAATAGATGTTTCCTTAGTAGCAGGTAAAACAAAAGTTTCATTGACATAATTGCTTATGCTCATTTATGTTAAGTGGTGTAACCGAGGTCTGCTGGGGGCTGAGCTATGTAAATGTTAAATAGATCACAAGTCTTATGCACTCTCCAAGACACTGAACTACTTATATAGACATAGATAGAATATAGATAGAATAGAATATAGAATATATATACCCATTTTGGTAGTTTAGGCTGTAAGGCTCCAAAAGTCAACCTGTTGCGGCTAAAGGAATCACCAGTCATGGCAGAGATAATTAAATGCATGTAGAAGAAACAAGAATTGGACCTTTGATCAAATAGTTGTATTTTTTTTAACAATTCAAAATAAAAATCCTTTCAGAATGATTTCTTTTGCTACTGTCTAGACTTTTGGGTTTGTCAGAAGCAGAAAAGAGGAATGCATCCTAATTCCACCACCATCTTTCTTTGTGAGCCTGCAAAAGTCACGCATTTTAGAGCTTAAGGCATCATCATAAGTTCAGTCACTGAGTTCAGCGAGGTTAACCATAAAATGTAGCTAACTGCTTTCTGCTTATTCTTCATTGTTCCATACCTAGGCATTGTCTGGGATCTCCTAGAACAGGATTGAAGTATTTGGACTAGATTTGGTGCTTTACAGTCACCTTATCCTCAATTGACCCCTTCAGTTCACAGGGCTTGAATTACCATTTCTAAGCAAATGATTCACAAACCTCTGCCCTCTGTCCAGTCTCATAGATGCAACTGTCTCTGACATCCCTTAAGAAGCTGTTGGTTTTATTTTTTCCACTTTCTTTCCCCTCTCATAGGCAAGAATTCCATGCATGTAAAAGAATATTCTCCTGACACCTCTTTGCCTTCCTTGCTCAGGATTGTGCTATTCTCGCTTTTAAGACATCACAGCTAGATTCTAGATGTCAAAAGGAATATTGCAAACATTTGAAAAATAATTTTGCCTTGGAACTACTTTTATTTTTTGTAAACACTTTTCATGCCTAGAAATTCCTCAGATATTCTAGATATTCCTCAGAATAGAGTTTTTCCTAAACTGAAATAAAATATTTTTTTTTAAATGAGAAAATGCTACTCTTGAAAGCATGTTTCCCTTAGTCCTGAGGGTTTTTGAAAATGGATGGTGCAGAGTTTTCCCATTCTAGTCTGGGAAACTTAAGAATGGTAAGTGAAATAAATAAGGAAACGCTTATTTATAGACAACAATAAAAATAAAAATAAAAAATGAATATTTTCTCTAATTGAAATTTATTATTTAGTAATTTTGACAACACATTAAAGGCATTAAGTGAAAAAGCAGCACATTTAAGCCAAGCAAATGAAGTACTAGTTTGCACAGCTCTCAATGAAACTGTAGAACTTCTTGCTATGAAATGTTTTTAACACCTCATGTAAAACAGCTTAATTTGACAGGGTTATGGAAGAAAATTTGATTGGAGCTTTGAACACAATAATCTTGGTGTAACCTCTGGTTCTGAATGTCTTTAAACTGCAAGCTGCTTGAAGTTGAGAGGATATGCTGGGGAACTACAGCTCTCATATTCGTGCCCTGTACATCTGGTAAAGGACATGTGTGGGCCAAAAGAGTTTTGTTTTAGGGTAATACAATTATTTTATTAAGAACTATCATTTATATATATGTGCATATGTGCATGCATATATGCATATATATGTATGTGTATATATATATATATATATATAAAACCGTGTTCCAATAAAATATTTTGTAGTGCAAAACAGCATAAACATAGTTTCCCATTTTTCCATTCCCTTCACTCCTATTATGGCCTTTGTGCAAGATTCAGTCTCTGTCAGACTACTGCTGCCTCCTATGCTCTAAACTACCTGATGCTTTAAACTACCTGATACAGTAATAAGACTTGCCCTTCTCTTTTTAAGTATTCCCAGTTCCTTGGCATTCTAATTCCACTTCTTTCAATACCCCATTCTGCAAGTGTCTCCACTCCATATGGCCATCTGCTCCTAGAGTTACTTTTAAGTCCAAGACTTACATCTGTCAAATAATTGTCTACATCTTTGAAATTTTAGCATTGAAGTAAATTCCCTCCAGTTATTGAGAAGAGGAAGAGAAAGAAAGTGAGACAGAGCTGAAACAACCTTATATAGTGTAAACTGCTCTTCAGAGCCAGCACACAACCTTGGCTTTCTGCTGGGCCATGACTATGACATAAAATTGAGCTCTTGCTCCAGGACATAACTCGACTTCAGCAACAAAAGTGGAGTTTATGCTACATCAGAGGAACAACATCTGCCACATCTTTAGAAAGAAGTGTGGAATATACTTGGCTTCATCATCAGTTCATCCTGTAGCTTGTTCGTGTTCTCTGCTCTTGCTGAAAGTCAAAAGAAGAATTAAAAGATGCCCATTAAAGTTCTTGTACTTTCTGGCTGTATCTATACTGATAGATTACATACCTTCAAACATCTGCTGGCAAATGAAGCCAACACTGTAGACAGGTCTTTGCATTTTTCAAATTAGGGTGGCTACAAGCTAAGTGACTACTGGAACTGATACCTGGAGAGTTCAGCCCCTGCACAATTCCAGATTAACAGCACAATGGCTATCTAGTACAGCAAATAGTATTATTTCTTAGCCTGACTTCCTGAAGAGGCTAAGCTTATACAATCAACCTGTCTGTCTGTCTAGCCGTCCATCTCTCACCTAATAGTTTTTGAGCACCACTGGTGATTTCAAATAAATCTGAAAGATAAGTAAATCTCAAATTAAGCTCCTAGAAATTTTGAAAAAATTGATAGTGGGGAGGGGGAGTAAGCGAGAGGGCAAGACTTAGTAAGACCACTCACTGAAGAAGAGTTCAGTTGTTTTACTCTCTATTTAAGAGCAACTCCATGGCCACTCAGCATAAATGTAGCAACTAACTAGGAACAGCTCATTCTGTTTCTCACCCAGTGGGGGTGTCAAAGGGATATGGAAGGAGCTGTATGAGGCAAGGGGCAGGGAGACAGATAGGGATAAAAGTTACAAATCTGTTGGAAACAAGGCTTCCTCAGTTCTGCTGGCCCTGGGGCAAATTTGTCTCTCCTGCTTTTTAGCTTCTTTTCTTTCCTAAGAAAAGGTTTATTTCTGTGCCTTGTTTCTCTTTCTTACAATTTTAGGTGCCAAGTTTTCATGTGTCAGTAACTATTTCAGTCATCAGAGATTGCATGCAGACATTTTCATTCTGGCTGGTATCTCTAATATATCTGTAGCTACAAATAGAGATAACATTCATATGATAACACAGCGTAATAATCAGTGTGATCCTGCACTGCATGCAGCTGCTGTCATGATTCTTAGCTGTAAACAAATGACACTATATTTCTTGAGGACACAAGATGGTGTCTTAAGCTATTATTATTTATTGATTTAAAGTGAATCCTTAAGAAATATCAAGAAGTTTTGTGATGGATAATGGACACACTGCAGATAATGCAAATGAATGGAAATTCAAATAGATGAAATAAAGACACAGTCTGATCCAGTTTATGAAAGAACAAGAAGAATGAATGGTATTAAATTCACTCAGTAAGAAATTTATTCAAACTGGAGACAAACACAGAGATGAGACAAATGTATAAAGGATCAGTGGGGCAAGTGTTTCAGAACATACAAAAGTATAGCTGCAATGATTTAGTAAAAGTGGTATTAGTGATAACACTGACAGTAATGTAGCAGCAAGGAGTCCTTGCTAGGAGCAGGACCTAGAGTTTTACATCATGTTGAATCACAGAATGCAAAGACTAGCTGTCTCAAAACCTTGTGATTTTGCATAAGAGCAAAACACAGCAGTGGATACTGAGGTTTTGCTATAGGAAAAGAAACAGCATTGACTGAATAATGGGCAAGAAGGCTCCACGGAGACAAAGTGCCAGAGCACTCACCCATGCTGCAGTGTTCCTGGGGCCAGCACCCTGGCACTATAAAATCGCAGGAACTGGGATGCCCTTACCTGGCTTGAGAGTTTAACTCATCTGTGTATTAATTTTACAATGGAAGATAAAGATCACTGCAGAGGACAACAGTGATTTTGAGAGGATGCAGGGACAGTTTCTTCACTCTATCCAGAACAAATCATACAGTCATTCTCTTTGGCTTAGAACAAGGTAAAATGCCTCTTAAATGCATTAGTATTTTCACAAATTGTCTGCCTTTGATTATAGAAAAGGTGATTGGGTCTTAGGATACAATTTTTTAAATTGCTTTAGGTGTTTTCAGGAGCTTTCAGGGAGGACAAGGAACTCAGACCTTTTCCAAGATTAGATTGAAGACTTGTATATGTGGCTAGAAAGCAAGATATGTCACAACAGATATACCTGACATACCTCTTAGTTTGATCTGAATGTATTTCTGCAGTTAGCTTATCAGCAGGGGAAAAAGCTACTCTAAGCCAAAAAAAAATCCCACTTATGGATGTCAGATTCTGCATAGGCAGTAATGAATGACCTTATTTTCAGGAATACAGAAACCGTAAAATCCTGTGCAATTTTAGCTCTCAGAATAGGGCTGCTAAGTGTTGCTATATTAGAGAGGGTGCATGTTGTGGTCACTGTCATCCATTGCCTGACTGGACCTTGGAAGAGAAGCAACAGCTTGAACATGTAGTCAAATACCGCTGAGCTTAGTAGCTGTTCAGTAAATGACTGGGAAGGAAATTGATTTTAAGACAAGGATTTTCAATGTATGTAACAGTTTCCATGATGATTGGTAAATATGCTTCTCCTCATCTGCTCTGAAGGAATGGCTGGCATGGCATTTTCTATGCGTTTTGCCACAGCAACCCACAGTAGCAGCTGAAAGCTGCAAATCTTGGCTCTGTTAAGCAGTCCACTGGAATCCATGCAGTTGCTGAATGCCTTTTTTTAAGCTACCCTGGGCAGCCTGGCCCAGTGTATTGATAGCAAGTGGAAAAATCATTTCTCTTTTCTCATCTCCAAACATGAGAACCCTGTTCAAGAGGAACAAAAAGGTGGCATATCACTTCTTTTATTTTAAAGGATTAGCTCCTCAGCATAGATAACCAGCTGATTCCTAGACTGGATCTGTTAAAATATAGCAAGCTATGGCCAAAAGTACTGGGCCACTAGGATTTCTGTCTCCATACTGCAAAGGCAGTCTCTCCACCCTCACAATAAAATTTTGTATATTTTTAACCACTTTGCAGCTGCTGTCGTCATGAATATCTCTCAGTTGCTGTTTAGAGTCACATTTGCTGATAAGCATCTTCAGCATATCTGTATTCAAGGAGGAGAAGCAGTGTTAGACTCATGAGAAGCCTAAGTAGAAAGTAAGGCATGAGCCTCACCTTCCTATCACCCACACAGTGAATAATTTGGATTTCTTCGTAACTTAACCCAGTGGGACACAGCCGTGGACTGGGCTTGGGGCTCAGACTTGTTGCTTTTTTTCCAGCACCTGCTCTGCCCAGGAGGATGCTTCTCTTTTCATTGTCAGTAGGCAGTGAGATTGGAATGGCATGACAGCTGGATTTATTTATTAGTAGCTTACAACCCAGGTTTTGAGTCAAAACAAACAAAATCTCAGCCCAAACTGTTGAGTTCTGCCTGATTTTGACTGAGATATTATATATTAGCTTGGCCTTGTTGAAAGGCGAAAAAAGTCATATTAAACTTCAAGCACCTTATGCTGAGGTCTGAATCTGTAATACCACATCTTCCAAAGGGATGAGTGAACATAAAATCTGTGGTGCGTATTTCTCTTTAAGCCTTACAGAATATTGTATGTAACCATAGTGTTAACATGACTAACTGTTAAGGAGATGGGAATCTTCTGCATATAGCAAAACAGCAGGAATTTTGCCCAAAAGGTAGAGCAGGTAAAACAATAACGCAGTAAAGCAAGTTCTACCAGATTTAAAGTGGTGAATTTCTTCGATAGAATCTTTAGAATAGATTCATAAATAATAATTAGTAAAGTCCCATTAAATTCACTTGCTGCCTTATGTAAAAAACATAAATGATAGCAGTCTACTTGTAATCACACCTTCTATTTAAGCAGTGAACTTTTTGCTTTCTAGATGATGAATTAAGATATTGTTTCCATTCTAAAACCGGATCAGTGTGTCAGCTTTGCCTTTGTCATTGTGTGGCTCAGCTGTAGCTCTCGTGCGCTCAAGCATTCCTCTGTAGGATGCAGTTGGAGTCAGGGATCATGTTGACAGAAACATATGCAGAACCATCAGCCATTAAATCTCTCAGTCAGAATTTTCTGGCAGACACAGATGTAAGTTGTAGCAGGCTCCCTGCATTCTTCATGCAAACACACTTCCAGTTTTGTGTAGGGCTAAGAACACTTATATGGAACACGGACATCAAGAAAAAGTACTTGGATTTCAAATACTTTTTCTAACTTCTGTTATTAAACAGTTTTTCAGTAGCGGCTATCTATATTTAGGGAATTAAATTCCTGTCTTTAGACACTCCAAGGTGAAAGTCACCTCTATGCGGAACACCAATCATGCACTAGCTAAAACTTCTTTAAAGCCTTACATGGTTATGTCTCTCTGTGGTATTTCTGAGAGCCTAGAGGCTACTGATCTTTTGCTTGACCCTGCAAAAACATTAAACATCACCATGAAATAGTGATTTTGCTTTAAGAAAGGACTTTGCTTGCTTACTTCCCACTTAAATGGCTGAAGCATATTTATGATATTTATGGTGAGATTCTGGCCTTGTTTGGTTTGATAGGGTTCTTTTGCTATTTACTGCACCAGAATGATATTTGATCTTGTAAAGGTTATGTTTACATGGCATAGTGTAACTCTGTGAGCTAACTCAATAGTTCACAGCTCAATAGCTGTATTAGCCAAGTGTTCTGCTTGAGCAGAACTCTGCTTCTCTGTGGGACAAACCATAATATCTCTGCAAGGTTCTGCATTATGTGGTGTAGAAATACAGATTTAGGTGGTCAGTCAAATTAGGAAGCTGGGTGATTATTATCAATAAATATACAGGACTGAGTACAGGTGCTAATCTGGAAAACTCAAGGATGGGCCACGAATCAGAATGGCGCAGTATCTCTCAGAATTGTTTAGCATGCAGGAAGATGGTCTGGATTTATGTTCCATTAAGGTTTTGTGAGATGCTGCAGAAGGAGGTCACTTGTTGTAGACTTGCCTCTTAGCTCTCAGCTGTGCTGCAAATACAAAAAGCCAGGCTGGGATGTTTTCAAGGCATCAGCAGCTGAGTGCTTTCACTATGACATTGCATACTAAAACAATTCTGGTATTGACTTTTAACAAAGTAAGGGAAGGACAGGAGCTGGATGCTCTGATTAATGAATGTTATGCATGCTCAGACTGAAACTGGGATAGCAAAGTAGTATCTTGAAGTGGAAAGGCTTGTTCATTTGTAAATCAGAAAGAGGAATTTAGCTCTTGCTGGACTTTCATTGCTGGGCAGTTGGTGGCAATGCCAGTTAAAAAGCGCAGCAGAAAGCATTATTTTCTGGTACTATAAAATATTTAAATGGCTGCCACCTTTGAAGTGCTCAGAAGTGGACACCCTTCATATAAATAAACTGGTACATTCTGAGGCAACTGTTTCAAGGAAATATTTTTTGGGGGAACTCATTGTACTACAGCCAACGGGTGGTCCTTATCCTCAGGCCTTTTCCCCATCTTTTTTAGGTTGTCTTTAAAATGTCTTCTACGCAATCTCCGTACCAGCTATTCAAAGGTGAAGAACATTTAACAGAGTGCCACATCAGTCATATCAAAACAAAGAGAAGCTAAAGAGGGCAACAAGCCAACCAGTTGCTACTGCAGTTGGCTCAGCAACTGAATGTTGAAGTAACAACTGAAGTTAAAAACAAGGTTGGGCCTGAAATTTCAGTCCATCCTGGGCTTCTCCCTTTTGTTACAAATGTCTCTGTTTTCTCAGCAAACAGCAAAGAAGATACATAGTGTTCAACCTTGTTTTTGTGCTAAAATCACTGCCAATGCCATTCTGCCAATGCAGATTTGCACTACAAATTTGTGATAATCTGGATCTAGATTTAAAATAATAATAATGATGCATTTGTGATAATCTGGATCTAGATTTAAAATAATAATAATGATGCATTTTACACATTTAAACTCTAAGTGTATTTAGGTATATTTACACCTGCTTTACTTTCAATGTGGAGTCATAGAAGAATTTTTACTTCTCTTTATGTAAACAGATATAGAAGCAGATAATAATGCATGTGTCATTTCATTTAAAATTTTTTTCTATTTTTTTTGGATAGGAGAATATACATGTATACAAACACTGACTGAAAATTTTCAGAAATTTCCAATATTCTGAAAGTGTTGAAACTCCATTGAATTCAGTGGAGTAAATTTTCCTTTATTTTAGTTCAGAGGGCAGTCTTATTTTTCTTTCGAAGAAGCCACTACTAAATCTTTGATTTCAACAGGGTAAGGGTGCATGCCTATGGCCTTGATTCAGAAAAACACATAGTTAAAACCATCCCTTTTCATCAAAACCTATTTTTTAAATACCATTGATGCCAGCACTGTACATAAAGGTGCTTTATCTGGACCAGAGTCTGGCCCACTGTTTGTAGCTAAGCAAGAAAAGGAATTATAGGTCACCAGATTGTAATAACTAGTGATGTGTGATTCTCCTGAGGTCTGATGCTTTGGTTTTGTGCACAGTATAAACATTACAGTGGCTATCCCTTTAGAATCTAAATGTTCTGTGAAGGTATTAAGACATAGCCACAACTGCCCAGAAAGCTGCCAGATTTCTATTCCATTTTAGAAGTACCAAATTTGAGAGCTAAACTGGAGCTATTATTCCTTCATTCTCTATGAGTTTTATTAACAGGCTTTTTCATTTATATATGAGATACAATACAGTTTTTCTTTGCCTTCAGTAAAATTATGGCGAAAATGAATATCTACAGCAAGACCTGAGATAAAGCAAACACCCAGGTGAGAGAAAGCATGAAAAAATATTAGCACTTCTTCAAATAATCTGATTCCATGGGGTCAATAATGTAATAACATCATGGAATACCATAGAAGCAAGCTTGCTCTGAGCTTCTAGTTTTGTACTAATACTGAAAAAGCAGCCCCTCCTTTCATAATTCCATCATTTAATATCAGGTGCCATACAGATGCAGGAAGTACATAGGATTACAAAAACCCACTATAACATATAAAAAATAATCTAACTCGTAGAAAAAGCTTCATCCAAACTGACTGGCACATTGCTTAGAATCCAAAGCCCATTTTTTAATGTTGCCCTAAGATGAGCTGCCAGAACTAGTGACACGATGACTTTTAGATCCATGCTAGGGTGATAACTAGAAAATAGCCAAGATCCTGATCTTGCATTAAGCTGTGTGTGGATGGATGGACCCCTAAGCTTGCAGTATGCACAGCTTTGTGTGCACTGTGCCATTCAAGGATTTATGAGTCAGGAACAAATATCAACTTTAAAAACTCACTTACTGATGGTATAGGCATTTCATATTTGGATTTAAAAAAATAAATGTTTTTTCTTACCACAGAGTTTTGAAATACATTCTTGCTTGGTTCCAAAGAGCCTTTTTTTGTATATTACTAAACATTGATTTCTCTGAACACTGAATGTCAAATTCATTAGCATGGGCTTATCCACTGGGAATAGGTGAGGAGGAGGAAATATACTCTCTCCCTAATAGAATTAGTAAATAGTGGTTTGCAACATAAGCTCAGAGTACATGAGGCTGCTATTTGGCCTAATCATCTGGGACATGGCAAGTTCCAGGGTATTGATCATTTCAGATTAAATTTAGCTCTTAAATTTGAATTGGTCCCTCCAGCTCTACTGTCAGATTAATAGCAGCAATAAGAAAGATCTCTTCCCTTCAGAACAGAGGTAAGAAAGATTCAGGCACGGCTGTCGCCCATCCCCCAAGCATAGCGCTGTTACTTTCACAGAATTAACTGCACAATGATGGTAGATAAATGATATTTGGAGTACTAGGGGTTTTATGCTGGCCTTTCTCTCTTCTGCCTCTACATTTTGCAAATCAAATCTACATAGCTCAGATCAAAATTCTTAGCTGACTGGAATAAAAGACAGACATTAGGGTGAGAAAAATAGATTATGCACACACTCAGATCTGAAAAATGTCTAACTATTCAATTCCAGATGCATCCAAGTATGCCTGAGAGCAGAATTTGACCCACAGTTCCAAGCTTTTAATATTGTGACTATACTTGATAGAAAGTCATCCGTCTAGAGGTAAAATCTCTGTCTGTGGCGAATGGTCCCCACAGGAAAGTAGGAAGAGGACTGCGTGACTCTGCAGACCTGGGGGATTTGTGCCCCCCTTGTGTGACGTGCAGCCTGCTGCCCGCGGCGGGGAGGGCAGGGGCAGGGCGGGACGGCTGGGCAGGCAGAAGCCCTGCTGTCGTGTGCTTTCCCCAAGTGATGCCTTCAGTCGAAGAAACCTCTGCAGAGCTGCCCTTTCAGCTGATGTGCAGAGTAGAAGGGATTCCTTCTGCCGTTTGCTGAGTGCTCAGTCTACCCTGTTCTGATGAGACACTGACACAGAGTTTTGATATGTAATACACACAGAGAGATTGCCAAGTTTTACTGCTTGCTAGTTACAAACTAACAACAGGGAAACAATCTGTCTACCAGATACCTCCTTACGTGAAGCTAACCTAGCAATTTCACTTATAAATGTTGTAATTGTGTAGGCATTTGCCACTAAAACTTGTAAGTGACTTAGAAACAGTACTTAGTCTATAAGTAAATAAAATAGCAAAATAATGATGGAGGTGGGCATCATTCCAAGGAACACATGCCACAGACTGAGAACACAAAAACTATGGCACGCAGAGAGGAAGGTATAATAAATCCTGCTCTCTGCCTCTGTCCCAGCTCCCTCCTCCCCAGCTGGAAGCATGGCCCCGTGTGCCATTCCCCAGCCTCATTCACAGCCCCACAGTCCACATATCTTCCCGTTTCGTGCAATGCTTCCATAGCCTTCCTCCCCTGGCACCTACTGTAGTAAGACAACACAGTCTCTTCACTGGCACAGTACAGAGCCATTACTTTACACACCCTAGAGGGAAGGAAATTGAATCAGGAAGGTATTTATAGATTATTCTGATGGAATTTCTGATTGCTTTAAAAAAGCCCAACAACTAGGAATCAAATATGAAACAGTTGCACCCCTTCTCCTCCTTTGAAAAAGATTTACATTGCAAAAACAAGCATTCAAAATTGTGGAATGTCAGAATGGAAGTTGCCTGCACGATTTTAATTCTATTCCTCTGTACTTATGCATTATGAAAGGAGAATTCATTCCGGGCCGTTCCCGTGGCCTGTTTCTATGAAGGTTGTCAGGCTAGAAGATCAAGATGGGCTCTTCTAGTTTTGTAACCTATGGAGTTCTGATCTAAAATGACATGATCATACACCATTTTCCTCTCAGCCATGCCTACTTCAGTGCACCAGGTAGATCTGTGCTATGGCTGAACTAGTTTGCTGTCTGTGGGATAACTGTTCCATTTGTTGGAGAATTTGCAAGAAATATAAGGTGGAATGGGTAAGCTGGAAGAAAAATAAGGATAGTCACTCTAGAGAACTGGATTCTATCTATGTGACTCTTTCACATAGTTTCTGGGTAATGTACATTTAGACTGGGTTTCCACATGTGATTATTCATTTCTGAAGTTGTATCTCGAGTTCCTGAACATCTGATTGGAATTGTGGGGCATTTACAGCTGCAATTAAAAGCAAAGACCTGTGTTTGTACACAGAAGATAGCACAGAATGATAAATCCTTTGTGGAATTGTTTGAAACTGGGTATCCAGATTAGTGTAAAATTTTGACATTTATATATCCGTATCTCAGTTTATCTATCTGTAAGGTGAGAATAAGAATACCAGCCCACTGCAGTGGTGCAAAGATAAACTCACTAATCTTTGTGAAGAGATACAACAGCAGAAAAATAGAAGAAAACTATATGAGGAGATTAATAATTGTGTGTTCAGAGCAGGGAGAAATAGGACTGATGTGGACTAAATGGGACATTCATTCATGAAGATAAAGTGAAATATGAAATAGCTGTTCATACCTCTGCTGCACTAAATGAGAAATGTTTCTATAGAAAATACATCTAATATATGAAAGAATACGTAAAAGTATCTGAAAATAGCCCTATTCATTTCCATGCATATTTTAATGATATACACAACCATATAAAGGCTGAAGTTTTCAGCTCATTTAAACTGTCAGTGGAGTTAGGATAACTCATACCAGACAGGGATCCTGACTGATCATTAACATGTCAGAAAACACTCTATACTATGCTTTAAAATCAATAATAGCAAAGTACAACCAGAATACATGAAAAGGGATTAATATGTACTATACAAAGTAGCACAAAACACTTCATTCTCAAGCTGACTTTTTTATCTACAAATCAGAGTCCTTGGTCTATCATCTAAGAAATACTGATCAAAAATGCTTTTAAGATAGCATACCAAGCATTTTAGAGTTATATAATTCCCCATCCATGCCATACATTTCCCTTGATAGTTATATGGCTTTTTTGAACCCTGTGGTGTTATGTGAGAGCCTTTGGCACGTGCAGGTGTGAATCATTCCAAAGGAAAGGACTACAGTCTTTGGGCACACATTGTGACCCTGTTCATTCATATAGGTTTGAATCAGCCATACTACTGACAAACAACTGGGAAAACTACAGCTGGTTAAACAGACCTGTAAACTGGGGGGGAGGGGATATTTCTGGGAAAGTTTAATCTTTTCAAATTTTCAGCCAGCTCTGAAAACAAAAGCTCTCGTGGCCAGTGTCTCTAAGATCTGCAGTGTTATCAAAAGTATATAAGACTAGACAGAAACATTGCTACAGATAACAGTTTAAAAGGGTGCACACACATCCACAACACAAGAAATATTTTCCAACCTCTGCCTCAGATTTATTAATGCTAGTACAAGGACTAAAGCATAGTTCTCTGGGGAGCAAAGTCACTTCTATCAATGGGTCAATAGGCAGTTTAATAAAGGAATAAAATATTTGATTAGTTAGCAAACGTAGATTCTTTCTTCTAAATGTAGGACCTACCAAGATGGTAATCTAACTCTTCCTACACTGAAAGAATGCTGCTGTAAAGCTGTAGCTGTGTTTTTTTTAAACTGCAAGAGTCACCAAAGATGGGTTTTGGAAGATGCATCTGATTTACCCATTTACTACGCTAACACCAGCTTGACAGGTGTGATGCATCAACACAGTATTATGAGCTTAAGATAAATTACAGTATTCCTTTTCAGCAGGCAGCAAACTGCAGTGGCATATTGCACAAAGCTCAGTGTGTTCAGTCACTTGACATTTGTGCCTGCTGCCTAAAATAGAATGTCTCTCTGTGAGGGGTTAATCCTTCTTTGGCTCTCATCCTTGGTAGATTACTAGCTATAGTATGCTATGAAAGACTGCTGTGTAAAAGGCAAGTATTTCACTTAAGTCACTACATTCTCCGAACAGTAGAAGTTTCTTGTGCATCTGCTAATGGTGTGTGGAATAATTTCATTCCATTCCAATGTATATTTTAATAATTATTTTTAATTATGTGTAATAATGTTCTTATTCCTGACACATTTCAGATACTAGGGAAGAAACAGGTCCTTGATATTGCCTAGGAGTTCAAATCAGTGTGTTTCAAAATATGGAATTTACAGCACAAAATGCTTTTGGTCATTATGCATCATTTGTTTTTTTAAATTCAGGGAGTCTCAATTTTACGATAAGACTACAGCAGTGTTAACTGCAGTCTACTCTACACTCACCTGAAGGTCAATAAATATCAGAACTTGGCAAAGGAAGAAGAAATATTCTGCAAACACTTATCTGTAAGAAAAACATGTTTATTTCAGCCAAATTTATGCCCCATTTGAAAGAGCTTTCTATTGACATTCAATTAATTGAATTTTCCTGAAATGACTGTGTGTTGAAGCCAAGTAATAAACTTTAGGAAGTGATTATGAACTCCTATTTGCCTTAGATATAGTGCCAAATAGGAATACATTTAAAGTGCTTGATTTTTAAGATGTGCTAAACACTGATCTTTTTTGAGCCAGTCCATTTTGAAGTGCTCATGTTTGGTACCCAAATCACCATCCTCACATGAAATTCTGGGTAAAATTTTTTGATTATAAGCATTTTAGCTACCAGATCATGGTACTTGGTCAGAGACTGGAAATGGCATTGTGCAATAACCACAACTAACCAACACTCCCAGATATTGTGTACTCACAAGGAAATGTTCAGACTTGATCAATAGAAATGAAAGCGTAACCACAAAAGATCCTGAGTTACTGTAAACATTGATCATTCTTGAGGAAATTATTGTGCTTACAGTCATGAACAAAAAGAAAGAAAGCTTCTCAAAGAAATTCACTAGTACCTGTAATAAATGAGGATGCCGAAAAGGAGTGCAAAATGTTTTTATTCATTGGACTCTAATGTCAGAAAAATAGTTATATTCTCTTATTTTCCACTCTATTGTATTTTGTTTTTTGACACAAAACTGAATTTAAGGGGATGGACTGATCTAGAATACTTGTCAAAAATACATAAACACATCGGGAACCCAAGTCCATTTTTAAATGTGACATGGCTGCTAAGTGTATGTCTTTTGCATGTAGACCCAAATTCACTGTGCCAGAAGTGTTGAGGTCAGGCAAAGTGACTTTGACCCTAAAGCTATGTGACTGTGCTTACACAGGTTTAGCTGCAGGTGTAGGTCCTGCTGAAAGGCTGGGTGTAAATACTGCAGGCCTTTCAGACTGAACAGGCTCATACATAAGCGGCTCAGACTGTAGATATGGCGATATCAGCTCTGTCAAAGGAAGTAAATGAATCTTTAAAGCAATGGAGAAATTGTATTCCGTTATCTTTGGAATAAGGGAGTGGAAGATACTTCAAATGGATGATAAATTGTGACATACAGATCACTTTTCAGGCAAACCCCAGGTCTCTTGTGGACATCAGAAAAATGGTTATAAACCAAGGTAGTCAGCAGAAGTTTGCATCAACAGTCATACTGGAAAAGAGGCAAAAAAAATATAAGCAGAATCAAATAACCCAGAGATTTAGTTGGAATATGAGCAGACACGATTAAAGTTCAGTTTCTCAAGGAAGAGCAGGGAACATGAGAAGGGTCAAGGTCACCGTAGTGAATGCTGACATCAGCTTTTTCAAGGTTGACTGAAGTAGTTGTACTACAGATATTTGCCAATGTCAACAATCCCATATCACACCTGTCAGAAGCTACAACTTAGTTGGTCCAGATTGAGTCATGTTAACATCCATGTACTCAGTGAACCAGGCAATTATATGCAGGTCTCTGCTCTCCCTGCTTGCAGTTATAATTATTTGTTCAGTTGGTAGTTTTGCCTCAATTCTGGTTAATGTGGTTTTTGAGCACTTAGTACACACTGGAAAGACAAAGGAGAGAAGGGAGTCTGCCGATAGGCTGGGCAGTAGTCCAAAAATCATAACTCTTTAGTGACAGACAAAGATGGATCTGATTCTCAGGAAAGAGCACAAGATTGCAAGGAGGGACACTGCTAGCTGGCGTGGAAACAACAATGGAATTAAGCAAACAATTGAGACTGTAAAGGAACCAAACTTTCATTTTTCTAGGGCATGTTTCTGTAATAGTTTCAGAGAGTGCTGACATCGTTGATACATTTGCATGACCAGAACAGGTCAGACACTTTGAGTAATTTCATTTTGCAACGTGTACTGTTAGAGGAATTATAGAAAAAGTATATTTTCTCCTCAATATCTTACACGGGAAATAAGGCAAGTTATATTCTTATGAAAGTGGTTGCCTTTAAGTTCATCCAATATCCTCATGATGACTTAGATTTTCTCAATAGCAGATGTTCAGAAATTGGGAGAGAGAAGCCAGCCAAGAAGGTTGTCTTATTAGCAATGCAGGTTATATATTCAGCGGACAATCTGTTCTTCAAAACAGAGCTGAAGTGATTTAAAAGGTTCACCAAGGTCACTAAAGAATACTATACAGGAGTGCTCCAAAGCACCAGCTGTCAGGACTGTCAGGTCTTGTTAATGAAATGTGGAATTTATACAAAATAGTGCTAATGCTAATTGAAACCTGAATTGCTTGAAAACCTGTAAGTGGTAGCTATTGATTTTTTTCCTATAGTAATATCACCTACATAGCCTACAATGCCTGTCCACCTGTAGTAGTGGTTAATCCATTGCTGATGCCATTCATACAAATATCTAGAAGGTCTGAAACCCTATTCAAAAGATGTAGAGTTCTGTTACATACTTCACAGATGATGGATCACTTCTTGCTTCTGTAATAAACCCTGAACAGTGGCTTAGCTTCAAAGGAAGAGTAGAAAGTGCCCTGAGTCCAAGAACAGTGGTAGTTTAGGCTTTCTCCTAGGGCTGATGTGAGTCTGAAAAATCTCAGAATTTAATTAATCTCTGTCACAAGCTGAGTGTGTGATTTGGGGGAAAAGAGGGACGCCTTTTTATAAAAGAAAATGGTGGCTGCCAATGTATTTTATGAGGAGCCTAAATACCAATTATGCCTTAGGTATGTCAGGAGATGCTGACTGAATCGAGTTCCCCCATGAAGTCAGAGGAGAAGTATTTAAATTCAGGACCTTTAGGGGGCACGGATTTGACATAAGCATTGAGATTTCTGTCCCTGTAGAAACTGAGAAATTTTGTTACAGAAGTTGAACTCAGAGTGTGAGCTGAACTGCTGTGAGCTGCAGTGAGCTGCAGTTTTGAATTGAAGTGCTAAATTTCACTTAAGTTGCAAATTAGGCACCTATAGGCATGTCTGCATAGCAGCATGACTCAGAATTCAACTTAGGTCTGGACCCAGACATAGTCTAACTACAGATACACAGCACTGAGCTTTAATAAACTAATAAGCCCTACATCTTGGTTTAGGAATCTCTGCACTGCATGGTATATCTGTCCCCTCTGTCCTTTTTGGATTCAATCCCATTTTAAAGTTAGGATTTAGATGCTATGGAAAATGATATCCTTGTCTAAACAGCCTGTCTCCCAAAGGACTATGTGATACACATAACAAGCATGCTCAATTCCACACAGTTTGTAGACTTCGTTAAAGAAAGCAGCTTTATCTACAAAAATGATATGCAGAACACTGGAAAATTTTTATAGAACACCAGTTCTATAAAAGCCCTCAAATGCAGAGATTCAGGCAATTTGTTCTCTATTTTAAGTTATTTAGTGCCTTTAGTTTAGTTTAGATTTTTTTTTCCCCTAGAATTTAAGTAAATAAGTATCACAGCTAGAGAATGGCATTTGTGTATATATGTGAAACCTCTACAAGAAGGCACTACCAGTTTTTGGAAATGTTTGGGTCTGTCTCTACCACTCAAATGGTACAGATCCTGAGAGCCACTTATTACAGCTAAAAGACATACTTAATCATCGTGTCACCAGATGGACCTCCCTTTGCTCCTTGTCTCTGCTTGTACTGTAACACCATATCAATTAAATTCATTTAGTGACAAGTTAAAATTTTCCAGATTTATGCTGTGTTGGAATATTCATCATGGTATCTCTTTGGCCATATGTTGCAATTTAGCCTCTTAAGTAAAACTCTGCGTTTTGAATTGAAATAATTTTTAAGTAGCAAGCAATTAAATGTAAGATAGGGTCTGGTGAGTGTGCCAGCTTCATTTATGGTCTTAAGGTTTAATTTCACATTGTGAAGCCTGCAAGCTTCATCAACCAAATCTTGAAAAAGACTAATTTGAAGTTGAGAGTGGAGTTGCTCTGACAGAGGTATCAAGTATATGCTTTCCCTATGGCAGGGCAGAACTTTACTAATGTATCAGTGACAAATCTATTACTGGTTTTATGTTATTCTGACACTCTCTGAGAGTAGGTGTTATGTACTGTTGCTTACTAAGCACTGACACATGCCTGATCCCGCACAAAACAATGAAGAAATAGTTTAAGTCTCAAGGAACTTATGATTTAAATATAGCAATTCAAAATGCGCTGAATGATCCAGAAGGCAGCCAGTGTAAGATCTTGTGTCTCTCCATACTGACATTCATATTGTCAAGTTAGCAAGAAGCAAGTTACCATTTTTGAATACAAATGAGATGATCAGAATTATTCATCTCTGAAATCCATTGAAGCTTTTAATATCTCCTTTAGACCATTTGCAGGGCTTTAGTTTTAAAAGTGCATAGCTGCAAAGAACACAATGAAAGTTGGATTTTATTCAATGAACTCTTTAGAATTAGCTCAGAAGGTCCAATTATCTTCTGAACTTTTAATATTTAATTTCCTTAACTCTCTAGAGAAATATTTTCCTTTCAGGCATCGTAAATTCTAAGGTGGCCTTTGGAGCTGATACACATTTAACATTCAGACACCATTTTTGACTATTCTCCCAAAAGTCTGTAATTTGGTAAATTTTTCAAGCAGCTGGTCACACCGCTAAGACAGTTGCTCTGAAGTCTAGCTTTTCAGTCAAGTAAGAACGCTGCAGAAACTGGAGATCTGCGTGGCTGAGGAATCTAGATGTATAGGTTAAAAATAGCTGATGCATCAAATGGGTCAGTATTCCTGTCAGACTTCTATGGTGAAGAGCCTGAATCTGTTAACCATTGTTGAGGTATGTATTTATAGGAAATGAACTATTTGGAAGCTTAGCCCAAATCATCTCAGTCTAAATTGCAGAGGTGAAACATAGATAGAAATTATCTAGCGAAAAGGGAATCCTCACAAGTTGCTTTGCTCTTTTAAAGATGATTACATGATTACAGATTTTCATTGAAAATGCTGTTAGTGATTTAATGAGGTATCATGTAACACCCTATATAAAAAGCACAGGTTTCAACAGCACAGGCTGAAAGTGAACAGTAGCCCACATCATTAAATTTGTAAATCGTGCCTATATGATCTTCTTTCTCCATTTTGAAACAGGTTTAATGACTCATTTAGATAGCGCAGTGGCAGCCCTACTCCTTTCAGAAGAAAAATGCAACAAACATAAGAGGATTGTAATATTATTAGGCTTCCTCCCATATTAATAAGCTTAACGGGAACCTGAATTACAATAGAAGATGAGTTACAGTAGAATATTCCACACTGTACCTAGAGTCTAGCTTTGGGACCCCTTCCTGTAGCACACTCAGATGATGCACTTTAGAAGACTCCCTTTTCTCATTAAAGCTAACTAGGCAAGGCTCTATTTAGACAAATTTAACACTGTTACACAAAAGAAGGCTATAATATTCTCTTCTTCTGGCATGCTGCTGCTGCTAGGAATATCTTGCTCGGACAGCATTTAAATTGTAGTGCTATCCAGTATTGTGTAAGACTGTATTTTCCTCAAAGTAAATACTAGAGTGATAGTAGATACTAAGGCAAGAAGGGAGCACTCACTAGGGAGATCTGCTTAACAATGGCCATAAAAAGTCACTCAATTATTCAGGCATGGAGCTCTGCAGTTTGTTTGTCTAAAGCATGTCTTTCAAGAAGCCTTAATAACTTTTCACAGTGCTTTCCTGGTGAGAGACAAAGTACAGAACTGATCTTCAGCCCGCCTACATGGAGGAATGAGGAAGGTTTTTTTTCTCGATAAGTGGATGTTCAATCTTATGTGGGATTTTATGTATGATTATTCTAGAGAAATGGACAAGCAATATTAACATGTCAGACAAGAAGTCTGGGCAAAAATCATCATGGGCAAAAATACTGGAATCAGACCCTGAATCTATTATTTTCACTCTAGCAGAAGAGTGTCAAGAGCTGCAATGCTATTTAGATTATGTTGAAAACAGTTTACCGGAATAAAAAATGGAAGTGATACTTCTCATTTACAACATTTTGAAATTTCTCAAAAAACATAATTAGACTTCTGTACAAAAGAGATGAACTTAAGAGTTCCTTAACACAACAGCAGAAATTTGCTTTCTTTTTACAAAAATGAGGCAAAGATCAAATGACTTGCCCAGTGCTAAAGGATTTGCCACTTGAAGATTTGGATAAGGAAAAACTTAAAAATGTTTCAGTAGTCTACAAGTAGAAGAGGAGCTAAAAGTTTACCATTTCAGTTACTTTAAAATAATGAAATACTAAAAAATCATGTCACAGTCATTACAGGGCAAGCATTTATTTTGTAAGGAATTCCTGCACATAATATTTGAGTGAAATAAACAATAGCAGTATATTAGATACTTTCTTTTCATTCAGGTTCCTACTCAGTCTTCCAAATATTGATGTATTACATCTCATTGATATATTGTATATCTCTAAATTATAGATGGATTAACTTGGAGTGAAGAAGGTAATCTTTCCAAAAGTAGTGGCCTAAATATGAGCTTCTACAGCTATATTTATTTTCCCAAACAAAACTGTATTTTGTGTTTAGATTTTGTTTGAAAAGTAAAATTTCCAGAATGAGCTACTTGGCTCAAGACCCCATATTTCATTTTAAGGGCAATTTACTAACGTAGGAGCATAAATTCCATTGAATTGCCACAAAATTTTAATTTCTATATCATTTTTAAAACTTAAATTAGGTTTCTAAAATCCATACAGTCTTTTGGAAATTTTGCCAACAGTGCCTACTCTTAGGTGCAATCCTTTAAAAATATCACCCTAAGTGATTTTTTTTCAGGCTCCTCAGCATCACAGTGGCAGTGCCAGGACTTAACTATTAGAGATCTTCATTCTCAGTAGCATATTCCTTGCTTTATACAAAAAGTCACTGCACAGAGGAAGCAGGCATTGTTCTTACTGCCTTTTATAGGTTAACATGTACTCTATTTCGTCACTATTTGTACAAAAATCATAAAATTCTTACCACAAGGACAAGTAGCAGTGAATTCTGACTGCAGCAAACTAAACAGATCCTGCTACATCACAGTCTAAAAGCCATTAATAGTTACAAGATAGCACAGAACAATATAGAATGCAATAGCATAGATATGAGAGCTGAAGTGTCAACAAGCTCAATTTTTTATGTCTGTCTAGACAGTTGTGAACAGACACGCCTCAAAGATGGAATTAGGTTCAAATGTTGTTTTTCAGGCATAATGTCCCTGCAGCCCATTTTAAGCACAAAAGAAAACAAATGAGCCAATCCCTGCTATGACTTGGATTTATCAACTCTTCTTTCAGTGAACACAAATACCAATGCATTGGGCCTGAACTAAGTGAGTAAGAGTTATTCCTTGTATTGTAGGGGAAAAGAAAATGTCTGGCAGCATCATTAGCCAGGAAGTTGCATCACAGGACTGTGAGAGTCTTCAACTTTTAGTCATCTGACCTTGCTTATCTGCCTGTTTGCATGTCTGAAACTGTGTGTTAGTCTTATGGGGGTGGGGGGCGGTTGTTTCAGCTAAATGCGCTTGCTAGGCTTCCTGTTGAGCAAGGCTGTTAGGCAAGACAGCTGCATGACATTTGGTTTAATTTGTTGATACTAAAAATCCTTGAGTTCAGATGGGAGGGAAGGCAGAATGTGTAATGCCTCAGTGGAGGACTTGGAGTGGGCTTAGCACAGTGACTTCAGACCAGAGTGCAGCACCCAGTGCTAAGTGAACAAGAAGTCAGAGAGCTGTGGTAATCCTTTTGTTAATGGAGATCTGAATTCTACTTTGCTAATTAAATTTGGAATAAAAGGTTAATAGAAAGAATAAAAGAATACGAAGTGCAGATCTGAATGCTAACTAATCAAAAGAGAGAAAGACAGAAAGGAGAAAAAAAAAGTGTAAATTTTCTTGTGTACCACTTTTTTTATAAAGTCTGTAAGCATCTGAAAAAACAGGTACTGCAGTAAGCTGTGCATCCAAGAAAAGAGTTTTCCATGCTTGTCTGCCCAAAAGGCATCAAACAATCCTCAGATTTATTTCTGTGTTACTAGAAGTGATAGAAGCAATAAGCAAATTAAAACAATACTTAGTGGACATGAATATAATATTTCTGTCAATATTTTACTACCTTGAAAAGTGTAGATAAAGATATGGTTTCAGAACATTTTGCATTGCAAGAGATTCTTAATAATCATCCTCTTCTTTCAATTGAAGGATGAATTTCTCAATACCTATTTAAAGAAATGCTTATTTCTGATAAAATTTGCTATTTTTGATGTGCTATTTGTATATCAGTTGCATGAAAATATTGAAGAGCTGCATTTCAGATAAAAGCCATCCTATTATTGAATTTATTCTTCTTTTAGCCTTATCTATATCAGTTTTTATTGAAATTCTGGAATTTCATACATAATCTGAAAGTCCCTCTAATTCTTTTTGTATGTCTAAAGCCTAGTAATATTCAATGTGACAGCACTCCTGTACTTTGGCTTATATATTAAGTGATATTTAAGTATTAATTAATATTTTATAATTGTGAGG
This sequence comes from Apteryx mantelli, assembly GCF_036417845.1. Taxonomy (NCBI): domain Eukaryota; kingdom Metazoa; phylum Chordata; class Aves; order Apterygiformes; family Apterygidae; genus Apteryx; species Apteryx mantelli. Next base: position 56,813,352 of record NC_089981.1, read on the forward strand.
AAATTCTGGAACACCATTAGCTCATGTTCTATTATGCTAGATTCTGTGGGAAGATCTAATAGAATAGTGATGGGTTTACAAGCCCTAAACAGGTGAATGCAACAAACAAGCAGGTCCGAGAAGGGAATGAAATAAATTAGGAAGAAACTACTAAAAATGTGAATTCCTAGTCAAACAAGAACAATAATCAAAAATCTCTGCCTTTCTAGGCTTTGCTGGATAATTTGCTGCTTTTTGAGTGCACTATAGCAGACGTGAATTTGAAGAAGGGCTAAGAGGGGGGAAAAAAAGATACTTTTACAGACTTTATATAGAACAAGCATGAGAGCCTGCAGACACGTGTTCAGAATGAGAACACCAATGCACTATTTCATCACTTTTACAGTTAGAGGGCTGTCTTAAATTGTGTCAATGGGAGATTTATTCTTTTTTTCAGCTGTATAATTTTTTCACCAGCTTGTGGATGGTCCATACTAGTCTTGGAGGGATTAGAAAGAGAAGAGTATTTGGCGGGGGGGAGGGAGCAAAGCTTTTGTGCCCCTGGTCTGCCAGTCCTCAGGGAGGCTGTGCTCTTGCAGCCATATTTGTGTAGCAAAGAGATCCATGAAAACCCTGTGCTCTGACGGCTGCCCTAATGCAATCAGCCAAGGAGGAACTCCTTCCACAGTATGTAGAGCAGAGAGTGGCAGGCTCCAGCAGCAGTCTGTAGTCTGTTCCTCTGGTGTTTTGCCAAACTTGGTATGCAGACAATACTCTGATGCTGGCAGCAGAGGCCAAGGTGTGCCTTCACCTCGAGTGGCTGAGTGAGGGTGAAAGACAGAAGACTGAAAATACAAAGAAATAGAAGTAAAAAAATCTAAACAATCCTTCCTCCCTCACCAAAAGAAAGTAAAATGGTAATGAAAATTAGTTAGAATAAGCAAGAAAAGGATAGACCCCAAGGGAGGAAGCTGCCTGGGAAAATGGGGCTTAGCCTACTTCTGAACGGCTTAGACCTCAAGAGACTGGAGATAACATGGTTCAAGAGTGGAAGCCCAATTCCATGGTCAGAATTCATGTAAAATTCTGTTAGTGTCCTTAAATTTCCTGAGGAATCATAGAATCAGAACTATATCTGCGCTGAGCCTCTACCTTTAGGATACTGGATGATTGCCCTTGAAAATCCTGCCTGGTTAGCTGACTGAGAAACGCTCAGAAGTTTTATATAAAACATCATTGCAACTTTCTTGAATAGGATCAGAAGGAAACCAGTGTCAATGATGGCCATCAAATTAATTGCAATTCAGTGTAGTAAGTACATTGCAACTGTAACAGAACAGAGACATGCACAAAACAATATCTACAGCATTAATGAGAAACAATAGAAACCTCTACAGATGGTATAACACAGAAATGTACAATTAAAGGGAAATAACAGATTCCTCCATTAATTGTATTCTCATAGCAGCTGAAACAGCTGAAGTGTCATGGTGAAAAGACATTAAATATGCCTGGCTCCTGAATCATTCTAGATGTAGGCTGGATTTACCTACATAACAGTAGTTTATTATTAGTGCCAATTTACTTTCCCTCCTGGCTTACAGCTTGAGCTGAAACTGTTTTCCAATACCCCAGACCACAGTCACTAATTTGTCTTAGTGTTCCAGTTCTCACAGTTAGAAAGGTGGTCTTCAGCACAAGGCTTACACTGTATAGGGCTTAACTGATGGAGATATCTTGAACAGTACCGAGAAACAAATAACACCTCAATGTGTTTTGTTGATGTACTAGTTCCTGCTGAAGCATTCCTGTTGTTTAATTTCACACAATGTCTATTCAGGTAGAATATACGCCAAATGATCCAGCAACTTACCTTGCTGAGTCAGAATTATTATCAGAAAAAGAGATTAACATTTTGCCAAATTTAGATCAAACATGTCATCCTTAGCGTCTTTATCACTTTCTGAAAGGAAAAGCATGTGCAGGAGCTTTCCCCAGCTGCTAATAGACTCCTGGAGGAATGTGTAGCAGAGTAAACACAGGAATGGATGTATCAGAGATCTGATCAAAGGCCCACCTTTCCCAGTGTCCTGTCTCTGACCACATGCCTAGGGAAGAACAAAACAGGTGGGATTTATTTGGCTGATGGTAGATGTCTATGTTTCAGTCTGAACCTATTGCCTTTAGTTCTCTTTACAGTCAAAGGAGTAGTCAGCAGAGCTTCTGGAGTCTCATCTTGAAGTAGGTGCCTGAATTAGGTCAGATGAGTTTCTCTTGAGAAGTGCCTATCTTTCTCTCCTGACCATACAGAGAGCCTAGAGAGATTAGCTCAGCAGTATATGTCTACATTATAGGTGTTTGAAGGGAAATGAGAAGAATCCCACAGTGCTTAGTATCTCTTATTTCTTTTGTTAATCTGATGATCCACCTTTTAAATCCAGGTAAATAAGTCCATGAGGAAACTCCGAACTACTCGTAACTACTCATTCTTTGGAGAAATGCCATCTTTTTTTGCTCTGAATCTGTCACCTGCTGGTTTCCTTTAACATCCCCTAATTCTTTTATGCTGATATGCTCATTAAAATGAGACCAAATGTATAAATTAAAATAACTAATGACCAGTTTAAATATTGTATAGTTTGTGAACCTTACCTGCCCCGGCAGCATACAAAGTATACAGGAGGAGAAAGTGCTGTTTCACAGGGCAAACAGATGAAAGAGAAACAAAGATAGGACTGATTGCTTTGAATTACAACCAAAAGAGTTACACCATTGTTTTGACAGCTCTGGTCTAAATACAAGTGATAATCTGGGTGATGCTCAAAACTGACAAGCTTTCCCATAAAATACTATCCTTTTTTAAAATCTTGAAATATCACACAGGCCAAACAATCTTCTAATAAACTCTGCAGAATATTTTTCTGTAGTAATTTCTCACACAGAAGCTTACAGCTGTAAACATTTTAGGACTGAGAAATATATTTTGTTAATGCACAAAAATGAGCTTGCCTGTCACTGCAAAGGCAGACAGCTGTGTCACATGAAGCACAGAACTATTGGAAAAAGCTGGTAAATTGTAACAATTAGCTGTTTGTAAAAGGTGATAACAGTGCCATTTCTCATAATATGGATTTGAGGAGTCTTGAGCTGAGTTATACATTATAGACATCTTACCCATTATGCAGTGTCAGTGTCAAAGGCCATTATCTTCAATCCTTTGGGAACTGCAGGGAACTAGAGACATGGAAGCTTAGAAAAAAGAAGAAAAAAGAATTACAACTTTTTTTTTTTTGGGCTAGAAGCAAATTTTAGTTTATTATTCAGCTCAGTTCCACTGTGTTCCATTTTCAAAGTTTCACTAGCTGTTCTAGTTAAAAAGTAAAATCTAGGATGAAAAAGAAGGATTCATTTAAAGTAGTATTTCTTCAGGGGCACAGGTAAGGAATCTCCTGACTATTGATTGGATTAAGGAAGATGAATTTGCCAAAATAGGTTAGCTAATTTTGGCTTAGCTTTTCTTGGATTTTTATCTGCAAAACAAATGCAGTTCACCACAGCTTATAGCCATTTATGTTGATGAACAGTAGTTATGTCTAACCCAGGAGGCTACTTATTCTAGACTCCTTATACTTCAGCATGAACTAAGTTAGGAACATACTCCACATCACTTTCTGTAAGAGCCTACATTTATTCATTGATTATGTATAGATAGGTTAGGCAGATTAACTTCCTTCCTTAGACATCTAAGGTAGATGTCTTAGCTTTTTCCCCTCTTTCCAAGGGGCATTTGTGATGAGTCATCAACAAGCAGCATGGCTCTTCATAATGCAGGCTCTAATATGATTTGACCCACACTTTTAGTAGCCTGCACAATCAGTTCCCAAGTACAGGTACATGTTCCAGGTACAGTGAACATCTATAGCTCTACTTGCTGACACTTCATGTGTGTGTTGGACTCCATTGTGAGTAACAGATAAGCATTAGGAAAAACATAAACTTTATTGTGTCTGATACAATTCAAGTTTAACTGCAAAATAATGGGGGATGAATGATAAACATGAACATTCCAGACTACTGAGAGAAGCAGAATTATGATCTTCCCGATGTAAGGAATTAAGACTGTTTAATTTAAGAAAAGGTGTAATGAAGAGAGGATTTTTCCATCCATTCATAGCACAATCTTTTCTTCAGAGTCAGAACCATAGGAATTTCAGAAGACTATACTTTGTCAGATGTAAAGCATGTATTTTTTCTTCCCAGTGAAAAAAAAATCACGTATTACTAGGTGTGTCTGAATATGGTTATGACCAGCTTTTTTGACTGCACTGTAATTAAAATGGAAATATCATGCAAGTAAACTAGACCACTGGGTTATTTTGATTTGCATGGCTTGCTTCTGATCTTTTCACATCTGGATTTCTTTATGTTCAAAGAGTAGCATCTAAAATGAAGAAATTGCCTCTTTCTCAGAACTTTTTTCTGTTTAGTAAGCAATAATACTTTTGTCTTTCTTCTTAAAAAAATAATTAAAAAAATCTGGTCTGAACTAATCATCCAATAATTGAGATCTTTCCTGAAAATACCATCCCTTCATTAGTAGGTAGTTTGCAGTGTAGGTACCTTTGGAATAAGATATGAGAACTTAATGGAATGATCCAGATGTGAAATTAAGTTTCTTATATCAAGACCAAGTATATAAGCTTGTAGGGAAGAAGTTATAAATATTTTGTGACATAAGTGCTAGACCTTTTATCTTTTTTATTTATGCATATAATAAAAAGAACAACAACAAGGGCCAACCATTCCTAACATTTGCAACTGAACAGCTTGTATGAACTAGGATAATTTTTGCCAGTTCACACTCCAGTGAAATAATACCTTGACAAAATGGTTCACTGAGAACAGATGCTAACTGTTTGGAGAAAGTGCCTGTAGCAGGCTTAAGCAGCTTCATATCTATTTGATCTAAGCCTGTGCCTGACAGCAGAAGGAGAAAGGCCCTCATCTTCTTTCTATTGCTTACAACTGCACAGGTAACATAAGCTTTCTGATTAGCTTTTAGCATGGTAAAGGCTGCTGCAAGCTGAGAACCTGTTAGGTTTGGCAGGCAAACGAATGGGCATCTGAGGAAAAAACATCTAGTGAAATATGGCCAATTTATTATCTCTGACAGAACTTACTATAGAGCCTGGCTGAAGCAATGAACTGAAGAAAAACACATATTGGCATTTTCATTTCTTAGGACCCGTGTTCAGATCTTGAATTTCTATCACAAGTTAAAATGATTAAATATGATCAGAAAAAAAGTTAACCTGGCAACATAGTCAGTTACCTGTGCCTTATAGAGGAAAATCCAGGATGAAAATCAGATATCCGATACCTTGGAGAATCTAACAAAGCTTCTTCTTGCCTAAAACGCTACCCTCCCCACCTTCCCTGACTCATCCTTTTTATGGAAAATAAGTATTTAAGGAAAACAAAAATAAAAAAATGTATTCTAAAGTAGAACAGAGAACCATCTCCATACTTGAAATGAAAACCTGTCCTCCTGTCATCCGTACTCTAAAAACTTACCAAAGTTAGCAGAGATTAGCCAAAAGCAATCATGAACAAATCTGAAAAAAGCTCACGCTTGCAACAAGTAGAAATTTCTGTTTATTGTCAGTTACATAACCTTGGATGTCTAAGGATTGCCCTGCTCTACAATATGTTTATTTCTCAGTTATAACTAACACGAATAATGCCATTATCCCAAAGAATAACAATTCAAAGCTTCTTGTACTCATCTCTTATTGATGCTAATGGAATTTTGGGGGGACATAGCTTTAAGAGGACGATCTCACCAACAGCCTAGGAGTCAACGATATCTTTCACACACATATGTCTGTAACACAGCTTTTCATCTGCTGCAGTTTTAAATGTAAAATGATTAAGGCTTGCCTGTCTCCTGTAGGAATCCAAAGGAGGCTTTTATGGTGAGGGAGGGTTGCTGTGATTTTTCTCTTACAATTTTATATTCATAGATTATTTCATTGCTCTTTTTTTCCTTTGTGTAGAACATCTAAAGTGAGTTTGGAAGCTGGAGTTAGCTGAAAGTTGAAGTGATTTACTTTCACTGTGCTCAAATGCTTCTTATCCAGATCACAAATTACAAGGGTCCTGGAGCAAGACTGGAAATTCATTTATCTCTAGATGAAAATGTTGATGTAGTTAATGGAATATAAATCTCAAAAGGGCCTAGACACTGCCAGCTTAAAAGCAGTCACTCTGTCTATAGAGTACCACATCTGTGGCAGGTGAAATGGACAGTGCTGAGGCCCTGACGTGTGTGAGGGGAAGCTCCTCACAGGGCAGTCTTCCTGCGACTCCCAGCCTTTGACATTCAATCCCTCTGTTCCAGCACTTGGTGCAAAATAAACAAATTTGTTTGTGTTCAGAACACATGACAGGCTTCTGTGAAAGAGGAGAACTGGGACTGATGGAGATGAAATCGGGCAGATGGGAGGGCTAGGATTAGTTGTCAGCTCGGAAGCTTTATCTACCTCACTCCCGTAATGGAGGGTGTCAAGGAAAATTACTGACTTCTACTAAATTCTCTGAAACATTAATGGGTGTTGAATAGCTGTGTGATTTTTAGAAAAATGTGTTTTATGCAGAAGTATGAAGTCAAAAAGACTTTTGATTCTGGAAATATTCAGCTTTTCATCTTCCATCTAACAGTGGATTATTTGTATCAATCACATGTATAAATGTATAACTGCCCAAATTTCTCTGTAAATGTAAATATCCTCATGGTCCTGAAAGCCTTTGTGCTAGGTGTAAAATTGTCCAGTGTTGTTCTTCCACAGATTCATTGCCCACATCAATTCCCAGAAGATTTCCCAGCTGTTTGTTATGGGTTGTTTGCTTGTTCTCACCTCCTTTTGGCTGCAGCAGCTGTAAGTAAAATGTGTCCAGCTCAACTGTAGGCTGACTCTCTGCATCTTAGTTTTTGTTGCTGGAGTCTTCAAAACACCAGCTGTTGTATTTCTTTAAAGGATTAATACATTTTGAACATGCCAAGAAAGAGATTAAATGATAACATCTTGCCAGAGACCCTGACCATGACACTAATCTGGGAAGTCGTCCCTAAGAATAGCACTCCTCAACAGGCCAAACCTTTTACTCTGAAACCTCTTACAAGAAACCTGTTGAGAAGAATTTTATCTCAATTAAATGTAATTGCAGAAAAAGGATAAGGAATTTTGAACTGATCTAAACCACTCTGAATGAGGCTGAAAAATTCATTTTTAGATAACAAAGGCATCATACCGTTAATTTGCCCTCTCTATGGTTCTAGCAAAACTACATCTAATACTGTGTGTTTGTCGCTGGGCCCTTCATTAGCAGCAATATTCCACAACATCCTATGATACACATAAAGGCAAATTTTCTTTGGCCCAAACTTTATCACCTATTAAATACATCCAGAGTATACATATCTAGATAAACTCCTGACCTTTTGAAATTAAATTATCCTCTTCCAGCGAATCAGATTTAAAATAATTTTACAAATTGGGATAAGCTCAATTTATCCTAGTTTTTCAGATTAAATATTATTAAAATCCTCCCTTGTTTAAGTCACCTTTCTGATGCTTTCCTTTCTCAATGTCCTTGAGAGTATTATTAACATTTTTTTGGCTCTGGGACATGAGGAAACATTGAAGGAACCACTATTTCCAAAACAAATCTGCCATACTTACTTTGGTATTTCCTAGTTTATTTCTTTATTGTCTAGTTTTAATTCCACATATTGCATCGGTACACCAGTGAATGGATTATTAAGGAAGAAAGTCCCCATCCAGAGGTGCCTTTTAACTATATTCTGCTTTGAATTGATTTAATTGTTTTGGTTTTAAATTCACAAATTTATATTGAATGGGTACTATTCTGATCTAGTTCAAAATTCTTTTTCATTTTCATGTATTGTTTACTTTGGACTTATTTTGGCATCACTGAAATCAGTGTTATTTTTTCAATGACATAGAAAAAATATCAGGATTGCTCTCCACATCCCTTTTCTAAACTATTTTTCAGGCAAGTATCTTGTCATTTCAGGACTGGCATAAGAAGATTTAAGTGGTTTGTAAAACTTCTGGACAAAAGCGAAATTACAGGACAGAAGTCAATTTAGGGAATTGTATCACTATAATGGAGTCATGCTATCCCACTGTTTCTAAGTTCAGCATTTTCTTATAAAATGTGAAATCCTGAGGCAATCACCAAAGAGAACTGAACTTCTCTCAAAAATAATAATCTAAAACATTCAGATTATCTAAAATCTATTAAAACAATTATTTACAGTGAGAGTTGATGTCAGTACCTAAGAGAGTGATCAGAAAAGTTTCAAGGTAGAATACAGAGAAAGTACCAGGTTAGGCTTTTTAGTTCTTTTTGTCCCGTTTTGTTTGTTTATATAAAATGTCACATAGAGTTTATTGTATCAACAACAAATAATTTTTTTGAAAAAGGATGTTACGCTGATATTGCTTAATACTTGATATAATTTTAGTTATTCCAGAGTTTAGGAGGTATTAAAGAAAACTTCAGTCTGAAAGTCACTTTCTCAAAGACAAGCTGGGATGGAGCATGCAGCATAGAAGAACTTTTATCAGTCACAGCTCATTGTACAGAAGTTTTAGGGATGCTTGCTTTGTTTCTACTCTCAAATGAATTCCCTTAAGATCATGTGAAAGTCCCAGAACGTGTACATGATGATACATTTACCCTGTGCAGATTTATGGAAGGATTCTTCTCCTTTCCCTGATATTTGGTTCCTATTATCCATATTTGCTGATGAAATAATAAATCTCTTCCTGCATGCTCTTAAACATGCTTTGAATAACACCTCCTGAACCACAAATGTACTCCATACCACATTCTAAAACTTTATACGACTGAAAAGCTTAAGTATTTTAATGATTCAAGTCCTTGAAATTAATTGATTTTATTTATTTTTGTTTTTACATGAAAATAATAATTTATTGAGATCAGATTTGTTTTTAGGTGCCTTATAATAAAAGTACAATTCACTGTCAGAGAATATTATCTGATTATTTTTATTATAACAGCAAGACAAAAGGGTTCAAATCTGTTGGAAATCACACATTAAAATTAAACCCTATGAAAGACTAAATTCTTTTCACACAACCATAGACCATTTCTTTCTGAAATGATTTTTCATTCATGTCTTAACTGTTGTTTTTAAACTGTTGTTTTCCAAGCTGGAGCCATCACAACTAATTTTAGCTAGACTGTATGATCTCATAAATCCTTTGGAAAGGCTTTGTAGTACAGCACAACGCACAAATATCCTCACTTTTTCAGTAGATTTAAGGTTAGAAATTTCTATAAATTATTACAGCCAAGCTAAAACCAAGTTATTTATTTTCAGTTATGCATAGTTCAAAGCTTTTGTATGTTGATGAAGTCAGAGGGTCAAACAGAGACACATGATGTGAAAAGCTTACTTAATTTGGAAAACAAATCTAGCAAAGGTTAGAGAGGGACATGTAGGGTGTTTAACTTTTCTAAGTTTTTTCTTCCTGTTTTTGCAAACTGTGTGTGCATGCGTGGGTGTATGCATATACTCCCACCCACACTCATCATGTTAACATAGACTCTAGTGAGTCTTATTTGTCAGCTTTGTCAAGCTAAAGTAAAACTTTGCTCATGTGCAATATTTTCTTCTACACCGAGGAAAGATCCTCTTGATTTAGTTGAGACTGAATGATTTTACATTTTTACAAAGTAAGGTAAGAATGAGTAACCATTGATTTCAGAAGGAATAATTCCAGACAGATGGCTAAATAAACCTACTAACTCTACTTTATGCTGAAGTCATCCTGGTTTCACAGATACAATCCAAGTGACTTCCAGAAAAATCAGTTCAGGATGCAGCATTGCACAATGGACACCTGAAACAAAGTTCTTTTCAACAGACAACTACCTAGAGCTGGAATGGAAATATGTTGCTGTTTAGAATATGTTCTCCCATCTTCTTCTGGGAGAGTGTTTGAGGCTGACATACTGAAAGATTTCTTTTGATTTGTTCAGAAATTCAGTTTCCCTCATAGTTATGACTTAATCCCTTTCCTGTTGAATAGGTCAGGTTTGACTCTATCAAAGGAGATTTGACCACTGTCCTCCAGCTGGTGGGACCAGGATTTCACAGAATAGTTGAGGTTGGAAGGGACTTCTGGAGATCATCTAGTCCAACCCCCCTGCTCAAGCAGGGTCACCTAGAGCACATTGCACAGGATTGCATCCAGGTGGATTTTGAATATCTCCAGAGAAGGAGACTCCACAACCTCTCTGGGCAACCTGTTCCAGTGCTCTGTCACCCTCACAGTGAAAAAGTTTTTTCTCATGTTCAGACGGAACTTCCTGTGTTTCAGTTTGTGCCCGTTGCCTCGTGTCCTGTCACTGGGCACCACTGAAAAGAGTCTGGTCCCATCCTCTCGACACCCTCCCTTTAGATACTTGTATATATTAATAAGATCCCCTCTCAGCCTTCTCTTCTCCAGGCTAAACAGGCCCAGCTCTCTCAGTCTTTCCTCATAAGAGAGATGTTCCAGTCCCCTAATCATCTTTGTAGCCCTTCTCTGGACTCTCTCCAGCAGTGCCACATTCCTCTTGTACTGGGGAGCCCAGAACTGGACACAGTACTCCAGATGTGGCCTCACCAGGGCTGAGTAGAGGGGGAGAATCACCTCCCTCGACCTGCTGGCAACACTCTTCCCAATGCACCCCAGGATACCATTGGCCTTCTTGGCCACAAGGGCACATTGCTGCCTCATGCTTAACTTGGTGTCCACCAGCACTCCCAGCTCCTTCTCCGCAGAGCTGCTTTCCAGCAGGTCAACCCCAAACCTGTACTGGTGCATGGGGTTATTCCTCCCTAGGTGCAGGACCCTGCACTTCCCTTTGTTGAACTTCAGGAGGTTCCTCTCCGCCTACCTCTCCAGTCTGTCCAGGTCTCTCTGAATGGCAGCACAGCCCTCTGGCGTATCAGCCACTCCTCCCAGTTTGGTATCATCAGCAAACTTGGAGGCTGAGGGTGCACTCTGTCCCTTCATCCAGGTCATCAATGAAGAAGTGGAACAGGGCTGGACCCAGTACTGACCCCTGGGGGACACCGCTAGCTACAGGCCTCCAACTAGACTCTGTGCCACTGATCACAACCCTCTGAGCTCTGCCATTCAGCCAGCTCTCAATCCACCTCACTGTCCACTCATCTAACCCACACTTCCTGAGCTTACCTATGAGGATGTTATGGGAGACAGTGTCAAAAGCCTTGCTGAAGTCTAGGTAGACAACATCCACTGCTCTCCCCTCATCTACCCAGCCAGCCATTCCATCACAGAAGGCTATCAGATTGGTTAAGCATGATTTCCCCTTGGTGAAGCCATGCTGACTACTCCTGATCACCTTCTTTTCCTCCACATGCTTGGAGATGGCCTCCAGGATGAGCTGCTCCATCACCTTTCCAGGGATGCAGGTGAGGCTGACTGGCCTGTAGTTCCCTGGGTCCTCCTTCTTGCTCTTTTTGAAGACTGGGGTGACATTGAAAGGTCATGGACAACAGGAGAGGTGCCTGAAGACTGGAAGAAAACCAAAGATGGAGTGGCCTAGCAATGACATCCACCAGCTCCCTCAGCACTCATGGGTGCATCCCATTGGGGCCCCATGGATTTGTGGGCATCAGGTTTGCCTAAATGATCTCTAACCCCATCCTCCTCCACCAAGGGAAAGTCTTCCTTTCTCCAGACTTTCTCTCTTGCCTCCAGGGTCTGGGGTTCCTGAGGACTGGCCTGAGCAGTAAAGACTGAAGCAAAGAAGGCATTCAGTAACTCCGCCTTCTCTGCATCCTTCGTCACCAGGGCACCCACCCCATTCAGCAATGGGCCTACATTTTCCCCAGTCATCCTTTTACTGCTGAGGTATTTGAAGAAGTCCTTCTTGCTGTCCTTGACATCCCTTGCCAGATTTAATTCCAAATGGGCCTTAGCCTTCCTCGTTGCATCCCTGCATACTCTGACAACGTTCCTACATTCCTCCCAAGTGGCCTGTCCCCCTTTCCACTTTCTGTATACTTCCTTCTTCTGGTTGAGTTTTGCCTGGAGCTCCTTGCTCATCCATGCAGGTCTCCTACCTCCTTTGCTTGACTTCCTACCCATAGGGGTGCACCGCTCTTGAGCCTGGAGGAAGTGATGTTTGAATATTAACCAGCTCTCTTGGACCCCCCTTCCTTCTAGGGCCCTAACCCATGGGATTCCTCCAAGTAGGTCCCTGAAGAGGCCAAAGTTTGCTCTCCTGAAGTCCCGGGTTGCGATCCTACTTAGTGCCCTGCCTCCTCCTCGCAGGATCCTGAACTCCACCATCTCATGGTCACTGCAGCCAAGGCTGCCCCCAACCTTCACATCTTCCACCAGTCCTTCTTTGTTTGTTAGTACGAGGTCCAGCAGCACACCTCTCCTTGTTGGCTCCTCCACCACCTGTGTTAAGAAGTTATCATCAATGCTCTGCAGGAACCTCCGGGACTGTTTGTGCCTAGCTGTGTTGTCTTTCCAGCAGATATCAGGGTGGTTGAAGTCCCCCATGAGAACCAGGGCCTGGGATCGTGAGGCTACTTCCAGTTGTCTGTAGAAGGCCTCATCGACTTCCTCTTCCTGAGCAGGTGGCCTGTAGTAAACACCCACAACAGTGTCACCCATGCTAGCCTGCCCTTTGATCCTTACCCATAAGCTCTCAACTCGCTCTTCATCCACCCCTAGGCAGAGCTCAATACATTCCAGTTGCTCTCACATTAAGAGCAACTCCAACACCTCACCTTCCTGGCCTGTCTTTCCTAAGAAGCACGTAGCCATCCATGACAGCACTCCAGTCATGTGAGCTATCCCACCATGTCTCTGTAATGGCAATGAGATCATGGCCCTGTGACTGCACACAGATCTCTAGTTCTTCCTGTTTGTTCCCCATGCTGCGTGCATTGGTGTACGGGCATTTCAGAGAGGTGATCGAGCATGCAGGTTTCCCAGGAGGGGTGCAAGAGGATCCTCCACAGTCATGTCCCATGCGCACTTCCCCGGCTGCATGCACCCACTGGAGGCACCCTGACTTGAGCCTCGTTTTGCCAACTACCCTATCGCTATAGCTCTCCCCTTCCCCCATCTTTCTTAGTTTAGAGCCCTCCTTACCAAGCTGGCCAACCTGTTGGCAAAGACACGCGTGCCCTGCTTAGTGAAGTGGATCCCATCTCTCGCCATCAGTTGTCGATCTTCAGACAGGGTCCCATGGTCATAGAAACCAGAACCCTGTTGCCAACACCAGTGACGCAGCCAGTTGTTAATTTGGAAAATCCGTCTCCTCTTCCTCTCATCCATCCTCCTCACTGGCAGGATTGAGGAGAAAATGACCTGGGCTCCCAGACCCTTGACCACCATCCCCAGAGCTCTGAAATCCTGTTTGATGGTTTCCAATTTGCCCTTCGTATCATTAGGGCCCACATGAAAGAGCTGCAGAGGGTAATAGTCTGATGAGCAGACAAGCCTTGGCAGTCTTTCCATGACATCTCATATTCAAGTCCCTGGCAGGCAACAAACCTCTCTAGATAAGAGGTCAGGTGCCTCCATCCCCTGCAGCAGGGAGTCCCCCACAACAATCACCTGCCACTTCTTCCAGGTGTTCCCACAAGGCACAGGGTCTGTTGTCCCAGTTGCTTCCCTTGCAGCCATGTCCAGCTCCTCCTCACCCTGGAGGGCACTAAACCTGTTCCTCAACTGCAAGGCCTCAGGAGGAGTAGGAGCCTTTCTCCTCCTACAAGAAGCGAGGAGCTTCCAGCCACCTTCTACAGTGTTATGTACCATTTCACATGGCACAGAGCCCTCCAGCAACTCCACTGCTGTGGGGGGGGTTGGGACTCCTGGAGCTGTACAGTCTCCAAGAATACCCTGTCTATCTCCTTATCCTCTCAGATGCTGCACAGCCTACTGACCTCCTCCCATAACTCCCTTACCTGACAACACAACTCAACAACAGCAGCACACCTCCTGCAGGAGAGCTGACTGCCAGCCCAGGCCTCCCAGAGAGGCCCCAACACTCCCTGCAGCCTGAGACCTGTAAGGCTGCATCTGCTGTCAGAGGGTCTGTCTGGGTCCAAGCCTCTAGCACAGCCAATGCAGCAACTCCAACAGCTACTGAGGAATGTGCTCTGCAGCATGCCATGACCATCCTTGAGGAAGAGTACATCAGGGGGATCAGAAACAAAGGTGCCTTCTTGCACCCTGCTGCACAAACTACTGCATCTGCTCACTGCCTCTACCAGCTGCCCTCTAGGCCTGGACTCTTATATAGGCCCCTCCCTAGCACTGACTCACAGGGTGCTTGACCCACCCTAATCAAGGGCCACCTGGATCAAAGGGACCAACTCCCTCTGATTAGGGGCAACCAGGAGAGCTTGTCAGCTACACCTAGCTTGAGCTTCTCCTAGCAGAAGTTAAGGCCTCCTGCAGTTGTCCTTGCCTAGCTTCCCCTTTCCTGTTCACAGCAATCCCCTTCTAGTTTCTCGGGGGTCCTCAGAAAGCCCCACAACTTCCAACTAGGTCCTCAAAAGTTCTAGTCAGAGCCCAAACACTGCTGCGCAAACTGCTGTGTCTGCTTGCTGCCTCTGTTAGCTGTGCTTCTTCACCATCCAACCCCAAACCAGTCAATTTCTGTCTATTCTCATTTAGATTAAATCTGGATGGAGTATGTCTGTTTTATTGCAAATTTGTGAGTTGGTCTTGTAGTTTTAATGCAGCTACAAATTGTACATCAACAGAGAGAAATGCACATAAATTACATTTGTTCACTCTCAGATTAAGTTTTGCCTCCCAAACAGAGACAATCATGTTTTCCTCGGTGAACAAATAGTGTAAAAAAGACATCAAGAAATATGTAATTGAATTTGTTCATTTACTTATACTATTTTGTTTAGCCTTAATTATTTATGATAATATTGAAATGTAATTTAATAAAAGTTTTATAGGGTAGTTTGTAATCACATTGTGATCTTTGCCCTAGAGCACTCTGCTTTTTCTGTCTTTGCTGGAAGGTGAGTATTTTCTATCTAAAACTGATCAAATGTGCAAATTAGCAATATGACCTATGTAAATGAATGTCTGGGAAACAGAGGATAGGTAAATTCAGAAGCAAAATTATTTTTACCTTCACCTGTCATGCCTTTGAAAATGACATCACCAACGTCGTTAACTAGCTTCTTATATAAACAGTAAGATGTCTGCATTCTCAACTATCTCAGTTCAATCACAGATTTCAACAAAACTGATTGCTTCTGCTTCTGAATTCTTCAAACTTGCTCTGCTTTGCTCTGCTGGGATTCTTCCCACTTCTCTAATATTCCCTTTGGAGAACTCTTTTACCATGCTCTATCTCTCTCGGTCCTTTATATTTCCATTCTTGATCCCTTCAGTATTCCTCTCTGCAAAATCTGTGCCCATGGTTGTCAAGTTTTCACTTTTGACCAAATCCGCTTTCTTCACCTCATTTTTTACCCTCTTCTATAACCTTCCTTAAAGTGAAAAATGATACAAAAATTGCCTTTTAAACATGAATGAAGTGGTATCAACCACTGTGCTGTCCGAAGAACAGAAATGAATTGATTTGGGAAAATTAAATATTGATACTGTTCTCTCAGAGCCCGCACAAAACTAAGCAATTTTGCAAATTTTGCATGGCCCTCTGAGAGCTGGTGTGAAAGATTGTTAAAGAAGAGCAAGTAGGACAAGTGGCTAAAAGAGAGGAGACTGTTATCATTCTTCTTGTGAACATTCTTGCACAACTTCACAGAATTTAAAATGGTAAAGAGCAGAGGGTCTTTTGCACCATCTTTGCTCAGCCAGGGACAAGACAACCTGATCCCTTTTGACTGTGTTTAATTGTACCTACATGAAGCAGATGTGGCACTGCAGTGGATTTTCACTTGAATTTGGTCCTCAGCTTGAGTCAAAACAAAGGAGTTCCCTTTAGGCTGCATAAATCATTAAAGGGTACAAAATTTTGAGTCAGTCATCAGTCAGAGAAAGAATACTTCTACAAGCAATTTTATTTTCTTACACTGTGTAAGGCTGAATGTTAATTTTCATACAAGCAAGGTTCTGTACTTTGAGTTACGAAAAAACCCTACAGAACACAGAACATTATTTTAAAGATATTCTTCACTTTGACTCAGATTTAAGCACTAGCTTTTTATCTCCAAAGATAAAGAGCCTCTTACCTTTGTGGCTACTTTTTGGAAGAAAAAAATTGTGGCCACTTTCCTCTTTATACATTTGTAGAATATATAACTGAGGAACAACAAAATTTGGTCCACTGTGTGGGTGCATGTAGGCAAAAAGGACAGGTCATCGAGCTCTTACAGTCTAAACACTCTTATATGTATTAGGAAGGGACACGTTGAAAAGTAGGACATAAGCTGATCATTCAAGGTCATAGATTTGGAACAGCCTTGGCAGCTGTGTGTGATGCTCAGCAAAACTGCTTTTCCTAACCTTTATTTTGTTGCAAATTCAGAGGCATGTGTTCTGCTTGCATTATTGAAAATATCTTGTCAATATTTCCGAAATGGGACTGAGGTTAAAAAAACCTCTAGCAATATACATCTATTAAGCAAAGATTCTCTTGCTTTCTTAAGAGCGTATAACGTACCCTCTTAATCAGCTCACTAATTCAGCATCAGTGTTCACTGAGCACAATTTGTGAGCAGAAATGTTCTCTCTTGTGATACTTGTTATTCCTCTATATTCCTGCTTTTCATACTTCACTGTGTGAGCAAGACTCCCTTGCATACTGGTATGAAAGACATAATATATTGTAGCAACAGAAGAGAATATATGTTAATGTAACTGTGAATTTGGACCTGTAATCTTAAACCCTGAGGCAAAAGTGTCTTCTTTTATGTTTGTTTTTGATTTTGAATAGATGATATTTTTGAGAATCTTTATTTTCTAAATTAAAAATTTCTCAAAATCATGATAATACCAAAGAACCCGCCTCAAAATTAAAGCTCTACAATATGTATTTGGACTCATTCTCCTCCTCCTAGATCTTCTGTGAAATATCAGACTTCTAAACTTTACTTAAAACTCAGACATCTCTCTTTTTTTTAGTATTTCTCTATTATTATTTCTCTATTGTCATTTTTCTATTCTCTTAGTTTTTTATTCTTAGCTATATTTATTCTTTCAAATATAAAAACAACTTCAGCAAATACACCATCTTCTTCTACTTCTAATCAGCTACCAGTCCTTGAGCCATTTACTGCAATTTATTTTAAAATAGGTATTCTGATGACTTATGAGCGTGACTGAAGCATTATCTGTAGCTCAAGATGCAGTGCTGCTTTTTGCTCTTTGTACTTTATAGTTCTTAAATCTTTCTCCTTCCCAG
Source organism: Apteryx mantelli (assembly GCF_036417845.1). Taxonomy (NCBI): domain Eukaryota; kingdom Metazoa; phylum Chordata; class Aves; order Apterygiformes; family Apterygidae; genus Apteryx; species Apteryx mantelli. Next base: position 56,830,818 of record NC_089981.1, read on the forward strand.
ACTTTTGATTTTTTTTTGTTTTTGAAAGCCTTCTGTTTATTACTTCCACTAATCTTTATATCTCTGCTTAACCTCATTGCCCTCCATTGCCTTTTTCTACATTTAGATTTAACCAGCATGTCAACTACATCCCCTTCAGAAAATTTATTAAATATTTGCAAATTTTTCTGGAAAAAAGAAGTAATCCCACCAATACTCCTCCACCCCCTTTTTTTATTGGACTTGTGTTATCACAGCTTTCCTCAAGTTCTGTTTCCTGAAAAATCTATACATTCCTGCTGTTTCTGTAGGAACTGGGCATGTATTTCTACACATTCCTAAAAAATTACTCATTTAAACCATTTCACAATTTCTGATGCTTTGAATCTGATTTATTAGACTTAGTTAATTTCTTAAGAGTATGCAATAAGATTCAGGCTTGGGTGAAGCTACTGCCAGTTACCTATACTCTTAACATATATCCTTAGATAATAGTAAATTAATGCCAATAGTAAAGGAGAAAAGAGAGAATGTAAAGGTTTTTTTTGTTTTGGAAAATGCACCCCTTTAAGAAAATCTCATGTAAATCTTTTGAGTGTACCCCCTCATTCTTTACTCACAGCTGATAGTTTGGAGAGAAAGTCAAGTTATAAGTGGCAAATGGATCTGAGTCTGACACACAAAGACTGAAGTGCCTGAAAGAAGTCTGAAAGAAGTTAATAATGATGTAGCAGATTAAGCTGAGGAGATACAAGAAAATATAAATGAATATTTGAATTTAGACTAGGACTAATTATGCTAATCTCCTGAGTGTTGCTTATTTCTGGAATTTCATTTATCTGCAGTTCAAAAGCACGGTACCTTAGGCCGCCTTCAGGGCTTGCAGTAAATTCATTTTCTTTGCTTTTATTATCTACAGTTAGGTACAGGTTTTCATTTTTAGCATTGACTAAGAGCAAGTAGAATGGACAAAGCCATTGTCCTTGTGTTTTTTTTTTAATTTGAGTCCATAACAAATATTAAAATCAGAATTCTAGAGTGTCTCTTATTTGAATATTGTTCAGACTAACAATAACCTTCTGTGGTATCTGTGGTAATTTTCAGATATACCCAAGTCTTTCTGAATTTATCTTGACATTTTTCTAAAATATCACTGCTATATCACTTTATGGTGACTCAGCCTTATCCACCATTCAGTTCTGCAACAGTGAACTTTAAAGCCTGGAGTTGTAAACTCTTTCTGCCTGGTTCAATCATTTCTGTCACTTGGGTCACAACAAATAATCTCAGAACTACAACTTCCTTTCTTTAGTCATCTCCTTTATCTTACTAGCAGGTACAACAAAACACATCCTTATTAAACCACCAATTATTTGCTCACTTTTTTTAGCCAAAGTGTTTCCTAATTATTACAAAGAAACATCTGTTTTTTTTTGTAATGGCAATTAATGTACCCATGATGCTGGAATACGTGCTGGAATTTATTAGTCTGTAGGACTAATTATGCATTAAATAAGAAATATGGTTCTCAGCTCGCTGCCTGTGGAAACTTCTCAAACCAAATCTGTGTAGCTTAACTGAAAAGAGAAGTGGAAATTTACCATTGGATCATGAGGACACTAGCCAGTGCATAGGGAGCCAAAGTTAAGTCTTCTTCCAAAGCACAGGAAAGAGTATTATTATGAGCAGATGGTACTATAGCTGCATTTGGGTAATAAGACCTGGAGTTGCATAATCCATCTTTATTGTTATGCTTTAAATAATAACCATTTCCACTACCCTTGTGAATCATCCCACCTGAAAGTCTCTTGAGCCCTGGTATTTCATCAGCACTTTTCTGGCCCGCTTCCTCCAGCCTCCCTCATTTTTTAATTTGCACAATACACTTGAGTTCTTTGATTAGACAGTCAAAGAAAAAAATCCTTAGGAGGGATTAGTAATATGTCTTAAGGTTGTGTCAAGCAAGCTTACGGTAAAAGGATTTCTTAAACTTACCATTCCTCAGTGAAAGTGACTGGCTAAAAAGGTGTGAACTTTCTACCTGCTGTCTGTTTCTACACTTCCTGCAAATCCTCAGTCAGTAAGCAGAGTTATTTATCTGGCATCTGCAAAGTACACAGATGATGTTTTCAGGTACCCAAATTCTTTGTGATAGGCTCTAATGCATTTCGAGGTACAAAAATAGTGTTCAAAGTTATTATTGTCCTTCAGGAGAATGCCTGTGGAAAGGCCGCTTTGATGTGAGCTGGACTGGGGGAACTTCCTCTCCTCTCATCCTTGCACAGCAGTTAACGTGGTGGCAACACAATCATGCAGTCTTGACCCTCACTATTAGAAACAGGAGAAAGAGCTCTCGCTACCCTGCATCTTTCCCTGCTTTAGTATATAGCGTTAAAGATGTGAGAGTTGCAACTGAGGACAACTACAGTTATTCTGGACACCTACTCTTGAGCAGCTCCATGTCACTGAAGTAGCATGGACCTGCAGGTCCCTTTGTGGCAGTGTGTGTTCACTCTGTGTTTGTTCAGTGTTTGTTGTGGCAGGTGTCTGTCACCTGCACACTTGCCTACCTCTAATCATTGCTTATAGCTCTAAGGCACACTGAAGCTAAGTTTATATACCATGTTAATAATGACTTGTTCGTATATGAATGTGTCATAGTTACAAGTGGATTTCTTGATTTTTTTGAAATATTTGCATAATTCCGATAAACAATTTGCAATTAAGCAGAAAAAATCCAAAGATCCAAATTAATTTTCAGTTTCTGACATGTATAATGGGTCTCCCAGGACATAGCTACTCCACATTTTGGCTTGAGAGTACTCACATAGCACAAAGCACATATTGTGATAAATAACATCATATTCTCGGATAATTTCTACATGTCAGCAAGCAATTCCAGCCAGGGAGCCTATATCTGACTTCTGAAAGGGAAGAATATGTGTTTACCACTGCCAGTCACTCTGAAGGGCTGAAGTCAGACTGAGGGAAGGGACAGACTCAAAGCAGCAGGGTGGTGGTTGTTAGCAGCTTGAATAAACAAACAGATGTTTCTCCCTCTCTTTCTCTCTCTTTTTAGACTGCTAAGGAGAAGTCATGAATATTTTCCCACTGTGTTATTGTGTTTATTTGCTATTTTAAGACACATAATATCTGTTTTGTTTTCTTTATTCATCTAAGATGACTCTATGGACAACAGGGAAACTAGAAGATTTACATCTCACCTACAAAGTCAGATAAATACAAACACTTAACAGAAAAAAAAATAGGTTATATTTCTGAAATCAGAATGTTATATGTAGGTTTAGTTAAATATCTGTAATTCAATCATCTAACAAGTATTTTATCAACAATTCTATCAAAAAGAAATTATGCATTTAAGATATAGGGCAATAATAGCACACAGAGCTATACTTAGAGCTTCCCAGTGCTGCCAGCTATGATTGTCCAGTAACACTGGGCTCCAGTTCTATTTAGCCACGTGTTATTAGGGACCTTGAGCTTCCAAGTCAACCTCGAAATCTTTGAACTAGTTGAAGCAGATCTTCAAAGAAAAACCCTAGCAACTGTTGTTGAAAAAGGTATTTTCTACACATGCCTGAAAAATGATTGTCACCTTTTTGGGTTGTATGGAGGCATGAAAAAGGGAAGAGGGAGGAGGAGGGAGAAACAGGAGGTTGGAGTTTTGAAAAAGAAACCAGAGGAAGACATTCAGTGATTTTGAAGCTCACATAAGATGTAGAAGGCCCTGATCCAGCTCTCCTCTCTGTTTGGTTCTAGAGCTCAAAGCAGGAACCTGCAGAGTCAGTAAACCTAAGTCCATCCACCCAGACCTATTCTGTTTGGAATTAACAACTAAAACTTCTGAAAGGGAGCAGAAGAGAAAAAGAACGCCAGAACCTCTTGGTTTGGGCATCTGCTGGTGACATGGTGGACTTAGGTCCGTTTCATAGCTCAGATCAAGCAGTGTCCTAACAACCTGACTATTAAGGATGCCTCTTGTGTTTGATCATTCAAGTTCTGAGAAGGTTTCCATTCAGCTGTGCAGCTTTCTATGAGGTACTAATTTTCTATGAAAACATTTTTGTCATACGATTCATGACTCAATGTAGCTGTGAACCTCAGTGAAGGGCAGCTGTGTAGAAAAAGAACGCAGTCCTGGAAAGGGCATTTACTCTGTTCTGTGAAAGCACCACAATAGTTCTTGTAGCAGTCTTTTTACACTTGCGATAGGAATTTCTCTGAATAGCTGGAGATGCACTGTAGCAGGAACCACAGCAGAAACCCTAGCAGCTTCCCCTGGTTATTCAAAGGTCTTAATTGCATTTAAACAAGTTTTATTTGGTTTGTGTGGTTTGTGAAGGAATTCTTGCTTTCAAAAAGAAAGTTATGTTGCAATCAGACAGGATTTTGAAAAAGATGATTAACATTAGTAACATTCACCGTCATGATATTATGATTGATTCTGGTAAAAACCCAGAACAAATAAGAATTTGGATCTAGATTCAGTTGAAAGCTACAGCCTCTGCCAGTCCTAGTGAGAACTGCTGAACAATAGGAGATACACACTAGGGAAAGTTTTTTTCTCTCTAAGACTATAAATAAAAATAAAATTCTGAATGTGGCCTTGCGGTCAAATGATTTATTCATTGATAGTATATTATTTAGGTCATTGAGAAATGTGTTGCTTTAATTATTGAAAATGGAAGAATTTTGTGAAGGTAGTGAATGGGGAACATTTTAAAAATGTCCTTAATGTACAGACTGATGGGGACTGCTTCCCAGTTAGAAATAATAGCTTTCATTCACAAAAGTAAATGCTGCCAATGCAGTATCTCAGGTGAAAATCTTTCTAGAATGCCTCAGTTTTGGTGAAAAGCCAGGAGTTTGTTGACTCTTTTCTTTGAGTGCAGAAATGCTTACACAATTCTTTTACCCTGGAAGAGACAAAATAACAGAGAAAATGTTAATTTACAGAACAGACCCAATAACCTGTCATAGCTGCAGTTATTGTTTAGAAAGATGTCCACCATGAATTTCTAGATCTGATTTAAAGAATCAAAGACCACAGAAACATTTGGCAGCTATGAGCTTAAAATAGCACCATCATAGAATTTCATGTACATACTGGTCTTCTAAGCATTTATCTGTTGTAGTCGATTTTATTGCAGCAAAAATCAGCCTGAATTCTTTCTAACAATATATAAATAGATCACAAATATGCCTATGCTACTCTCTGTTTTTTTAATTATACATTTATAAATCTTACATATATATATATTAGATATAGGTAAAGGATATTTCAACTATATTGCTGTCTTCAGTCTGCTTCATAGAGTATTCAGAAACTAGCTACACTCACTCCTGTGATACAGAACAGCTACATCTGCATTTGGCCATTCCTTCTATATGCAATAATCCACTGTCTAACTTCTAACCACTGTTATTAAAAATGTTGGGCAGAAAGCAGCTGGGAGGTACCTAAGGATCTGTCCCTTTGTATCTAATTGCTTACTTATCGGTTTAGTTTTCTATGACAGTCTCTTTTAAGCATGGTAAAATGTGGAAGTTTGTTTGTTTGCACCTACATGACACTGTTTGCTACTCCTGCATGAAATTTCCATAGTGAAATCACAGTCCCCACACTTAGTGCTGCTGATCTGAGCCTTATGAAAATAAGAGCTGAGTCTGTAGAAAACAATGTAGCTGAAGGCAGAAATGATATGAAATGTGGTGCAATGTAAATGATTTGATGGCAAACTACACACTTTGAGAAGTGGGTTATGCTGAACACTCCAAGAAAAAAAAAACAACAACCATGAAATGTTGAAAAAACAAGTAAAGCAAAATGAAAAAAATTGCACATACCCTACTTTTCCCCAGCCTGTCTAATCACTCCCATCATGCTGACAGAAACAGGAACAAATCCATCCATGCCAAATAAATAATTCCAGGTGTCAGCATTGATGATTTTCTCTAGTTACTTTGAGGGATTGCAATTATTCACAGTAACAAAGGCTAAGGGAAAGGTCCAAAGGCACTGTAAGCACTGCCATGTCACAACTCTCCAGAGAATCTCAATCCCCACTTAAGGCAATGACATTACCATGACCTGCTTGACTAAAATTTCTCTAACAATGCACAGTGCTGTAGACAGGATGACGTTTTTCCTGCCCACCTCAGCTTTTTCCAGGGCATTAACTGAGAAAGGTAGATTTAAAGGCAAACAGAAATCTAATAGAATGCTTAAAGAAAGGGAAATTTTACTAACTATACAGTACTTATTGTTATATATAGCAAAATATATAAGCTAGCATAAAAAAAGAGCAATAGCAGAGGTTGCTAAAGGTGCAGCATTTGCCATCATTCACTGCATTTCTACTTAGGTATCAGAGCCAGCACTGCAGCTCGTTTACTGGGATTTCTCATATATATAGATAGCCTCTGGAAATATGATGGGGCCATCCATGTATTTTCACTTTTTATTTAAGGGCATGAATTCTTCCATAGGGCAAAGCCAATGCATTGACTCAGATTCCTACATAAATTGTCCTAGGATCCTAATTTGATATACTCTGGTGGAAAGTGATTAGGGTCAGAGGACTTAAGCTATATTCTAACACATATTAGATTTAAATCTCTTCTGGCTTCTGTCCAGGTTATTTTAATGTGTTTTGCTGAGTGAGTTGGTTTATAAAGTTTAACCAAGTTTTAACAGCATCTAATGACATTTTACCAGCAAGTAGATGAAACCCACAAATACAGGCTCCAAAGTGCATCAGCCTTCAGTTTTCATAATACTTCACGCTAGACTCACTTTGCCAGAGATTTTTATTGTTGAATAAGGTACTTTGATGATATTGGAAAAATTGGAGAGGGGTAGTTGGAAATGTAGACTTGAAATATACTGAATTATATTCAGGTTATACAGTTTTGCTTTTTTTCATGACAAAGGCCAGGATGATATTTGTAAGATGTAACTGTACATGGAATACATGGTTTTATCCCTATGAAACACCAGTCTGAGTGACAGGTAAATTAAACTGTCATCTATGAGGTGTGATTCTTGCTATTTTAATTATTTTAGAAAGGCATTTCCCAATGGATTTCCTCCTAGTCAGTCATGAGAAAATGAAACAGCAGTAATTTTCTAACTTCTCCACAAACACATGCTGCAGTAAGATACAAATGCTATAAAAGCAATTGACCTTGATTTTGAATGGCCTATAATTTATATAAAATGTCTTGGGATAATAACTTCAGAATTAATCTATGTAATATTTATAGAGATCTTGGCTCCTTTTGCCATCAGATGTATTGGAGAAAGAAAATGATGGCTGTAGAACCAATCCTAGAATGTTGTGACTTCCAAGGTCATGCAATGTTTTTTCTCAAGAAATTACAAAGCCATAAAACTTCTGCCTTTATAAGTGTGGAGGATATAATCTCTTGAGATTAGATTACTCTTTCAATAGGATTTAACTAATTTTTCTGTTATCCATTTTAAGATCCTAATTAATAGAGCCTATTCAAGAATACCTAAGATGTCTGAATATCCATTCATGTTTTCTGAGAGTATCTTATTTAGTATTATTTTTAAAACCTAAATAAAATATGATACATATGTGTTTTAAAAGATATTAGTCAGAATGAAAAGAATAATAATTCTGCCCTGTATAGTGCAGGCATGTTCAGGTGTTGGGCATGGAAGAGTTACCACATTCACAAGTGTAGAAGTTGAGGAGGAATCCCAAATATCCCAATACCTAAATTGGAAAGTCTCAGAGAAAACTAAGGAAACAGGATTTGCCGGAGTAGCTATCTCAGGCCTTCAAAACTATGTACATATGCCTGTGTCATCACCATTCAATGCACAAGCTAGATATTTCTCATATTTCCTGTGTATCAACTACCTGTGGCAGCTTGTGCTAAGTGAGAAAGCTTAATGTGCAAAAAGCTTATTAAAGGAAAAAGCATGAATACTGCAGTCTTTATTTGTAAAGACCTTTGGCTTCTTAAAAGTAAGCTGGCAGGATGTGTCAGGTCTCTGTATCTAGTCCTTGTAGCCTCCCCAGAAAAAATAAGGGAAGATTTTGCTTCTCTTTCTCACTCTGCCTCCTTCTTTCTCTATACATATATTGCTCAGCTATTTGAAAACAGTGCATGAATCCAATCTGAAATACATGTCCCTTTATGTTAATTAGACTGGAAGAAAGCAAACAGGAAGAAAGTATGAAATGATAGACCACATGGGCATAATATGTTTTAAATGATCAGTTTAATGAAATAAACTTCAAATGTGCATAAAAATACTGTCACTAAACATTTAAATTGAAACTCCAGAAATACTGTTTTTCCCCTTTATATTCCACGGCCCTACATTATTGCAACAGAAACCACAGTCATTATGCAAAAATTTTTTTGCTTCAAAACTAATCCTAGTTCATTTCACTAAAAAGTCTAGCCTGTAAACCCTTGAAAACCCTACTCAGGACTTAAGACAAAGAAAGAAAAAGGTGATCAACATTTCATAGGGTCTGAACTTGACACGGAAGGTGGCCCTTTGGGTTGGACACCATATTATTACCTCAAGGCACTAGTCATACAAATAGTTTTACTGAATGTTTTTCCAGAGGCCATGGGAAATACCTGTACCCACTCATTTCCTAATACTGTACTGTATAGAAATAATAACCTTGGCATATGGGAAATATTTCTTTATTTCAATGGAAAATAGAATGCAAATGTACACAATGCAAACAGAATTTATGTATCAGCAGACAAGCTGTGGGCTAGCAAAGAAGTTGAAGAAGTGACTGGGCACAGACTGTGGAAAGGCAGAACAGGCTGGTGTAATGCACTTTGAAGGAGCTGAGCTGGCTACTAAGAACTGTTGACACAACTCAGCATCATAAAATAAGGCCAGAGCAAAGCATGTTTTAAATTGACTGAAATATTTAAATATCTTTTTTACTAATTGTGATTTTGAGTTGGAAACTAGCACAATACAAACTCCGCAAGCATGGAAAACATAAATACAGGAGTTCTAGACTCAGGCATTCTTAACAGCTCTGCAATAAATCAAGTTTAAAAGTATTCAGATCCACGCACCTGTGATCCCAAAGGACTAAAATTCAATACCCTTCTTAACCTAGTTAGTTGTCAGAAACATCTAACTTTACCATTGTTTTTAGTATATAAGTTGATATCTGAAAAGATTAGGATAACAAACACAAGGCTGTTTTTTTGTAATGCAAGCACGGCCATTTAAGTAGGGGAAAAAGGGAGAGAATTTATCTTAAGAAGGGAAACATCTGACTACAGACTTCTCACAAGTAATGTGTGGATCCTTTAGACTGGGATATAATGTTGAGCTGTGCTTGGACAGCATGGAATTCATGAGGTTATGCTTCTTTGTATCTGTAAATACTTAGATGTTTAAAAAAATATGGTTAATGTTTTCAAAATATGATTCAGCAAAGAAAAAGAGCAATGCAGTGAGATAAAAAGATGATTTATCCTGTGGCCAGTGTGCTTCAAACTGACCAGAGAAAGTAATCTAATCAGACTTTATTAAATTGATTCTCCAGTACATCCCCAATGCCTGGAAGCATTGTCTGAGCTCATCTGCAGTCTAATCTTACTTTAGGAGGCTTGCCAACTCTTTAGCCTTTTCTGAGAAGAAATATAGCCACATAGAATTTAATTATTGCAAACTATTTTAATTAGAAAAAAAGTGAACTTTTGATGATGGCTGACATCTGAGAGAGTCTACATTTGTGACAACAGTCTTCTGAACAGGACAAGAACAGCCATTTATTTGGACCAAGCTAGAGCAGATATTGTCAGCTCACAAACTAGCCTAAAGGGCTACTGTCAGGTTATATAATCTTTGAGCACTCATCCAAGGCAGCCCTGAAGGCTAGCACAGAGGGGAGAATTGCTAAAGGGTTGTTTCTGCTTCAGCCATTGCATGACAATTACTGTCCAATAAGTTGGCAGCCTTGATGATGGCTCTTTCAGACCTATATAGAGAAGGAAGCTCCATTTGCACATCAGAAAATTCCAGAAAAGCATGCTCACAAAATAAGGGCAGACTGTTTTCATTCCTTGCTTTCATATGCAGATGTTTAAGTTTGCTTCCTCATCCTTTGTTTGCCTAGTTAAATCTCAGTAAGTTCCCATGTCCTCTCTGGTAAACAAATTATATGGAGAACTTCCTTTTTGCCCACAGAGCAGAGGCCATACAAAGAAAAGAGTTCACCACATTAAATGAAGACATGAAGTGCATTATATTTCATGCACATCAGTCCATTCAAGGAGATGCTGCATTTCCTTGAGAACATTCTCTTTCACTGATTTACTGAGGGTGATACAACTGTGTTCCATGCTCTCTCCCCTGATACAAGATTAATGTAACACTTCACTTCAAAATCTACTTACTGATCCCTGTCTTCAAAAAATTGCTCTCTCTCTTTCGTATGTTTCCTGCAATACCACCATGGCACAATATCACAGGTCCCACTTAATCAATCAGTTCTGTAATCTTTAATCTATCAACACTCATTTTTCCCTCTCTTCTCTCCCTCTCAGTTAGGTGTTCTCTCACCCTGCTCAATGCAAGACCATCCACATCCTCCCTTCTTCTACATCTTTCTTCTCTGTTTGTTCATGGCCTTCTGCCCTTCAAGAAACAAGCTGATCATTCTTGTAGACCTGCCAAAGTCTATCAGAACTCAAATACTGGATTCTCATTGCCTTCCTCTCTTGTCCTCAGTCAGGGAGGCCCTCAGGGATACCTTGCTGATATTTGTATGCAGAAATAGACGTGCCTTGAGTTTTCAGAGTGCCTATGATTTAGGTTTTCTATGGAAAGAAGTAGAAGAAAGTCTTCTTCATTAAATGGATAATATTTCATTAATTAAAATGGTGGATAATTATCTCTGTGTGCTATTATTTTTCTTGTCCAGATTTGCAGCCTTAGTATATTTCTTTCCTGAAATGATAAAATGTACCAAAAGACAGTATCTGTCTATTTAGGTTGCCTAAACTCTACATGATACTACCTCATGATACTTACGCATTTATTACAAGGTTTCTGGTGTGGAGGGACAGTACATAAATAGGAAAATTGACAAGATTCAGCATAACTGGAGGGGCTGGGTACCCTGTCTAGGATCAACAGTGAAATGTGTGCTCTTTTTGTCCCCAGTGTTAGATTGCAGTATTGAATATCAGAAAATTTCTACATGATGATGGATGAAGAGCAAAGAAGGATGCATGGTAGAATTAACTCTATCGTCTATAGATTATTATCTGTAATTCAGGTCCTTTGACCAACAATAAAGGCTTCCTAGAAATATTTAACTCCCCTGGATCCTCCTCCCAATCACACATCTAATTCTTTCTCTGTGATTTCTCTTCACACTTGTCAGAAACTATTTCCAGAATTTGCTATTTCCTTTCTGCCTATAGTTCTGGATATCCTTTTGTGGTGGTATCTTAAAAGCTGAGATCCCCTTGTGCTGGCCTTCCTAAGACACACATCATTCTTTCCACTTCTTACCATATATATCCAAATCATCCACTTTTCTAGTGTTATTCCACCTCTCATTCTGCCTCACTCCACTAGCTTATAGTTCTCCACTGCTCACATTTCTCTTTGTGTTTGAGGTCTCCTTTATAATCCAATTTTGCTTACAAGACTAGCCTTGTATCTAACTGGCACTTTGTATCACTCCAGGACAAACACCTTTGTGTTGCCCCATGTTTCTGAAAATTCTGTTGTTAGTCCTCAGTGCTACAGCAAAAGTATAAATGGGGTTGGAGTACTGTCCGCCATGTGAAACAAGCATGTGCCAATGTCAAAAGATATGATGAGGGTGGAAACTCCACACTGAATCAGTTGTCCTTATTAATTGCCATCTGCCCTAGTCCTAGTGCTGGCACTACTTGTGTTCCCAGAACAATACAACACTACAGTTCCTCTCAGTTTTCTAACTCAGATCCAAATAGGTTGAGAACACTTTTCTTTGGAGTGCAGGTAGTTCCAGTGCAGGCCAAAGACAGCATTTCATCAAGCACAGGTTTATCAGGAAGTGAGTATTGGTGTGCCTAACTTCCGTTAGTTTCCACTTGTGATTCTTTCATTAGATGCCTTTAAAAGGTAAATCATTAAAAGGCAGGGTTTAGAGCACACACTGATCACTGAACATTAGCTCTCACATTTTATCTACTCTCTCTGAGATTTCAAAGGACAAACACTGCAAAGCTCCATATTTCAACCCTGTTGCTTTAAAATGTCTATGTTTTGTATGCGTAATGCCCATTCAATTATTTTATTTATTTATTTTGCTTGTATGATGGCCTCACATTTGGAAGGCTGCCGGAGGAAAAATGCTCATAGGAAAAGAGGGAATCCAGACAACAACAGAAATAGCTTACATTCTTTTCACAGCAAAAATATATGGGCATGATGCCTCCCCCCTCTTTTAGCACTGCAACTGTATATCATAAAGGAGACCACACCACTATTGGCCTGGTGTGATCTTTTGTGAGATGGAGATAGTGCAATGCTGTGATATTTACAGCACTGTGCACTTTGTTTGGTGGCAGATCTGCTAACAATGGCAAATCTATTCTCAGCCTTGAAGAGTGGAATTCTGCCTACTCACTCTTTCCTTTCTTTGCACTGGCTTCCTTTTGTCATGTAGGTTACATTTAGATCTTTGATGTTAACTAGAGACCAGCCAAAAAAGAAATTTGAATCTGAGTGTTTTCAGATTTCTGAGTATGGGGTGGATTTGAATTCCCAAATTAGAAGTAGCCCTTCTGATTTTAGTATTGGGCTGTGTCCAGAACCATATGGGACCTAATTTCTAGCTGTATTTCACATGCAGCCAAGAACTCACAGCCAGGCTGAAGAAACCTGGGAACAAGCTGACAGAAATATTCTGAGCAAAAGAGCAATGAAAGATTTACACCAAAGAGGCTAGCAACCTCACAAGCTTTAATCACTTCAGTCTTACAAGATTGCAGAAACACTGATCTCTACTTCTGATTTGAAATTAAATTTCCCACCTGCTTTAAACATTAAGCTCTAGGAATTTGACATTCAAAATTTCATGTGAAGCTTCTGACATGGTATATGCTACAGTCATATAAGCCAACAGTCAACAAAAAAAATTTGCCTCGCAAGTTATACAGAGGTTATACTGGCATTTACTATCTTCTTCAGTGCTGGAAAGGTTATGAATCCTATTCTCATCACCTATGTAAATCTGGTAAGTGTATGAAAGTGATTAAATCCAAGAAAAAAATCTACTTTTTTATAGTATTAATCTGCTAAAAATTAAGTCTATTTTCTAAACTAGTCATTCATACTCCCTCCGTAGTGGATGAATAGAAATAGGAGGGCAATTAATTCTGCTTGTCTTAGACAACTAAGTTATTAAACTGGAATGAAGTGCTTTCTGGAGGCTCCTTTCTCCATGAATTGCAGAGTGAGTGTTGTTTATATATCTCAGTGTTTTTGCAGAGCTTAATGTTCCCACCCTTTGTGCAATTTTTACACACGTAAGCCATGGAACAGAGAACAGTATGAATCCCATTTTACAGCTATTGCAGTGGCCATTTTTTATCATGAATTTTTTCTACTTAGAGAAGTTAAAGCAAAGATAAGTTCTCATAGTTTTCCACAGCCTTAAAAAGAGAGAAAAAACATTTGCAAAATATAGGAATAAATGGGGACTGGCTGAAGAGTGTTCATCCATAATGAAAATAACTTGTTAGACTATGCATTATCATGGCACTGTTGATACAAAGATCAAAAAAGACTTTAAAAAGTCCTTGGGACTTAGGTAAAGTAAAACTACCACTTTCATTTTACGGATGGAAAAGAGCAGTTTAAGCTAAGAGGAAGAGATAAAAACAGTACCCATTATTCTCACTCTTAAAGCTGTGGTTTCACCACACTATCATTCTTCCCTCTCTCCAACTCAGCAAATTAACTGATGCTAATTGTCCCCAAAGCAGAAATGCCCTTACTGTATAGGCAACGCTTGATAAAAGTGCATTTGGGCTTCCCCAGGCAAAAGGAAAGATTGGTCCAACACAGCATTCACTTCAAATGTTGAGAAAGAGTTGGGCACCCTCTTTCCCAGTAGCTTCCCCAAAACACCAGCACAGAAAGCACCTCTAAAATACCTGTAGTAGAAATCAAAATCCGCATGAGGATTTCAGCAACTCTGAAGAAACTGAAGTGCATAAAAAGTAGTGGCATGCTTGCATGGCAGTCAGCCTTCAGCTATTAGGAGCTCCAGCTGCCACATTCCCCCGCTTCCACAAAGCATGAGGATACAACACATTTGTGACTGAGCAATCTGAGCACTCCCTCTCTCTGCATCACATGAATGGCTGAACCCATCATCACTCACACAGGAGTATACGCAGCTGGGGAAAACTGAGCCTTGACATTTCAGTCCCCATAAGCATCACGGAATAAGAAATTCTTAACCTATATAGTGCTTTTGAGGCCTGTGAAACATTTTTACTCCAGACATCTAAATCCAGGGATGAACAGCCTACGGGCTGTTGTCAGGAGGTTTGCTTGTCAATGTTTATGTCCCTTTTCTGATGTAGACATGGGAAAGCAAACACATGTATTTGTTAAAATCCTTAAAATGTCAATAGAATCCATGTAAAGTTAATCATCTGTACAGGTGTTTGTGCAGTTGGGCCCAGAGTAAGACGCAGTCTTCGCTTTAACTCTGAGTATCTATTGAATTTCAGGGGGCCCACTTTCATGAAAAAGTTGAAAGATAAATTGGAAACCAAAAAGAGGGGAAAAGAAAGATGCATTGTTTTACTGTTGTGATTATTTTAGAATTGCAGATTCTGTAAGGTCTTGATGGATGTATGAAACAGGCAAATTATTTGGACAAATGTGACAGCTTAGAAATCAGTGCTTCCTTCTTTGTTCCCACTGACCACAGACTGCACCTCAAATTTTCATTTCTGCATTGTACTTCAATTTACAGTGTCTTTATTTCCCTGCCACACTACTGTGCTTTGTTGTCTAGCTACACTCAGAAAAGTCTGCCTCATTGTAATCTTTAGAGAGCTGTTATCCTTCATCTAACAAATGTGTCCCAAAAACCAAAATGTGTCCTCTTCTTTGCTGCACCTCTCTTTCAGGATTATATGATTTTATAATAGTCTTGACTCCAAAGTGTTCCCATGATGCATCTTTGTACAGCATCTAGTCTTGAAGTTCAGCAGATTTCATGTGTTACCCTTCTAGAAACTACACAAGAACAGATCATTTCACAAAACACTGTTTGAATAACCTGCAAGTGATATTACCCATGAGTTAACAACTGCACTTACATGGAGTCCTAATGTTTTCAAAAAAGCTGGGTGCAGAAATCATTTCATGTGCTTTCAAATGCCAGACTGAATCTTAGTTAACTAGAGAATCCTGATAAATCAGAGACAGTACAGTGAAAATTGTGTGTCCTGTTTCAGGACTCCATCATCTTTCATGTTTCTTTGGGAGCATTTATTAGTCATGAACTACAAACAGTAAAGTAGATTATAATCTACACAAACTGTTTACTACTTCATACTTTTGTTCCAAAACAGCTGAAATAGATCCCACCTAGACAGAATTTTCTGCCTTGCATATTTTATATGCGTGCATATGTATATTGGATACTACCCTGTTTCCTAGTATCAGCAACTGCTCTCATAATGTTTTGTGGCCCTACAGAATAATTAATAAAACCTGATAATTTAAATAACAATATCTGAAGTTACTAGTTCTTTTCTCACATCTGCTACATATGTGAGTGTCAAATTAACTTCTATTAACTTATTTCAAATTTTCTATTAAAAATCATGGTGGGATAAGTCTGGCAAGGTGAAAAAAGCAAGACAAAACTTTTATGCATGTTATAACATTTCTTATGCAGAGACTAACAGCTGTTTGAGTAAAGAAGTGTACATGATGCGTATATGTATAAAATCTTGGAGCAGAATTGCCTATCTTGTCAACATCATGATATGCCTGAAGGTGCTTATAATTCAAATCAATAACACACCCTGTCCTCAGAGTAATCATATTACATAAGATTATGCAACATTTTGTACTCAGCAATACAATGCATTAAGATTCCTGTATCTCGGTCTGGCTGCATCTATATGGCAGTGCAAATGGTTACTTCTACAGCTGCAGTCCCCAGTCATTTACACTGGGGAAAACACTAGACTGCACTGCAGCTCTTTTCCTCCCTGGCTATTCAGGTTTCATTTTAAAGGAAAGGAGGATGTGTGAGGACATGGTGTGCATACAGGTATAGTTCCGTTATACAAATGTTTGTCATATAGCTGAGGTGCGGGCAGTGATTTGGCTGTGAACACACTGTAGAGGACAACTTCTCTTAAAAATGGATTTAGCTTTTCTATTCTAGACACTCTTGAGCAAACATTAGGCATCTCACTAGCGTGTGATGGCCTTGTCTTCCTGTGCAGACTTGACTGAGTAAAAAATGATCCCTTTGACAACAAGAATTTACCTACAGGCTCTACAGAATTCCTATATTTAGCTATAAACAACGTCAGTAAAGGAACATACTGTATTTTCTTTCTGCTCCAGTTAGTGCTAAGTGTTACAAAAATTAACTGATATTGACTGTTATATTCCTTGCACCAAAATCTTTGTGGAATGTGACATTGCCATGTGCCTTGTAACTGGTGAGACATTTTTTTCCCCCCATGTACTTTGTTTCTAAATAAAGCAGCAACTATTTTGCCCTCCTCCCTTTTGTCTCTGGTTTCTAATGCTGTGATATTAATAAGGAGTGACAGGTTTAAAGCCATTATTTATACTGGTAGAGAACATTTTTGCAAAACATATAGTGTAGCGTTCCAAGATGAGGATATTTTATGGTGATGCTTATAAGGCAAGGGAAGATTTTCCTCACAAAAAAAACATTAGCCAAATCAGTAGATGATTACAGTAAGTTAAGAGACAAATTCTTTTTGTGGACATTTCAAGCAATGTGATATACACAACTGCACTCTACTAAAAGCGCTGTGATCAAGTATTTGTCTCAGTGCAACCCACATAGGGTTGGAGACATACAGTGACTAAATAAACTCATGTGAAGATATAAAGAGCCACTCCTTTCCTCCTATGCAGCCATCCTGATCAATACACTGCTTGCTTTGGCCAGCCCACAAGATTAAGTTCAGACTCAAAGTGGGCATAAGAGGAAAGGAAATACTTTCGGGCAGATAGCAATGGCTGTTATAGTATAATAAAGAGTTCCAGGGCTGCTGACCCACCTTCTTCTTCTTGCTCTTCCTAGGGATTCTCTTCACTCTGAAGGTCAGTAAATTCTTTAAGTATTCAGGGATGATTTTCTGTGGCCTCCTGTGTGCATCGGGGCTGCTGTTTGTTACTGGAGGTGGCTCAAGACCATTGTGACTTTTAGATTCTTCCTCCACAGTGCAAGACAGATTCCTCTCTTTTCCTTTTCTCTGGGAGACAGCAGAAGAGGTTGCTTTTGAGAGTTGTCTTCATTGGCTTTGACTCCAAATGATTTATATCAGCCATTTCAAGGTGATTCTTACTTCCATGCTCATCAAGTGAGATGATGGTCTGCCAGTCTGGTGCTGGGAAAAGAACGGTCAAATCTAGTTACTGGAGAGCAGGTCCAGGAGCTGTCCACAGGGCTGATGAGTCTGGCTAAATTTTGAGTCCTCCCTGCTAGAAGAAACAGAACAAATTCTTTGTAGAATGGAAGGAGTGGGGATAAAGCAATAGCCCTTTCTAAAACCTGCTCTAATCCAATCCTAAGACTGGGTTCTATATTTAATAAATAAATGTTGTTGCCCCAAAGAATGGTGAAGGTAAGACAGGTTCTGCACATAGTGGATCTTCTACCTCGACATCTCAGAGACATTCATTAAGGACACAACTGAGCCCTCAATAGCCACCTTTTTGATTAAAAGACAAAGATGACCTAAAGGTCATAATCTTAAGCATTTAGGTATTCATAGCACTTAGGTCAGGTTGAAAAGAACACCAGCATTGTGCACTGCAGAATGGAGACCAACATTACAAATAGTGACAAAAATAGCTCCACTTCCATATTTAGTTTTCCTGTATTCACTTAAGCTTTCCGAAACTTTTCTTGTAAAAATGAACTTGTGCTAATTTTTTCATATTAGCTGGTTAAGAAGATATGTCACTAACAGCACAGCAGCTTCATGCATTTACTTCTACGGTCCATGCATATTAAAAATCAAAAAGTTGGTTACCAGCATTAGTTTGGAAAATACATCAGTTTCCTAGTACATAATGTCCTACAGAAGTTTACACACCTATTGAAAGATTAAATATATCTAAATATTACATATGGTTTGCTGCTAACCAGAAGCTCTTGTAAATTGTTGGCTTGCTATGCTCACTGAATCTTGGATTGTTATTTTTCCTTAAAAAATGGAGATTGTCAGTGTTGTTTAAAATCATATGTTCTTACAGAAAGGCTAAAAGCAGTGGAGCAATGGTGGCTTTACCCACAGCTGCTGAACAATTGGTATGAAGACTACTGAATGTGCTATTTCTTGTCCTTCACCCAAGAGGTGAGCATTTCCCAGTCTAGTTCTGTAAGATATGTTTGAGTGTCCTACTGCATGATCTCATTCCTGAATCCATTCCTAATTCTTTAAGACATCAAATTTGCTTTTCTGAAATTCAATTTTCTTCTGCAAATTGAAAGTGCAGAAGTGAAATAGCCTCTGTGTGAAATAGCTTATTCCTTTCCTACAAGTTTTTCTTTTCCCTAGCTGGCATGCTGAATTTGCACAGAATAGCTGGATAACATTAGGGCACAGGCGATATTGGTAGTGGTGTTTTTTTCCCCCAAAAGCACTTATCCTGCCTATTAAACATCCGGGTTATAATGCTTAGGGGCACTTTGAGCATTTCTTTAACATTAGACTTGGAAGATGTGAGTGGCAAGTGATTCCATGTTTGCTTGTGCTGAAGTTGCCATATTTTCCAAAATACTCTTTGCAAATACTCTTAGCTATGTACAGCACAATATGGCTCTCTTCCTGAAAAAATTGTTCTGTTTTTCACAGAATTACAGAATAACTGAGTTTTCTATATTTTAGAGTGGAAATGAGACATACAGTTATGATTAAGCAGTCCAGAGCTCATTTTTTTTCTTCCATTCATTTACTTCAGCTGTTCAGTATTTCCATACAGTTTCATATTGACACAGATGGAAAGCAATTGCACTTTCAAAACTCTTCACTCAGAATGCCAGCTTAACCACACAAGGTGAATTCATAAAGTTCACTATATGGATTCCTTTCCAAGATATAAAAAACCCACAGTATATTTTCAATTCATTTTGTGGCACAAGAAGTTTAATCTCATCAGGGAACATGGCAAACATTCCTCACCAGATGCATTCTGTAGACCAAAGGCAATATGCATAAGGCAACACTCACCTGCTTTGTCATTCCCTGACAGCTCACTCCTAATCTTAACTGATGAGCTAAGACTTTCAGAAGATGTTAAGTATGCAGCTTGAGACACATTTAGATCTTGATTTTTAAGATATGACTCTACTCAGTGTCTGAGGCACTAAAAGGTTTCTTTTGGGCAAGAGAATCATGCATCACTTCTGAAAATCCTGGCTGTCCCTGTGGTTAGACAGCTGCACAAGATACCGGGATGCCATTTCCAGCTAAGTTAGTTGGCTTCTTCTGACACTACAGCAAGAAAAGATTTGTCTGGGTTTTTAAAGCATCAGGAATGAATCCAGATCTAGGTTTACCATCATGTAAGATAAAACAAATAACAAGGAGGGGGAGAAAATAAGCATGGATGTTTATTGTGTTTACTCTTCATAAAAAATGTTTTGTGAAGAAAAAAACAGTTGTGGGTTTTTTTGTGTGTATCCTTATATATCCAAGAAGCTTGGATATTTTTTTTTCCAAAGACTTCTGTCTTCAGAAATTTTAGGAGTGTATAGTCTTTTACTCCACTTTCTCACAGAGGGGGTTGGATAGTATAACACTGTGTACAGAGAAAATTCTGGACATTTAAATGAAGGGACCAGTCATCGTGAGTCATTAACAAATGCTGAATAGGCACTTTAGAATAGTTCTTAGCAACAAAAACCCCCAAAACTTTAAACAGCCTGAATAAAAATCACTTTCCTCAATTATGTTTCTCATTGTTTTGTTACTGCTCCTCCAGTTACCAATAATGTTTCCTGAGGTAGGGAGGACCTAAATTAGCAACATACATTTCTGTGGCACCAAAAACATGTATTATTTTGAATTTTGAACATGCAAAAGCATAATCACAGTTTTGCTCCCAGCAGTAACTTTTATTAAGAACCTTTGTTTAGGCCCATTATTTTATATTAAAAGGTTTAGAGAATAGTAATGATAGGAAATAAAATGAAGTCTGAGAATATCAAGAGGAACTCAAACACATTTTAGTTTTCTCATATTAACACCTAGAAAATGCTAGGTCTAAAATCTTTGCAAATGTGGTCATCCAAAATTTAGGCAGGTTAATCGTCTTTGCTATGGAACTGAACTAGTAGGATGCATTTTCTGGTAGTTTGTATCTAATTTCTAAGCTGTACTGAAACCATCTCCTTAGTTTATCTGATTACATTCTAATATAATTTTCAGCATCTACCAGCTTACATGTAGAAAGAAAAACCCATGCATACAGATCTTAGCATTTAAATTACCCTATACTATTACACCGGCAGCTAAAACTTTGGCATATGGTTTTACATAATTTTTACCATAGCTAGTCCTACGTTCCCTTAAATAATAGAGTCTGAAATTTCACCAAAGAAAATAAAAAGATCTGTCACTGTAGTATCTAGTATCTCTTTTCTTTCAAATGATTATCCAGTTGTTATCAGGCTTCTCTAAGGAGGTTTTCTGGGTCTATGCAGCTTTGAACTACGCTGTGCAGTGATCACTCCTCAGTCGCTTACCTACATCTGAACAACGGCCACAGGAGGTGCTAAGGAGATCACCATCAGTGAGATTGCCTCTTGCCCTGTTCTTATACTGTTCTTTAAATCACCTAAAAACTCTATTGTAATTTAGTGGTATGTTATCCACGGCTAATGTTACAGGCAACAGAAGGCACAGAGCAATGGGGACTCCAGCTGATGGTGCTCTTTCTTCCAAAGCACCAGGTAGGATTTAGTTGTTCTGATTTCCAGTTACAAGATAGTAACTGTGAATGAGTCAAGGGAAAATGAACTCATATTTTCCAGGTATTTTCCCAAAGTACCTGATAATATTTAGTGAATTTTATTTTTTAATCTTTCTCAAACTTCTTTATAAACAGCATCAACTACCAATAGTCTAGACAGAAGTCTTTCTTCTCATTTTGTGTAAGCTCTTCCCTTTTAATTAAAGTTATATTATTATTACAATTCTCTTTTAGATATCCCATATAAAATGTAGAGACATTTTAAAAACCATTTCAGTTATATCCAGGAGTCATTTTCTGAATAAATGTAACATATATGTTTATTTTTAAAAATAAACCCCCCAGCTGTTCAAAAATTTCATTCCCATAATGTCTGTTCAAAAGGTCTACACAGTGTTTGCAATCAAATTATTAATAAGCATTTATGAGAGTGTGATTATGTTTCCAAAAACATTTTTTTTCTTTTCTTTTCAAGAGTGACATCATTAAATGAAACAGTAGTAAATATCAGACATATTTAGGCTAGAGGAGGACGAATAGCAAGAAATGATGGTGGAAGACAGTATTTATGCTTTATCCGTAATGCTGCCAAATCACCTGCTAGAAGCACTTTTGATAATCCCTTTTTATTTCACTTTTGCTAAAAATATTTCAAAAGCCCTTGGTGAAGCCATAATTTAACAAAATTCAATATCCTGTAAGAAACAACAGGTTTAGGTATTCCTAAACCATGCCCTAGAAAAGCCAAAAGAACATGAGTAATCTACAATATTTCTAGGAAAAGACTGTGTCATAATTCTGTGCTGGCTAGAATAAGCATAGATTTTAAATCTTCTCCTGAAAATATTAACACAATAGCTGACAAATTTCAGGGGAGAATCTTTGAGGCTTTTCACTGACTTTGAAAACAACCCAAACATTACTTTTCACTTTAAGCAACATATACATTAAAAATATTGTGACATATTGCAGATGAATTTTATTTGAACTTACAGTTTTCTATGTAATGTTTAGTCATCTGAAAGCTGATGGAGGTACCCTTAGAAAGAAGATTGAAAAAGAATAGTGGGCAGTATGTGGTCAGGTGCAGGATGGAAGTTAAAAAGTGCAGGACTCTGTCTTCATTCAAACCTCTTGATTTTACTGTAGAACTGGAGAAGAGTCCACAAGATAGACTTTGACTTTCAACTACTGATGCTACATCAGGGCAACAAAAGAATGCACTTGTCATTGTTTGGGATTTAGACCAAAAAACCTACAAGTCAGCCTTTTATGCATCTGATAGCATTCATGTTCAATCAACTTCAGTGTCACCCCACAAGTTACCAAAGGAGGGATTTTCCCAGCACAACAAGAAACAAAAAAAAAATATTTAAAAAGTATGGCAATCATCCAGAAAATGGCTTTTCAGTAGCTGAAATACCTGAAACTATTTTAAGTGTTTTTTAACCAACTGTAACTCAAAGGTATAGAGTTTCTACATGCATTTATCCTTTCCCATGAAACAAAGACATAATCCGTTACATGAGATGTAAAAGTTATTATAACCTTGGCTTTTGACAGCAGTATTTGAGTGGTCTTCAAGATAGCTTTATCTGGAAGAGCTTTAAAAAAATAGAATGATCAGAAGTAGGATATCTGTTTCGTTCCTTTGGGTTACTCAAAACCCAAATATTTTATCTATAGCTTGATTTATGACCTGACATTTTAACTCGCTATCAGCTCTTCAGTGTACATAAGTAGCTGGATTAACTTACTCAGCTGGACTGTCCAGCTAGTCCACAAATCACTTTGCAGTACACAGACTCCCAGAGAGCTCAGTGCAGCCTGCTATGGTCTGGCAAGCTTGGGTGAAACACCAAGTGAATGCAGTGATTTTCTTTCCATGGCTGGAGAAATAGCCACATTCCTGTCTTACAGAGCTTGAGCTACTATGCATCACTGAACACAGGCTGACTCTATGCAGAGGCAGCCAAGATACATGTGCGCTACAGCTCTTCAGATTCTGGCTGAGCATACTGTTTGAGATGCAGCAGAGTAAGGAGCTGGCCATACTGCTGCTAGACACTTGTTCCTGTGGTCTCACATACCCCTGCATCCAAGACAAAAAACTTCTTGGAACAGGGTATAAGGGAGCGCTGATTGTAGACACTGAGCTAGTTCTGTGTACACCAGGTCCAGCCATCAAGCTAGCTGGAATCCTTTCTTTTATCAAGGGAGTTTCATCTTCCTCTTTCGCTACTCCGGCCTAAAAGAGATCTGACTGCAGATGTGACCTGTGATGGGGGTTGGAGGGGTGCCAGAGCCTGGCTACATCAGTCTGGCTAAAAGTACATGAAGATTCAGTTCCTTCTCCTTCCCCTCTCGTGGTCGTGCTGGCAAGCAGAGCATGCTGCCCTTGCCTTGAGAACAGGAGGCGGCACACGGGCTGGCTCATTAGCTCCCAGGGAGAGAGATCAGTGTGGCAGAAACTTGCAGCTACCCTTCTAGAGTCCTTCGCAGCTTTTACTGCACTTGCTTTGACTTGCTTTGGTTGACTTTGGTTGACTATTTAGCAGCGTAGTCTAACAAGTTTTATCCTTTGTAAACCCAGTATGCATTTTATCCCATTTCCTTTCATTTCCATGTCTACAGTCTTTCCTTCAAAAATCTACCTAAAACAGAAGCCTTGTACACAATGGAGGCCAGGCCTGTAGCTGCCTGAATTGCTTTATTTCTCCTTAAACTTAGCAATATTTGTCAGTCATTCCCCTCATCTCCTCCCAACCTTTGCATTTTTATTTTATTTTTATGGTAATAGTCAGAATGTCAGTACAGACACTTTATATTTCCAAGCTTCCACATCATACCTGGCCCTGTGGCTGGTGTTCATTAATCTGCAAATGTTCCAGTTCCAAAACACATGCCCCATCTTAGGCTCTGGGCTAATGAAGCCTAAACCTGTCAAGAACATGACGTATATAGCTACCAGAGGCAGCAGGTTCTGAATATTCAGTAACATTAGAGCAGTATGTTGCATGCGCTATATGCTGTGAACATTATAGTTCACTTGTGAGTCAATTGTTTGCTGCATTTGCTGGAGGTAAGTAGGGTTTTCAACCTTTAAAAATAATTCTTAACAGCAAGCATGAATATTATCTTACATGCACATATATGTGAGTGCATGCCACAGAACTACAGCTAGCCGTCAGAACAGAAGCAAATAGCTGCATCAGCACAGCACAAGTGAGCTGATTAGGCCTGCTACAAACGTAGGGTGACTCTAATGTAGTTGCATTTCCTGTGAAAGTTATGCCACCTCACCACGTAGCACTGAATGTGGATGTGCCAGCCTGCTGGAGTCTGACTCATGGTTACTCATCATCATGCATCATTGCCCAGCTGCCCAGCCACGCACTGACTAACACCACCAAAGTCAGTGATTAAAATGTGGTGGTAGGGGAAACTGGTTTTTGTCTGTACAGCCTTTGCGCACCTATGTTTGAGAACCTATGCCAGATGGTGGAGGGAAGGAAATGTTGCTCTCCCTTGTCTCATCTGGCTTCTGGAATATTTGCAGTGAGTACCCTCTTTCATTTATAAAGTGCTAGCTTCTGTATGCTGCACAGATTTATTTGCTGCCAGGCTAAAAAGACAACACCTGACAACCTTGCTGAAGGTAGAGGGAAAAAATTCAAAGCTGACAAAGTGACAGAGAGAGGGGTTCAAATTGAGTTCATAAAGAAAAGTGCACAAGCATATATACATGCAAATACATAATGTTTGAAAACAGAATTGTTTTCAGTATTGTATTCAACACCTTAAAGTGACTTTCTTAAAATATTTCCATGCTTGTAGAGATATGGAACTTTAATTCTTCAGAATAGTCATCAGGATTTAATTTACAGTAAGGCCTGCCAGTCCTGAAACAAGTGGGGCACTTTGTTATTTTGTTCTTATTTGTCAACTCTGGCCAGGTAATGAACAACTGCTTTTGTTATTTGATTTAACACAAGGCTTAAAGACATATGTTAATAATACATAAGGCTTACTTTATGAAAAAGCAATCACAAAACAATATAAAGTAGTTCTAAATTATGAGCCTAACCTCTGCAAATACTTGCTGTCCACCTAACACAACCCAGCTGCTTACTTGTTTCTGTGGAACACTTCATGTTAATAAACCATTTTTAAGGCTTATTTCTATAAGAAGACACACTTTTGGATGAAAATAGAAATGTCTAAGCTGGTTCTTTTTGTCACACTAAATTATCATCACAAAAACACTTTAGGGAGAATGGATCCTAAATAATGCAGTCTAGGTTTGGGCTAAAATCAGCATGATCCTAATCAAAATTCCTGAATTGAGACTAATTAGACATGAATGGTATCATCCTTGCTTTTGCAAAACCAAAATCTGACCCAGATTATGTAAAAACAATACCAGTTACAATTTTACTCAACCGGAAATTAGATGGATTAAATGACTGAAAATATTGTCAGAAGATTTCTGGGTGGGGGTTGCTGGGAGGTCAGGAGGAATCTTTTGATTTTTGCTTTCTAATTGTTGCAACAGAACTGAAATGGTGATTTTCAGCAACCCTTCTCTGTTTTCCCAAACCCTCTCACTTCAGGAGAATCTTGGAATGCAGTAGGTGTCAGTATGAATAACACCTTTACATGTATGCTGCTCACTGACCTCAAACTACATGAATAAAAGGCCAAGAGAAACCATGGTGGAATAAGATGCAGTATTTTAGTAAGGAATAAAAGTTCTGTATTATTTGGCACTGTGCCACTCTGTTCAGAATTAAGGGATGGATTATTGTGGATTTGTTTTCTTTCAGGAATTAGGGCTGGTCCTGGCTTAGCTTCAGTACTGCAGAGGTATTAACTGAAATGCATTTCTGTCTTACAGCCTCATCCCATTTAGCCATTGTGACTTTGGAGTGACTTCCAAACCAAATCCAATCAGAATGAGTTGGCAGATTAATGTTAACTTTCATGTCAGGACTGAAGGCAATGCAAAATGAAAAAGAAGAGTCACTGCACCAGCCATACTGTAGCTAAAAATAAAACTGAACTGTCTCATGTGAGCTAATGAGCCTTTGTTTAATCTACAAATGGGTAAAGCATTAGTAAACTGCCTCTGTGTATATAAATCACTCTCAAAATTTAAATAAAATTGATGCTACAGCCTCTGGCCAGTCTAATAGATCATACCCAAGGGCTGTTCTTTATTCATCCAAAATTTTGAACTGCCACAAAAGTTTCCATCTTCCTCAGCCTTGGCAGCCACCAAGTTTGTGATAAATTTTATATTGCAGTTCCTCAGGAGCAGTACTGGCACGGTCAGAAGAAGATTCACTGTTTCACCTTCTGTTTGGGCAATGATTCAAATTGTGCTTTCCTCCTTGCAAGACATCAGTATGGAGTAGGGCTGATACATTTTAGGGATCAGATGCCAAGTGGGGAGTTTGGACCATACTAAATTACACCCCAAATACAGTTTGAATATTCATGCTAATCCAGACCTCAGAGACCAATGATTAGGAGTGCAGCCCCTCGGCAGGAGTGCACGACAACTAACAAGAGCCTGTTTATGTCTTGTGTGACTCAAGCTTCTAGTCTAATACATTCCCCTCAGTCTGATGACTGTAAATTATCATTGTAATCTAAAAATACATATTTCTTCTCACCTGCATAGTACTAGTTATGGAGAATAATGTTTGGTTTCACAACATTTGAACACTGTATATGATTACATTTACCTCTGGATTTCCAGCTGAGGAGTTTCTGTTCTCCAGGAATACCAATGATACAACAGCATATGGTGCTTTTGGGTATCTGGCTGAATATTTCCTGTTGACTTCCATTTAACATCACTGTCTTAAATGATATATTACAAACAGCAAGACTGAAATATTTTCTCTCAATTCACCAATGTTTCTCAGCTTCCTCTGTAGCTTTGGAGACTCATTTCTTCAGTAGAACTGGTAACTCCTATCTAAATTCTGACAAGCATGCAAAAATAAATAGTTAAATGTCAGATGAAACAGCTGTACCCACAAAATGTTAGCTATTGCTGTTAGCTTACGTAGGATGTTGTTAACATAAACAGAAAATATCAACACTAAATATCTATCAGGCCTATTCCAATTTTTACCTTCCCAGATCAGTAAGCAAAGCTGGTGAGTTTCAGGTCATAATCAAATAAACTAAGTATGCTGCTCATCTTTAACATTAAAGATATTTTCTTTTCACCAGGACATTTTTCTGTTTCATTCTATCCCATTTTCTTATTTGCCAGAACACAATCCAAAAAAAAATGGTATTCCTGTCTTTCTGTTTACAGTATTAATAACCCTTTGCTTTAATATGTAAGTACACTTCTCAGTACTGTATTTGTTTCAAGATTCAAATATCTAATTACTCTTGTTATTCACAACAGAATGGAAGTCTTGATATATAATTTTATATGCCCACTCATTTTGCTTCTTATATGTTGGAAGAGTGCGTGACCAAGAAGACTAGCAGTAAAAATAGCAGGCAATCCCACTTTGGACAAGTCTTTAGTCTGATAATTTCTCATACTGATATAAAATGACATAGGTATTTTCTTACAAATATATTGATATAAAAAGCTGCTAATGGACAAATTAATGTTAATATTCTTCTGGGATCTAACAACTGTATAGGGATGCTGCAAAGGAGAGAGACCTCCCCATACTTACCATACACAATTATTGTAATGAAAACATTCCAGGCTAATAATATCGTCAACAAAATGTCATCTGCAAAGTTACTGACGTTTTCTGGAAGGTCAAAATCTGGGAAAGAGTTTCAAAAATCAAATACAGAAATGATTGAAATAAAACAGGCAAAATTTAAGGAAGAAAGTTACTACATATAGTTCATGAAATATAAACTACTGAATATATTTGCATCACTTTCACTCTTGGCTGCTTTCACTCTGTCTTTTTTGCAGATTGGGCCTGTTTACTCTAGAGGTGGTTGCTGTTAGCTCTAGGTTCACATGGGAAGTCAAGGTGGTTGATAGCTCGTGCTGCTGCATTTCAGCTGATGCCAGCAGAACTGGCGGTGGGAGCAACGCAGCGCTTGAATAACGTCCCAGGAGCAGAAGCTGGGCTCCCCCAGCAAGCAGGGCTGCTCCAGTTTCCAGCAACATGCAGCTTGCACTTGTTCTGCAGGGTCTTAGACTGCTAGATAGCAAACCTGTCACTGCTCAAGGACTGAAATCCCGCCATTTGGGACCTCAGACCTATTTAACCTTTAGGCAACACAGACTGGACAAAACAATTCCATCTTTGGAACATTTCTCTGGCATTTTTTTGAATTGCTTTCTCTTTGTTTCTAAATTTCAGAAGCTATGTACAGTGGTAATATTTATGTTGTGAAATGATCTTCTCCAAATGCCCTGCTTCACGGTATGTGTTCACAACTCAGAATTATTTTCAGGCACATGCCACTGAAGTTTGACTTGCATAATGGAAATCACTTTTTGGAAGGTTTTGGCTTTTCTTTCCTCAGTGTAAAATACAGAATAATGTATAGGACATTCCCCACAAGCCTAATATAATTTTGCAAAGAGGAGTAGCAAATGATTTACAGAAATCATTTACTTGCCTTCAAAGCTTTTAATACAGCACCCCTGACATATATTAGCCTCTTTCTCATCCTTTTGAATTTAATAGCATGTTGTTATTAAACTGAACTAGAACAGGAATAGGCCCTGGATGTGAAACTGTAAACACACTCATAACTCACAGTATATTGTTTCTATGACCATTACATTTTGTCCAGATCAAATAAAATCACCTTCTGCTTAAAATGATTGACAGATCAGTTTATGTTGTAAGCAAAGGCTTGCAGCATTTCATATAGGTGAAATCACTTTGCATAGGAGTAATAACGTATGTTACAGTGTCCTCCCACAGCTATAATTTCTCCAGGAAAATTAAAGAGCCTGGCATGCTTAAACTTCCCCTGCTCACAAAGCCCTTAGCGTTCTGACCAGGGCAAAGCCGCATAACGTGTGGTTTCCTTCTGAAGGCCTCTGAGCTAGTCCCAGGCGTGGGGGCACAGCCATTCAGCAAAGTGCAGAGCTACAGCCAGTACAGAGCTATCGCTTAATATTAGAAAATAATACAGCAGTGTTACTGTAGTGCTGCATCCAGCCTAAGAGGTCAGACCTGTAAACCAGCTTGATTAATTAATTCAGACACAGCACAGCACTAAAGTAGCTATATTCCTTCCCAGCCTGAAGCTGGTTTGTAGATCTCTCCCATTGTGCAGTAAAGAAATATTTAAGACATTTTATCTTCTTGAGGATGACATTAATGAGAGAATGCTCTGTCCAAACTCCAAATGGAAACAAAACCGACAAATGCTGCAGCAAGAACATTAAAACATACTCCATAAGATCTTACTATTCATAATTTCATCATTTCCAAGTATGCTTTGTTCATTATATCTCACTGAGTGCTGCAAAACAATATAATAACACTAGTTCAGTTTTTATGTATCGGAAGATTGCTAGACCTATTTTTTTAAAAACACCAAAAACCAGGCTCATTTCTGGTCTGAAGCAAGCATGCGAATTCTTCCGAAAAATAATGCATTTAAGCAAATTATAGAGCAACTAAAATATCAGGGGTAAAATGGAACACATTCAGTTATACTAAATTAATGAGTATAATGTGTTAGTTTAAACAAAATAAGATTCTGGTGTACTTTAAATGTTGCAAACTGCTAAATCCAGAAGTTATTTTAAGATAATATTTTCCTTGTTTTTTGTCAAATTTTTTTCAACCAAATTTGTCTGTAATAATTACAATTGAAAATACATCTGTCATTTGCTGTTATGGGACAACATGAAGCAAATGTCTTATCTGGCTGTCAGTTGTTCATGCTCCACTTCATGTTCACCCACTTTGAGTGCACACCTTTAGAAACTGCAACAGGAATGATTATTTTTAACTGTAGCTTTGTCCTTGCAGCTATGAAAATAGAGCATGCACATTTTTCTCTGAAATTAATTTAAAAATAGCAAATCTGCAGATTCCTGTCAGACCTCTAAGGTTAATTAAATAGCAATTGTTTAAATTTCTTACTTTTCTGTTTTCAGATGTTATTAAGTATAAAATTCTTCTCTGAAGTGACCTTTTTAGATCACTAGCAGGTTAAAATCTCAGATAAGGCTAATCCTTGATTTGATGTTTTTTTTTTAACAGAGGTTATATAGTGGACTGTACTTTAACTGGATGCCAATTGTCTAGACAATCATGACAAAAGCTGATTTTTCAAGCTAAGTCCATTTTCTGTACTGCATGTTAAACCCAGCAAAATTTTTTTTATTTCACTTTTTATGATCTTTCCTAACAAATTCCTTTCATCCTCTAATAGTTTT
Source organism: Apteryx mantelli (assembly GCF_036417845.1). Classification (NCBI taxonomy): domain Eukaryota; kingdom Metazoa; phylum Chordata; class Aves; order Apterygiformes; family Apterygidae; genus Apteryx; species Apteryx mantelli. The sequence goes on from NC_089981.1 coordinate 56,861,474, forward strand.
CTCCATTCTCTTATGACTATGATTTTTCTAGCACTGCAGGTGTGCCTCATAAGTTAAAAGCAGATGAAAAGACAGTACTTGCCTGAAGTAACTTACAGCTGCAGCTACAGGCCTGCAAGCAGTTCTGCACCCACCCAGTCTCTCTTTGTGACAAGTCCCTAAGAACTGTGATCCTGAATCAGACCTGATTCTGAATCATTTAAACCAGCAAGAATTTGGTATTGAATTCAAACTGCAGAAGAAAAAAACCTCTTATGTTTGCTGCTAAAACTGAAGAGCACCACATAATGATATCTGTTGCAGAGTGAGACAGCAATGTAAAACAGAACAGGCACTATTGAACTTGGAGTATTGGGCACAGGGGAGATGAAACAGTCAGAATTTAAATTTCCAAGTGGGATTAGGCTTAGCAGTGCCGATTCTTTGGTAACCAGTGTCTAGGGGACTCAGTCCAGATTTAGGAGCTTCCTGCATATGGAAAGGTTTAGTCTCCTAAGAGTAGGACCCACAGAAGCCACTAGGTGAGTAAAGAAAGAGTCATCTAAGCTAGTCTGTAAGAAAGCCCAGCTAAGCAAAAGAAAGGGGTGCTGAAAAGGAATGTTGCTAAACTAGTCAGAAGGAAATTACTCTCTCCAGTAGCAGGGAAAGGACCTAGTTGTGCTCTGGATTCTTAATCCTAACTAGCCTCTACTGGCCTTTCTCTGGAAGGAAGAAATGGTGTTCCTCTTCTGAACAACATCCCAGTGGAAAGATTCAGGTTCATATCTCCCTTGTGGGCCTCATTTGGAAGAGGAATTTGAAAGCGGATCTCCCATTTCTCCTGTAAGCGAACTAGCAGTGAATTTTTCAAGGGTAACCTAGCATCTCCTCCTTCTGGCAATGGGATGTCTGAAACCTGATTTGATTGTTGGCATATGAGGATGTCTATAAGATTTGTCCTAACAGACAAGCCAAGTCATAGAATGCCTAATCTGAGAATCTGCCAAGTTCACATTCACAGCTGCTGGGAAGCTTCAGGATATGTGTTTGTGTTACCACCCAGCAGCCAAAATACAGCCACCTAGAACAAATTTATCAGGGGCATTTCTGCACCAAGATAATTTCAGTGTCTTTCAGGTTAAGTAGCAGCTAAGTAGGGCTTTTTGAGGGTCTCACAGCTGGATTTAGAGAACTGAAGCAGCAGTCTAAACTTAGCTAAAGTGCTGTCTATATTCCTTTGTGAAGCTACGTGGGAAAGGTAGAGAGCTAGTCTTCTATTGGAAGAGGATAGCTATTTCCAAGGGCTCCAACCCAAGGAAAGCATTTGCCAGTGCAGCTTCTTAGATGCTGAGATTTCACCACTTGCTGATACTCCTTGCTAGGTTGGGACTACATTGAGCAAATCATTCAAACCAGTTAGTGTCTTATGTTCCTTGTGTTTACACAGAGAGCTATTCACATGATCAGTTCAAATTCTCTGCTTAGTTACTCTGAATCACCTCTATACCTAATTGTGTGCTCTGAACTAAGATATTAGAACTTAGATGCCTTAAAGTAGGTGTTGTTTATATGGCCTGAAATAGATCCCAAAAGGGAGATTTGGATACAGTCAGTTTAGTTTCTGTCTTTCAATATATCAGCTTCTGCATCCCAGTCTCTTCTCCCTGCCCTTTAAACAGAACAAACAGAACAAACAGAATTTCATGTAAATTAGAATGAGTCCTTTTTTTTTTAATTCTGTGCAAATGCCGTAAATATAGATTACCCTGCACTTCATCATGTAAATATTATTAAAGTATTTTTATTCTATATACTGCTGGATCAAATGATTGCTATTTCAAGATGAAAGATTAAGAGAAGATTTGGACTACTGTCTTGAAAATGCATGCCATTAATAACCATACTAAGAATTATTCTTAGCAGTAGGATAAATATTTTGCTCGAAATGGTAATTGCCTTCTCCCTCTTTTTATTTTCTTTTTTTGCTAAATCTCTGCACATATTCTGTATCCCCCTTGCAGGAAAATGTATAGCTATATCAGTAGCAGCATTTCTCCCTTTCATTCATGGTTGCAGTATCTAATAACACTGTAGTAATAATTTCCTCCGTAGTGATTCATTACCAGCAGTTAACAGCCTCCTTCTGGCAGTTAACTAATTACCTTGCCTTTGACTCTGGTGAAAGGAAAGGGCTGTCAAGGGCATTGTTTGCTCAATTAACCAAAAGCAACAGACCCATGCTTAGTAATAATTATGGAAGGAAATCCCTCCAAAATCCATTCATCTTACTGAATTTTTGATGAGAGCTGTGCAGTTTGAAATGACAAATTAAAGAAATTCAGAAGAATTAACATGTGGTTTTTTTTTACTGTTTTTTTAAACAAGTACCACGGCAAGAACATTCTTCTGTAAAATGCAAGCTCCTAGGCTCAGCCACAGTTCACAGTGTAAAGCAGAGTAACATCAGCCAGGATTCAGCCCTCCATGGTACTGAGCGACATGAAGTAATTGAAAACCAAAGAGGCAGAGCATTTTTGATGGGTAGACATCAAAGACTGGCATTAAGTCCATTAAATATAGAGCAATGCATTCAGCATATTTCTCAGAGCTCAAATTAATGTAGCGGCAAGCAGCTATGGCCAGGATGGTGTCTCTGGTATCCTGAGAGCTGGATGTGGCCCAGGGAATGATTCTGCTTGGCCAGCTGCCCTTTCCTCCGAGGAGCTGCCGCAGCTCCCTCCACATGGGCGGAGAGACGGATGGAGTGGGATGTATGCCTCCTACAGAGGGCCCAGCACCACTTCCATATGGCCCGTGCAGGAAAAGATGATATCTGTCCTCACTAAAAAGGCTGGGCTGTATTCCTCAGTCACAAACCCTTTAGGCTTCAGCAGATCTAATCTGTGTAAGCTTTGTAATAAGAAAACATCAACCTACCAATTTATAAACGTTTGCTGGCAAAAAGTTCTTCAGTGAAAGGTGTCTTGGCATATTATGAAATAGTTTTCCCTATAAAAGAGAACATATATTCAAAAAACAGCAGAAAAGCTTTATCATTTCATCTGGAAGAAAAAAAGATTATACTTCTTAAATCTCATAGTGCTAAATCCGTTATCTAATACAAACCATGAACTACATAAACTTAATGGCAGTCCTTACCTTTTTCCCCACGATCTTAATGCTTGCCAGTTCTTTCCGTTGTATCACTAGAACCCAAGCTGATGCTATATTTCGTCATATGACCAAAATCCTACTGCAAGATTTTTTCTTTTATTTCTCCACAGATAATAATCGTTGATTCAATTGTGAATGACTCGCAACTATCCAAAAACATCTGAACACTACCTTTGGTTTTTCTTTCCTCACTGTTATTGTGCTTTTAAATGTATGGAATGGAAATAAACAACAACTCTCCCTCCCCCAACCCCCCTATGAGCTGCCACTATTCTCTGGCTATGAGCAAAAGTAGACTTTGGAAGCCTGGAAGTGTAATAACTGCCAAAATTATTTTTCCTTTCCTTTAGAAATAATAAAAAAATAGGTATGTTAGAAATTCAGAATTCCATGTATTTTAAGAACAATTACAAAACATCTGAGAAAAAAAGCAACATTTGTTTTCTACCTCAGAATACAACATTTGTGACCTTCCCAAGCTAATATATTTTCTCTTTCTCATATCTTCCCTACCCTTCAGTAAATAAACCAAACTACAAATCCTCTACCTGCAGTTTCTAAACTGTCAGTCTTTCCCCTTGTTTTCTCCAGTAACTCTTAGCCCCAGACTAGCTGGATTTACTTTACTTATTGGAATGAGTAAGGCTCTGGAGATCTCCATTCTGAAGGAATTACAAGGGATGAAACTCTTGAAGGTGGAGATTTTTTTAGACCTGATAGATCCTCTCCAAGCCTTTTGACTGAAGAATAAGATCTTTGTCTATGTCTAATGATCAGATGTCACTTTGATTCAATAGAAAGCTTTCAATTAATTTTAATGAGTAATCAAGTCTTAAAGAAGGGATCTAGAAAATTTATCTTCTACAAGGAACTACATGTGATTAAACTTTCAGTCAGTGCTTAGCTTATGCCATTGAATGACTCAATTTTCTTGAATAAATTTCAGATTTATTAATGTTAAAAATGCACAACTGAGATAAACATATAAAATCATAGCACATGAACCTGAATACCATTTCTACTACTTAATAAAGGGCAAAAACTGCACACTACTAAGGTAATAATAAATACTGTTCAATACACCTGTTCCCTCATTCCTTTCTTTGGACATTCAGATTGAATATGGAACTGGAGGCACAACCCTTAGTGTCGCAACAGGTACATGAGAGACTATTTGTCTACAGGCTGCAAAACCATAAACCTATCATTATATTCATTAATATGATGTTGGTTTTAACCTAGCAGAAAGTTTAGCATTATTTATAACCAAACCTCATGAATTGCTGAGAGGTTAATGTTGACTCAAAGAGCTGCTATAAATAACACAGAAAAGAACTAACTGACAGTAAAAATTAATCTGTACAATACTTCAGAATCAACAAATCCCAAGCCTGAAGGACCATTCCTGCTCTTTGATTTAACTCTCGGTGATTAAAAGCAGACAGAAATGAAATCCCATCTGTCTGAGGCTTAACATGCAGTGGGAATTTTGTTTTTTCTTTTTTGTTTTGACAATGCCTATCACTTTTTGAAACCCTGGAGAGTTAAAGCATTTGTTCAAGTGAGTTATTTTATGACACATCTGTCCAAGACAGAAAAGTTTTAGTGACCAAAAAGGTGCCTAGATTCCATGCTTTTGTCAGTCAGACACCATGAATAACGAATGACAATTTGAAAAATATATTCTTCTGCCCTATTGCTACAAAGACCAAGACTTCTGCAGGCAAAGTAAAATACTAATGTACTATTCAAAGGAGAAGATGTGTTTGTCCCAAACGTTTCGCAAGGCCAACATTGAAAATCTGGTTTTAAGAATTATATTACACTTGTGAATAAAACAGAAATAGCTTGCTTCAGAGTAACATTCACTGTCTAGATTTTGCTGCTCTATGCTGTCCTAAAACCTTCTTTTAAAATCCCTTTCAAATTAATGGATGATAAAATGATGACAAAATAAAGGAGTCAAGTATTTAGCAGCATTAGACTGCTGTACAGTGCCTGTGCAGTAATGTGAATGAAGACTTTGTAGGACAAGTCCATACATTCTCTTGCAAAACTCTCAAACTACATACACAGTTATTAAACTTATTTAGAAAATTCTACTGGAAAATTGTATACATGCAAACCCCAAAGTTTAAAATAATTAAATAACTGCTGCAAGACACTGAAAACATACTAAAAATAAATAGCTTAGCTAAATTTATATTGTTATAGCTGAGTGCAGAGCAAAGAAGTATAAAATCTGCATAAAATAAATCCAACTCAGAGAATCCAAAAGACAGTTTATTGACTGAATTCAACTCCTGTATATCTGCAGCAATGAAGAAGAAAATTATTCTCAGTAACACTGTGTTGTCAGGAAAGACATTTTGTCAGAGCTTTCCCCATACTCTGAATGGAGGATCATGTTCCAGCTTAGCATAAAGGAAGAAGCAGTAACACATCATGCCTAAGGTAATATACTACTTACACAGCAGGTGGAGCCCAGTAACTAAGACTAGCTTGGGAACATGACCACATGAGTGTTTTAGCATGAAAAGAGAAAACAAACAAACAAACAAAAAAGGGTTTTCACACGACATCAGTAATTTTAATTCCTCCTAGAATCATCACCAATATCTTCTCAGCAAGCATATCCTACCCTTTATTGAAGAAAAAAAGCTGATGTGATAACCATCCCTGGCCTTCTGCGGTGGAACAGGCACACCCCCTTTAAAGGTGCTCACCAACATCACTGCAACAACCCTCTAAATAGGTGTTCACTGAAACACATGATGGAGTTTTTCCAAAGCACTGCATCGGTGCCCTACCTTCATTTCTGTTGGAGTCATGGGAAAAACTCCCCATGACTTTCAGTGGGAGCAAAGATTTTTAAAATCTCTATTTATAGTTTCTTCTTTCCATAGGCATCTGTCTTTCTGGCATCATTGTATAATTTTTCATGCTTCTAAGAGAACTACATATTTACCAGTCATTCAGTAAATATTCCAACAAAATAGTTTAGGTATCAGTTTTATTGCTGTTTCCAAGTACAGAAGTTGTAGCCCCTAATTAGTTTAAAAAATGTTCAGCAGCATTAACCAGGATAACCCTTTTTTTGAATTTCTATGAAATTGTGTTCTTAAAGCTGATAGAATGAAGTCTATGCTATTTTGTAGGACACTTCAGAATGGTAACATCCAGACTGCACATAAAATGGATGTCTTCCTCTATAAACAAAACAGGGATTTGCGTTGCATGACAGCTGCAGGGCTGGTTTCATCTGCGTTATTTCACATAGTGATGAATGTGAGAATTGCAAGGTGATCTGGGGTGAAAAGCACAGTATGTTTCCTAAACTAGAAACATACAAAACCTATTGATGCATCCTGACAAAACTTAACTTTAAAACCATCAGAAAATAATATAGCTTCTTAAAAGCCATATAAATCTTTAGTACCTTGGCACTGTATACCTGTGTCCTTAACAGAAAAGATTTTATCTTGATTACAAGTTACTATTCAAGGCATATATTTTTCAGTCTAAATCTGCAGTAGCCTTTGTGCTAGCCGCTGTGTGCAGATGAAAGGCATCCTCTGATGCTCAACGCTTGGGATGTTTGTCACTTCCATGACTCTTGCTTGAGGCTCTCAGATAGTCATGAGACAATCTGAGGGAGCAGCCAGAGGTTTGATGTTAACCAGAAGTGACTGAGTATATATCTAGGACTATGTTAAATAAGGTTAGGTCAGCTGGTTTAAGTAAATGCACTATTTATAGAGCACACTGGTTTTAAAATAAGTATTTTTCATGGAAATACTTAGAATAATGCCTCATTGCGTCCCTCATTTTCTCCCTTAAACCAAAGAAAAGTGTTTGTGCCAAGTCATTCTGAGTTATCATTTGGTATCATTTCTTTAACTATTTATCCTGTCCTACAAGAGTTATTTTGCACGTGTAGGGGGGAAACTGAATGTGTACACTGACACTGGAATCTATAAAATGTTATTTCACCAATGAGAGGAAAAAATAAATACAAAATATATGGCAAACCTTTTGAACAAATCCTTTTGAGAAACCATAAGCTGTGTACAGAGACTTATAGACAGAAGCCAAAAATTAGTTAAATAGTTTGCTCAGTTCTGCTTTTTGAGCAAATTGTATCATTGAACATTAAACTGTGAAAAAGGGAGGACCTTCACTTCAGGAATATTATATTTCTTTTAAGTGGCTTAGCAATATTTTCTACAGAGTTTGCAAGAAAATGTCATATTCTCTTATTGTCAAGCTACTAGCAAAGAAGGAGTCTTCTTAGAAGCAGATAATATCAGCTTTATGACAGACAGGGAGATTATCTGTGAAAGAGTATTTTGAATGATGGCTGCTCAACAGTGAACTGAAAGCTGGAAAAGAAAGAAGAGAGTGTTATTGCTTCAAGACCAGCATAGCTGGGTTCCAGATTGTACCAATTCACTGTCTGGTACTTGGGCTTCTTTTGAGGAATCTCTAGAATGCATCAGTATTTCATACCATGCTTCTTTCCAATCAGCTATTTTTTGGAATTGCACATTTCTGGAGCAGGGAATTTGGCCAAGAATCACCATTTTTTTGTCCTTCTGCAGAGACATACAGACAGGAGACAGCCTAGGTGCAAACTCTCATACAGCCTCAGTTGGTTCATATTCCAGATGGCAAGACACGTGATGAAGGGGAAACTCAAGAACAATCCTCTTCATTGTGTAATTTATAGTTTTATGATAGCATTGGATTAATCTCATGCTAGTTTATTACAGGAACCTCCCAGTTTTATCACACAGTTAACACAAGAGAGCTGCCTGCATAGTTCTCTTTTGATATTTTTATTCTTTTCCCTTTCTTCCTTTATACTTAAAATTTGTTCTTAAATTTTTTTTTACTTTACTTTTACTTTTACCTTTATACTTAAAATTTGTAAATAAGATTTACTGATCATTTGTGCATTCACTATATGCATAAATTGGTGTACAAGGGAGAGGTTTTTTTCCACATAGTCTAAATTTATTTTAAAACAATCTGTTTTTTACTATTCTGTACTTAAATATTTCTGTACTTTTTCTGTAATTAAGTACATTTCCATGCTTAAAATTTCCTCTACTCTCAAATGGTACAGTGTAAATTTTACACAGATCATCTCTGACATAATCTCAATTCTAAATGGGCATCATCTACTTAGCACTTTGCTATGCACGATATATGAATAATGTGTTTGCTTCTGATGTTACAAAACATGACCTACATATACCTGTAGGTTAATGGGAGGAAAAAAATGAGGGGCAAAAATAGAAGTTGAGCCTTCCAGTTTAACACAAAAGAATATTTCTTGATCTTTAGGTAGACTAATGTGAGAACATTAATTCATTATGAGAATTCATTGTAAGAGACATTAGAGTGAGGATGCTTAATACTAAAGTATTAGAGAAATAAAACTGGTGGTAGTCTCACCTCTGAGATGTCTTCCTATGAAGTGATAAACATCATATACTACTATTTATTCTCTTATATATGATGATTTAAATTAATTATTGGCATTGTGCAGATTAACCAAAGAGCTAAGATGCTGTGACCTCACCATTACCTTCATCATATCCTACTCCCTACTACAGGGAAATAAGGAGTTACTGGGAACTAAATTAGTCCCTGCACAGCAGCATTGCTTCATCCTGACTCCCTAATGTCCAGCATCAGAGGCAGGGAACAAGGCATGTGGCCCAAAACAAGGGTGGGCTTTACCCATGGGGCCTGACTTGTCTCAGTGTTTCCTCTAACACTGGGACTGCACCTATCCATGTTGAAATGTGTGTATGGGAGTGTAAAGTACTGAATTAACCGTAAGATTTGTCATGTTTTAACCTATAGATTAGAAATAAGCATCTAATTGTATTTCAGAATCTTAGTGTAACTTAGTGAGCAGTATATATAACAAAGATTTTTTGTTCCTGAATAATCTCAGTTCATTCTTTGTTTTCAGTAATGTGATGAAGGGCTTATGTGAATACATTTCTTCTTACAGATTATTTGTAAGCACGTGTTTTGAATGAGAGCTATTCATAACTTACTCTTTATGCTATCTGCTTATTACCTGTTTCAGCTCCAGATGGGTCCCCAGATTCATCAGTGCTTCTCAGGATAGTTGCGTGAAGAATTACAATGAAGATATTTTCAGGGAAAAATGTTTGCATGGGCATATGCAACCCTCTTTCATTCTGCCAATACTCTTGTGACCAAAAATACAGTTGTATACATATATTTTTTTTTAATATATATATATATATATAAAATATATATATATATCTGCCCAACACAAACATGACTGTTAAAAATTGCTTGCCAAACTTTGAACACTATACTTATGATTCACTGATCTTATCTTTTATTTTTACTTGTTAGTTATTCAATAATAGCAGCTGGTGGTACCAAAAAGAACAATCCATGGTACCAAGTACTGTGGCTGCCAGCAGCTGCCCAGCTGTCTTCAAAATAGGGGATGGATTTAATTTAACACAAATTTAACACAAGCTGTATTGTGACTCTGAAGGTATATGTATGTGGACCACTTCCGGTATAAAATGAGAGAACCACTAATGAACATCCTTGCTGAAATCCCAAATGCCTCTACTGAGAAGATCATATGCATTGAAAAGTGAAACTTAGCATACAGGTCTTTGAACAGTTGCTATTTTATCTATCATTCATCACTGGTGAACTGTAAAAGATGGTTTGAAAATTTGGTGACATAACTGTGAAAGTAAAAAGGTAGCAAATGATAAAAGAACATCTCATTCATGAAAGAAAATCATATACAAGAAGTATTGGTCTAGTATGGAGACTGTTTGTTTATTACTCTTGAACTGTTACTTGTTCTAGACACATTGATTACAACAGTCTAAAGAACAACCTCAACAAAATCCATGAACTAACTCCTTATACTGCAGGCAAACTATTTTATGGTAATTGATTTTCCATCAAACTACTCTGCATTGAACATGCAAGAAGGGACATATAATGAAACTGACATTTGTAATGAGAAGTCAACACTTGATCAAGTGTTTTTAGAAAATTTTACACAAAATTCAGAATACTGCAATCAGAGTGCTCAGCACATTACAGGGAATCCAGTGTAATGTTCAAACAGAACAGCAAAAGAAACTAACAGTGATGGTCAAAAAGGAAAAAAAAAATCGACATTTTTTGACTGCTTTCTCACAGAAATGTATGCAAAGAGACCAACCTGACTCTAATAATGGATTTATGGTATTTAAACTACACAGTTATGACCAGAATTAAGCATCTGACAGTTCGTAGCCACATTAAAAAGAGTATAGGCACTTATGTCAGAAATTGTACAGTACAGTTAATTAAGAGGAAAGATTCAGAAGAAGTATGAAAGATCAGCTAGAAACCACTGAATCGTGAAACATCACCTTTTTTAGTGATACTCACTGATATCAGCAGGCAAAACTAGAAGGAATATTCTGTAGAAGAGCTGGTAGATTAGTTTGACAGGATAGAAAAAAGTACATGTGCATTGGAAAACCAAGGAGAATATACTGAACAACAGGCATGAGAGAAAAGAAACAAAACAGATATTAAGCAGTAACATTTCTATATTATCTGTGAAATTGTTACCTTGTGGAAATAAGCAAGTCCACTTAGCCAAAGGATTAGGGCATCTGTGAGACTCAGGACATTGGGGCTTGCAACATAAAATACAAAATACATTCCACTTAGCCATAGCTTTCTGAAAGTAGTTAGTCTAACCTAAGCAGCTAGACACCCACTGTATCATAAGCATCTAAGGTAGGGAAAAGGTAGTGGAGATCCTTCATTGACTATAAAGCAAACTAGACAATAGCCTACTGTATATGGATGAAATTAGACACAGTTAATTTCTCCCCAGCTAACTTAGTCTCAGTTAGTGGAGGAATGACAACAGTTGTGGGAATCAGTCATGAAACTGATTAAATCCTTATCCATGACCACCTCCTGGACAAACTGGTTCTACCAGAGGAGCTGAGACAGCAACAAGAACACCCGATGGAAATAAGATAATTTGCATCAGATGGTCTTTTCTTCAGCACAAGCCAGTGCTACACAATTGGAAGGAGATGTCATTTAGAAGGATGAAAGAATCCCAAAACAGAAAACGATACCAACTGTGACTCATGGGTAGGTACAACAAATTAGGTCCATCAGTACTTTCTGTGCACTTGTAGAGCCTATCCAGAATGTTTTAGTATGCAGAATCCTGCTAAAATAAACACTATGCCTATAGCTGGGACAAAACAGTGAGCTCTTTTTTGGTTAACCCCCCCCCACAAACTGACTTGCCAATCTATACGGTAGAATACTTCTTTAATGAAGCAATGGGAAGTTAGGCATTGAGAAATGTCCCAGAGAATGACCCAGAGAAGCAGAGGGGAAGTAAAGCAGTCTTAGAATTTAAATCGCTTTGTTATTCTTATAAATATCCTTGTTTGGAGAGAAGAGAAGGCCTCAGTTTCTGTTATCATTTTCTACTGATGCATGACAAATGGCCTAAAGACACAGTACTGCATAGGATGGATCCCACCTAGTAAGTGGTTGAGTGTTCTTATGCAAGCTGGGAGAAATGTTTGGGAGCTGATACTGCAAAGCTAGAGAGACATTCTGAGCCCCTATATGTTAGCAGTTTATCCAGAAGCAGCAAGTGAATCAAGCCTGCATCTCTTTAATTTCAACAGAGTTAGACAATGTATTAACATGGAAACCATGGAAAAAATGCTGGGAAGAACCCAGATCACCCACTCTGTGCCTTACCAGAAGCCAAGTTAACCATAATTAATTAGCTTTCTGACTGCCAGACTCCTTTAAAAGGTAATCTTCTCAATATACCATAAGAAAAATCCTGAACTCTCCCAAGTCACCTGGAAATGCTAGTTTATATCTGCTGTAGTTGCCAGGCAACCACCACAATCTTTCAGTTACTAAAAATGATCTGACTGGAGTTGACCTTACTTTCATGCTAAGGTTACCCCTGCAGTCTTCCCCAAAATAACAAAATTCTGTCAATCTGCCAGAAACAAAATTCTGTCATTACACTGAAATTTTGCAGCCCATTAGTCCATAATACGAACTACTGCCTTTAGGTGTCCCAGAGGGACGAGCTGCTAAAGCAACTGATTTATTTCATTTAGAAGTGATGTTTTCATTTTTCAGCGCATGTGCACTTCTTTTTCTTTTTTTTTAAATGAAAATAAGTGAAGATTCCAAGCATGTAGACTTGGGGAATAATTTTGCATTATTGTCTTAAGCAAAATCTCAATTAGACTGGATAGGACTACAACTTAATTTAAGAAGGCAGTATCTGGCTTTAATACTCTTATAGTAACAAAATGGATGCCAGTGTCAATACACTGAACAATACCAATGTACAGTGGGTAGCCCAGAAATTCAGTGTCAAATAAATCACATTAGCTTTTAATTTATTTAGCATTTATTGCTTAAATTGCCAATAAGGAATGAATCAGAAGCTGTTTAACAAAAGCAGACAGATATCATTCCCATTTTGCAACCAAGCATTAAAGGGCGTTAAAGATGAAGTACTCAAATGGCCTAAATTCCAGTGTTATTTATACTTATTGCACCTGATGGCTATTCAAGGAACTTTGAAATTCTCAGAGGAACCATCCAGAAAGAAACTAAGGTATCAGCCAGGAAGCTACTAGAGTGAACTTTAGCTCACCTAATTTTACCCAGTTTAAATGCATGTGTCCAGTCCAAGCTACACTCTCTCTATAGATAAAGGAGATAGCTCCCAAGGATGGCTCATCCTATTTGAATTGCAGATCTCTGGCTGTGTTGACAAGAATTAGATGCAATCCAGAAGAATCACTTAAAATAGATTCCTAACTTTTAGACAGCTGAGATTTGGTGAGATTAATTACCCGCTTATAGGCAGTCAATGGAAAGGATTGTGCTGATGGACTTCAAGGTCACACTGCAACTGAGTGTAACAAAGGTAGAACTACTCTGGTCTCGGACTGTCTAGTTCTGTGACTTATCTACTGGACACTACCCTTTCTATAGATACTTTTCATGTGTTGGAGAGAACAATTTTTCCTGACACTTTAAAAAAAGGTTATTTATTAGATTAAGTGACTCACAGTTTCTTTCCAGCTGGATTTCTTTAATGTTCTGCAAGCTCAACATTTTAGCCTGGAAAGCAATACAATCATATTATAACAATAAGACTCTTACTTCACTTATTTAGATTTAAAAATTTTTAGTTTAAGGGCTGCCAAGGAAAAATATAATATAATAGTACCAAACATAAGTAAAATATAAGGACATCTAATGAAAAAATACAGCTATTCAGGATCCTCTTGACAAAATTCTAATTTATCTTTTATATCACACTCAAAAGGAAACAAGCCTTAAAAAGGTAGAAGCATAATTTATTCTACTTCGCAACCTATTTAGGATTCATCTGAGTAATACACTGAATGTAAAGTAACCTTGCATTTCACTTTCCACGATGTTAATATTCACACTTCTGCCAGTGAAGTCAATAACAAAATTAATTCAATGGTGTATAACGTTAATTTTATTTGTTCACCCCCTATTAAAAAAATAACATGAAATACTATTTTGAAAGTGATTTGTATATTTGTCATAAAAAATCCCTGCCACATATGTGGCTCTTTCTAAGTCAAATGGAAGTACTTTTTACTGAATTTTGCAGGGAATCAAGAAAATAACAATGGTCTTTTTGCCTGCATTAATAAAATGCTGGTTGCTGTATTACCTTGGTAAGAAGATATCTAATACTTCAGCTGTATTATTCTTAGACCTTAACCTGAGGCTGTGCTGGGCAATGATGTCTAACCTAGTGCAAAATAAAGAGTTTAACAAATGTTTTGAGCCTGAACTGTCATCTGAAAGAGACACTGACTGCTCTTCTTGCTCATTTGCATCCCTATATTGTTGTGTTCCTTATTCCAGAGCAATTGTTTGTGAAGCTGCATAGTGAATGTACAGAGAAATTATGCACTACAGTAACCATTCATTTATGTACTTTCTGTGATGAATTAGTTTTTACTTAGGTCAGCCCCTTACCTATCCCCAACCCCAGTTTGTGAGTCGTAGTCTTATAAATGTGGTATAGAGCACGAGGATGGGGAAGGGGCTTGAAATGGGATGGGGAGGGACAGAAACAGGAATGAATGGCTAGAACCACTTCCTTGTTTTACTGTGCTGACTTACACTCACTTAATGGTTATGAAAACATGATCTCAGGCACCTGAACAGTGGAACAGTTAAAAGGTTAATATGGGCATGTTTAATGGGCTTATGCTGGTTAATATTCCTTCAAGCCAACTATTTTTTAATAATCAGATTTTTAGATTAATCTGATGAAAGCAATATGAACAGCCAGTGAGTAAATAGTCTTATGTATATGTTTAATATTAACAGGTTTAGAACAGACCTGCAGGATTTTAAAATATCCAAACATATGGATACTTTGTTTAAATGGTACCTGCTATTTTTAATATCTGAGTGTTTTCAATGAAGATAGCAGCAGGGCAGGTAATGATGCATCTAGTGAGGCTGTGCACTCAAAGATGAATGGTATCTGGAAGTAGGGCAAAAGCAGAATGTAAGCAGATATGCTAGAGAGTATGATGACAGTGGCTAGAAGCTATCTGGATAGCAAATGCTGCAAGTTTTATGAATGGCTGTCAGGAGCCGATTGTATGAAGTAAACCTTACATACAGAAGCCTGGGAATAGACTTGTAAAATAGTTTGTGCTTCCTCCTTTAGGATCAGATGGTAGATCTAGTTCTAGATCTGAATCTAGATGGGATCGATCTTGATAGAGCGGTACAAGATTTCTCTGAATTAATTCCTAACCTTAGAAGAACATATCTTTCAGATAAAAAATAAATCCATTCCTGAATCTAGTGACAGAGAAGCCACCTTGACAGGTCATTCCAGTAGCTAGTAAATCACATTGCTAAAAAAAATCAAACAAACCTAGTGTGAAATTATCTATCTTCAACTTCCAGCCACTGGATCCTGTCATGCCTTTCTCTGCTAGACTGAGGAATTCATTTTGCTCCATCTAGCTGTTTGTAGACTGTAATCAATTCACCCCCAACTTTCTTAGAGTTAGACTGAACAGATAGTTCCTTGACCTTATTCCTATCAGGAATGTTTTCTTACTTTTTTAACCATATGGTGAGGTCATTGTGAAGCCCAGTTTTAAGCATCGGGAAAGTGGACAGTTCATGGGGATGACAGAAATTTGGTGGCAGCAAAATGCCTCCAGGAGGGGCATTTTCAGTCTTGGCTGCCCACTTTGTCTCTGCAGGAAGAAACAAGAGACAAATTACTTGCATAGTGAAACTTTCCAAAGAGTTAATGTCCTTCTCCCCTCCAGAAACTCTATCCTAAACACAATGGAAATCAGCCTAATAATAAAAATTGCATTAACCATTAACCAAATAGTTTCCTACAAATATTTATCCTAATAAAGGGCATTTTATCCAAGAATTATAAATCACTTTACTAGCAATCACACCCAATTTACACACATACAGAAACTAAGTAGTCACTTGCCTAAAGTCAAAGCACTACTCAGAAGCAGATCTGGAAATAGAAACAAACCTTCTCTTTGACTGTTCATTGGAATATGCATTAAATGTGTTCTATGCTATAATATATCTATTTAAAGCACAAGTGAAATTTTAAAAAGTTGATCTGTCTCTTGTATGAATTCATACCACGATTTGGTATGAATTCATACAAATGATGGCATCTAAAACCCAAGATACCCCAGAGAAAAATGCACAAAGATTTAAAATGAACTGTCTCTTTAACCATCATTTAAATGGCAGTTTTCTTTCCCTCTGCCATGTACTTTTAATACATTTGAAACATACAAGACCTTTGAACTGCATGATAATCTGAATCTTTTTTTTATTTCCATTTTTATTTATTTTTAAGGTTATTTGGTCAGGTACTATTGTAACACCAAGCCCTTTATCTGCAATAGACCAAATAGCTGTGACAGTAATGAATGAATAAGTATATACTTGTGGACATATGCTGTCCTAATTTCATGCAGCTGAAGTTGTGGATTCTCTCAACAGCTGTTCAAACGCACCATCAGTGCCCTCTGCAGTACAACTGCCCATACTGCATACTGCAGCATGGTAATAAAAGTACAGAAGAAAAGAGCAGCAAAGCTTTGAACATTAAAGAGCCAAAGTGTGAAAAGCATACGTAATACAGTAATGTAGTAACCAGAATAGTGTTTATTTGATTTCTGTCAATTTAAAATCAGTAGTGTGGTGCAATATAACTGCAATTTGATTTTTTAATAACTTGAACTCATATTCCACTGCTCCACTAACATCAGCTATTGAGGTACCTCTAAAATAGAAGGTTGACTCTGTGCTAGGGTAGTTGTATGGCATTACTAGGAATGTGTCCACATGGCTAAAGTCATTCAGCCTTTTAGCTGCTTTGACTACTTCATGTCTGGAAAAGCTAAGCAGCACCCAGATTTCAAATTTGATACTACCCCTGTTTTCTGCTTTTCTTCTCTAACAGTGCCTCTTTGCTATTAACAGTGTATGAGGGAAATGGAGATTGCTTTTCCTAGTGCTGCTACTTCCTTCTCCTTTCTGTTTCCTTCTACTCTGAAGAGCGTTTCCTCTGCCTTCCCATTTCCATCTTACAACTATTATAAACCTATATATGCTTTTTTAAAATTTTCTCTCTTGTTTTGACAAAATAGATTATTTCCTCTTCTCACTACCTCTCTACGTCCTTACCTTCAGTGACTTCTGAAGATGTGTTTAGTTAACACCTATTGACTACCTAGCTATAGGTCTCTTTGCTCTCCCCTGATTTGATCTGCTCCAATATCAGTTCTGCTCGTTGAGATGACCATTTTCTCACACTGAATATTGTTCTTGCTTTCGTTACCCTGTTACTAAACTCAGCCATTTCTCTAGCCCTCACCACAGCTCCCTCAGCACCATTTTATTGCTTTTTCTCTTCCAAAGACCCATTCAAAATATGAATGTTATTGACTTTGTGACAATGTTACTCTCTTTTTTGTACAGTCTGTCATCTCAGCTATTGGTTCAATTTACTCCATTCACTTTATCCTGCTTAACCACAGTAATCCCAAACCTGGTTTACTCCCACATCTCCTTCTCCCATTCCTAATAAAGTCTTGCTGAATGCCAGTGCTGAATATCTGCATTGCTATTTGCTCTTCATCAATTTTTTTGAGGTAATGGCCTACACTGATGCTTTGTGCTGTATTGGGTATTACATGTTTCAGGTTTATCTGGTTCCAGATCCCAAAACGACTACATATACTTTTATGATATCAGTAGTATAGAAGCATTCAGTGAAAGAACGCACACATACTAGACTCACACCCAAGAAATCCATAATAAGAGGGTGACATGTCTGCTTGTGCACTAGGTCACATGCTGGGCTGCTGAACTACACACTGCTAGCAACAAGTTTTGCTTCCTGAATCTTCCCATGCCACCCCAACAGCTTGTCTCAACCAAGGCCAGGGATGGGGGAAATGCATAGAACTAGATTAGAGTTGCCATATAACTAGATTAGAGTTTGTAGGACTCTTTTTTCTTTAAGTTTTCTTCAAACAACTACAGCAAATGTTTTGCAAATCCCTGAGACAGAATTGTTATGTTTAGATTATAAAGTTACAAGAGAAGGGAAATTTTCAGATCAGAGAAGGCTGTGCTGTATGCAAAGAGATCATACATGAGTGATGTTGAAAAGAAATTGCTATGAAGGTGTTCTGCATCAAGAAGGGAAAATGAGGTAGCTTGCATATTGAAACAATTTTTATACTATTACACAATTCATGTTATTATGAGGACTTGGACATCAAAACAATCTGTACACTATTTTTGCAATTTTAGCGAAACTATAATATCAAAAACTATAAATACTATTGTACTGTTGCCTCTGTTTAAGTACAGAGTTTATAGGTGGTAATCTGGAAAGTACTAATTGTAGAGCATTCTTCAATTCCAGAGAGCATTTAGAAAAAGACAAAACACAACAGAGTTGATGTTTGGTCTAACTGATTCTGTGATAAATATCAGGTATAAAGCACACATTTAGGCAAATGACATTATCCAGAATGGTCTAGGAATTGCATAGTTGTATATGACAATAAAAAAAGCATATTTTATTGTCAACTGTTGGAAAAAAAACTAAGACTGGATGTAGAACAGACAGCTCAGAGAGAGGAGGCAGCAAGTGTGAAGATGGCAGTCTGAAACATGTACTTTTCTGATTCTTTAAACTTTCACATGAAGCTCAGTAAGATACCATAAAGCAAGGGCTTTGAAGGGGCCAAAGGCTATCGATGCATTTGTAACACTTTAAATAAACAAGACTACACTGAGCCGCCAGAGAAAGCAAAGTTTCTAGAATAGTATCAGGCTAATCAAAATAACATATTTGTCCTAAAAAGAGCTAGCACATTACTGCCAGCAGGATGAAAATTTATGAGACATGCTTGCATTCTCTGAAAAAAAAGATACAGACATGACTGATGGTAAATGTAGGAGAGTGAGGTAAATGTTTAGTTTAGTTTGCACTGACCTTTTTCAGTACATTACACATGGCTGAATCTTCACGGCCCTATCCATGCTTAAAATTTTAACCCTCACCCATAAGTCACCTCTCACAGGACAATCTCCTATAGCTACCAGCCAGTTTGTAATAAGAACAACTTGTAGAAAAGCCAAGTATTTGGAACATTTCAGTAGATTTGGAGTTTAAAGTGAGTCTTTACTTTCTAGTTTCATAGCTTTTGAATTTAAAAGCTCTTTTTACTAGGTTGAACACTCTTTTCAAGTGATAATCTGTTCAGCTCTATTTTCTGCTTCTGTTTAGGGTTCACTTTCTAAAAATGCAGTGATTTGCAAAAAAAAAAAAACAACCCCCCCCCAAAAAAAAGCCTGTGTGAAAGCACAAGCAGAAGGTCCTGAGAACCTGAGGAACATTAGAGATTCCAGCTAGCAGAGCTGCCTCGAGCCTTGGCCATGAGATGCTCCTTTTGGACTTTGGCCTAGTACTGAGATGCTAATGTAGATATTCAGCTACAGGATAGTCTAAGTAAGGATAGTGAGAAAATCAGCTTTCTGATACCACATGCAAACAAAACAGGAAATCTCCTGAAGACTACCCTAAAATCATGTACAAAAAACTTGACTCCTAAAAGTACTTTGGGTTTGCCAAAATTAAAACATGCATGCCTCCAGGACTCTCTCCCTCACACCACTTGTCAGGCTTGATTTACAGCTCCTGGTTTGTCTATGCAACTTCCTTATGTACCAGATAGAAGAGGGCTATGTGCATACCTAATCTTCTACAAATATCCTCTTACTTCCTTTTTTACTATCCTGTTTCATTCCTGGGGCAAAATATCTAAATCTGAACCTAGCTATATCTGCCTGCAAAATATCATCTCACTGTGTTGTCCATTTCCTATGTCAAAACTCTGCTTCCTGTGATGGTAGGAAGGAGTTCACTGTCTTGTCTTAAATTAGATAGTAAGTAAGTCCTTCTAAATAAGGACTGCCTTGTACTATCTATTTGTGCATCACTAAGTCCAATAGACTTGCATTTCACAACTGCAATGTGCCTAACTAAATTAATGTACAAGCTATATATAACTACCTAAGTAGGGGATTGCTCAGACACTGGAAGGAAAGGTACCTGCTTTATTTCTCAGTCAGAATAATCCAACTACCTTCATCACTTTCCTCTAGCACAGAGGAGGTCTTCCATAAACATCAGCCTTGGCCAAGTCTGATGGAGAGCAGAAAATGAACAGCCTGATTTCATAGAGTCTTTGAGAACACAGTAAATTTATACCTCTTTATTATCATCTCTATAGTATTTGTCAGAAAAAAATAATCAAGTTCTGCTTGGCTTTTGTCTCCTATAAATCTTGATCAAAATCTGAAGGTGCATGAATTTTAATGCCTCACATACTGCATGAATTATAGTGCTACACTTCATTACTTTGACCTTTTCAATATGCAGCAATTTACCTGATTGATCACTTTAGTTTTCCTCTGTTTGTAGCTTCATTGACTTACCTGGTCACTATCCAAAGTAAGCGTATAAATATTAGAATTTACATTGGAAAAATAAACAGAACTTCCAAAATGGAAAGAAGTTCAGAATTAAAAGCCGACAATTTATTCTGAAGTAGTCTCAAGTCAGTGCTGAATGTCATGTGTCAGAAGGTCTTACAGACACTAAGAATAAGGAATGAAATGTCAACTTCTGAGGTAAACTAAATGGCTAGGAATTTGTCTTCACTGCAGAATTAATTCTAAACGTATCTTGAGTATTGTCACCAAGTGCAAATCCCATCTCCTACCTCAATGAAGCCTGCAAGCTGTGGGCCATCTCCTTTTAAGTGCCATCCATAAGTACAACTCCCTGAAAATCATTACCTTAAACATGGTAATGATTTCAGTTCAAGCTGATAGATCTGAAAGGAGCATACATGACAACTTAATACAACTCGCTACCTTGTAGTATGATCACTGCACAACGTGAGCACATATTAGAGTCATTCAAATGCCATAGTCCTTCTCTACTTTCCCACAGTCACCTGGGTGGCCAGAAAGAACAGGCTTATCTTCTTAAAAGCATTGGTTAAAATTTATAGAATGGTTCAGCTTACTCTGGCAGAAACAAAAATAAGGTATGTCCTCCGAGAGACTTGCTGCCGTACACAGTTGACCGCTGCACAAGAGTTAATGCTGACTGACTTGATTGGGATAACTTCATTGTAGATAAGCCACACTAACGATGCAGTAAAAATATCCATCGAGCAAACTTACAAATTTGCTGTGATCTCAAGATATGTAAATTATTTTGGAGGTCTCTTACGTGTTAGATCAGATTTGAGACACCTACAATGAGAAATAGAGGGCTATTGATCTCATATGCTAACATAACTGGCATTGCTGTGACAATCCTTCTGACATGTCTCCTCCTGCCCAATACCATAGAAGAAAGAACAGTTGGATTTTAAGTAGGAGGGAGAAATAGCAGTAGAGATAAAATGGAAAATAAGAGCTAAATATATCCTTGCTATTCTATGAAGTTAACAAGCAGCATTATGTGGGCCTTTTTTTTTTTTGATAACTTTGTTTTTGATGCATATACAAACAATACCTCTAGCACCATCTAGTGGCCTCATAAAAATTGACTCAGATTTTGACACCTTCTTTGACTATATACAATCATAAATGATTTCCAGGGATGTCCAATGAGTTACTTGGGTATAGAATGCAAAATTAATGAAACCTTGATCTTTTAGTACAACTCTCATGAAGGTCTCATTACTGATGAAAAGTCAGTATGATATGTTATACGCTTCTAAATAAGACTGTAACATGAGATTCTATCACTATTTCACATTCTGATAGTCCCAGATGAGTAGAAGAAGATGTATGTGATGAAAATGCAACATTCTTCTTTGCAGTGAAATCTCCAGTCCAAAAAAATGGCATAGCCAGGGGAGATGTCTACTGCTCAGATTCCCATTAGATGCTGAATTCTTTGATTTCTGCTGTTGTGCACATTAACTGATTGTCTGAACAGAAAGTATCAGGTATGACATCTGATGTGCCATCAGTTTCTGGCACAACAGCTCCTCCCTTACTGTCCTTCAAATTTTCCATCTCCTGGAAATTAGAATAGCAATCTAATGTGGGAAGATATTGGCTTCTCTGGAAGTGTTTTTTTTGTTTGTTTTTTTTGTTAAAGATCTTCCCCAGATTGGGCTGTGATTTTGCAAATCTGTAGAATCTCCTCTGTCCTCAGTCACTGAGTCATTTGCAGAATTCTCTCAATCATGATCTTATATTGCTGCATTTCTTATCTCAGTCCTTCCTCATCCTCATCTCTCTTTTCAGGTAGGTGAGGCTACAAAATAATTGTCAAGTTATACAGTGAAGATCTGCAATAGATCATTGTCCTCCTTTTTAACTGTCTTGATGAATGAAAATTTCCAGTGTACCTAACATTAACTTCTGTAAGACTTGCCAGATTGTTTAGAATGCAGATGTTTTATTCCTCACTATTTTGTTACTTTTCTGGTGCATTTGTAGGATTTAAGAGAAATCGCTTAAAATCATAAGGCTATATCTAGTCCTAAACAATTAGAAAGTCCCAAGAAGTCTTCAAATAAATGAAAAGTCTCTAAATAGAATTTGGTAAAAGCTGCCTTGTGATTATATAACGCCTAGAAACCAAACTAAAATGGTTGCAACACAAGCAACTACGTAAAAGTAAGGAAGCTCATAAATTCCTGTCTTTGGAAGAACAGTTCATGGTGACTGACAGCAGTAGATCAGTATTAAAATTCTCTTCAGCAACAAAAACATAAGTTGCTTATACTCACAAAGAGTTAAGCAAAGTTCCTTCAGTCTTTCTAGGGAGCGTGGACATGTGCAGACACTCCCAGTCTCATTCTGCCTTGTACTCTGAAGCAAGTTAGCTTCACGTTAGGATCTTTTAGCATCTCAGAAAAGCCAGTTACTTAGTATGATGTGCTACATTCATGCTGCTGTATTACTTCTGCCTCATGAGCTAGTTTGGAGGATGTTAACTCAAAAGATCTCCTTAGCCTCATGCTATGGTAAAGGCTCCTTACTCAAGTTAGTGGTATATGGATATGGATATATGGTATAGGTACATATGGTATATGTATCCAGCTGTCACAGTTGACTTAGCAGGTTTGTACAATCTTCCTTTTTTGATAAAAAAGTCCTTCCCTCCCAATATGTATGTCAATATAAAAAATGCTCAGTGTTACCCCTCATATCCCTCATCCAATAATGAACAGAAAATATAAATTTTGTTTCGGACTGGCAGTGATTGTCCATTAGCTATATGGTGTGACTGTAGATCTCACTACAGACAGTTATCCAGTAGCTGCTATATTTAAGTGATGGGATGAGTAGTCAGATCTCACGACTTTTCTTCTGGGTGATAAATCTATCAAAATGTCCTAGTATTTCTTAAGTCTAACATCTAAATCAAAAAATTTGCTATCAGGCATGGTGGAGGTCAGGACTAAAAGTGATTTTTCAGGAAGAAATATGTGCTTCTCCCTTTTCTTATGAGTAAATCTAATACTCCATGACCAAAGGCACTCCCAAAGGGTGTTGCTGTCCCACTGACTTTATCAATTCAAGAATATTTCTTCCCTTTCCTGATCTGTAATCAGCTATTTTAGTTTTGTACTCTTAGCTTGCTATTGCTATTCCATAAACATTGCTTTGCATTTATCTAAATTAAACTTTGAGAAATCATCTATGAAATCCCCATGTGAGACTGGTAGCCAGTGAATTTATAGAAACACATCTTTTTTTTTTGTGATTGCAAATAGCAATTAAATACTGGGCTTTGACATCTAAAGGGGCATCCAAATTTCTAATGCCACCTCCTCTTAACAAGGCTAAACAGGTGAAAAAAAAGCAGAATTCACTACCAGACTCACCAGCAAGACTGCTAGTCTTGCCTGCAGGGTGTCTAAGACTTCCTGTATAGCATGCCCTATTTGAGTATGCTTTGTAAAACTAACTGACAAGTATTTTTCTTCTTGTGCTTTACATAAAAGCTGCAATGGCAATATATTTATCCTTCTGTTCTGGTCTGCTACTTCCCTTATTCCTATGGCTTTATAAGCATATTGTCACTCAGATATTGATAAAGCCTTTTAATAAACATTTAAGGATTTTTGAGCTGCCATCTCTTTTTGCAAAGTTAGATACAGCATGCCATTTACTTGGCTTATACCAGTTTTCTTATTAGGGGATATTAATTCTGAATTATTAACATAAAATCTATCTGAATCAAAGTGCTTTACTCTGGACTGTTATCACAGCTGGATCATAAAGAGATGTATGCAATCAGTACTGAAGTCAGGGGCAGTTTTTCTAGTGTCTTCAACTCAAGTTGGATCAAACCTAAGGAGAATAATTTTTTGAGGGAAAACTTCAAAAAGACTAGAAAAAGTGACTTGGTCACCACAGTAGTCAGACTCTAGATGCTCTCTGTTACAAATACAATATTCACTGAATTCTCTGTTGTATCAAGACTTTTTGTGTCAGGTAAATTATTACATTTCCTATTACTTTTCCTTTACAAAGCAACAATACTTAAGCCCATGTTCTCTATGATAAAAGTACATTGTCACCAGGAAAAGGATTTGTATTTATTCATTCATAAAAATATCATGTTTCCCCATCTCCTGAAAACAGGAGATAACTACTGTTAGCAGAAGAGAGTTGTCAAAATTATTTTTTAGTAAAGATCAGCTTTCCTGGAGCATACTGGTATAAACTACTATACAAATGAATTCTCCTACATGTGGCAGATGAATGGCACAGACTCAGGAGGGTTTGCGTCCTGAGACATTTATTGTTTATTTCTGAGCATATTTAAAAAGTTAGCTGCTTCAGTGGTTTCACAGACACACTTTGCTAGGCCAGTCATCATGCAGATTATGTCACAGGGAGCCAGTCATTACACCGATCACGCACGCAGCGGTCACGCCTTGCACTCTGCTACTTGTTTGGAAATGCTGTCTTGCCCTTAACCTTGGTTCCCACTGGCTTCTGCTAGTTTATCTGTACTTTCTCAGGATGTATCATTCCCAGCTGCACTGGTGTCCTTGGGTACATTTGTCTGAGGCTCCTGTTGCTTGCTACTTGCAACTTTCCACCAGTTTAACCCTGCCATGACCCTCCACACCTACATTTTCTACACTATCTTGCCCATGCCAGTGTAATCCTTTCTGGGCTAACACTAATATTCTAACCCAGCACATTTAGCCCAGGTGGGAGTAGCTACTCCAGTCCTAGCTCACCTTCCATTCATTCAGTTAAGGTCTTATATTCAGACACTTCCCCCTGCCTAGAATTTGGGTAGCTTGTATATGCTCTTAGAGTCAAAGAAAGATGGCTGCACTATAGGTATCTGGAGGGAGAGAACATGTTTTAAGAGATGGGGTGTTGTTACCTTCCTTCTTCATGAGCAGTGTCAGCTTCATGAACTGTCAGCAGACACATTAATGAGTTCTAGACTGGCACAGCTGAAAGTTAGACAAATCAGGGAAGGTCTCACTGGCTTGTACAAACTGGGAAAGAGGAGAAGCTGAGTTCTCACAGAGGACACCAAGCTCAGCAAGGAGGTAGCACCAGGCAGCTCAGCCTCCTTGGAAAGACTACAGCCTGCCTACGTATTTATCCTTCACTCTGCTTTACCAGAGGTTGAAGCTCACTTACCTGTTTGACTTTCTGCAAGAGAAACAAAACAGAGAAAATGTGCCTGCAGAGGCAGATGCACATCTCAGCTGAGAGACAGCTCTTCTGCCTCTGTTCTGGTGTGCATCAAGCAGATGAGTTAAGCTGATCTCTTTGGCTTCGCAAAGAAACAGTGTTGGGAGCTTCATCAGTCTCACTCAGGAAACTGCAATTATCTAATGAGAGACAAGGCCAGTGCCTGCTGTGTCCCAGCTGTAACCTATGCTACCTCTGTAGCTGCAAGCTTGAAGCTTGCCAGGTCAGATTCCAAAAAGATCGCCCAAAGCTGCAGTGGAGGCAATGCTAGCAGTCTAGGCAGCTACGCTTTCCTAATGAAGAAGGGAAAGAACAAAAAACATGGCTGATGTTATGCTTTTAATGCATATCTAACAGAGCTTTGAGAATGTCCAAGGTATATTAATTGTTCAGAAGCAGTTGTAATATGATTTCTAGATTAATAACAAAAGTGAATAACAAAGTGAAAAGCAAAAAAACCCTAAAAATCTGTATTTAGCAGTTACTTATGTTTTTTCTTAGTAAGAAACAGTATTTCTAATCTTGTTACATAAAGCAGGTTCTCAGAAATCATTTCCTGTTTAATTAATATTCAGAAATATGTTCAATCATTTTTTTTCTTATGTATACACCAATGCACGCAGCTTGGGGAACAAACAGGAAGAACTAGAGATATGTGTGCGGTCGCAGGGCCGTGATCTCATTGCCATTACAGAGACATGGTGGGATAGCTCACATGACTGGAGTGCTGTCATGGATGGCTACGTGCTTTTTAGGAAAGACAGGCCAGGAAAGCGAGGTGGTGGAGTTGCTCTTTATGTGAGAGAGCAACTGGAATGTATGGAGCTGTGCCTAGGGGTGGATGAAGAGCGAGTCGAGAGCTTATGGGTAAGGATCAAAGGGCAGGCTAACAGAGGTGACACTGTTGTGGGTGTTTACTACAGGCCACCTGCTCAGGAAGAGGAAGTCGATGAGGCCTTCTACAGACAACTGGAAGTAGCCTCACGATCCCAGGCCCTGGTTCTCATGGGGGACTTCAACCACCCCGATATCTGCTGGAAAGACAACACAGCTAGGCACAAACAGTCCTGGAGATTCCTGCAGAGCATTGGTGACAACTTCTTGACACAGGTGGTGGAGGAGCCAACAAGGAGAGGTGTGCTGCTGGACCTCGTACTAACAAACAAAGAAGGACCGGTGGAAGATGTGAAGGTTGGGGGCTGCCTTGGCTGCAGTGACCATGAGATGGTGGAGTTCAGGATCCTGCGAGGAGGCAGCAGGGCACTAAGTAGGATCGCAACCCTGGACTTCAGGAGAGCAAACTTTGGCCTCTTCAGGGACCTACTTGGAGGAATCCCATGGGTGAGGGCCCTAGAAGGTAGGAGTGTTCAAGAGAGCTGGTTAATATTCAAACATCACTTCCTCCAGGCTCAAGAGCGGTGCATCCCTATGAGTAGGAAGTCAAGCAAAGGAGGCAGGAGACCTGCATGGATGAGCAAGGAGCTCCTGGCAAAACTCAACCAGAAGAAGGAAGTATACAGAAAGTGGAAAGGGGGACAGGCCACTTGGGAGGAATATAGGAATGTTGTCAGAGTATGCAGGGATGCAACGAGGAAGGCTAAGGCCCATTTGGAATTAAATCTGGCAAGGGATGTCAAGGACAGCAAGAAGGACTTCTTCAAATACCTCAGCAGTAAAAGGATGACTGGGGAAAATGTAGGCCCATTGCTGAATGGGGTGGGTGCCCTGGTGACGAAGGATGCAGAGAAGGCGGAGTTACTGAATGCCTTCTTTGCTTCAGTCTTTACTGCTCAGGCCAGTCCTCAGGAACCCCAGACCCTGGAGGCAAGAGAGAAAGTCTGGAGAAAGGAAGACTTTCCCTTGGTGGAGGAGGATGGGGTTAGAGATCATTTAGGCAAACCTGATGCCCACAAATCCATGGGGCCCCAATGGGATGCACCCATGAGTGCTGAGGGAGCTGGTGGATGTCATTGCTAGGCCACTCCATCTTTGGTTTTCTTCCAGTCTTCAGGCACCTCTCCTGTTGTCCATGACCTTTCAATGTCACCCCAGTCTTCAAAAAGAGCAAGAAGGAGGACCCAGGGAACTACAGGCCAGTCAGCCTCACCTGCATCCCTGGAAAGGTGATGGAGCAGCTCATCCTGGAGGCCATCTCCAAGCATGTGGAGGAAAAGAAGGTGATCAGGAGTAGTCAGCATGGCTTCACCAAGGGGAAATCATGCTTAACCAATCTGATAGCCTTCTGTGATGGAATGGCTGGCTGGGTAGATGAGGGGAGAGCAGTGGATGTTGTCTACCTAGACTTCAGCAAGGCTTTTGACACTGTCTCCCATAACATCCTCAAAGGTAAGCTCAGGAAGTGTGGGTTAGATGAGTGGACAGTGAGGTGGATTGAGAGCTGGCTGAATGGCAGAGCTCAGAGGGTTGTGATCAGTGGCACAGAGTCTAGTTGGAGGCCTGTAGCTAGCGGTGTCCCCCAGGGGTCAGTCCTGGGTCCAGTCTTGTTCCACTTCTTCATTGATGACCTGGATGAAGGCACAGAGTGCACCCTCAGCAAGTTTGCTGACGACACAAAACTGGGAGGAGTGGCTGATACACCAGAGGGCTGTGCTGCCATTCAAAGAGACTTGGATAGGCTGGAGAGGTGGGCAGAGAGGAACCTCATGAAGTTCAACAAAGGGAAGTGCAGGGTCCTGCACCTAGGGAGGAATAACCCCAGTCACCAGTACAGGTTTGGGGTTGACCTGCTGGAAAGCAGCTCTGCGGAGAAGGAGCTGGGAGTGCTGGTGGACACCAAGTTAAGCATGAGGCAGCAATGTGCCCTTGTGGCCAAGAAGGCCAATGGTATCCTGGGGTGCATTGGGAAGAGTGTTGCCAGCAGGTCGAGGGAGGTGATTCTCCCCCTCTACTCAGCCCTGGTGAGGCCACATCTGGAGTACTGCGTCCAGTTCTGGGCTCCCCAGTACAAGAGGGATGTGGCACCACTGGAGCAAGTCCAGCGAAGGGCCACAAAGATGATTAGGGGACTGGAGCATCTCTCTTATGAGGAAAGGCTGAGAGAGCTTGGCCTGTTTAGCTTGGAGAAGAGAAGGCTGAGAGGAGATCTTATCAACGTGTACAAGTATCTGAAGGGAGGGTGTCGAGAGGATGGGACCAGACTCTTTTCAGTGGTGCCGAGCGACAGGACGCGAGGCAATGGGCACAAACTGAAACACAGACACTTCCATCTGAACATGAGAAAAAACTTTTTCACTGTGAGGGTGACAGAGCACTGGAACAGGTTGCCCAGAGAGGTGGTGGAGTCTCCTTCTCTGGAGATATTCAAAACGCGCCTGGATGCAATCCTGTGCAATGTGCTCTAGGTGACCCTGCTGAGCAGGGGGGTTGGACTAGATGATCTCCAGAGGTCCCTTCCAACCTCAGTGATTCTGTGATTCTGTGATTCTATATATATGTAGTCAGATTTTGCTCACAAAGGTAACTTCCCTTCTGAAAACTTCAGCATAAAGGCTCAAAATTATTTACAAAACTAGGTCTTTGAAAGTCATACTTTCTTTTCTCACAAATATGTTTCTACAGATATTATTATTATAGCTACCTCTAAGTACATCATAGCATCTCTTTGGGGATGGCAAATATATCGAATTCTTCACTATTTCAATAGATACTCGAAATAGCAGCACGGCCAGTGTAATGAAAATTCAATTAGTAAGAAGCAGCTAAACAGGCTTGTCACAAAAGAGTAGCAATCAGAGACTCTCAGCTCACACTAAGTGTTTTAATTAACAAATGGCAAAATGTAATATGAATAAGCTAAATGACACCCCGAGAAAATGTTTCTGGGAAAGAGCAGCCTTACAAAACCTTTTTAGTCTCATCTTCTCCAAATGGATTTTCATCCAAAGCAGAAATGTAACAGCTTTCAGCAACTAATAGGGAAAAAAAGCTTAGTTTCTTTGAAGTAGACACACACTAATGCACCTTCACATCCATTATCTGATAACTGGTCATTTCAAATTGGAAGAGCTGTGTCAGAAATGAAAATATACATGGCACTACAAAAGCTGTGACAAGACTGCAAAAGAAGATCTTTCTTATTGCACTAATGATGAGAAATAAGCACTTTATCAAGAAAAAGTTTAATGTCATTGGAAATATTCTTTTTCTTGCTCATGTGAAATATGTAACTCCTTACTTACATTTTTTAAAAGTTATTTTTTACCAGCAATTTCTCTCAGAGGCTACCATTCCTATACATACTTATGGTGCAGGCTGAGTATAGGGTTTTGAGTTTACAACCACTCATTTGACTACCCTGAAAATGAAGTTGAAGTTGCCACCAGTAAGTGCCATTTCAGTCCAGTTTTAACCAATATGGCCAGTGTTCTCTTGCTTTCTGGGAGTGTCCTTAAATCAGCAAAGTCTAGCTCTCGTTATTCTTATCCAAAATAGCTCTTGCTTTCTTCTCATCTGTTCTTCTGCACTGTATGAGTCAAATTTGAGATAAAATCAGATTAACCAGTTCATCTCATTTCAGGAGTCACTGTCACTCTGTTGTTGGAGACTGTCATACTATTGAGAATGCATTACTTAAAAAAGGAAATGATCTATTTTTTTTCCACTCAGACTAAGTCACTTTCCATGTTTCATTAGTTTTCTACTTTGAATTTATATAATTTGGAATATATGGAAGTTTTGCTTCACATGTTAATAGGCAGCAGTGAATTCTATTCTGGCTGGATGGGAGTTTCTGAGTCTATGTCAAGGAGTGCATAAAGCTGTTGTTATACAATTGGACCAAAAATGATTTTTGTTACACAGTATTTATTTTCAATTTTCTGATATTCATATTCCTGACAATAGAGGGAATAATTCATGCATTTTATGGGTGCTGTTTTTGTATCAGAAAAAGATCAGGATGATACTGATCCTTTACTGATGTCTGCTATACAGATGACATAACATATCTTTGTCTTGTTTTCCTTTACAGGAAAAATTCAGTGTATTTTTCTTTGACATTATTGATAGGATTAAGTTGATCTCACATTAGCCCATTAGATGGATGATCAGAAACAAAGCCCACCTATGAACTGGCAAGATACTGTACTGCAGTTGCACCTTGAGTGAAGACCCATCTCCAACAGCAGAAAACAGCAGAGTATCTTCAACCTCACCCTAGGAAATAGTTTCTTCCTTCAAAGCTATCACAAGACACCTCCATAGCTTTCCAATGCTCACACTCCTCAAGAGAAGTACATGAGACCTTTTTCTCAAAACCCAGGAGAAAGACTAACTCCTTGCTTTCAAAACATAGCTACCAGAGGTTATGGTAGCTGGACAATATTTGTTATTTGACTTGTTTTACTTCTGAAATATTGGCAACATATATTGTTGTTATACAACATATATTCTATCCTAGATAGAATAAGATTGTATCTTTGTCTTCTGGAAGCTAAACAGATAGTTTTAACCTGTTGGAAATATGAGTGCAACGTTTCCCGTAGATAATCAGATCAATCGTATCACAGCACAAATAATGACTTTGATAATATATGATTTTACAACACAGAACTCAAGGCAGTGTCCTGGACAACCTGCTCTAGGACTTGAGCAGGAGGGTTGGACTAGATGATCTCTAAAGGTCCCTTCCAACCTCAACTGTTCTGTGTGACTCTGTGACATCCTCAAATCTTGGAGACTTGGTTGTTTTGAAACAAGATATAATACCAGACTTTCTTCATTTAACACCAAAACTGAATCAGTCAAGACATCTCTCTTTTGATCTATTCTGTACTACCAAAGTGAGGGTCATTCCTACATCTGTATATTATATGTGCTTTACACTGTTCTTTGAGTAGAAGGGAAGATACTTTTATAGGCAGTCTCACAGTCTTTTATGATAATACAAACACATGTAATGTACTAAGAAGGAAAGAAAAAGCTTTGAAATTCCAGTATTCTAGGATACTTAATATTTCATCATAGAGGAATACTGTGGGTGTTCCAAAGCTTCTTTACAGAGTACAGGATGTAAGAGCAGGAGGGGAAAAATAATTTTTATTTTATTTACAAGTGCATCATCACCAAAATAGTGCTCTTTGAGTCTTGATTTACAGTTTGATTTTTCTTGCTTACTTACAGAAGTTGGCACAAGGCTGAACTTCAGTAAGCATGAACAATTATTTCATAAATCACACACTGTCATACCTTGTCACTTCATTAATACTGAATTACTAAATTCCATATATGGAGATTGTGACCTTCATGTTAATGATAAGTAAATTTGCTGTTATATCTATTA
The DNA here is from genome assembly GCF_036417845.1 of Apteryx mantelli. NCBI lineage: Eukaryota > Metazoa > Chordata > Aves > Apterygiformes > Apterygidae > Apteryx > Apteryx mantelli. Next base: position 56,893,362 of record NC_089981.1, read on the forward strand.
CCACAAGTGACACAAAAAAAATATTGATTACTGTTTTTTTAAGTAATCTTTTAATGCATTGAAAAGCTTCATGTCATTTCAGAAAAGTTATTACACTTTTTGAAAACACCAATGGTCTTAAGAAAAAAAGCTTAGCCTACTTACTACCTTTCATCTCCTTCATATGTGTAAAGGTGAAAGTTCTCTTTCTTCTTCACTATTGCCTTTTCTTTGTACACTTTGTTTTTTAAAAAGAGACTTCAGATCCTCTCGAATATAAAACTCTTGCAGTAGAAGATGACAATTATATCTCCCATATCCATACAGCCTTGAGCATAAAAGCCTCAAACAGATAGCTGGATCCCATCAAGTGCTAACGGAATATAAATATTAAAGAAACATATTATGAAACTATGGACTGTACCAAGACACATGGCCCACGGTGTTCGGAACACCTATTAATTAACCACTAGGAACTTGATTCAGTTTTCTGATGTGGCATATGTGCTACAATTTAGGCACAATTCTAACCAGTGCTTATGTAGTCAGCTGTAATACTGCATCTCTGGGATGCTTTAAAATAAAACTGAAAGCAAGCCATCTCTGAGGGAGAATTATTGCACATGAAGATCCCTGTGCCCATACATGTAGCTCCTATATCTGAGACATGTTGGAATAAAACCTGCCAAGCTGATTTGAAACCTTATTTACATCTGTAAATGTGGGAAGCTGCCAGGATCACTGACAATGATCAAATGAATGACCAGAATGAGAAAAAACAAAAAGGGGCTAAGGCACTTCAGTCATGAACATTTTGATGCTTATCACTGGGCAACCTCAAAGTTTCACAGCAGTGAAGCAAAATTAATGAGGACAAAATAACAAATACATGGGTGGTCTTTCTAACCCAATGTAGCCTGACTGCCTGAGGGGGGGGACACCAAGGGAAGAGCAGTCATTCTCCAGCCCCTTGCTGGGATGTGCCTACTTGCAGACCTCTGTCTAGCAGCAGGAGGATGAGGGAAAACCAAGACCAGGAGGACAGGAAGCAGGATAAGTTTTCTCCCTACTGAGACTGAGAATAATGTACAATCTCAACAAACCACACTATGATGGTGCCTGAGGGAGCTGCTCTGCCACCACTGTGATTTTGTTGTCTCTCCGCTGCTTGCTGCCTTAGGCAACTGTCTACTTGTTCCAGGCCTAAGGCTGCCCCTGCCTTGGCACATATGCTGCATTCAAGTCTCTGCCAGGTTTAGAAATCTAACCAGCGGAACTGTCTCACTGGTAATAATATTTTCAAGCAGCAATACAAATTTGAAACACTGCATTATTTTGAAAGATTATCAAACTCAAAATATTAACCTGTTGATAAGATATAGAATATATCACTAATGCAACATTTTAATTCAGCCATCAGCAAAACAGTAATAAAAATACAGTAAACTATATATAGACTTATAAAGGAATGCCTCTGTTAAAAGACATTTGTTTGCTGATTCTCATGTTGAATACAGGACAGGAAATCAGTTACACCAAAATTCTCTTTGTGAGCCTTTAACTGAAAGCAATGTAAACTCATACATCGAAAAGGAGAAACATAACAACTGTATCAAATAAATTTCTAGTGCCTAAATGCCAAATGTCATATAGAGCAAGTGTGAGAACATGCCAAACATCTACAAGTATTGCAAGGGCTTTTACAACAGAGCTCCTTGTATATGTGTGAGTGTACATGTATGAGAAAAAGAAGAGAGAAATGAATGTTATTTACTCATATGCATCAAATAGAAATAGTATTACAGAATGATATTTCTAAAAGAAAAGTGATAGTGACTACGAATAAAAGAAGAAAAATCCTGACAATGATAACTAACTGATTATAAACCTAGGTCCCAAGGAAAGCGATGGGACCAGTTTTGACTGGGAATAGACCTGTCTTCATAATCTACTTTTAGAGGACCAAAAACTCAGACAAGGGCTCCTCAGAGCATACAAACTAGGAGCATGATAATCGCTTCAGTCTTGCAATAACTGGGTTTCTGAGCGTGGGGTTTAATGTGCTTGGAGAAACTGAGGAAAGAATTTTACTTCTCTTTCCAATTCCCCCTCCAAAACACTGAGAATTGAGTATCTGACAAAAAGCTTTTCCTTTCCATTAGTAGGAATTACCTGACTAGTTCTTTAAACTCTGTTCTGCAATTTCAGTAGATCTACAGCACCTTTCTTTGTCTTCATCTCACTGCTATGAAATGTAGAAAAAAAAACAAAAACAAAGAAAAAAGCAGAAAGCAAACTACAAGTCTTCTAGCTTAGAAACTGGCATAAGCAAACTAGAGCTGCAGGGGAAGGAAACTGCGGAGGAAACAGACCTACTTGAGCAAAGTCTACAGTGCCTGCAATTCCATTTTTCTTGTTTAATAGCAGTCGTACTGTTAACATGCATAACATTACAGTTAAATTTGCTCATATCAAAGAAGTATATATAATTCTATGGTAAAAACACTTTTTTAAAAATCTGACTAGAATCAACAAAACATATCCTCTGTCCAGGGACTGTTTCTCCCTCCAATCCGCTCCAATTCTAAAAATATTTTGAGGGTGAGCAGGATAATATAAATATAAATATAAATAGATAGGTACCAAGGAAGTTTAAGTGATGTAAGGGGCAGTGGTGTTGGTTAGGTCATCATTCATTCTTCTACCACGCAGGAAATTACAGGATCTTTGATATTATGTACCACAGAGCTGCTGACAAGGAATGCAAGGATTAAAACTAATTTACTAAGTCGTCCTTGTTTTAGTATAACATTTTTGGAGTACATCTATTTCAGCTAGAAAAGGGGCAATTTCTATGTTATTCTGAACTGACCTGAGGTCCAGCTCATATTCTCCAGTCACTACTAGATCTTGTTTATAAGGCTGTGGATTTAACTGAGCTTATTTCAAGGGAGACATCAACTGATAAACTGGCAACCAAAAAATAAATAATGTATCTCTCTTCGGTCATTAGAGCACCAAGGAAAGACTAATGCTCATAATTACAATGGATAGGGAGACAAAGATGCCAGCAGTGACCAACGCAAGGTCACTGATATGAGGTACCGATCAGAATCAGAACTTACTTGCAGTCCTGATTTTAAAGCTGTGAAGACCGGAAAAGAAAGCTTGTGTTTTACTCTAAATGTTTTGCTTTCTGCATTTTATTACAATGAGAACACCTGACTACTTAATTTGGTTTTCCTAGAACACATGTAGGTTGTAGAAAATCAGCATGTGCAGGTGTTCAAGTGATAAGACATGTATTATCCTTCAATCTAACAAACAATGCCTTGAATCAGCTCAGGTTATTTTTGTTTGTACAAGTGTGTTTGTCTAAAACTACTCTACCATAGAAAAAAATTAGGAATTATAAGCCATTCTGTATCAAAGCAGAGGGTTTAAATAGAATATGGGCTGTTTATAAGTCACTGAATAAACAGTAATTCAGATGGCCTTTCTTTGTTAGTGCTTAGATGTTAAAAATCAAACAAATATTGTATAATTTCCTGTTTTGAGCTTCCCTGATGAATCAGTTTGCCTTTTTTCTTCATCCTATGTTACTGGTGGATTTAATTTGATTGCAGTTGCAATTTTGATTTAATAAGAGCATTGTTCAATTTTGATCAGCATAATTTAAGTTACAGAGGTTAAATTAGGATATTCATAAATTTTAAATCTGATTATTTATTAACATGCAATCAAACTCATAGAAACACATAAGTCTGACTTTTATATAAAATTTTGGTAAAGGTAACAAATCCCCAAAAGTCAAAATCTAATCCCAGATAATAAGTCTGTAAGTCTATAACATGGTTTCTAAACTTACATATATGTTCTTCAGAGAACATAATTATCGTAGTCATTTTCTGTCATATACCAGTAAACATCCTGCTTTCTTTGCACTAAAGACCTGTTAGTGGTGTTTCAGATAATATTCACAGCAGCAAAGCTCTCTCTGCTATACATCCCTCATTCTCTCCCTTTATCTTATAAATAAAAATACACTGTTTCTTTAAACTGTCTTTCCATTCCTCTTGCTCAGGCTGCATGAAATGGAACACAAAGTCTCTGTCATGTTTCATCATGCTACATGATATCAGGTGAGATAACTTTACATGTAATAGATAATATAAATCCTATTGTAGTAAGCTGTAAACTTCTTATCCCCAGGAAATGTCCATGAACATTAGCTCCCTGAGCTTGGCTCTTTCTTGTTTTTTGTATATCTGGACCAAGGCAACAGGTTGTTAAGTGAATTTCATGACTTACAAATACCCACTGTAACTGGGCAGTTGGAATAGGTATTAATAAAAACTGTTTTTTAGGAAACTATCATAACTGAAATGTGTGCCTACCACAAAATTATTAATAGTCAAAACAATAAGTACCTTAGAAAGTAGGCAATGAGTAAGCTTTGTAAATGGAAATGCCATGTATTCTGCAGGAAGAAAATGTGATTTTAACAAGACCTCAGTCTTATTGAATAGATTTCACACCACAGACGATCTAATAATGTTGCAGAACAAGTGCAGTAATAGAGCTCGCCTCAGTAGATGATACTGCCAAATTGTTTGTATTTAGAAAAGTTTTAGGAGAGAGCCAGATTCTGCTTAATGATGGGTGCTATGGCTCTGATTCTTGAGAATAGCCACAAAGATTATATATAGAGGATAAGGTTAAACACTAGTACTTTTTTTTCCAGAGTTGGGCTTAATATGATGCAGCAATTAAAGACTATATTTGCACAATAATCTAACTTACTAAAAATAGCTACAATAGTATCAGCTTTGCTTTCACTATTTCATACAAGTATAATAAAGCTGTTGTTTAAGCCAAGCAAAAGGATGAGTTTTGAGGTCTTTCTTTAAATGAAGATACTTGAGCATCTATTATTATTTGTTTTTGTTCAATATTTCATCTCCAGTGATTTCCAGCCTCTACTGGAGATATATCCACTTATATGTCAGAATTTGACACTAGTGTCTCAGATTTATTTTATTACTCCTGGGCTTACAATCTTTGTTTTGTTTCACATTGGCTCTCCCCAAGCACAGCTTGAAATGGATTAAAATTGAATACTATTACTTGTGACAAATCCCCTGTTAAACATGCAAAAGAGCAATACACTTGAGATGACTTAGTTTATTTCTAATAAAGTTATGGCTAAAGTGGTTTCTGAAAATAACATTCACTGAATTAAAACTTTTGGACAGAATTATATTAATGCACTTAACTTACCTCCAATCCCTCCTGATGAATGCTAATCATATTGCATTGGAATAAGTCAGGGAGGGTTGCATGAACTTTCAGAGTTCACTTTGCTAAGACACTGGTTGCTGGGATGAGGTAATGTTCAACTACTTAAATTTATCTAACATAGATCTTTACATTAGGAAACTGGTCTCTCTAGGACTATTTTAAAGACAATAGAAAGCAAGGCTGTTGCTCTGAATTCTCTTTTGGGGGACTCAAATCCTCTTTGCTCCAGGTACCCTGCAGGTCAGGCAGAGTCTGGTCCCTTCATTGTGAGAGCTAGGGAGAAGGCTGGAGTGCAAGGTGGCTCCCTTACAGCTTTTAGGTTCCCTTTTCACAGAGTCAGGAAATGATCGCATCACACACTTCAACCTGAGATATGTATAATCCTCTCACTGGTTTTGCATAACCTGCATTTCCTCTACTGGCACTGTAACCTCGCAAGCACCCTAACTTATTCACCAGTTTTGCACCTTTTAGTATACCTTTTTTTTTGCACTTGGCAGATTCATGAAATAGGTGCAGGCCTTTGAGGCAAAAAAGGCCTTCCATATCTAGCTGAAATTACTCAAGAGCGTGAGAACATTGTCTAATAAAGACTGAGTATTTGAGAGATCGCTGTTGCCAGTGGTCATCCCACATCACCACAGTGTATGCTGTTGCCCTAATGTGCTTTTTTCAAAAAACTGGAAGGAATTAATGATTTATATATAAATTGGCAGGACTTGTGCAATACATATATAACAGATTACCAATGAATTCATCCAGAGCTGTTAATTCACTTATCAGGCTGTTAAAACACAATTCCTAGTATAAATTGTAATTGTTACATTTCTTAAGGCCATTTATAAAAATCACAGTATATAATGTGTAGGAGAAAATTTTCTCTAAATATTTTGAATGTTTATTGTTTACATAGAAAACCTTCTCTCTTCTCTCCAAATCACAGTTTTTACATTGGCATGGAAGGTTTTCTTTAACAAAGAATTATTATTATATAAGAAATATATTTTGTCATATTTCTGAAAGCTCTGATAAATTACCAGCACTTCCATAGAGACATGGCACATGACTAATGGTAGAGTGGCTATATTAGCATTTTCCTTTCTTATAAAGGCAAAAGAGCTAAATATTGCCATAAGTAAGGGATATATGATTTATTTTTAAATTATTACATAGTTTTCTAATTTAAATCCAAAGAAAATGTAACAGTTTCCAAAAGCATTAAAGCCCTAGTGTGCTTTTAGAAAGTTACCCTTGCAGTGGGGGCTGTATTAACAGTAAGATGTAGGTGTCTAATGTGGCTGTTTAAATACTTACTGTCAAACTTGACATACTAACTTGAGATGCATAAAATTTCATGTGCTCTCATTTCTGCCACAAGGCTTGCCTCAATCAAACCAAGTCTTGACAAACATAAACAACTGGGGGGATAACTAACACCTGAAATATGGCATTCATGGGTGAGATGCACAGCATATTTCATCTGCGGTACTTTAATCAGTTGGCATTCCTGAGAATCGGCTAGCCAATAAAAATGAACAAGAAGGAGACTGTGATATGGTTTTGCACTGGAGCTTAACATTTAGCATATGTGTTGGTATGTGGGAGTTTCAGCTTCATATCCTTTTTCTGCTTGAGCAGGCTTGATTCCACATTATCCTATAAGCAGAAAAGCTACTTATATGCCAGGCTAGCAAGTCTAAAGAACATAATCTCTCCCGGTGAAGACGCTCCATTTTGTATTAAAAAAAAATCACTAAAACAGGGACTGGGTGCTTCTGTCCCCTCCGTTCCAAGAGTCCCAGCTGATCCAACCACTGCCTCGAAGAAATGTAACATACAAGTGGAGAACAAAAAAGCAGACACACCAGGTTTCCTGCAGCTGACTTCTTTCCCCTCTCTCCAGGCTGCAGGGTGACTCTCCCTCTCTCACTCCGCCTATCTCTCTAGACTAGTAGGAATGTAGGTTAAAACAGACCTTGGGGATAACAGGAGCTCCGGTCTCATCAGAAGACAATTTTATCTTGCACCCCAGATGACTGATTTCCATTGAAGCATTTGTCAAAAGGAGGATGGGTAGGGGAAGTGGCTTCTCCTCCCTCTCCCATAGTCAGAGAAGACGCAAATCCTAAATTCTAGGAGAGGATCCAGTGCTGTGAATTTCAAGCAGAGAAATATTTAATTTCCTGAGAGAATGAAGGCTTCTAATCTGGCATTCAGCATTCCTGACTGATAAATGGACTTGCTGTTTAAGATCCCGTACTTAGGTACCTAACTTTCCATACTTCTCTGTGTCTTGTGTAGGATTATGTGTTTGGTCAGTTTTATGTCATTCTTTGCATTCATGTGAGTTACACCTAAAGTTTATTTTCACAACCATAGGCCAAATAAAAGCTGTCTTTTATTTTCCTGTGAACAGCTAGATTAGAGATTAGCCCAGTTAATTCTTCTAGATGTAAGAAGAATTCATATCCGAGCCCACATTAAAAAAGAAAAAAAAAATCCTACCTAAAGTCCTACCTAAGAAAAGGAGGTCTTCCTTAAATGTTCTTGCTGATCTCAAGTGTAGTATTATTAAACAATGTGAGAATAGTCTGTAGACTAGAGTTTCATGCCACCTATAATTAAATTGCATTTCAGTCAAAACTTACTAGGAAATTTTTAACATCATTTTTTGCATTGAAACATACCAGTTGTCTGAAATTGTTTAAATGGAAATGTATATTTTTATGAATATTTCAATTTAAAATAACAGGCAGACTTCCAAAGTGGCACGGCCAACCTACTGCAATATTTTAAAGTGGAAATTCAAAAATATTTTTGAGTTCAAAATGTCATGGTATTTAAAAGTTTCAACAAATGACAGTGGATAAAAATAAAAAGGTAAATATAAAAATAAATTATGACATTTAAGCTACTAAAACAGTTTTCAGGTTTTACAGTCATGAAAATTTCAAACATTGATTTTATCATTTAAGATTTATATATCTATTTTCTAAAGTCTTGCAAAATTGATTAAATATGTGAGATTATGTTTGAATAAATGTATAAATAATTGTAGCTTATCTGAGACCTTCCAAAACTGTGAGCTAGAAGCCAAGAAAGAAGAGTCCCTACTTTGTTACTCCTTATTTAGTTTGAGTCACAAAAATCTTTTCTCTGTTTAATTTGCATTTCTAACTTTTTCTTCCAAATACCTCTGAAAAATGACGTGTGCAATGTGAAACATGAATGTGCATATCGTATTTTTTCAAACATCAGAAAAACTTCAGGATCAGTTTCTTAGGGGTCAGAGATTTAAGAGAATATTCAGATCTACTAGTCTTACCCTCATGGTGAGTCAAATCAGCATATAAACATAGAATAATTTAGGTTCAAAGGGACTTCTGAGTCATCTCGTGCCACCCCCTGCTCAAAGTAGGGCCATCTTAGATCAGGTTGCTCTGGGCCTTGTCCAGTAGAGTTTTGAAAATCACCAAGGACAGATCTCACAGCCTCCCTAAGCACCTGTCCAGTGTCTGACTACTCTCATTATGACTTTTTTTCCCCTAATATCTAATTGGAATTTTCCTTGTTGCAACTTCTGTCTATCACTTCTTATCCTATCACTGTGCCCCTCCAAAAAGTGTCTGGCTCCCTTTTCTCTAAAAACTCTATGAGATAGTTGAAGACAGCAATAAGATCTCCTCTCGGCCTTTCCTTCTCCAGGCTGGACCAGCCCAGATTATGCAGCATCTCCTCATACATCATGTGCTCCAGCCCCCATCACTGTAGTCCACTGGACTCCTTCCAGCAGACCAGTGTCCACACTCTTCCTGGAGAGCCCCAAACTGGGCACAGCACTTCAAGTGCAATCTGGCAAGTGGTGAACAGAAGATGATCATTTCCCTGGACCTGCTGGCTATACTCTTGACCGATAGACTTTTTTTTGCCACATTAATACACCACTGATTAATGTTCAGCTTGTTATTCATTGAGAACCCCAGGTTCTTTTCTGCAAAGCTGCTTTCCAGCCACTCGGTCTTGAGCTTGTACTGGTGCATCATGGGGTTATTCACTCCCTGCAAGGCTTTGCATTTGTCTCTGCTGAATTTCATGAGGTTTCTGTCTGTTTCTCCATCTTCTTGAGATCTCTCTGAATAGCCCTACCCTCCATATCACTGTTTTCCATCAATTTGGTATCATATGCAGTCAGATAATATTTATTTATTTAAGAATAAGTTATATTTATTCTGGACAAAAATGGAAAATGTCAAAGGAGATTGAGACACTGTCTGAGAACTTCTGTTTGTTATATATTATTTCTGTCCCTCACACGCTGGGGAACATTTTGCAATTGTTATATTCACAACATGAATATAAGACCTGCATTTTGGGAGACTGTAAATGCGCTTCTGTCTTGTAGATTGTCTCTAAAATTATGTTACTGATGCACCAGAGGGCAGTATATTACAGTGAAATCTAGTGTTGGATTTATAAAAGTACACTGCTGATGGTTGTAGTAAAGAAATGTTCTTGGGCTGATATATCAGCTCAGATATTCTAAGTCCAGTCATTGAGCCAATTTAATGAGCCCAGGGAACTGAGCAAATCAAACATGTTTTCCTGTATTTCTCCAGCCTTTACATCTTTACTATATAAGCTTTGAACATATCATTTCATACTACAGCATATAGAGAATTTGGCCAACAGTGACAATATTATAACATTGCCACAAGCTGCAGCCAATGCACGATAATGGCAACAACTGACTCAGCAGCATGTGCTGGCTCTTATACTTCAAGGTCACCTTTTAGTAGCAGCAGACTATCTTCCAGATGCAGGTGTTCAGCCTCCCTTAGGGTCTGGAGCTGAGCTTTTCCTCCTATGGAATTTCAAGAGACATAAGAGAGATTTGTGAAGAATATTCAAATAGAATATTTTAACTTTCCTGGCCATGAAATAATTTTACATTGTGTCTGGAATTCAGTATGACAAGTTAATTTAGGCCTTACTGAATTTATAAGTCTCCTAAGATACCAAACCACATAATTATCACCATGTAGTCTATGCAATATTCTATTTTACATATTGTGAATATTTCTGCAGTATGGTAATGACTTTCTTAGATATATCTGCTTTTATAATATGGAAGAGCTAGGATTCACAATGAACATGTTTGTGCTGCAGGTCTGGTGAGCAGTATTCTGACACCATCACAGTTCACTGTTTTAAAGCAGCTTGGCAAACTGTTTTACTACATCATAAAATAGCAAAGCACATCAGCATTGCCTGTCCTGTCTTGAAGCCTCTTCTACAGTGACCAGTGACAGGGATATTGCAAACTGGCATACAGATACATTAAAATAGCAGTGAGAGAAACCTTATATAGTATCTTTCCACAATGTCCGGCCCAAAACAATACTATTATTTGATGTACAGTAAACTTACACCCAACTTAAAAATAAAGGGATACATGTGCAAAATGAACTAGTAGCTGGGGCCTCATATTGGAAAACTCCAAATAAACCAAGATTACAGAAGTGTAGAACATTTACATGCTATGTGAAAAAAAAGACAAAAAATATCTATGACATGTAACTTATTTGCTTTTAAAATATCATCTTCCCTAGACTTCTCCCTTCATGGTATGTGGAATCCTGAGAAAAATAATGCTCCTAATATTGTGCAAGCCCTGCATAATTTTATACTCTCTAGCTCAAACTTTCACTTTGCAAAAGAACTTTGCTCCCAAGCTTTCAGCAGAGAGAAGGGCAGGGGGTAGGGGAAGACAAAGCAAAAGCCCAAAGCAGGAAAACCAACTACCAACACATTTTGCTGTGTCTCAGCTTTCTGAATCTATAATCATACCTTCTAAAACACAGTGGAGATAGCACGGCCACAAGACATCCTCGACAACCTCAGTAAGGGTAACCTATGGAACACTAACTTGAAAATATTCTCATTCAGCAAGAACAATCATTGGTGTAACTTTTTTCTTTTCCATATAATCCTTTCCAGAGGATAAATCCTCCACACTGGTAAAACTATTTTGCCATATACGGTCACCTGAGTCAATGTTGTTCACATGATATGATAGTGTCTTGACAGCCAGAATCAAAAGTATCCCCAACATTCAGTAAACAGATATGCTTAAAAGGAGATTTAGCTTGCATTCTTAGGTACTACGAAGCTGAAAAGCCTATTCTATTAAATTTCCTGCTTTATTTTCAAGGGTTTTCTAGCCTGACTGAAAAAGCTGTTCTTAAATATTTCAAAATGTTTGTGGGAAGATCTGCTTCACAAACCATTTCTGCTAAAACTTCAACATCAGGGAGTTTTAGATAAATTGAGGTACACTCAAGCTATAGAAATGAAATCAGTCCCTGAACGCTTAGAAATGTAATTCAACCATTAGTTGAAACACAAGTCAAGTAAAGCAGAGGCATTTTAAATTAAACTTAATATTTACATTTCTTTGTGCTTGTAATTAATTAATTAATTGCATGTTATTGATTTGCAAATATTTTCAAACACAGTTTTGTGAATTATTTTTTTCTAGGATATTCCTTTACCCAGGAGATAATTAGAATTCTTATTCTAATCACATATTTTCCACCATGTGATACATAAACTGTCAGTTACTTTCTTCATAATCTCAGCCAAGAAACCACTGGGTGGTCTCCAGATGGGATACTCTGTGTTACTCGAATAGCAGATTTTCTGTGCTTTGTTTCTTTGTTTTCAGATGAACTGCTTGAATTCTGTCTTGGGTTCATCACTGATGTATAAATGTTCCTAATGAGTCTGAAAACTGGATCACTTCTAAACTTCCTTCTGAATTTTGATAGTTTTTAAGAACTGAACTCAAGCTGAAAGGAAATCAAATTAAAATCCAGATGCATGCAGGTCTTCATTCACTTTTATTAATTTGTGCTTTAAAATCAAACTTGGATGCAAATTTAACAGCATTTATCTCAGCTCCATCTACCACAATTTGTTAAGTCTAGGATATCTTATAGTGTGCTCATTGTGCAAAGATATTCAATACAAAATTTATTTTTTACCCATTACTAGAAAATGCTTCATATAACTATAACTTAAGCGTCAGTCAGCTAGGCTGCATGAAAAAGTTATCATGCTCTGATTGAATAAAAGCTTGAGAACATACTTCTAAAGTAGTGATTCTTATAATTTCCAGTGGAATTTTTTCCTTTTGCATATATATATTATAAAGCAACTATTGTTAGATAATTAAAACATCTCACTTACAGAACTTTAAAACCTTTTCAAAAAAACTTTGAAACATCTATTATTTTAAGTGGGTAAGTTATATTGGAAAATATGTGCTTTCAATGTCAGGATTCATTTTTTCTTGCAGGAATAAAAATCTTCTGACATGAAGTATTTCAGAAACACTGACATACTCCTACTGCCCAGCTTCTAGATTCCATGTACAGTCCTCCTCCTCCTCACAATTATCTGCATTGATAGTCCCAAGGTGGCAGGCCAACAGCAGTTTCAAAATCTTGAAAAGCATGGGGGCAGAAGGATCTCCAAGGAGTCTCGGAGCCTAGATGTTTGTTGGACTTGAGCCCAGCAGCCCACCTGTGAGAAGGTTTGACTGTGCCTGATGAAACCAACATAGCTCCAGAGACCAGATCTATTTTGTGGATTTTTCTGATGCAGCTGTACTGAAGCTTTTTCAATTTTCATTAGCTGTCTGTACCTTCTGGGTAAGGAAACAGCCTTTCTGAGCCCTGCAGCTCAAATACCACATCAATCCCAATTATAACAGTTTTTCTCCATGAGTTGCCAAAGTAGCAACTTGAATCTTGGCTCTCTGACTTTATAGGCACGATTCTTCATTGCTTGACCTAGTTCTCGGCAGAAAACTCTGAAATACTCGGAGTCAGGCCTCGTTTCTCCAGTCTGTTCAGTCACATTACAATAGCTGCTGCAGATCAGAGTTTTCTGAGTCATCCTTTGATTTTGTGTTAGGCTTAGTCCAAAGATTTGATGGAGCATTGCAAAAATATTTAAGGGTTATACATCACATAGATATACATACAAAAATCCTATTACTTCATTTTCCAAAATCTCGTCTTTTTACATATAACTCAATACTTTCCTGCTTAAGAGTATTACTTCAGAGGCAATTTTCTTTAGTTTATGATTTTAGGCAGTGCATCCAATTTTGCAGACATTTTAGGTTTAACCAATACTTTTTCCCTCCAATACCTGTTAGTGTTTTAAAAAGTACTCTTCAGTATTATATTCACTGCAAGAAGTAAGAAAACAGCTCCAGACAAGAACAACACATCACAGAAAATCTGCTGCAAAATCATGCCAGATTTGTATTTACCATCTCTCCCACATAAAAAGTGGAATGGCTTGGGTATGGTATGTTCAAAATCTGTATATCAGTGCATCTGTTTGGTTTTCCTTGTCCTGTAAACACTGGAAAAACTGCAGCTAGAGAAAGAGACACAAAATATTCCCTATTCCATTCCCCAAACTGGTTTGTGGTGAACTAAACTGGCTTCATTTGAAGGTTAGGGCAGAACTAGTAGGAAAGTTCTGTAAAGTTCAGTTATCTTCAGCCTCTGCCTATTTGCAAAGCAAAGAATAAAACTTTCTTCACCATTTGTATTTACAGTTGTTCAGATCTGTGTATTCAGAATTGACAGACAGAAAATGCCTCAATCAAGCAGCACAGGCATTTCACTAACCAGGGTTTAACAAAAAATGTGCTAAGCCTTACAACCACCTCAACAAGAGCTTCCCCAATAGCCAGCAGTCCTTGAAAATCCCTAGGTCCATGAAAATTTTAATAAGGTTTCTACAGGGTAATGGGAATTTTTCTTCACAGTTCTTTGGATATAGGAGACTGTAAGAGACTTTTTGTTTCTTTGTTGTTGTTTTTTTTTCACCGAAAGAGGGGTTTTGGCTTTCCTTAGGCCATAATGTTAGTGAAGTGAGCAATTTGGCTAAAAGATTAACTTCTGTTGATCAATACGAGTCAAGATTGTGGTCCCTTTCTGGTTCTCCTTGTGATCCTAAAATTGGAAGGTTCTGTGCTTTACTATTGATTCAGTCAGTACCTCATCTACAGGACTGCACCTCTACCACAATTCTATTATATACAGTGAAATATGAAACACAGTATGCTAATAAAAAAACTGGTCAAAATAAAGCTTTAATCACTTTTTCACTGTTGAAACCTGGCTGACAATGATGAGGAAATTGGCTGACAGTAAGGTTACATCAATAGCTCATGTAAAGTGGCAAACCCAAAACTTAATGTTCTGACAAAAAAGAAAAATTATTTTTGTCTTTTTTTTTCCAACAGGAAAATAAAAACAAAAAACTTTTCTTACATTTCTTAGCCTTAATTTTATTATTTTTTAAATGAGATAGTTGTATCACTCATTTTTCAAAACAGCATATACCCTTTTGAAACTGTGGTAATGGAGACCAGGGATTATTATTATTATTTTTTTTTCTTTACAGGAATATATAAAGTGCTTGTGTAATTTGCTCATTTTCCCCCTTCAGTTATATTTCAAAACTGTCCTATGCTCATTTGATTTTTTTGATATTTTGTGGCTGTATTTATTTAATGCAGGTTTATAGAGAAATGAGCAATTCCCATGGTTTCTCCTGCAACTTTGCTGTCTCTTGTATTTATTCAGTTCACATCTCACTTTAAATGAAACTGACAAATTTAGAGTGAGAATCAAGACAACCAACTGTGTCAAAGATGAAAATTAGGACATTTTGTACTGAAGTTGATCATGTTACTTTTTATTCTATCATTAACTCTTAAACGATACGGAGATAGAGGTAAAGACTGAAGAGAGGAAGGAGAAAAAAGGATACTGTAGGGAGAAAAAAAAGTGCAAGGACCCAGTTCAGATTAAGGAGACAATATAGGAGGTCACTCAAACAGGTTAACAAATTTAATCAAATCTGCGTGTATTTATAAATTCATATGAGTAAAGTTGGAAATCGTCCCTGGAGCCCACTTCTTGGAAAGAATGGGACTGATGTCTCTATAGGACTTTTAGTTCCCGCAGGCAAGATTCCATGCTACTATTCCTATGCCCCAATCCAGCCCTGCATAATTGAAAAGCCTATCACATATGACCACCTTAAGCAGCTAGCTATAAGACATAGCTGTATTTATATTTTTGTCTTGCCTTATTAATTGCAGAACAATCCCTAGTCTGGAATGTGGACTTCTTTTCTTCTTTAAGAGTGACTTTGACCTCTCAACCAGTGGTTAGGAATTTGCATTTCATAGTTCTTGTTCAGGAACCATCATCCAGCTGATTCTCCATTGAAGAACAAAGGTGTGGACTAAACCATTTAACACTACCTCAGACCTCCTTGAAATGTCTGAGGTCATGGGGAAATTGGCTTTTACTCCAACAGTGAAAGACAGGACTTCTGCTATGCAAACCTCTTTAATATCTATTCCTTAATTTGCCTACCCTGGACAACATTGTTCCATTTGAGAATAGTCCTGCTTTGTAGAGTTTTGATTTAGACGACCCTTTCAAGAATACTTCTGCATCCTTTCCTCTCTTCTGCTTGCTCTTGTCCCAAACTAGTCTACTCACCACTCTCATGAAGACACTGTCATCAGCTTTCACTCCTCAGGTCCTCTTTCCTCATCCCCTGTGTCCTCAGTTTCCCTAACCTCAGGCCTACAGTGCTGCCTCTTTTTCTCATCCACCTTATTACACCTTATTACTTATTAGACTCACAATTCTGCCTTTTCTCCCTCATCCCTGCCTAATAAGCCATTTTTGACTCCAAGATTGAGAAGTATGAAGCATAACCTTTCTCATAGCATTGTTCCTGCTCTTCTATCACCTGTGTTGCTTTCCCTTTCTAGATTACTCTGGCCACTTTTATTATGCACAAGGAGACTCTGCAAGCACTATATCCCTCAAAAGTTGAAAAAGTTTACTGGTCAACAAACATAAAAGACAGCTAGGAAGCAAGCTTGTAGGCTAGACGTTATTTTGCTCACCAACCTTGAAAAGATATCTGAAGAGATTTTGCTGGTCAGGCATGTGTCAGCCAGGAGGGGAGGTTCGTCTCTGCTGCTCCCTGGAAGGGAACATTGATATTGCCAAGTTGCCATCTTCCATCTACTTTTTCTTTTGGCATTTTATACCTTTCTGCATTAGTATCTCTCTTATTGAAACACTGAGGTACTAACAATCTTGGTCTCAAAAATCTTACCTCTGTCTGCAGTTTTATCTTTCTTATCTTGCCTGACCATATGCTACAGGCTTTCCCACAGCTCTTTGTCACAACTAAGCCATTTCTTCAGAAGCCTGAGCCAAGGAAACACAGCGGGGCTGTGTCTGAGCTCAGCCTTCGATCCTGGGGATGCAGGCAGAGCCCCCCCCCCCCAGAAAAGGCTGGGTGTGGAAGAATTTTATTGAGGGAGTCAAGAAAAAAACCCAACAGGTAATTGTAAGTTGATGAATTGAATGGAAATTGTATATGCCTTAAAATAATCATGAAAACTACAATTTTGGTTGGAAGTGCAATAAAGAAAGAATTGTGGCTAAGTTTGAAGATCATAATTCATGTATGTTTGTTTTACTTTTTATTTGTATACTTTTTATATTTGTTTATTTTGTATTTACAAAGGATGCGGTAATGTGCTTTCAGAAGAAGAAAAAGACAATGAAATCTTCTGAATACTCTTTTGCAGGAAATGAAATGAAAAACCAGGCAGAGGATGGTTCATGAATTTCAAAAAGAGCTCATGAATTTGCAAATGTATCTGCTTAGTGCAGACAGTAGAAACATCTCCTCAGACATCATGCTCTATAATGCACTTCGACACGGTTGCTTAAGAGGTAGTAGATGAACTGCACTGATGTCCAGAACGTTTGATCAAAAGGGAACAGTCAGTTGTGCCAAGCTTAATTCACAAAAAGGGCCTGAGTAAATTAATGCATGCGTACCCAGCCTCTAAAAGGATTTCAGGAACCGTTCTAGGACAGCAGCCTTTGCAGAGCAAATAATCCAGAGGCTGAAAACCAATTTGAGAAAATAGGAGGCATCTATCGTTTGCAAGAGCTTGGCTGCAGTGTGCTGGCACAAGAAAATTTTCAACTTGAACAGCTATTAGCAGGGTGTCAAAGTAGACTTTATTTCAGAATATTCAGGACTTCTGACTGTATTTTATAACAAAAAGTACAGTTAAAAGTTGACCCTCTTTTCATACATAAAAAGATTAATAGTCCTATTCAGCTTGCCTTTCTCTTTGCTCATATTTTGATTAAATTAAGTATTAACATATATAGCTGTATCTCAAGGTTTTCTGAACTACAGATCCAAAGCAGAACAGAAAAATTCCTGAAGTGTCTCCCACTGACTTCTGTGAGAGGCAAATTCTACCTTTCCGATTATAATATTTGACTTTTAAGGTTATAATTTTTTCTTTTTTATTTCTGAGTTCTGATTTCTTTATTTTTTTATTTTTATTTTTATTTATTTATTTTTTTTAAGGAGGAGGGAAAAAACCAAACAGGTTATCCAGACTGCAGAACAAACAAGTAATTCAATGTTTTCAGAATCTGGATACCAAAACAATGCACTTAAATGTAAGGAAAGCTCATAATATGTATTCTGAAGATTGATATGCTGATAAGGTGGAAATTGTTTCACATGAACATTTTACTTATATGATTAAAGACAAAAATGAAAGATAGTATGTGGCAGGATGAGAGTTTTGTTCCTGTCTATAGGGAAGAAAGACATCTCTAGCAAACAGAGCAAGTCTGTCCGCTAGGAACATGATAGGTGGAAAGTAGTAATGAGTCAGAAATGGCTCGCTCACTGGCTGTCTATAATTTATGTTCATCTTATTTATAAATTTTGAACCCAGTTAAAAAACAAAAATCAATGCAGATTTTTAATATATTGGTGGGAGTATTAACACTAATAAACTTACGCTTTCCTTGCAGGTGTCTAGTTGTACACATAGCCTGTCATTTTTAAGTTCATGTCATCTACAAGACGGTAATTTTGCAAAGATGAATTGGAGGCCACAGCTCCTGAATCCCAGCTGACTGGGATTCATGAACTCTCCTTTTGATCTCCTCAGGCACCTGAAGTTTCTCAAAGTCACACTGCTTCTGAAGCTGACAAGTCCAATAGAAGAAAGGAGACCCATGGAAATATTTGTTTTTGTTTTCAAAGAGAAAGAAGTTTCTTACTGCACTCTTGGGCTTTGCAGTTTCACCTGAGTTTATTGTTTTCAGCATCCATCAGAGCCAGTGTTCAGATAGTAGCAACTGTTTTATTAAGTATAATGCTTTTTTTATTGCTGTCATTAATGAGTGCATTTTTCTTGGGTTTTATTGTGTTTGCTTCTCAGATGGAAATTTCCAATTCAAAAGAAAACAGTAGGGTGAAAGCTAGAAGGGGCTAGTGTCTAACTTGTGAAAGGGATTTCCTAACATTGCTTAACATCTGAACTTGAAAACACCCAGAAGAGATGAAGAATATAGGCAATTATTTCCTGTCATGTTCTTCCCTTTCCATCATAATTCTTAGCACTAAAGGAAAACTCCAACTAACAAGTTCTGAGGTAGACTGTCATTCTGATTTTGATGCAAACTTAAAAAAAAAAAAAGATATGGGGAGAGAATGATAGGTGATTTCAGTTCGTTTTAAAAGGTATGCTTTCAATTCTGACTTTTTTTTTCTGTCTTTGCTATCAGATGAGAATAAAGTCAGAAGTATACTAACATCTTTTCTAAATGTAAAATTGCAGATCTTTAAAATTTCTCTTCAATATCCTTGAAAAATTATTCTAAGATATTTTAAGCTGTGCCCTTTTTACATGTATAAGTGTGATGTTAGGGGCAGTGTGATGTTAGGGACTTTTATTTTAAGACATTTTGTGGAACAAGAAGAAATAAAACATACGTTTCTTAAAGTTTTTTTTTTAACTCTTTCTTAAAAATAAGTATTTTGTAGCTGAATGCTTACAGTGCCCACACAGAAAATCAGTGGTGGTAAGCATAAGTAATACACATTACAGAAAACAGATATTTAATCAATAGGCTTTTACTTGACCATTTTAAAGGCCACTCTGATACATTTGTCAACTCTTTTTTTTTTTTACTAGACTTCTGGCTTTGTTCAGAAAACTAACATTATAGCAGCTATTTTATGCTTGTTTTCAACTCAGTGTTCAGTGCGCCAGTCCATACCTTATATGTGACCCATCATCCAAAACCTATTCTGAACAGTGAGTGATGGGTTTTGCTACAGCTTTTCTGTGGTGCTTATTCATGTATAAAATACAAGCTCTTCACAAACACTTAGTATTGATTTTCACGATACTTAGTACGGTGTGAAACATTATGCTCCACTTTAGAGATAGGCTCAAAAAACATGATTAGTTTTAGGTTCCCAAATTGGAACGTTTATTGGAGCTGAATTTTTGAACAGCTAGGCATTTTCTAACATCTACTGTTGTCAAAGCAGAGCAGTATCTGTATATAGTTGGGAAAGTTATTTACGGGCATCAGAAAGGAACACTTAGAGGATATAGGGACAGAATCCCACTCTCCAAGGAGACATTTACCTGCTGCAACTCGATAACCACCTTTTCTCATTCTCCAGCCACTGCATTTGTAACATGGCAAAACGATGAAGCCAAGTTCCATAGAGCTTCTTCCTTCACAATATCAACAGCATGGAACGAAGCCAGCAGCCAGTGACGTGATTGCAAAATGCTGAATCATAAACCTAAGAGAGTCGGTTTCAATCAGACAATACATCAGCAGCCTGGCCTTCCTACATCTTAAGTGCCTGATCTTGCAAATTTAGTGTGTATATGCATATATATACACGCATGTACACATTCTCTACCTATATCCAATCTCCATAGGCATAAAAGCATCTCAAGTGTAAAAATACAGACCTGAAGGTTTTAACATAACTACTATTTAGTATAAAGAGTGGCTTTACATAGTTTAAGATAGGAAATGAAGAATACCATGTCCAATTATAACTGCAAGGCAAATTTGACCTGAGAGAGTATGAGTGTGGATTATGACCAGGATTGTTGGAGAGGACAATCCTGCTTTTACAAAATGCACACTGGGATCCCAGGTGAACGAGGGTGGTCAGAATCTAGCTGGAACCTCCTGTCTAAATGCTACATTTCTCACCATTAATATCTAGGACTGTAATGAGGTTTCTGAAGCAGTTGAATGGAAAAATCCTTAGAAAAACAAGAGAGAGCAAGCAAGAAAAATTATATCGTTTATGTTCAACATTTGATCCATATTTTAAGAGGAAATATTCTTTTGTTTCTATCAGAATTTGCTACTCTGTCTACAACAAACAAAATGGTATTGTTTATATATGATGCAAATGAAGAGTTTCTACAGAGTCAGACAGCCAACTAGGAGGATGAAGTTCAGTTAACCAGGATGTTTTAAAACCAATTCTCCTCTCACATACATTAGTGCAAATGGAGTCACTCCATCAAGGAAGATGACGTGGAAGTGACTTTAATGATTAATTTAATTAATTAATTAATTAATTAAAATGTCTGGTCTTAGCCCTAGAAATGCTGAGGCAATTTACTTCTTCAGGTTTGAATTACTACCTTGTCCTAAAAAGCAGGACCTGCTTGCTGAAAAGAGCAGGTTACCACTGGCAAGCAAAGCACAGAAGAATTCATGAACTGAATTATTTGGGATTTAGGATTATTTGACCAAATCACCCATGACAAGCTACAGAGTTGTATCAGATAAAAAGGTGTCCCCTTAAGCACATTTCCAAACCCAGCTTTAAAGTGTTATCCTATTAAATTTGAACCCCATTGATAGAAAGGACACTTCTTTCTACTCCTGTTTCTTTTTGATACATTCTAATAAAAAAAGGAAAAATAGATTTCAGCAAATGTACCCGCTGTTCCAATCACTTGCAAAACAGTAGGAGTTATTTTAATGGACATGATTTAAACTAGACCTTTACCAAGCATGACCTTCTATTTAAACCTGCAAAATATAATGCAGGAAGTCTTCTGTTAAAATAAAGCTAAGTAAAATGGAAAAAAAAAAAAGAAAAAACCCCGCACCCCAAAAGTATAAATATTTAAACTTAAATATATTTGTTTAATGCAATATAGTATTAATGCAATTAATCCTATTTCACTCAGAAAGTGAAAAAATATCACATATTGGTAGCTCACTCAATTTTGTATGCTTACTTAAAAAACAAAACTAAACTAAACTAATAGTAATTGGATAAATGTTTTCCATTTAAACTTTTGATATGCTGTGCTGGGGCCCTTGCGGTACTTCAGAACAACAATCTATATGAAATATAGATTGTTGGAACTACACTGTTTAGGATTAGTTGCTTAGCACAACTTGCTTAGCATTAGTAGCTAAATTTGCTGAAGCCTTAGGCCTCAGGCTGTAGTCGCTGCTATGTGCTTTAAAGTAGTTTACCAAGGACACTGGTGCAGCTGGGAATGATACATCCTGAGAAAGTACAGATAAACTAGCAGAAGCCAGTGGGAACCAAGGTTAAGGGCTAGACAGCTTTGCTAAACAAGCAGCAAGGTACAAGGCATGACCGCTGCGTGCGTGATCGGTGCAATGATTGGCTACCTGTGACATAATCTGTATGAACCACAAATCAAGGGCCAGAGCGCCGAATACCTGTACTTATAAAATGGGCAAATTGCTGAATAAAGATGGAATTGAACCTGCATTCTGTGAATGCGTATGATTCTTTCCCGTCACTCCCGCGGACCGCGACAATGCTGTAATAGGTGGTAAATCAACACTTTTCTCCCTTCATTGGAGTTAAAGAAATGCCTTGATTATTTGATCACTGATTAGAACAACATGTTTCATTGCAGGTTTAATTTACTTCAAACAGAAATGTAACTGGAGGTACATTGGAGCATGAACTATATACAGCTTGGTATAAAATACTGCAGG
This sequence comes from Apteryx mantelli, assembly GCF_036417845.1. NCBI lineage: Eukaryota > Metazoa > Chordata > Aves > Apterygiformes > Apterygidae > Apteryx > Apteryx mantelli. The sequence goes on from NC_089981.1 coordinate 56,915,627, forward strand.
AAATAAATGTACAAGATGTATACCAATGGGAGAAAGAAAAAGGAAGATACAAGACTGTAATAAAACAATCCAGGATACTTACTAAGTAAAAATTATATATGTGATTCAGAAAGGCTAAGGAATGGTTAAGATGTAACCAACATAAAAAAAAATCCTATTATTAATTAGAATGTAATCAAATCATTTTAAATTACCATTAAAAACACAGAAACTAGGGTATAAAACCCTCAAATGGCCGTAAAACTTGCATTTTATTTTGCATATTTACTTAAAAAGGTGTGACTAGGACTGATCATATGGTATCAAATGGAAAGTCTTTGAGATCACAGTTTATTTGGCTAAAGAACAGACACAGCAGAAGCAACGGTAATTGAGGATTTCCTAACCTTTCACTGTACCTCAGCTCCTAAAGGCTTGTTAATGTTATCAAGCTCTTTAGCTTGTTAGTTGAGATCATGTGATCTCAGATTGACAGGATAAAGTGGTTTTCAGATGTGGCCAACCTTAAGGGAGTAGGGCAACCTCTAAATCAGACGATGAGGTATTTCTTGGCATCTCTGCTTCTGCATACAGAAAAACTGATAGACCAAAATTGCTAGCTCATTACTTCAGCCAAGTAGGCAACATCAGATGCTAATTTAGAGAACTTGCATGTGAAATACCTAATTCAAACCAGAATCTTAGAACACTCCATTCCATGGAACATATTCCACTGCACAAAATTAACAGTATTTAATATAAATGTATAAACTGCACTCTAACTTTTGTCTTTTGCTCTTGATGTTTTGAGATATAATTCAAAATACTAATTTATCCCAAATTTCTGTAGGCAGTGTAGAGACATACAGTCTAATAATCCCTTTCTGGGAATATTTACATTTAAAACTTTTACCTTCATACTTATTATTAAATGTGAACAAAATAAGAAGGGAAACCAGAGAAAAATAATAATAATAACACTGCTGGATGCAAAACCATATCTGTGGAATTTTTGGTTTCTGTGATGCAACATTAATGGTTTTGTTCTTTTGCAACATAGCTGTACACTTACACTGTACACTTCCAATCAGTTTTGATTCAAGGCAACTGTGAACTTCAGACCTTGCTTATAATGTTCAGTGACATGGTCCAAGACTATTCAGAAGAGTGACAAGCCAGTCAACTTTACTTTTTTCTCTTCGATCTTTATACTTTTGATTCCTCCTAATTTCCAGAGGATCTCAGAATTTCTCGGGAGAAAGAGAAATACTTCAGAATAACCTCAGTAGATTTTTCTATTGTGCCTTGTACTGAACTGACATTCTAAAAAAGCAGTTCTCAAGAAAGGTTACTTACAATCTAATTGAATTTGTAATGTAATGAGTACATTTGGGGAGCCAGGATAATGATGATGTGAAATACAGTTTGATAGAGTCTATTTAAGTGAACTGCTAATAGAAAAGAGATCCAAAGTCACAGAAGCATTAATGATATGGATGAAAAGGGAATCAAGGTTACCTGCTCCAAGAGAGGATAAACCATACCTCCATCATTTCTGGTCTTAAGAACACTCAGTGATGCAGCTTTCACTTCCATATGCCACTGTCTTTACCATTAAAAAGTATTTTTCTAATGTCTAACTCGCATCTTCTTTCCTGCAATTGCAATACTGTTACTTCTTATCCTATTATGAAAAGTTTTAATCCTCTTTAATCCTTTGCTTTTATGTCATATTTTTATACAACATATTTGAAAGTCATTATCACGTATTCTCCGCCGCCTTCTTGCTGCAGTAAATGACTTGAATGTGCTCAATCTTTCCTCATGGCTCACACTTTTTAGATCCCAGATCATTTTTATTGCTCTTCAGTTCCAGGCTACTCTCCAGTCATGTCAAACCCCTCTTTGGGGGAGGGTCAACAAGAATGCAAGCAAACTTGACATTTGTTACTTGTCCATAACAGTATTTTTACTTGGGGCTTGTGATTTGGGGCTGCATGAACAGGATTTTGTTTTGTTTTGTTTTAGAAAGGTTAAGAATGGAAGAAGTTAACCATAGGAACTTTACAGTTGGTTCTGTGGTGCGAGAGAAACGACAAAGAGAACAGTCTTAGGTAAAGCAGGATGCCAAAACTGAATGAAGTAAAAGAGATGAGAACAAAGATAAGGCAGCAGCACACTCCAGCACTGAAGGTTGGAATGTGGCATACACTTGGATGCAAGAAAGTGCCCCAGAAAAACTGAATGAAGAGAGAGGAAGTTTGTCAACTAAGATATCGGAAGAGGAACAATCAAAGCAGATCAAAAAGTAGCCATGAGAACTAATTTGAGATAAAATGGTTTCTATCTAAACAAATTTGTTGCTTTTTGCAGAAAATGTCTACTATTGTTCAAAATGAAAAAAATACCTCAAATAGTTTTTATTTCAAAATTTGTTGCTACGATGAGGCTTTAGGTATGGTGCTTTCTAGCCATGTTTTCCTCTGTTGGTCAAGCACCTCAGGCAGATTTTTAAACTCACAGCCCAACCTTGATTCAATTAAAAGCAAACATTTATGGCAAGCTTCAGAAAAATAATCTTCTGATGAACACAAGGTGGCTGCTTGGGTGAGTCTTAAAGAGGAGTTGTTTCGAAGAGTTGATATTCTTCGAACATCTTGAGCAAAATTTCCTATCTAGTGTCCAGGTTCCGTTCCACACGCATATTATTACAAATACAAAAGATGAACAGCTTCACTGGGTCACTTACTTTTGCCTTACCAAATAATCTGAGTGCATGTGAAGGCTCTTGGATCTAGATGAAGTTATTGCAACAATACTCCTGCCTCCTCTGTATATTCACCAAATTGCTGCACTTTATGTTTTCTGAAACAGAAGAATAATGCTTCACAACAGCACAAGACCAGATGATAACTGGCTTCTAATAATAGAACAAAATACAGCTGCATAGTTGTGCTTTACCTGATGTGACAGCAGAAAGTCAGCCACCTGGTAAATACTGTAAAAAGGATAAGAGATAAATAAATGCAGGCCACAAGGTATGATTGCCTATGTTCCAAAATAGTGCTGTGGTTGCTTCAACCACAGTATGAAGATGATGCTAAGGGATAAAGAGCCCAGCAGCTAGCCAGCACACAGGAAACATTTTTTTAGTTTGGTTGGTTAATTTAGTCAAAAATATTTTCTGCAGCATACAAAAACATGGACTCATTTCTAAAAAGCCAGTGGAACAATGCAAAGATGCAAATATAAAGAACTGGTCTTTTAGTTCCAGAGCATATATTTCTTGAAGTCAAAGCTGAAATCCAAAGATTTCTAGACATCAGACACATGTCAGCTATTGCAGCAAGCAAGGATAATATAATTTTCTGATCAACGAGGAAGTGATCTCCACTCTTAATTTTCCACACCATTACTTGCACTTACCTCCAACTGTCTCTTTCCACTTGCAACAATATCCTCCCAGTCCCCCTTCTGAGCACTCAGATACCTGTCTGAGACTATCTGCCTCTCTCCAATAGACACCAATGCCCAGGGTATCTGGTATTTGCCAGACACATGCAGTAAGAGGAGCAATATGGCCATGATTGGTTCTTTCCTGGTATCACCAAGAGCTTTCTATTGAACTTACCCAACTTTAAAGCAATGCCAGATGTTCTCAAAAAAGAGAAGAACCAGGACAAAGGGAAGGATAACTTCCCCATCTGAAGGACGTCTTCCTTCTCTTGTGCATACTGTAGTGATCTTCCTGCCTTTTGAAAACTACAACTTAGAGAGAATATAGGACAGGAGAACAACAGAGATTACTCTTTCTTCCTTTAGAGCGATTTGGGGAGCTATAGCACAGAATGAGATATGCCGGAGTCAGTTTTTACCCAGAGTCACAGCACTCTGTTGAATGAGAGATATTGTCCCTTGTAAGGACATGGGGAAAATTATGGTAGGCATTATTCTTATTATAACACCATTTATTCTGTAGTACACAACATCAAAAGTAACAATAATTAGCATGGATGTAAAAACAATAGGCTCTAACATTGCCATTTCAATGAACTCAAGGAACCAGCATGCTTAGGTCTATGTATCTTATAAAGAGCCATTATCTAAATCTTCATTTGCAATAGGGTATACTCAGAACAGTGGGTTTTTGACAGTTAGTCTTTCACTCACAATTAGGTCTCAGCAAAGTTAAAAACTGTTAATATGCTTCTCTGGGTCTAGATAGTGCATCAGCACACAGCAGTTTCCAACACCTAGACAGACCCAATCAGTTCCATTAATTTTCCTGACTCCTCTAATATCTTTATCAAAAAGATTAAAAAAAATCCACAGATGGACACTCAAAATATTAGAATTGTCATGTAAGAATAAATGTGGAAGAACTCTCAAAGTAAAAGTAGAAAATATGAGCACAACAGCACTTACTGTAAGCAAGAAAATTGAGAGCTTACTGACTTCTGTTTGAATTTTTTCACATTGTATAAATCTTGCATTATTTCAATAATAGCAAGCCTAGCATACATTAATAAATGAAGGGTAATGGTGCTAAATTTATCTTGGTCTGGCTTTGGCCAGGGCAGATTTTTCTTGTCGTGTTTTCTGAGACATGATTAAAAGTACTGCTCCTATCTCCCCTCTTGGTGGGGTACTATAGTCAGCTATTACCCAGCAAATCACAGTCCCAGGTGAAAACATCACTGTATCCTAGAGGGAGTCCTCCTCTTTTTTCCATTAGAAGGGCCTCAGGTGTCCAACCATTATCACTCTGGTGTTTTTTGATGCATACCGTGTGCTATTGATATCACAGTACTTTCTAAAGGAAGGTACAGACACTCCTCTTCCAAGTTCTGTCTTCCTCAGTCCGACACACAGATCTAACACACTTCCAAGATATTTCCAGGGCACAAGCAACTAAAGCGCTTCCAAACATTTTTCATTCCTCCTTCTCAATGTCCACATTTCCATGGCATGTAAGAACTGGTTGACAACTGTCAAGTTAAATATCCCTATGTGCATTCTGATTTTGTTTTGCTGGATATCATTGAGCTCAATACTACACTTACCTTCAGTGTTCTTTCTGTGACTTTATGCAAGGTCTCCCCTTTATTTATGCTATTTGGAAAGTGCCTTTAATACCTTTTGCTCTTGGGATTTTTAACCTGTTTCACTTCCAAATTTTTGTATCTATGTTTTTGTTCCCTGAGTCATTTTGGGACTTCTCCCTCCCACTGAACTTTCTTCCAAGAGACAGCACCAACTTTATTCTCTTCTTTTATTACTTTCTGTAAGTCAGGTGACTTGTTTGCCAGAGGTTAAATCAAGTTCATTACAACCTTGCTCGTCCTTTCTATTGTATATCTCTATTACTTCTAGCAACTGCATTTTTCAAAAGAAAATTACTCAGGTAAAATTTTTATGGCCAGGTATGCTTAACATCTCTTTGTGCAACATTTTTTATTGTATATCTATAGCAACTTCCATAAATGCTATATATATCTCTCAAGCTAGAGAAAATATCCATGTAATGACTTGGATAATTAAAGAACACACTTCACACAACAGCTTGGTTTGGCATCTCAGTTGAAGGTCAAAGCTATCATTGCCTTAAACTGCATTCTGCACATTCTGATAAAGCTGTCAGAGTTCCTGTATGTGCCCTTCACTGCTGAACAGAAGTAGGACTTAACAGAAAGAAGATAATCAATAGTAGTTATGTACTGCAGCAGGGTTAGAAGACATTATTTATAAAGAATGTTTAGGGAAAAATAGTTACACATTTCCTCTCTACCCACACTGGCTACTTCAGTTTAAAGAACAAGTAATGAAACAGTTCAGAAATACAACATCTGAAAGTAGAAATGAAATTTTGACAGAGAAGCTGTTCTACCTTTTCTTTTTCGTTTGTTTAGTAGTAATGCGTTAACTGTATTCTAATATTTCATACATTGCACTTAAAGACTAGGACAAAATTTACTCAATAAAGTTTCATTTCAATTAAGCTTCATACCACTATAATAGGCAAACACAAATTATTCAATAGATGAGAACATTAATAGCACAGCCATTTTCTGAGATTTAGGATTAACTAGCAAAAAGATACTCCTTATGTTTCTTGACTAGGGAACACCTCTTCATATTTTACAAGAAACTATTGTAACAGAGAGGAAAAAGAAATCAGTTCTAGTGTAAGTTGCAGAGTGTTATCAGAGGAACTGGAGAAAAAAATCCCCATTATATGAAAAAGATGACAGAGTATAAGCTAAAACAGAATTGCATTATCAGTGATGATATAAGGAATTCCATCTGAAACAAAACTATCACGAAATAAGAGGAAGTGATAACTACAACTCAAATAGCTAGCTGGCAGGGTCATTAAAATTGGAGCTTACTTAAATTTCACTCTTTCTTTGCTCCTAGAGGCTTTTACAGACACCCTAATAGTTTATACACTGAATATTGGGCTCAAGGGAGAAATTGTGTTTTCAGAAGTGTATAGCAGACAGTACAATCCTTTAGCACAGTTATAGTGATATTTTAAGGACCAGGATAATTATCACTGGTAGTACAGTGTAACTGTTAATCAATTTTAATTGCTTTAAGAAACAGCTGTAATGCATTAAAAGTACATTTATAAATTAGCATATACACTGATTAAAAAAAATAAGGATACTGCACCACTATTGCTTTCGCTTTTTGACTTGGATGACTGATGAGAACACTTCTCTCCTGGGGGCACCTGTACTTGTGTGCTTGAAATCATGATGGAAAAAACGCTGTGAAGGAGACTTGCGCACTTTTTTCTTGTCTTTAAATTCCTGTAGCCAGCTTTTCTGTGATCATAAATCAGTTTTAAATATCAGGCTAAGAACCTCTACAACAACAACAAATTTCACCAGGGAATCTGTACTGTTTTTATAATTTACAATATTTAAGAGTTAAATTAAATTGAAGGTTAACTTTTATATCACTGCAAAAAACTCATAACATTACATAAAGGACTATCACAAAAATCTACGTGTTTTAGCAAACAGTTTGTCAGACCTAATGTGAAATTTAGCATTATAGATCACAATCAATCTTTTTGGTTAGGCGTACAATGCTCAATACCTGTAATGCACAGTCATTAAGACAGGTTAACCACCAAAGTTTACCCGATCTTGTATATCAGTACTTTTTAATGTAGTTTTAGAAAAAAAAAAAAAGTAGGTTGACCAAACACATGAATTTGGTTGAAAAGGAACTCCTTTCAGTCCTGAAAATATTAATTTCTCTGTTATTGACTAGATATTTGGTTTTAGTAACATACAAGTTTGCTGCGCATTTTCATTCCAGTCTGACTACCTTCTTTGAGGATGCTTGCAGTACAATTAACAATTTCATTAATCACTAAAATTGAAGGATAGAATAAGAAAGTGTCCACCAGACTGTTACGAAGTCAGAAAACAATATCAAAATGTTGTACTAGTTTCAAAATACCCAACATACATAGTTTTATCGAAATTTTATTTTTCTTTTGGAAGACCAGAGAAATACTTAGTTTCTCCTTTAGCTTGAAATGTAATAAGGCAAATTAATTTGGTGGTCAATAATTCAAAGAAGCTAGAATTTTTCCAGTACAGTAAAAGAAAACCAGTATTGCTATAAACCTCACCTGTTCTTCAAGAAAAAAATTGGAACAGTAGACCATTTTTTATTAACTTGTTAGAAAGTGACTTCTTCATACCTGTTCCCCCATCAAGGGAATAATTTTAAACAGTTCTTCCTTAAAACTCGGAGTCAGTCATTCTCTCCATTTCTTCCCATTAAAAACAAACAAACAAACAAACAAAAAACCCACCTTACCCCAAAAGCAAGGACAGGAAGGAATTTGAAGAGTTCTAATTTCATTCAGCTGAGTTAAGAAAACAGCCCAGGTTAGGCTGCCGGAAATACTGTTTAAAATACAAACTGCTATAGTAAATATCAGAATATTGCAGAATGGGAATATTTCTGAAGCTTTCCTGTGATTTACATTCTTTTCCTTGAATTACACTCAGAAGGGCAGTTTAATGAAAGCACTGACCATGCGGTCTGTGTGGCTCTGAAACACAGATGCTTTTGTTCCTTGCACGAAACCACAGAATTGGAGAGCTCTGCTGCAGTGCAAGAGAGCAGCCATTTTCGTCCTCACAGCTGCTAAAGCCTGCGCCAAAAGGCACACGCACACAGCATTCCCCTAAATAATTTAAACTGAGTTCTTTCCCTGTGTTTTGTTTGATACTATTGCTTTTAACCTGAAAGCTGACAGCGTCTTGTGGTGCTTGTAAAATAAAAATAGTAGTGATGAGACTTCTATTGCCTCACTTTATACCTGTATGAAGTAAAGCTGATATTTCTCTTTGAATTCTTGTTACAGAAGGGTGGGAGATACTACATGGAAGATAAATACCTTGCATTTTTACATACTCAGCAAAATAAGGAAGAAATACTTAAGGGTGGGGGTGTTTAGCACGATGAGCTTCTCTGACTTATTAAATCTTGTGTTCCTAACTCCCTTCAAGCATTCTGAACAATCTTCACTGCACTTCACCCTTGTGATGTGAAATGTGCACTCCTGCAGTACATAACAGTATGTCTCCATCAACATCCTAAAAACAGTGACAAATTGTAGTCAAAGCACACAACAGGAGCTGTTCAAAAATCCACGGATTAGGAGGAGGGGGCTAAAGACCATACTTCACGATGGTCTTATAAAGAATGACAGTTTAGCTGTGGAGCCATCCCTTCGGATGAGGGTTTTGCAAGTGAGGTAAGAAGAGAGAATCTTGATATTCAGTATGAAAGACTACAGAAGTGGGAATTAGGAAAGATTAAGTCAGGGGTATCAAGAGAAGCATACATAATCTTGCAGTTACTGTGTCACACAAAGACAGAGGAAGGAATCCTATGAAGCTCAGGTTTTTGGTAATTAGCAATATCTAATAGTCAGTGATGCTCTCCCCATGAAGGGATGCTAAGAATTATGAAAGTGCTCCTGGGAGATGAACAGTACCTGTCTCAGCTATGTGTCTTACAAATGATCCTGTACGTACAGCTATTATTTCAGTCAGACACTGGCAGCTCTGAAATTGTTCATGGTCTCAGTGAAGAATAGTACCTGTCATGCAGTCTGAGAGTGTTATGACTTTTAACAGACCTGTTTTTGGCTTGTCTGAAATGTTGAAGAACTGCACACAGGAAGACAATAGAAATGAACAGGTAAGATAAAAGTAAGGGTACTCATTTCTGTATACATAAGTTTAAAACACCTCAGGACCATCCTGAACACAGTTTGCTAGAACTGGCTGTTAAAATTGCAGCTGGTTCTCAAAACAGTTGTGAGAAAATACTAATGGCAAGTGCTCCACCACTGCTGCTGTCTTTCCTGAGAGCCGCGTCATCACACAGAGCTCACTTGGCAGTCACTTTATCATCTTTTCTGACTTGCTCAAGTAGAGATGCAGAAGCCTCCAACCCTTGTGCCTTCCCTCATTCTGCCCACCGCCTCAGAATTAGGTGCTTCTGACCTGCAGCATGCAGATTGCTTCTTATCTCTAAGAGTAATATTGGGATGTTTCAAACTGAACTAAATTCTCTCTTAAGAGAGAATTGTTCCAAATTCCAAGAGAGAACTCCAAATGAGTGGAACAATGTATTATCAAAGCTAAATGTCTTATCAGAGTGCCAGCCATACCTAGAGCACCAAGAATCTTACAGCTATCTTAAAGGTTAACAGATATTGTGTTTAATAAAACTAGTTAGAGCTTTGAAAAGAGATTCTCATTAACGTTTTAATGCTTTGCATGGGTAAACAGATGTTTTGTGGAAATCCTAATTTTCTGATCATGCTAATCCATAGGGAGCTTTACTGCATCTCTACTTTCCAAAATAGTAAAAAACCCTTACTCATTGATTTGTCTGGAAAACAGCATGTTGATTAATTTTAGTTGCTTATGGAAAAGACTCCCATTTCAGTATAGTATGAAACATTTTCAAAATTTTCTAGTTTATTTTTCTCATATTTACTTCTTATTTGATTCAAAAGAGAAAACTTACGATAGAAGAGAACTCTTCCTTCTCACATCTTTAGCAGCAACAGAATTCCAACACAATGCAGACTTGGGCTACATATTTTTAGTTCCTCTGCAAAACCTACTCTTTTAGCTATCATTCACAGAGATCTGTGAAATTGTTTAAAATATCAGTTAGAATTTGGTTAGATGCCACCTCTTTAACTTCTAAAGCCATCCAAATTTCCTAGCTAACACTACCCTTTACAACAATAAAGTAGAATACTTGGCCATAACATTGTAGATCTACCATACTACCCCTCCATGAAATGGTACCTTTGCACTCAGTTTGGAGTTGTTCAGTCATTGTGAAAATAGGCAGCAAATCACTTTTTGTGCCTGTAATCTGTAGCCAATCCCTTCCCAAGCTAGCTACAAAACAGCTGCCAAAATTTGCAAGATTGCATGAGATAACAGCAGATAAAAAAGAAATAATAATCAAATTAAAAAATAATACACTTCAATCATTTCAGACCATACAGTACTTCCAGATGATGAATAAAATAAATTCCTGAGCTTATGTGCTGAGACAGATGCTGAGTTTTCAGAATCATTGGAAAAACTAGCGTTTATACAAGTTCATCTCGTTAGCCCACTGGCAGCTGAACACTCCCATGAAAGACTAATTTTGACAAAAATTAAGATGATTTAAACCTGAGAGGATGTAAGTCTTAATGACTATCTGATAGGCCTATTGCTCTGCTCACTCCTTTTAAACAGTGCATCTCTTCATAGATACAGTAAATAGCAGCTGAAGGCAAGTAGCATCTTGGTTCAATTTTCTCAGTCAAATATCGTGCATTCAGGAGTTTGACAGCAATAACAGTCTCCAAAATATTCAACACACTAGCATACCTTTTAATTTTTTTTCAAAAAATCCTATATATGGAAACATTAGGCATTCATGCTTGAGCCTGGTCCATGACAAAAATAACAAAACCTGACCTGCTTTATCATAAATTATATGCAGCAGCAGAACAGCATTTCATTAGGCTGATGATTTTTTGTGAAAATCATGAGAGCCGGACAAAATATCAATATGATAAATTAGATTTTAAAAAAGCTCAGAAAATGAACCAGACATTTTCTTTTTCCATTCTTATAGGATAAATGTACAATAAGGATGGAAATAAATTGCTTTATGTAAGCCAAATTAACATAGCCTTGTTATGTACTATCCAATTATATCAAAATGCTGCTCTGATCAAGCACTGAGTATTCATCAGGGTTTTTTTTGTTGTTTTTTTGTTGTTTGTTTGTTTTAATAGAAGCTTTATACAGTTTTGGAATTGGGCATGTATTCAACATCAGATTAATAACATGCGTTCTAGCAAAATTTACAAAATAACTAAAATAACTTAATCATTTCACAATATTTGTCAACAGGGCATTTTTCAGATGAGGATCTTAGGGACAGAATTTAAGCCTGAAAACAGAGATTGCAGGATTAGTTCTCAGATATTTATTCATCTTGATCAATATGATTCTTCCATATGTGGCCTCATTTAAATCTATGAAATTGCCTCTCTGTGTGTAAAATGTAAGAATTCAGCCTTTATAGTTTTATTCCCATAAATCAATTAGAATTGCTTTCTCTTCTACAAAAATCTACCAATAAAATTAGATGACCAGAAGAAAACAATAATTAGAGAATAAGCATTTTATAGCAAATCAAAAGCAAATTAACACAGAATTTTCTGAACAGTACATCCTTTAGAAAGGAAGACAACTTAAACCTGTACTAGCCATCGTCCAAAATCTTCTTTGACATGAAATCCTTCAAAGTAGTTTCCATTATTTCTTTTTTAAATACTGCACTGTATTCTTTCTAGAGGAAATCTTCATCATTCCAGTGGAAACTAATTTTTATTGAATTTTGCGAGGGTGAAATAGACAAATGTTATTGACAAACTCTATGTTTTGAAAATAATCCAAGGACAGTTTTATTTATTTCACAGTTAAAGTATTTAATGACAAAATCAGGGTTTCCAGTAAGACTCAACAGAGCAGGTCCCACTTTTTTTTCCAGAATGGCACAAAATTATTTCTACATCTTTGAGAACTTCTAAGGAATTTGTTACAACAGATATCAGCAAGTATTACAATTCTGGCATATTATAGCAAAACCTACCTACCTTTAAAATCACTTTTTAGAGAGCATGTTTGTTAATATTTCACATAATGCACAACTTTTGCTAGACACAAAAGTAGCCTTTTAAGACATATTTTGCAGTACAGTAGTCTCAAGTCTAATAATGCATTTTTTTATTCTTTGCAGAACTTTAAAAAGATAAGGAAACTATTGATCTTGTTACAATTTACAAATACATTCTTTAATATGAAACATAACCTGAATTATGTACATGTATGTTATGTACATGGATATCTAATAATACTATGTTGTATACACTATGAGCTAAGTTCCAGGAGGAAATTGCAATGCTAGAAGATTTACCTTTGGACAGATGTTAGTACACATCTTTGAAAATTTTCTAGAAAACACCAAATCTTGTAGTTTAATGAATAGCAAGAACAAAATAAAAACACAAGTAAACTCTTTTTTCTTCATCCATATCACTACTTTACTCAAAAGTCCTGTAGCAATTGGCTTTTGATGGCTGAAAAGAAGTCCTGAGTTATGATATGTAATACATTAAACTCAAACAGGAAGATATACAAAACCAATGTGGCAAAACTGTCAATGGGACTAACACAATGTCTTAGAACAGTTCAATCCACAAAAGATTTGGAACTTAGCAGTGCAACTGTGAACTGGACCTGTCCAGCTGATATTAAAACATGTAAACATCCAAAAATCTATGTCTTTTTATCTGAATTTAGACAACTAATTCTTTCCAGGTTTACCTGATCTGGAGTTTAGATATTTCTTCTAAATTATTGTCAAGCTTAGAGGACCAGCTAGATGGCAGCAGTTCAAAGGTTGTTCTTTCTCTCAGCAGAAACATTTAGGTTAGTTTAGCAGCAGAATCACCAAGAATATAGCTAAAAACTACTTAGAGTAGAGAAGTCAATGACAGAAGACAGCTATGTGGTCAAAAATACACTTGACTGAATTGTAACGCAGCTATTTAAAAAAAAAAAGTCTAACATTTTGTCTCTAGCAGAAATTTAATTTCTAATAAGAGACTATTTTACTTGTTAATTTGCAGACATATCCACATTCATTACAATTGTTCTCAGAAAGCTACTGACATTTCCAGGACAAGCAATTATTAATTGTAAGTAGCTCAACTAAGTGTTCAGAACTCCCATCTTAAAAGACACTGTTCCCACTTGTAAATTGTAGCTGGCCAAATTCCTTTTCAGTTGTAGTGCAGGTTGCAGTAATTGTTAGAGGTGACCGTGAAATGATTGTTTGGTACTACATAGATGACAAATTTCCCTCTTGCTCTCAATCCCAATGTGAAATTAGAAAAAAAGCTTGATATAAAATAGTTTAAGTTAAAGAAAAAAAAAAATGCAAAATTTGAATGCACCACTTTGAAATAGTTGATGTATTTAGTTTGATTGTTTTCCTAAAGCCAAGCATCTTCTTACAATATGGGTATTTCCAAGAGAGATTTTCAGTTACTTCAGCTTGCAGTAACTAAAATATTCTCAGTTACTACAAAAGCTTTAATCTCTATTCCAAGCACTGCTCTGAGGATTTTTGACTGTTTAAAGTGTCATTAATAATGCAAAAATCTTATTCTACAATGAAATGAAAACTACAGTACATTCAGATAATGCCAGCTCTCTGGCTCTTCGGTTAGATGAGGACAGAAAATTCTGAAGTGCATTGATTTTAAAGAGCACATATCTCTGAAAGATGAAGGCTGAAATTTCTGCCAGAATTTGTTTTAGCTTACTGGTTTAAAAAAAAAAAAAAAAAAGTGCAACATCCCTGCTTTTTTTTTTTTTTTAATTCTAGAAGTAAATAAGAACATCTTAATAAATGTTAAGAATACAGGTGTCATGGAAGAGTAACCAACTTATTTTTGTAAGAGAAACATCAGTAGGCAGCCACTCTTCCAGTGATAATATATATTGAAAACTGAGACCCAAACTATAAGTTATGATTCTAATGTACCAAGACATGCTTTTTCAAAGCCTCTATTTTAAAAATCAGAGGACTAGCCAACACAAAAGTCAAGTCATTTTAACCAGATAAATTTCTGAATTCTTCCTCAAAAAATCTTACTGTAGAATTTATGCAAAACAGATGACTCAAAATGGTGCATTTTCATTTGTATGGGCCTTTAAGCAGAGAATCACAGGTAAAAAGAAAATGAAATGTTATTTTTTTACCAGATTGCTAAATTCTAGATTGAGTTCGAGGCACAACTATGTGCACACAAATGTAAAAATCATATTTTTCTCAGAACTTTGAGACCTTAGGCATGCATTCTCTAGGTTTCATTATACAATTCAAATAATCCATCTGGAAGATAGAATGCAGCACAGTAATAGATTCCCCTATGTAATTCAGATATCCATTTCTGAGTGCTGGTAATGGCACGTGCAAAAGTTCCTACATTGGGAAGAAGAAATACAGTTTTCCGTCTCCCAACAAAGCAGTCTATTCTCCACTATAGTTATGACCTCAGGTGTTTAATTCCAACATTCACATTCTGCTAAGGCTACAGAAGATGAAACCTTTAACCTTTCTTTGCATTTTATTTCCACACACATCTCCACAGCCAGTTAAATATTTTCCTGTACAATATCAGGAAAGAGTATGAGGGAAAGATTATTCCTAGTTTAATACTGATCAGCTTATCATTTGGTCCACTTTCCCTGTTTGTTTTAACTCCTGTAATAACTGAAATACAGGTTGGAAGTACTACTGCAGGATTGTGTAGCAATCTTACAAAAAAAGAACAAAAAATAAATCAAGCAGGTAGAAAATACAATATTTTTCTGGCACAGAAACTGAAAAAACTTATCTCCACTGAACTGGAAGGAAAAAGCTTGTGGCAGTCTGGATTCTCCTGTAAAAATTGCTGAACCTAGCTTTTCAGTTCCTCTCAGGAAGATTTTGATTTTGGGCAGCATCTCAACATTTGTGCTTCATGGCAAGCTGAAAAAGAAAAAAAAAAACTAAAAATATATCACATTTAACTATAGCTAAGCCAAGCTAACATGTCTAGTCTGGATCAGAAGAGTTCTGTAAACTGAATTCTCTAAAAGGTGCCTGAAATCCAGAACTTCTTTGAACATAAATCTGCGAAGAATTTCCCTTTGCTCGTAATAATATATATTGAAAGCAATAATATATATTGAAAGCATCTGAAGTATAGTCATTGGCAATAACTAACACAGAAGTGTTCTTTTTTTTCATCTTATGTTCCCCATCCTCATTTTCTTCCTATTAGTTATACTGTAGCCTTTTATTCATCAAGGTCCAGGCCCCAATTTCTTTCTTTTACTAACTTTTGCCATCCAAAATAGCCTTACTGCAGCAAGTGAGAACTGCATACTTTAAGGAAGCCCCAGGCAGGAATACTAAGAATAGCAAAAATGGTGCCAGAAACCATACATTCTTGCTACTAATTAGAGTAATACTAATTAGATATTAATCACTCCCCCAAATTGTCGTATTCCTTAGTTAAGCATTAGCTAGCACCGTGCCAAATAGATGAATGTGACTGAACTATATCTAGTGCTTTTTATCAGTAGGATACAAATACATGGAACATTGTATAAAACTGCAGCCCTTTATATGACGTATGGTCTGATCTCTTCTCCCAGGAGAGGAGGCTTTTGGATTTGATGTAGCAAAAGTAATAGTAAATAATTTTAAATATTTTAATATTATTATTGATATAAATTTTTTTTTGCTGCAAAAGCATTTCTGCAATTTTATTCAGTAGTGGGCTCGAAAGAAAACTTTCTGAGTTAATCACACATTGGAATTCAGCTTTGCCTTCCACAGTGAAGCCACAGTCTCTTTTTTCACACAAAAATATTTCCCAGGGAGTTCTGTTATAGGGAGATCAGGAACAACATTCTCAACACCTACACTACTTTAAGTTCTAACGGGATAACCTACATTGAATTTTAGGGTATCTATCCAGTGACACAGGGTATATGAATTTGCAGGGAGAGAAAACACACAATCATTTTCATATCAGCTGTAGATTAGATCGGGGTAAAAGTGCCCTAAACTTGATGCCAATCAGAGTAAAATGTTTCTAATATGCTTTTGCGGAGTGGGGTGGGTTGGGGTTCCATGTAATTTATTAAAAAATGCATATATTTGGAAAAGAAAGACAATTACAATTGAATTTTACATAAAAATTGCAGAGTGTGAGATTTAAAAGGAAAAAACTATGCACTGAGTACAGCTACAACCAGGCTGACATGGGGGTGCACAAACCTGCTCATGGGATTTGCTGCCGAAACAGAAATTACACTGACCACCTGACATAGAAATTTTTTCATTTCTTTTCAATTAGCTGGGTATGCACATATGTAGTGGGAACAACACACACTTGCATTCATTTCAGGAAATCCTGTATTGCAGTTTGAATTGAAAGGAAAAATAACAGTAAGAATGGTTCCTGTTAAGATAAAAGATATATAGTTATTGCTATTTTTTCTCCCACATTTACACTGCAACAGAAATGCAACAAGTGTAGCTGAGGCCTGACTAGCCGTAAGACTGCATTTCAATGTAAATTGATTCAATGTTAATAAAGTCCACTAACTTGAAAATGAATCATAAACCAATTTTGAATTTCTAAGCATGTCAGGAACCCACATACACATCTTGCACATACCTGCCCTTAAAGTATTGTTGGAAAAAAGCTTAAAATGCAAGCATTCCAGACTATGCAGACTTTTCCATAAGCTCCACTACAAATTTTGCATGTCTGAAATAAAACTATATTTAATTTTGACAAATAATCTGATGAAGTACCATCAGAGGTAAAAAGATGCAGAGTCATGCAATATCACACAACACGTACTACCTTCACACAAAATATTTAGCACACTAAATGCCTTGCAAACAAGAAGAGATTCAAATGTAATTGATATTAAAAAGAAACCCACAAAATAGATTTGGCTGAAAATAAAATAGAATACAGTATATTCATTGCAATCTTAAACATACTTTAAAATATTTTGAGGAATGTAAATTATTCTTATTTCCAAAATTATGTCACAATTAAGTCCTCATTTACCACTAGAGTACTGCATCAGTCTGAGTCAAGCTTCAAACCCTCAAGTTTCAGTATATGAAAGCAATAAAATAAAGGGCAATAAAAGTGAGATGAAAAGTAGACTGCCAGGAATTTTTGTTACTAGTATAACCAAGGTGTTTTCTTTAAATACACAGAAAAGTATGTTTATTAACTTAATATGAAATAAAATTGTCCTCTCAATATGCTGCTCTGTCTAGATATTACAGATTATTCTTTTTTTCCCTACCTCCTCCAGCACTGTAATTTCAAGTAAGCATCCAATATTTGACTGCAGACATCTCTGAAGCTTCTATAAAATGTTCCTTGGTCATCAGTTCCATTCATATTTTTTCTTCACACTAATATTCTAAAACAACTTCTTAAATGCATCTTGTGCTTCTGATTGACATAGGTAGGGTTATAAACCTCTTGGCTACCTGAAGCTCAAGCCAGACAGCCAGATTACACAAATGGATCAAAAATTGACATATTAAGAAATCTACGCTCTGAAGTAGTTGTTCTCTACTTTGTATGAGTAGTGTTATAAGATATAAGCTTTCCGATCATATAGCAACCACCTCTGTAGCGGTAAGTAGCTATTCCTTAAAACAGAATGAAAATATATTCTTTTAAATTTCAGTGTTAAACTGAAGCATGAAAAAAGTCATACTTATTAAGGAATAGGATTCCAGAATAGTAACATGGTTTTGTAATCCTTCCCACCGTCCACTTCATCACCAAACAGACAATAGAGTTACAAAATTGAGTCTTACCATTGTGCTTGTGTGTGTATATGTACACACATATACACATATTTTTTTTCATCTCAATAGCAAAAGACAACTTGAGGTTATCAACTGCTACTGCTTACAGTCCTAGGTCTCTTCCTCAGTCCTCTCCCACAGCAGAACTGAGAAGATGGACTTGAAAATATGCTTCAGAAAGGTACAGAAAGGTAAGTACCCTTCTTTTTTACTACCTTTCCAATTGAAGTGGAAATGCAACGAATCTAGGAACAGGAGATGTTATATATCAGAAGTTATAAACCAAAAATTAGGCAAATGGGAAACAGTTATTAGGAAGAGAGCAGGCTGTCTGTAAACAGCGACTGACTGCAATTCTTTCTAGAGCTTACACCTTTTACAATGAAGCAAGGTACCACTTTGACCTACTGAGAACCTTGTCCCACCAAAATCTTACCTTGTGTGCAGTTTCTGCAAACTGCTGAGCACTGTTTTTCAGCTCCTCTGTCTTTTCTTCGGCTCGACCTAACCTTTCACCACGCTCATTCAAAGCCTGACTTGCCTTCTGTACTGCACTCGTCACGCTGTCTGCTGCTGAATGGAGTATGCTATTACCTGCAACATCAGAAAAGACTACTAGAACTTCCAAATAAACACATTATTCTTTGTATTAAAAACAATCATTTTGATTTATAATGTTCTAAAGTTAATGTGTTATCTGACAGTTTATCTAGTTACATTTTGAGTAATGGAGTGACCTACTGTTTTCTCTCTTAAACAATACTGTTAGCAGGTTATAAACAAGGACCATATTGCAACATAATACTCAGGAAATATAAGGGAGCACTGGATACACTGTATTAGCATAGAGCCTTTATATGAAGTATATACAAAAAAAAAAAGATGTTTTAAGTGAATTATGCTGGTAAAGGTGTAAACTAGTTCAACACACGAAGCTCAGCCGAGCACTACTGCAAATCTTCCTTTATGAATAGAAATCTGTTGTTCTTACAGGCAAAGACAAATGAAAATACATACAGACCTACTGCTTTTATGGTTAATCTAAAAAAAGTATGTCTTTTTCATATTCTCAGGTTAAGAAAAAGAAAAAAAAAAACCAAACATTAATTTGAATGGCTGTTTTGCTACTGGGTCCATAATGAAAAACAGGAACAAAAGACCCATTCAGACTGGATTTACAGATAATACTTCTTTCCTTGGAAACAGCAAACAAATAATGAAGAATGAAACTGAAGTTAGCTCCAAGTAGCCTGTGGAACAAAGCCACAATTGTAGGAGCTACACTTTCATGCATGTGTGAACTCAAGATAAAAAAAAAAATCTACTAATTTTATTCAACTAAAACACAACTAGCATCAGACTATGGCAGTGGGGAGCGGGGAAGGGACCCAAGAACATACATATATTAATTCACAGAGGATGAGTCAAAATAAGATATACCAAGCAAAGACTACCTGATTTCATTGATACCAACAGTGTTACAATTCTCATATTAGTAGGACGTATAGGATGTTGGACATCTACAGAATTTTATTGTTGCATGGAACGAGGGACTGTGTTTAGAAAAGAAAAGCTGTAAGCTGGAATTTGCTGAGGTAGGAATGAAACTTCATCTTTTCAAGTGCTCTCAGGACACTGAGGAGTCTGATAATAAAATCAGTCAAATAACTTCTAATAGTGCACATTTTCTTACTTTCACCTTTCTCAGTCAATCATTATTTTGCTCATAATTTTCTTATTTAAAGCCAGTTCCACTGATTTTTCTTGGGAGCTTATTTTGGCTTTTGTTCAGGGGGCTTTTCCTATAAACACATGTACTGGGCAATACTCCACAGGAAATTGTTTCCTTTTTTTAATGGTGTGATCAACAGGCTTTAACCTTTTGTATTTTTCTGTGCTAGTTTTCTAGGATGAGATTTTTAAAAGCTTCAACACTGGATTAACTCTGCTGTTGCTTTTCCAGAATGACAAAATTCCACTGAACTCAAGAGAAGCAGATTATTTGGAGAGCTTTATAAAACTCCTCATCTTCCAAGTTTTAAAGTGCATTGGGGAAAAGAAGCTAAGACAGATTGCTGACCTTGGGTCAGTTTCAATAGGAAAAAGCAGAATGAAGATATTCTTAAGAATTTGTAGCCAAAGAGTTACACTCTCCATATAAATATTTTCAGCAGAGAAGAATGGACTTTAAGTCTGGCACAATGATAGTAATTATTTTGCTTTTTAGCTAATACAGTATTACATTCTCTCCAGGTATGATCTGCTAGAGTTTTCTACAGACAGTGGCTTGCAAAAGTTGCTATTCTGAGACTAGTTTGGAGAAAAACTTTTAAAATAATTTTTTCCACTAGGATTATATTTGTTTTGAGATTTAAAAAAAGACCCCAATGAACTTGTTTTAAGAGATTGTAAGTAGAAACGATGCATGACGTCAGAGCTTCCTCTTCCCTTCTGCTGCATTAGACTATTCGATTTAACCACTAGCAGTGACAGTATTAGTTTTTCATTGACAGCTGCTGCTATCATACCTTTAAAACTTTATACGTGATGAACCTTCATGACTTAAATATTATTTAAGGATTTAAGCTTTTCTGCTCATCAGAACATTTCTCAGACTTTCTAAATCTAAATTCTCATGGTCCATTATGAACCTTTAATATCAAACTTAGAACTTTAGCAAACAGAGCAGCGCTTGCTCAGAACAGAATTGGAACTCAAAATGTAGAAACTCTCATAAACAGCCTACGTTTAAAAATTGTCAAAATAGCTATGTCAGTAAATTCAAGAAAATCCATCCTAATCTACAAGCAACACAAACCCATGTTTCAGTAGTCTATTGAATTTCATCTGTGTTTGTAGAGCTTGTATAGATAGTTTCTGATATGGCTATGCCTGGTCCTTATACTAGTATCCCTGCAAGTGTATGTGCATTCACCTGTACTAGATGTATTGGAGATGTATCTTCATTCCTATGAAAAAAATCATGTGACATTCTTCCTGCAAAGTTTTAAGTTGTTCTTCAGGAGATAACCATTATGATTCAAAATCTCCAAAGCTATTTCCGTGACTGAATAATAATACTGCCTGAACTACACCCACTCAGATGTTAACCTTTGCCAATCAACTGACATGCACTGAACTGTTAAAAAAACACCAAAAAGAAATGTGATGGTCAGTGCCCCTTTCCTGGAGTCTGGGAAGACTGTTTTCCATCTTTGATTTTTTTTTTTGGAAAGGTAGTATGGCTCAGAGCCACTCATTTTAGACTGAAGGCACATGACAACCACCTTTAATTTTCCTTTTTTGGCTCTATGAAGAGTCTGAGGGATTTGAGGACTTCTCATCTATCAGGTTCAGAGACTGATAATCTCAAAGAGGTCTCGCAGAAAAGAGACCTTGTAACAAGTGCAAGAGGAGATAAACATCACCAGAATAGGGGATACAGATCAGCTGATGTTCACAACTGAGATGCTTTGAGGAGGAGGAGGAGGAGGAGGGGGGCACTTGCATTGTTCCCAAAATGCTCACCTCCGAGGGCCTCTGTTCTCAGATTTGGCATGCCTATGGTCTGGACTGTGTGCAGGAAGACTCTCATACTTGTTTGGCCTTATTATTATTATTTTTTTATTTTAAGGTATATGGAGACGCCTCTAGTTTCTGAGGCAGGTATATCTGTAGCTCTGTAGAACAGATCCCAGCAGTTAGAAGTACAGACTTTTCTCTTTCAAACAAACAAGAAAGGAAAATAGTTTACATATTCTGTCCATTTATGAAATTGTTTTTTCAAGTCTCTATTAAGGGCAAGCACACAGCTTTTTTCTGTCTAACAGTATTTGCTGATTCACTAAGTGGAGCAGACACTGCCAGATAATATGGGGGAAATATGTATTTATACTGAGTTCAACCTGAAGTATTATGTTGATATTATTGCTAGTATCAGCAAAATGTGTATGTTTTGTTTTATTTCAGACTGAAGTTGACCTAATCAAGAAGGATGGTGAGCTTAGTTCAATGTCTTTCATTAGTTTAATTTTGTGATATATAGAAACATACTAGTAATTTATTTCCAACAAAATTACCCAAGCAAGTGGCTTAATAATTGGTTGCTATTACAGCTTTTTCTATGATACTTTTGTCTTATCATCTGAAGTTGTCTGCCCAGAGGAAACTAACATTCACATTTCCAGATCAGTCAACAGCCACAGAGTTTGGTAATCCAATCTGCTTAGCAGCAACCTAGACATTTTATTTTGAATTTGTTGTAGTGAAATATAAGCTATTGGAATTAAACTCCCCTTTCCCCTTAGAAAATTCAACTAATGATCTGTATAATAATGTGCAATGTATCAGAGTCCAAAGGAACAAAAATAGTGAAAGAGCAGCAGCCTTTGGGTGAATGCTTTATGCCAGTGATCCTAAAGTTTTGCTTGATAATGAACAGCAAAACTGAAGTAATAATACTTTGCAGAAAGCTCCTGTCAGACTCATTTTTAACTTTTTGGTTCTTATGATCACAAGCTGCATCAGTGGGTCTTGCAGCCCATGAATTGGATGATATTGCTGTAGGTCATTTATCATACACAAGATAAAAGCACATTCTTAACACACCATACACAGTACCAGAAAAATATACAGATACTGTCATAAATCAGCATGGGAACAAGCCTATTAGAAAAAGAAACTAATTGATCTCCAGAGAGATAATTGTTGCTTGTTTGAAAGATCTGTTTTAACACACATTCATAAAAGGTTCATTACATTCTCTATTAGCCATGTCAAAAATACTTCAGTTCAACCCAGGGCTTTATCTGTACATCAGTGATAAGACTTTACAGTGACTGATTTGTAAACACAGGCATTTAATTTTTAATTGTGTATACATTAATATAGCATTTAGCAACTCCCTGCTGTTCTGAGAAGTAAATGAATGCAATTAGCTATGAAAGTTAACAAGTTCTGTTTATCGCATCAAAAAAAATTTTTTTAAAGGAGATATTTATGGCTTCCCTTGAATTGCATAAAACTGGACTTGTGTCACTGAATAAAACAAGGTTAAAAGCATAATGATAATCAGCTGAAATTGATTAACAAGACCATCTATATCACAGAACATGTATTCTACATGCCTACACATACTATTCATACCTAGATATACTGGTGTCACTAAAAGTTCAATAGATGTTTGGAAACAGGGATTGCAAACATAAAGAATGCCTTTTTTTCTTGACTATATTTTGTCCCTTGTTCACTGTCTGTCCTCTCGTCACTTCAGAACCAAATGCACTGCACAATTAAAACATCAATAAAAAGCTGAAGGACTCTAGAGGGAAGAGGAAGGTGTAGAACTATTAAGAATGAACGTTTCCTTGCAAAGAGGGAAGCATCATAGAGGTGCTTTATAAAGTGGGAAAATGTTCTGAAAAAGGGAAGAAACTATATAGTATAGCATTATTTCTTCTCCTAAGTTGCTTCAAAACACTTACTGTATAAACAGTTTAAGATGATGAAAGCCAAATATTAAAAGCACTAAGAGGGGAGAGACTAATATAAATTCTTGGTTTCTTGAAAAACAGTAATGAAAGGGCCCTTAAGACTGTATTTCTAGTCACAGCTAGCTTTTAATATTACTTGACAGTTTATCTCTTCTCTCCTTAAAGCAGAGGCAACAGTGAGAATGTAGCTTCAGAACAGACTTCTGAAAGTAAACCACCCTTCTTTTTGATTTTCATTTTATATTAATGATGATCTTTGTGACTTACATAACAGACCAGTTTTAAATTCTTTGCCTAGTTATGGCAGTTTTCTAATCCTTAATGTCAGGGATCCTTATTAGACTCCCTATGCATATATATAATATTTGCTTAAATTACAAAGAAAATTACACAGGGAAAAAACAGCCTGTTATTATTTTGGTCTTGTGTTCACATATTCCAGATTCCTTACTTGCAAGTTAAGTGAACATTGGGAAAATACTCAAGATAAATAGTAACTTCAGGTCAAGTCTTTCTGTGATTTAAAAAAAATAATGTACCTATTCTTAATGCACTTCAGAAACGCCATACATAGAACTAAAATTTTCACTTAAATCAACCACAGTTGATTTGACTGGGACTATTTTCATTTAGCCTGAAGATGTTAAATAGTATGGGCCTCAGTACTGACCTAAAAGGAATCCTATGGGAAACTTGCTACCATGTGGACTTTGAATGACTGACAACTTGAGCCTGATAGTACAGGCAGTTTTCTGCCTGCCTTGTTTTCAACCCAACAAATCTATATTTTCCCAGCTTTGCTATAATGATGCTACAGGAGACAGTGATGAATGACTTGCTGAAGTCAAGGAAAATAGTAACTGCTGCTCTCCCTTCGTTCACTGAGCCAGTCACTTCATCATGGAAGGCAAATCAAGCTGGTCAGGCACGATTTGCCTTTTGTAAATCTGTGTTGCCTGAAGTCCTTGTTCTCTATGCATCTAGAAAATGACTTCCACAAGGATTTGCTCCATAGCCTTCCTAGGGAAAGGAGATAGGCTGACTATCCTGCTGTTCCCCAGATTGTCCTTTTTGCCTTTTTTTGAAGATGGGAGTGAAATTTAACTTTTTCCAGTCCTCAGTGAACCCCACCAGTCACCATGACCTTTCAAAGGTAACAGAGAGAAACACTGCAATGCCACTGACCAGCTCCCTCAGCACCTTCAAAACAGGTCCTACCGCTTATTTCTGATAAGTATACGATTGGTTTTACCACCACAAGCATCTATTCAATAATCTGTAATAAGAGCTCGGTAAAACAAAATAAAAAGAACCCTTCTACTTTTCTTAATAGATTTTATCCAATACAGATTAATTTTGTAATTCAAACTTGATTAGATATTTAATTAATCTGATTGATTAATTATCTGAATTTCATTAAACAAGGGAAAAATGTAATCCAAGATAATTGCTAATTAAAGTTTTTAGGACAGAATTATTACCTGGTTCAAGTCATTATTATATATTGAAGCTTCTCTATGCATGCAAATAGAATTCAAATCCATGAGAGCATCATTTAATCTTCAACCTACACATAACATGGCTTCTAATATTGGATCCAGTCTTAATCGTCAATCTCAAACATCAGTTTTCAAATTCCAGGTTTGATAAAAATTACTGTTGTCATGTGCCTGTCTCAAGTAAGTTGCCTTTTTACTTATTTCTATATGCATATACATACACACGCGCACATATATTTCCTTGATACTAGAACTGATTTACCACTGCCTCAAAATGTTTTGAAGACTTCCTCCAAACCTACAAGTGCAGCAGCTCTTTCCAGTCACAATGAGACATTTTCTACCTAATGTCCATTTGTCAGCAAAGGGCTGCTAGTTTAGCATTCCTATTTCTGCTAGGTTAGAGGCAGAGATAACACTTTCAGGTAGCTGGAAATCAAGGGAAAGGAATCCTCTAGTGTGGGGTAATGCATGGGCATTTGTGAGTGACTGTGCTCGTTCCAGCTACATACTTCCATCAACAGCAGCATCTGCAGAGCTTGGATGTAACTGGGCTCCATATTCTATGTCCATATTATTATTTAATGATTTACTTTCACTTTAATTAATCTATCTGCAGATGGAGGTCAGATAGAAGCCAGCCGTTTGATCTTCTTCAGACAACCATGCTGTAACTTGGGGAACATTCCTTCTAGAATTTGTAATTTTTCATTCCCTCACTGCCTACAGGTATCAGAAACTGGTAATTTTGTTAGGTGAATAATGAATTAAGGAGATTGTTGCTATCAGAGACAAAATACCAGGCTAAACGGAGTTTGTCTGATCTGGTTTAGTGTTCTTCGGGTTTCATGAAAATTCCTTTTTGATGTTATTTAACAAAAACTGAAGGACATTTAAGAAAATTACAAGAATCAGCAGTGGCCTTTAGAAAGGGTGGAATGGGGAACAGAAGAGAGAATATTGATTATATAGGTGCACACATATACATACATACATACACACACATGCACACAGACACACATATGTATATGTAAGTAGAGGGCTACTTTCAGGTAAGCAGAAACAGCAAACAGCCAAGGTACTTATTTATATTTTGTCAAATGTAAATAAAAGCAAAAGGGGAAAGAAATCATTTGATGCTATATCTTATTAGTGCTCTGGCAATGGAGAGGCAATGGAAAGTATTACAGAGATCCATCAACCTTCCAACAGGAAAAAATCTCTAATGGAATGTAGAGATGAGACAAATGGCTTTACTGAATTTGTCTGTGGTGTGCTAGATCTACCAGGTTTAGCTGGTATAGCTGATCTTCCAGTAATTTGGATCAGCTTCTACTTTTCCATTACTGATGGTACAGCTTAAAGTGGTTTAGGGCCTGTCATTTAAGGTTTGAAGAGATTGCACGCCTGTGAATCAGAAATGTGGTGCGTGTCCTAAGCCTCTTCTCCCTAAGTCTACAGTGAGTAAAGGTGAGACAAACCCAATCTGTTTTGCATTTTACAGGCAAGATCAAATATTGTGAAGACAAACAGAAAATCAATAAACTATATCCTTAGAAAATTACTATCATGTCACAGGGAGCATTCTGAAAGGTACCTTTTGTCAGAAAAGTCATTCTGAACAGCAAAACATCCACCACTTTGGTCTATGACATCATCAATGCTACATACAGTGCTCTATTTCTTAATAATTTACATTAAGAACAAGAATGTTAATGCATCAAAAATATATCCAAGTCATAAAAATTAAGTTTTGTGGGTTATTTTCAAATAGCTTGAGCAACCTGGAAGACATTTTCCTATTTATCTGCTAGCTAAACTTATGGTCTACAGTTTTGTATTTATCTCCAACAGGATAGAAATCTAAACAGTTTTGAATCCCTAGCCAGGGGAAACTTTCATATGTCCATTGCAGACCAGCTGAAAGATGCTGGACACCTGGAAAAGAGCTTTTTCTCCTAAGCCAAAGAACAGGGACTGATATTCTATTCAAATGTGTACACTGGGTATATAATTAAGCTAGGATGGAATGACTGTCAGAAGCAGAGTGGAAAATGTGACAGAATTAGAATGAGCTATTTTATCCAACTGCATTGCCAACAGACTTTTTTTTTTTTTTTTTAACAGTTGTATATACAAAAGTGAAATAGAGGAGAGATGAAAACTCTGAGGGAACATTGTTCAGCAATAAAACACTCAGCAGAATTTCACTGTTGTAGCTATAGTTTTGCTGGACAATAAAAACTATATATTAACATATAAAGAAGCAGTTACATTTGCTTTATTCCTTTGTTCTTTCAACCTGCCTCCTGAATCTGGAAGTAATAATACAAAAACTTTTATTTTTTTTTTTTAACTGAAGTAGGAAAAGCGAATGGATGATGTGGGCATACAGGCATATTTCTCTCAGACATACAAAGCCTAAATTATTTCTGCACCTTAGTTTATTCTTATATCATAAGCAAATAGCAATATGCTGAAATATCTTTTGTAGATCACTTGCATGTGTGTGTGTGTGCACCTTATTCATCAGAGTAAAGCAAAATCTAACAGTGAAATACAGGTGTGGTTTTTTTGTTTTGTTGTTTTTGGGTTTTTTTTGTTTTTTTAACTATAATGGGCACACAGGGAACACAGCCCTGTAAGATGACTAGACTAATCAGTGCAAATTTATTTCTTCTGAAGTTCAATAAGAAATAAGGGATCTTTTAAAAATGTTATCTGCATGTCCACAGTCCCCCCCCCGCCCCCATGGTTTATTAAGGAGCTGTTAAGTAGACCTATTTTGAGTCTTCTGGCTTTATTTCTAATTCTCTTTATCTGAAACCAATGGAGCCTTCCAGAGTCACTCCATTCTTTCATTATCTTCCAGTTGAAATAAAGTACAACAGATTAAGAGATACTAACAAAAAGATAATTAAGCTACTTTTATTTCTTAAATACTTTACTCATCTATCACATATAAAGAAGCACAAAAGTCCATTAAAATTCACAGTATAAATCAAAACAGTAAATTGATAGGAGGGGGGCCATGAGGCTGATTCAGGCTATGTAAAACTGGAATGGCAATAGCTTTAGAAGAGCTTTATGTATGTCATGAGGCTGGAAATAATGCTTAGAACAAATACATCTTCCCTGGTACAATCACTTTTTCCTAGCAATTTATATATCAATGATATCTTAATGAATCTTATTTAAATCCAAGCAAATTTGAATTTTAAACTCAGTTTGCCTCATACTTTACATGAATACTCATGATACTTAAAAGGTCCAGCCAGCCAGGCAAAAGATCATTATAGCACAAGTATTTGTTTGGGGGAAGGAGGAGGGAAAAGCTATGGAATTTCTACTTTTTCCTCTTGCTGTAAGGCACTTCGTTTTGCAGTGTGATTACAGAGGAAAAGCTCAGGTTCTACTCTCCAGCTGACCTAGAAATGATATATATACATATTTTAATATTACAATCTGGAACAAAGGGAACACTTCAAAACATCTCTGCTGCTGAACAACTCTTTTTTTTCTTTTTTTTTTTCTTCCCTCCCCTCAATTCCCAGAAATTCTGGAGCAACAGAATATAGTTCAACTGGTGGTGTTTGCATCATCTTTATACAGATTTAGCTTGGACTTTTCCAACATTTAAATACTATCTTCTATTTCACTTTTGGGAAATCCTGAACCTGGGAAGGTCAGTCATGATCTACCCTGAGGTAGTCTGCACTGCAAGAACATGAGTCAGAGAAAAGGCAATCCTGAATTTTTGGCCGCTGTAGTAGAATATTCTATACAATGAGTTCTAAGATACCAAGCTTACAAGAAGGTAAAACATAGGCCACGTTTATTCAGAAAAAAAACAAACTGCCCACATACCACACATATTACAAATTAAAACACAACTATCAAATTAGCCTGGCAAGTGTACAATCAGAAATAAGACTAATAATAATCAGACTATCCGAAACAACAACAAAAAGTCTTCCATGCATTCTTACATCAATATGGAAACTAAAAGATGATGGACATGCTAAAATCCTTCACAAGAGAAATGACCTATGTTATTATGCTAGAAAAAGCAAGACAGCCACTGCTGTGAAACTGTTGAATGAATGAATCCCTGCTGTGGGGATATATACATGTGAGTTCAGAAATGTCTTAGCATTTATGAAACACTGAGTTGCTTGGGCAACTCACATGAAGTCTCCTTTGTAACAGCTCTCTGAAGCTCTCTATATCTGCAACTCTCTAATCCCTAATCCTAGGTTCCCTCCGTGACACAAATTCTCTATGGCAATAGTTTGCGTGTCCATGACATAATATTATGCTGATAATTGTGCTGAAGTCTTCTTTAAATTCAAGTCTTAATTTTCAGGTAAATCACAACAAAAATGCTGGTCATTGGTATATCGTGCTCTACAAGGTCCATATATTTTGACCTTCTGTGACCTAATTTCCATTTCACAAAAGCATCCCCAGTCATTCATACGTCATATGTCATTCACAGCTCAAGCATAGTCATAAGAGGAACTCTGTTTTATAGTATTACCTAGGACTTAATATAGCAACATGCCCGAGCAACTCAACATTTCATAAATGCTAAGACATTTCTGAAAGCATATTATATATTGAACAGTGAACTGCTCCTATCTTTGTCAAGAAGAGAAAGTACAGAAGATGGAAAATGTCAACACCAATTAGATTCCCGTTAGTTATGGAGTAAGGATAGCACTGTACTAAATTTAGAACACTTTTTGCAAAGGAAACAATGATGGAAAACAACTACAAGAAAATTCAGACTTCACATATACTTCATTCAAGGTACAATAATATATTTTTATTGCCTTATTCACTACATTGAATGGAACTGTATATGCAAAAAGTGGCATGCAGGATTTGACCCAGGTGATCAACTAGTGACTCCGGAGAGAGATCAAGACCTATTCTTTCTGACTGAAGCAGGAATGAATCAAAATTCAAACAGAAAACAAAAGATACCTCTGAAACAATATTCTGACTTGTTTAGCACCAGATGGTTTTGAGCAATGCATTTCAAATGAGCTAGCTGCTGTGTAATTTTCAAACAAGATGATACCAAATGACTGGAGTACTGGCTTTTTAACAGCAACTGCTATTTAATGCTTTATTTGAGTTGCCTTGTCTCGAATAACCTAAAAATTTACACAGATTTCATCTCAAGGACTGAAGAAGTTCATAAATATTAAAAAAATTAGGCTTTGATTCCCAGAAAAACCTCTCCCACAGAGGTATTTTAAGTACTTTATTCAGTTATTACTACTTACATCTTCTCTTTCCTGACTAGGAAAGGTAGCTACATTAAGTGAAGTAACAGTGATCTAAAGAAGAAACTTAAGAGTTTCTACTGGGTCGTAGGAACAGAAAAGGAGGATTTTAGCTTTTTGAAACAGCTGAACATTCAGATGGTGCAGATTTTCTTGTTGAAGATTTTATTTGGCTACCACCCAAGGCTTTTTTGGGGGTGGGGGGGTAGGGGGGGAGATAAGAAAAATATTCCTTTTTTTTTTTTTTTCATATCTTATGGTGCTGAAGTGATTATGAACATGGACTATCATCTTTTCCTGTCAGAGTACAACCAGACAAGGAAAGCTTCATGAAGAATGAAGCAGTCCTGTCTGGTCTTGCATAGTTACACACACAAATAAGGTGACCAGAAGACAATTAGTTAATTCACAGCAACTTCAAGAAAGGAGTAGCATCCAGCTAATTTTAAGCAAATACTGATGAATTTTAAAATGCTATATAACTCATAAACAAACACACTTTACCTATCCATAAATATATCTATATAGATATAAATTTGTACAGGTAAGTTAGAATTGAATCTTCAAAGTATTAAAAACGTTAAACTAATGAAACTATGGAAGGGGAAACGATACAAGATATCTTGATAGAGCAACATCAAGGTCAAATTGGCAGATAACAGCTTTGAAACTATTATCACAAACTATGTTCAAAATAAATAACTGTTACACCTCATGGGCAAAAACCACCTCAGTAGTCCTCAGTTAAGACTTACAGGACTGAGGAGCTGAATAAGATACTGACTCAGTCGTGCTACTAAGACCAGCTAATAAGGAAAATATTAATTTCTCTTCATCTAAACTGTCAGCAATTTTCTTTAAGGAAGCAGAGCAAACTAAATCCTTGCAGGGAGCATTCCAAAGAGGCTGCAAACTTCATTGATACCAATGTCATCATCAGGCAGCTATTTTCCACCTGAAGTACATTAGCTTTCTTTACAGCTACATGACGAGATCTTTAATGTTCATTGTAATGCAACAGAAGAACCTCACAAGCTTATTGTAGTTGCTGGTAGAACTGCGAAACTGTGCTTTTTCTTGGAATCAGATTCCTAGTGTGACCAACATGTTCAAAAACAGACTTCTAGATCAAGTTTATTTAATTTAATTTATTTTTATTTTATTTTGTTTTGTTTTTATTTTTTATAGGCTGCTCACTGCTTTTCTCCACAAAAGCATTTTTTCCAAGCAGAACTTTCTTATGCACCAAAACCAACACTATGGTTCCTCTCAAGCCACAATCAACACACATTCAGTTTAAATGCAGCTTCCTAGTAAAATATTTATAGAGACACATACACACAATGAAAGAAAATATGCACAAGCATATGGCTGAAAGGTGCTAGAATGCACTACGGTTACAACAGCAGCTCAGCAGAAATGCGTTACAAACCAATTGTATTTTATTTAAAAGAGGAAGAGAATGGCAAGTAAGTTAATAGAACTGCCAAAGTGGATCAGACTAGTGGTCTGTCGACTCCTGTATCTAGCAGCATGCATTACCACCTCTTAAGGGGATGTAATACTGCATCAGGCAAACCGGAATAACTACACACAAAGAAATAGTCTCATAAACCTCAATAATTACTAGTTTCCTTGATGGGGGGGGGGGGGGAAGCATAATAGACTACTCTCAAATTTTGCTAATTAAAAAGATGATTCTTTATATTCACATCTGTAAATAGTTAATTCTTTAAAATGCTTTCACATAAGCAGTACATTAAAGCAGTGATTTTTGTAATCTAAGCATGTTTCCACAAATCTGTTTCTTTCTAGCTTTGATTTTTTTGTCATGAACTTGTTTTAGGATTAATAAATGTCCCTTAAAAGAGGATGGGATATTAGTTATAATTTTTCAGGCCAACTACATTCACACACTTTATTTATTTCTAGCATTCAACATCATCATATAGTTCTGATATATTCCAACTATGAGATATATCATTAAAGCTTAAAGTTTAGTCAAAATTACAGAAATTAGAAATAAACAATTAAAATATGAAAAAAATATAGTGCAAAGATTAAGAGCCAATCTGACAGGTCATACATGTCATTCAGGAAACTTATCTTCTGTATTTCAAATCTACTTTTCCTAGTGATGTTTTTCAATATTGGCACTGATATTAGGACAGGACATCACTGTATTTTGCTGATAAACTGCAAGTTAAGGGCAGTCATCAACTGGTTCAATTCCTTATTAACACCACATTTTTTAACCTTCCAAACTGAGCAATTTATTTTAAACTTGAAACTTTTAAACTTGAATCTGACAAGTACTTCAGCTATACAAATAAATACCACTTAAAAGTCGATTACCAGGAACTTCTAGAATCAGAAGTTGTTACAAAAACACAAAAGTCCATTCTGGCTTTCTAAACACCAAGACATGATAATTTGATACAAAACTTGTGCCGTTTCGCTGATAAATGGAATAATTTTCTACATCTTGAGGGTAACACTCCACTTTTTCTGAAGGAGGAAGGTCTAAGAAAATATATTCTGTACTGATTTCTGAATATCTCATCTTGGTGTTGTATAGATTAAAAAGGAATCAAGCTTCATCTGTAATGATAAATATCCCTTTTCATTTTAGGTACTCCCACAGTTTTTACAAGAACATACTGTATTTTTTTTTGCTCATTCCCAGTTTTAGAAAGCTAATTTAGAACTCTGATTATATGCAATATTTCTACAGAAGAAACACTCAAATATTCTTACCATTCTAATCTCAACACATTGCTTCTATGTTAAGATAACCAAAATCCTTTCAGCTAAATAAAAATGGTAAAATAGAATTAATCTTGATTTGAATATACAGGGGAGAAAAGTAAGCACCTGAAATGGTCTTTAGCAGTAAAAATTCCATTTCTAATATTTCAATCTCTAATGTAACAGTGGCCTTTATTATCTCTAAAGAAAAAAATGGATATTTTTATTATAAATTGGCAAGAAATAGCTCAGCGAAATGCAAAGAATTTTGTAGTTTCCATAGAGAAATGTTACCAAGATTCATCTCATCATTAACTTTAAAATGGCAACATACCACCAAAATGAAGTGATACTTTATCCATTTTTTGTCAGTCATTTACATCAGAATTCATTTACAATTGAACCATTGTAAGAGTATGTCCAACTGCATGACTTTTTTCAATGAAAATCAGGTAAGAGGTGAAAATAACAAGTATTAGATATATGAAAGGGGGGAAAGAAAAGCTATAGTCTTTCTCCGCATCTTAATTCCATGGTAAATTTTCATCTGTTTCTTTCAGTCAGTCATTAAACTTACACAGTATGGAAAAAAGCCACTATTATCTTACCAGTTTTCTCAAACATGTCTAATTCCACTATTTTTCACTCATGATCGACTCTTCTAATACATAAAGGGTTTCAAGAGAACATGACCAAGGTGTTTTGCTTTAAAGCTTATAGTTATTGTAATTTTAGTTTTACAGCATTATCAGTAAAACTGAGAGCCAAACTGTGAGACACCTTTGTGAAATCTACTTTCCTGCTTCAAAACTTCCAGCCATGCAATAAATGTTTGCTTTTATTTATATTTGAAAGTAAGACCCAATTTTTGACTTTCTAAAATGCTATAACAAAGATGAATGTAAACTGGCTTTTTCATGTTGAAATTTCATCTTCAGATAAGCCCAGAAAATTATTGAAAACACTATGAAGTAATGTTTCTAGACAGTTTAGGCTAAACTGAGCCAACAGCTGATAAATCACTTTTGCATTACCACTCTCACACTGGCAATATATCCTTGGAGAAGAAAAAGGCTGATCTATTAGCAAATCCTGCCAGCTGTCCTAGAGAAAAGGTTATAGAGGCAAAGATATCATTACTGCAGGCTTCTAAGGATATTTTAATTTAACTGGAAGAATGATTCTTAAAACCAAAGTGCAAAGCACAAAGCTTAAAACAAAGTTACAAGATCATCATCATCCTTCACCCTGAGGTCTTGTTCCTCTCCCAGAGTTATGCATTTCTAATATGTATCTAAAGGTGGCAGCAACTGTTTATTCTTAAAGGCCCCAAATTCATCCTGTTTAAAGGGTTCAAAACACTGTATCACAGGGACCTATCCAGAAATAGCACGGTCAGATTCATCCTCAAAGTCAGCCCAAATGTTATGTCAAGAATTAGTCTGGGCTAGCGAACACTTGATCTGTAGGTGACAAATTTCTGCACACCACTCACCTCCAACTTTGTTAGATAGGACTAGCAGTAGAGCTGTAATTCCACTGTATTACAAACAACTGGTGAAAGGCAGGCAGTTCTATGATCAGTAATATTTATCCAAAACCAAACTAGAACAAAACTATAGCAAACAGTGCAGGCGTGATACTTTCCTCCCTGAAGTCTTTTAGCAGTAAGTTTATCAAAAACAGATTGTTTTAGGTGTGATTTCAGGCTTAATAGTTGTAATACAGAAACATACGAAAGAAAGAAATTAAACATACATTTACTGATACGTATCTCACAGCAATTTTATCTTACACTGGTTAACATAGACTGAACATAAATGAAAGCAGAAGCCAAGCCTGTGTCCCTTTTCCATGATTTCTATTTCAGGTTGTATTTTGTGTATGCTAGAGCAAAGAACTATATCAATATTTTTACAGAGAATAATGCATCCTTTTTTTTGATTAAGACTTCATATGTGTGCTGAAAGAAATATTTGCTCTATGGAAGATGATAGCAAAATTTCTATTAGTGTTAGCATAAATTGATTAAACAAAGTCAACTACAGATAAAGAAAACTGCATCCCTGCATTCAAAGACCACGTTTCCTAAGATCATTGTAAACAGTTTAAAACAACCTTTCCCTCCCACATTCTTAACAGCTCTTTATTACCAACTAAAATAATCATACATAACTGCATAAACACAAATTCACTCATAGATAACTCTGACTGAAATTGCTAGGTTTTACTTCTAACAATGTAAGATTATGTAAGAATTATTATTATAATTATGCAGGAATCTCTTCAACTGTAGTATTACAAGCCCACACTCAAAATTCTTTTGCTATTCCAACCACACAGATAGTATGCTGACTACATCTACTAGGACATACAGTCTATTATATTCGTATACTAAATTACAAAGAGCCTATAGACAGAAGAGATTAAAAGCTTAATGTACAACTACTTAATTTTAAAAACGACGACAATCAAAATAATAAAAAAACTCTATAGAATCTTTCCATATCAAAATACTTAAACAAGAGAGTATAGACAGCCCTTCTTTTAGAGGCTCTTGTGCCAAACAAATATACTACTGTATTTCCTAATTCTGATGCAAGAAGTGGGGAATTTTCTTCCCGTACCAATACAGGGTAAGAAGAAAAGGTCTCTCCTGTTGATGTCTCCTGATGAAGTCGAAGAATTAGTGCCCTCAGAGACTGCAAAGCACCTTAATAAGAACTCGCTGGTAGGAGAGGAGAAGGAACATCTGAAATTGATCAGCTGGGTTTATTTAAATGACAGCTACAAGTTTGCTGGGAATTTAATAAAATAAATACCATGAAGCTTTCATAGAAAGTAGCTGCGCTTTCCATGACAGGCAAAGAATTCATTTCAATATCAACTGCCTACTTTCTTTTTTATGATCATGTGAATCCAGGCAAGCTATCAGCAGATGAATCATCAAATCTAAAACAGAAACTGTAGAAAAGGGAAATAAAGTCACTATAATCAGCAAATGAGAAGTGCATATTCCAACTACAACAGTATAAACTACTATTCAGTTTATTTCCTGGAAGTTCTTGATAACTTCTGCGTCACAGATCTTCACAGTCTTTGTTTCCAAACATATCCTACATTTTTCCCTATATCTGATTATACTCATGTTAAGCCTTGCAAAGAGAATAATTTTCACAGCTAGCTACCTGCATACTTTTGTTCTTGGAACTAATGAACTATCAGTAAAAAGAACTAATTATTTGGTTTAATATTACTTTGATGGGAACAAAGCTATTTTTTTTCCTTTGAAACAGTCATCAGAAACAAAACTTCCCAAACTTCCCACTTAGAATTATTAGGATAGAAGGGCACATATTCATTTGAGTTTGAAATGCAAAATGTCAGTTACTGTTGCTTACTTTAGCAGTTTTTGAGTTATGGTCAACTTTAATAATTCCCAAATAAAGTTACAAAGCACAGTAAATACTGTCAAATTTTGTCAGTATGCATAAACTGAAATACTAACTTCATTATTCCTAAGTCAGTAGTTAGAACTCAAGCTTGTGACCTTTTGATAAAAGCCCATCTCTTAGCTCAAAAACTGGCAGTGAAAACACTGGTTATCATCTTGTTTCATTTTGGTCCTTGTTTAACTGCTGTTTGGGAAGCAGATAAACAGATTAAGGAACTCTTAAGATATACCAATATACCCAATAATTTGCATCATTGCTGTAGTCAGTGACCTGAGTTGCAAACTAAGATGTACAGGGATCTGTCTGTGCTCTGCAAACAAGAAAAAGGTGCAGGTGCATCGAAGTTTCCCAGCTCTACAGCAGCAAAATTCCTCTCCCACAGAAGCCAAGGGGAATTTTGTTAGGAAGCCCATATGCAACAATTTGCAATGCAGGCTGGAGCCAGGGACAACTACAAGAACAGATCACCACACAACCAAGAAATCAGGGGCTGAACAGGGCCTCTGGGAAAATAAGTGTCCTTCTGTTTGACGGTTTGGAGGCTGTTAGGATACTCATGGGAAAGAAAAAAGTAATTTTTTACTCCAACTGAGCAGCTTTTTGGTTAGACCTTTTTATGTAGCAACTTAGTATTTTCTTCATTCCTTTAAAGGAAAAACAGAGGACAGAAATTTAAAAGTGTTGTGTTTCAGAACAGACATAAAAAAGAGACTTTATTTTCAGAAATCTCAGTCTAAGGGTGGAAAACTAAAATAACTATGCAAGATGGTTTATTTTCCTGAAGAATACTTAGTGAAATAAGTGAAAACATTCAGTTTTCACTGACTGGGAAACAGATGGTAGATACTAATTTCAGATATTGACCAGATGCTTTTTTATCTGACAACTAATCCTGAGAATTCACCTCAAGACATATGAATTATGAAAGGTAACAAAACCCTTACTCTGATCTTGCTAGAAATCAATTAAGTTTCAAGACAACTACTGGAAATTTAGTAATAAACACCTTCTGAAATACTTTGTGAGGAAATGGCAATGCAGAACAGACTTTCAGTGGGCACTGTTTCAGACAGCTCAGAAATGTTTCTGGATGAACACAAGTACAGAGAGAAACTAAAAACAAGGTTGGCTAAAAAGGAGGAGAGGGAGAATGATTTTTCAGAAGGTGAGTAATGGATGTTACGTCCAGAACTAAACACTACGGAAGCAGATATATTGGAAGAACATGAAGTGGTGCTTGATGGACAAATGCTGAAGCTTAGAAGTTTACTACTGCAACGTTAGCATATTCAGATCCACGATTTCGAGATGTACAGTAATTGGATGGCCAGTGCATTTGAACACAAAATGACTCAAAGAATTGAGTATCTCATATATTATAGAAGTTGGTATAGTGATGTTTCTGCCAGGTGTCTGAATAGCATCAGTATCTCTGAACAAAATGGCTTTAATGCAGCACATACTGGCAAAGAAGTCAAACACTGCTTGGATCTCTGGCACTTTTTCATCTTTTTTGACGTCTTCATGCATTTAATCTTGGCCATTGCCAAAAAATATATGATTATTCACTAGCCAATCTGTCTTTAGTAATTACTTTTTCCTCAATGGGACAACTATTAGAGATGTTTAAGAATCTACTACATGTGTTAGATAATATCCAGAATTCTGGCAGAGAAAAGCCTGTAAAAGGCCTTGGAAGATTGGTCTTTCATCTAGTTCTGGAAACAGTAAGAAAAATAATACATGTCATGAAACCCTTGAAAAAATGATCAGTGTCACTTCCAGTCCATATATAGACTAAGAAGCATAAGCTGGTGTCTCTGCAGTGGAATTACAAATACAAGCTCAATTTATCCTGTTAATATATCCCTCATGGCTTTACCCAGAAAGCTTTGTCCATTTCCATTAGTCAGATTATTAGGTATACATTTTTGTTATTAATAATATACCAACTGATCAAGTGATACATTATCACGATGCTAATACTGTATCAGCAGTACCAATTGTAAGGTTATACAGTCTTTTATGAATGGAAGTATGAAAGATAACCAATGGAACCTGAAATATTTGTTGTCATTAGAGGTAAAATGAATAAACTAAGAGCATTTTGGGGACAAAAACACTTTTGCAAGGCTAAAGGAGGCCTTGACTAGGAGAGAAAGAGGGGGAGAGAATGTGGAAAAGCAGATAAGCTGTTAAATACAAAAATTCCTTTACAGCCTTGAAGGTTTTGTCTGCCTTAAGTTTGACTAAACTCAAGGTCATAGGGGGAAGATGGGAACAGACAACCAGTCTAAGGTATAACCTTTTTCCTACAAACCTTCCTTTGCTTACATTTTTATACGCCATGACTGTAAAAATACCACTGCCTTGACCTTGTGCTAGTCTTTGTATTCTACAATTACTAGACCAGATACTGACAGACGAAAAGCATTTAATTTTATGTTACTGAAGAATTATGTCACACGATGCTGAAATACTGAAGGTGAACGAGTACGCTTACAGAGGCATCTCAAAACACAAAACAATAAGTAATGGAAATTAACAAACATTAAATACAAAGCTAGAAAAGAACTGAAATACATGCTACACTAACTAATCGGCAGATGTCCTAGG
Organism: Apteryx mantelli; assembly: GCF_036417845.1. NCBI lineage: Eukaryota > Metazoa > Chordata > Aves > Apterygiformes > Apterygidae > Apteryx > Apteryx mantelli. The sequence continues at coordinate 56,954,749 of NC_089981.1, forward strand.
AGCAGGAGGAGGAGGAAAAGGAGGAGAGGAAAATTAGAAGAAAAGTAATTGGAAAAAGGTTCTAGAAAAAAAAATTAACTCTTTGCCAAATGCTTGTCAAAGACAATAGTTATTAGGAAGAAATTTTGGTGGAAAACAGGATTTTTTTTTTTTTTGTTATTACAAGTTAAAACCTGTGCTAACAGACAGAACAGGTTTCCTGAATCACTGAAGTTAGTATGCTGAAATTATTTTATTTTTTTTCCAAACAATGCCTTTGGTTAACCCGGGTGGAAACAGTTCTGTTTCATCAAAAATTCTGTTTCAATAAATAATAACAATAAATAAAAATACTCTGGAAAAAAAGAAATCTTTCCATTAAGTTCCTGATCATCTCTGCTTTTGTATTAAAAAGCAAATTTCATCTCTGCACCTCTGTTTTGTTGCAAGGGTAGTAGAAAAAAAGGTAATAGATATTAACAGAACTGACAACTTAGTTAACCATATGCTTGGATTGGCAAGTACTTGGAAATTAATACTTAGAAGTTAATCCTATCATACCCCAAATTAAATTTCTTCCTAAAAGCTCTTCGGACAGTAGCAGCGTCCACCACAGTTCATAGAAAATTTCAAATTTCCATTTACCTTTTTAAACATCAGTTTTTACAGTTCTCTCTAGAAAACTTCAAAATTACTTGTCACAGAAATAGATTTATAACATTACTTGAAACTTCATCACTTTCCATCAGTGTTAATAATACATAAAGCATTTGAAAGATGACAAATATTATGAAAGCAGAAAGCTCAGGAATTCTTCTTTTTTTTTTTTTTTTTAAAGTATCAGATTCAAAATAAGTATTTGTGAAAAAAATTACGTATGTCTCAAAGTTCTGTGAATACTTAATGATCTCTCTCTGATATAGAAATTCCTTATTTCATACACAGATACTTCTCGGAATATACTACTACAATAAAATTCGGACATTAGTTTGCTGCTTAACAAATAGTTGTAGTATCACTTTACCACAGTTACACTAATTTAGCTCTTTTGGTGGTGGTGATGCACGTGTGTTTGTGGGGAGGGACGACAATGTTTGCTTAATAGGAAAGACCAAAATCACTGGAGAAAGAAACGTAAAAATGCACCTAGTATTCAAGCGCTATACTTTTCAGAGGAAATCAAATTAAAAACAAGGGATCAGACAGAAAAGTTTTTCCAGGAAAATATCACACTTAGCTTCTTAGACTGTTATGGCTATTCCATCTCTCAGTTGAACGACTGCTCATTCCTTTGAGCGAGCATGCTCATTTCCTTGAGTGAGCAGTTCTTTAAAATGATTAATATAAGCTCTTAATGCAGGGATGAGTACAGCCAGTAATGGCCTCAGAAATAAGTTGTCTACAGCCACTTTACTTTTTTCCTCCTTTTTACAAACACAAAGTGCTTTCGGTTGCACTTTTAAAATATATTTTATATATACATACATATATATATATAAATATATAACGTAAGCATTACATAAAAATTACACACACACAGTATCAACATATATCGACATAAAATATGCAAAAGACACAGATTTATAAGCTGAAAACTGATAACAGTATTAACCAAAACATAATGGTTATGTACCGTGTCACATCAAAGGACTAAGTCAATCTCCCACTTCTGACAGGTGCCGAAGTCGTCTAGGGAAGAATACAGAGCAAATCCAGTACTAACACTTTCCTCAAATATTTTCCCAGTCTCAAACAATTTACATTAAGTGAATACATGGATCACATCAAAGATCCCTGTGGAACCCCACCGGTGATTTCACTCCAATAAAAAGTTCTTTTAATAAAAAGTAGTGTATGTTTGGATATATGCATAACTTATGTATGTACACACCCCCACACATGTGGGAATCATCATTTCATGTCCATTTGCACAAAGTATTCCAGCTTCAGTTGGCTTACCTCCCATAATTTTAGACTGACAGTTGATAAATTCTGGCTTCTTGTCTGTAAGGTACCGCTGACAAGTGTGATGAAGAACCTGAAAGAATGTGCATTTTTCTGAGGCTGTGCTTGCTACCCATTGGTCAAAAGAATTTTCAAATAGTAAATCGAATTCTGGGGAATCCTAGAAGAAAAAAACAAAATAAAAACAAAAGCTATCATTCTAGTTTTATAAATGATTTGAAGAAAGATCTAGAACTACCATTTTTTATAAAGCAACTATGTTGAAAGAAGTTCAAAATCATCCTGAAATTATTCTTCCCCTGCAGATTTTTTGATGAAAATAGACAGGAAAATTCTTATTTTTCTCATGGATTTTTTTAATGAGCTTGGGGTGGGGGGGGGAGAAACCCAGAACTGAAAACAGAATTATTTTAGACAAAAAAGTTAAAAGTTGGAACCTCATAAAAACTCCTTGTTAGCTACAGCTATATAGGTACTTTGTCTCTTCTATACTGCACAAGGATTGTCTTTACAGCATGGAGAAGCCTCTCAACATAGAATCCACTTCCATGCTATAATATAGGAGATGTGGTTCTGCTCTGGATATTCACCCAAAGAAGGAAAACAAATAGCAAGACCCAGTTATTATGAGAATTGATAAGTGAAACCCAGAATCTTGTATAGTCTCAAGGTAACATGAAGAAAAAAGCAGTTCTAGAACAAAGTAAACCCTGGTTCTGTACCCTGCATCAACTGCTGCAAGAAATGGACACTATGCAAGTGGTATTGCTATACGTTTAGCACTGTCTGCTAGATATCACTTTGTAATCTCATCTAATAAATGCCACTTTGAATCAACAACACTAAGAATCACAGGAAGACAAGTCTGGAAGGAACTTGTCTAAGTTGAAGTACTTGAAAGGACTTCCAACCTGAAAGTATCCCAAGCTGCTGCTTACAGAGCTACCTAGCAGATGGTGGGAAGGGGTGTAAAGCTCATATCCCTCATCTGTGTGTTCTCTCTCTCGTTTTCATTGTTCCTGTACCCAGAGAAAAGATAATCCCATTCCCTGTATTTCATATGACAGTAGCAAAGAGCTTATTCTTTCTTGTTAACAAGACTGCACTGGGCAGCAACAGAATTTGGTGCACCATCGCTGAAGAGCTTAGGTGGCTGATCACAGCACAGTTTTGAACAAACCGAGGAGGCCAGGCACAAGCATCTTTTGCTGTGCAATGAACATAGTAAGTCACTTCTTGATTACACAATGCAAGCCACATTCATAACTTCTAATTTGACTGTTTTACTACTGTAGACTTGTATTCATAAGCTTACTATATGTTAGCACCACTTTGTGTTGAGACATTCCATGTTAAAGAAACGCTCGAGGCAAAAATTCTAGAAGGACTTCCAAACCTACTTAGCGTATAGTTTGTTCTTAAGCAGTGGTCCTGTGCCATTGGCAACAAAACCACACCGTGGCCCTTTGTAGAAACATGTAAGAAATGCAGAAGGATCTGAGGAGAGGACTGTCCCAAAAGATGCAAGGTTTACTATATCACACAATCCCGAATCTCAGAAACCTCTCCTCTACATCTTTGCTTCTGCTTACTGCTCTATCTTACAACACAGCTCCATGCCGAAATGGAGCCCAAGAGACTTATAACTGAGGACAGGGCAAACACAGCTCTTTAGTAAGAGGAAAGAGTGGGAAGTAGGGAAAGCCAGGAAGAGAAAAGAAGGAAATATCTGATGATAAGCTTTGCCTCCTCTGGTCTTTTTCACTGAAGTATACTTTGCATACTCCGTAGGCTTCTTTCTTTTTTGAGGATTTGCACTTAAACCTGTATATTATATTTCCAGCTGCCTTTTGAGTAGTGAAAGGCTACCTGATTCACAAACCAATTCTAAAAGAGCTCAATTGTCATGTTCTAGAACTGTTCAGCACACTCACCCGATTAGGGTCGATACCATTGACCTGGCGAAGCTGCTCGAGCATCCACTGCGTTCTCCTGACAAAGGACGTGGAACCTTCAAACTGCTTGACCTTCGTAATAGATGCCTGAGCCGGTTTCTTGTTCGTCACTGAACATATAAAAAAACCAAAGAACACACAACTGAAATGGGCTTGGTGTTTCAAAAGTATGGTATTTGGTTCGCTTATCGGTAGCGTATTTTCTACAATGTCCCACTGTAGTTCACCCATGAAAGTAAACACATACCACTGATTCTGACAGTAGAACACATCCCCTTTCCTGGATAACATATTGAAAAGCATATTCGACATTGTCAGAATGGTTGTGCTACACCAAATGAGCATTATAGTACTCAAAAGTAGACATATTTCAGCCATTATCAGGTTAAAGTTGCCAACAGCTTGTAAAACAGAACTAGAATTAAGGTCTTTCCAGCTGCTTTTTCACAAGCACTTTAGTATTTCTTTTCTCCACACTAATTATTTGCAGTGGGTTCTCATACCGAGTCTCTTATTCGTTTCTTCCTTCTCTTGTCCTTTCAGACAAGAGAACTGACATGACTGTAAAACTCCACACCACACTGTATGTGTACAATGTCCATATATGTACTTTTTTTATTATTATTTTTTTTTACCTGTAACTTGGACTGACTTCCTTGGTGAATTCGAGTCATAAAACTATAGATTTCTCCAGTCTTTTCATGCCACACGTAGCTCACACTCATACAATAATGTCAACATGTGTAATATTCAGTTCCCAGTTTCTAGTCAACAGGCATAAATATATTGACTTACTGCATCAAGGAAGAAACCACAGAACCATAGACAATACAGTCCATGAAAAAAAGTATTTGTAAGAATTTAGGAACTAAAGATTTCCTTCCCCTCCCCCCCCCAAATACTATGTACCACAAAGACCATAAGTAAGAACAATCTTACTTAAACAAAATAAAGATCCTTTAAAAAACACAAACAATAGGAGTAAGTCATACAGATAACTTTGGTTTTGAAAAAATGCAATATAAAATACTCAAAACAGTATTAAACTCAACATCAAGTTTTCAAAATGTACTTAAACGTTAAAGCTAACTTTTCAACAACAAGAAAAAAAGGCTTCCTGTATTAGACTCATTCTCTAAACAAAGATATTTGCTTTTCATCCATGTAACTGCACATACCTTTAATCTCCAGATAAGCTTTATAAGCAATTTTATGCAATTTATATAGAGATATTGAATATTTTAATTGCGTTTTTTTTTCTGTTGCCGTTTTTTCTTAACTCACTTCCAAAATATATTTTAATTTTCAATGAAGAAATATTTTGTAGAATCACTGTACTGCACAATCTATTAAGGCTGTTACGCCAATTATTCTTCTCTCTAAACACTTTATTTCCTAAAATCCTTTTATCCATGTGACCCTCCAAAACCAGCAGTACTGGGAATGGTCACTGCTCTCTTTGATTTCAGATGCTGGCTATTAAAGAAGACTTTTTAAATAACGAAGACTTCAATAATCAGATTGTGTCTTTTAGTGCACCCAGTTTACCCAAAATAATTAGGAAAGCCAACAAGCTAATAGCCTTCCCATTCCATAGTTACATGCTGCATTAGGATGAAAATTTATCATTTCACAGATCAGTGTCTGACGTTAAATGTACTGTGGAATCAAGTAGGAAATCTGGATTAATATATGAAAAGTTCTTTTCACTAGCTCAGAATTATACATTTCAGTGTGCATCTGTGCATGTAAAAGTCCAAGCTTCTCCCATTTATAGGAAAACTTAATTTGATATTAACAGGAAATTTATTTCCAAGAAAATTGCAGTAGGCCAAGAATCATATTTTAACATGCTACATGGTAGATAATTGCTTTTAAGAAATTACCTCAGAATAGAAAGCACAGTTGAACTCAATATATTGACCAGTTTACTGATGAGACTATAATAAACAGATTGCCAGAAATGTCTTAATCGGCAGCAGAAACATTGTGAATCAATTTGTGGGAGTATCTGATTCCATACTGTATGTCAACTGCTACAGAACAGAGAAAATCAATATCATATCAATATCATATCAGAAAGCTGGCAGCAAAATTACAGCAGAACACTATTGACTAAGTTCATTAAAAAATGAGAACAGTATAAAAGATTCACTGACTGCCCAATGCCCTGTCCTTCGACAACTCTGAAATACAAAGCAATACTCTTCTTTGAGGGTTCAGTGATTTAAAGCAGTACTGGAGTATTTTTCTGGACTGAAACAGCTCACTTCTACAACCAACGTACAAAAAAGCCAAACCTACCAATTTCAAAGGTGACAGAAGGTGTCAGGAATTCTATCTATGCTTTACTAGTAGTATAAACAGGTTCTGCCTATAAATAAATTTAAAGTTACACAAGTAGACCACAAACTTGGGTCACCATCCTCCCTAAGCTCATACTTTCTAATACACACTCGCATCCTTTTTCTCAACCCCAATAGTAACTTCGGCAGATTCTATAGCATTCCATTGCCAGTTCCACATATTTTTACATAATAATAGGAAAAGTAATCTTTAACAGTGGCTTAAGTTCAAGTTCCGTGGTTTACTTCCTTGTTATGAAAGTCAGTCAATAATCTACTATTGAATGAGCTACATATTGAAACAAAATTTGGGCACAGTATATGCATGCCACATTATAATTAGGACTAAACTTTGCAAAACAACACATTCAAAACCAGGAAGCGCTACATGGAATAATTATATGATTACGTGCTTTTTCCATATGACCTCTGCCTTTTTTAATGCAAAGAATGGATAATCAGTTAATGAGATGCACAGCCCTAAACCTCATTTATAGCAAACTTCTCACTGCTCTCAATACATGTTTTTCTTAGGCTTCTATATGGCACGCATTCTAGTGCTCTTAAAAACAGGGATTATAATTATTTTGAGGTGAAAATATCAAATTTTACAGACCGGGTAGTGAGGCACAAAATGATTAATCTCAAAATTTCCATAACTTTTGTCTGGCCGGTTTGATATATCCAAAATCTAATTATTTATATTTCTCTATATAGTACTTCTTATGATCAATGAACCGCAACTTTGTTTTCAGCTGGACAAAAGATGATCACATTAAGTGCCCTAAATCAGGAAACTCAGGAATATTCCCCTTAGTGATCAACTATAAAAACCTCATGATTAGATCATCATCATTAGATCAACATCACCCACCACACAGTAAGTCTAGGAGAGGCAGAGTCCTACTATCCAGAACAGCTTGTAATTGTCTTGAATATCTCAGTTGTTGTTTTAGGAATTCAGTTCAAGTTAGTTGATATGATCCCCTTGGAATACTGACAGTTCTCCCTTTAGGTCTCACATTCATGAATAACTGCATGCAACCAAACAGATCTAGCTGTATTTCATCTGTTGTGCCTTAGTAGTTAAGGAAAAAAATAAGCTGGAATTTCTAGAACATTCAAAAACAGCTACCCACAAAATCACCAAATATGCTTTAAAACATTCATTTAGTCCATGACAGCTTGACAGTGGTATGGCAGTCATTACAACTTTGCACAGACCCTCTGGCAGCTGGGAACAGCATCCTCACTAGCTGCTCATTATGTTGCTTTGCAAACGAGAGCACTTCCACACAAGCCATTGAGTGGGCGTTAACTTGCAAACATGCAAAAGTAATTTCTTAAATCAGAAATTACATGCTCCTAGCCACACTCCCTCTCTAAGAAGTTATACATATGCTTTAGCCAAAATCTTTCCCAATCATTATCTACCTCAATAAAATACATCAGGACAAAACTCTGCTTCAGTTTTAGGGGTTAATTTTGGTAACAGAATTTAACACTATGTCTTCAAAATAAGAAGTTGCAATAGGGTGGATAAAGCACATTCATTTGGAACCCAGTAATAGATGGCACGTCCATACAGTACTACTGCATGTCATCAGATGCAAATAAATTATTTTGCTTTTCTTCCTAAAGAACACACAGCTATTGGTAAAGCAAAAAAAATTTTTGAGAAGTCATACTACAACAATCCATGACAGAACATACTTTGTGGCTTTTTATTTATTTATTAAACTAGATTAACTTCTAAACAAAAACCACAAAGCAAGGAACAGCATTTTTTCTTCTGGGACTGAAGACAATACTAACCATTCTGCATCCTAAGTGACAGGATAAAAATAAGTCATAGCATTAAATTTCAAGAAGGTTGTGAAAGTTTGAGAGTCATGCATTTAACTTAAATATTGGCTCAAAAGTAGATCAGAGAATAAGGGGAGAAATATTCAGATCAGAATTAGCTTTAGAGCATATTGTGACACAGTCAAGTTACTATTCTTATGGTCTGGAACATGAGGAACCAAATGAATCTGAATTCCAGGCCTAGCTAAAATTCTAGATGGTAAACTAGAATCTAGTAGCTCATGGATGATTTGAATCTTAAGCAGGAAATCCATACAACTCTTCACACAGAAGGCTAAAGGATACAAAAGTCATGGTCCAACTTCAGCTGTGTATGTACGTGTGTGCGTGTGTGTGTGTATTTTTTTTCCCAAGTTTCTAAAGTATCTTTAAGGACCTATTTCATATTGAAATAACAAAATAATGAAAAATGCTCCTTAAACACTACCCCAAAATATCTGGCTTTGAGAACTAGCCTGAAAGTTCTAAACCACTGCATTATGAACTTTCTTGTACTGGATCAGGTTTGAAATACATATTTAAAAGTCAAGATTTGCCTCTGAAGTCCCAATTCTGGATTTCTGTGTTTAGTTTTGGATGTCCTTCCTTTTATTAAATACACAGATCCTAATTTAAAGATATGTCTTTTTTGCTTAAAATACACAAAGTGAAGAAGTCTACTGAGTATTGAAGCTTAAGAGCAAGCTGCTCTGAACTCTAAAACTCTTTAGGTAATCAGAAATCTTATGACAAATGGCTTGATTGCCTCACAGAATTTCTAGTCATATTGCAGTGTATTTATAAACTGCTGAATGATTGAAATAACTACTGAAGGGAGAAATTAAAGTTCAAAGTCTTGAAGCAGTCAAAGAAAGTGATTGAGAAAACTGTTCACATTATAACAGGAACTTTTGTATTCGGACACTGCACAAGTGCTCTACAGTTCTTAAAGATTAAGAAGTAGCCTACGTTTTTGTTGCTGTTTTATCATTAGTTCTTCAGAAAAAAAGGAAATAGTCCAAATGAAGATCACACAAAAATTGCTTTTATTTGTGAAATTATTTTGTTTGTGAAACTGTTGGACTGAGGTTCACTTCTGAGTGGGCTTGCAGAGCCTGCTGAAGACACTAGCTAGCTGTTCAATAACATTCACCAATTTAATGCTCGGTCAGCATCATCTAGCTGTATGTCACACACTGTACAAGTGCAGTGGATGTCCCTCCCTTAACTCACAAATAATCAACAATGCAAAGTATATCAAATTGGTTGTTAATAACCAATGATGAAAAAATATATATATTAGCTCCCCCCCCACACACACACTCAAGACAGTCTAAGGCCTTTTTAAAAATCTCTTTGGCCAAGAAAAAGTTGAACTCCTCAACACTATGGTAGTGTGGTTTGATTTCATGGTTACTGTATCTAGAATTTAATCATTCCTACATTTTTCTAGAAATGTTGCCCTAAAGCAACATTTCACAGTGGCACTAAGTCTGAAAATAGGTAAAAGTTTTCTAGATAGCTTTTTGATTCAGTAAAAATAAAAGAAAATTAAACATACAGCACATTTTTATTAAACATTATTTAATATCTAATACAGTTTTTATTTTGGAACAGATAACGTGATGGTTGTATTACTAGCTGTGGTGGAAATGGATTTTTTTTCAAGCCAGTTCTCAAAGAAAAAAAGCAGGTTCTGAACAGATTGTGGAAGAGAATTACTCCTCCATACTTTTCAACTCTTCAGGGTTACATATTGAAAAGCTGTCTTTTCCCTCCAGACTTATGTTTGTGCAACTAAATCTAATTCTAATTCAGCTAGACCCTTCATTCCCAGCTTCCAGGGAAGCAAATCATATTTCACCAACTTCCAAAAACTCATTGACTAAAATCCTGACATTCCCATACAGAATTCTAATAAGCTATAGCTACCAATTAGTCTGAGAAACTATGGGTTCTGACCTTCAAAAAAATAGTGACCTTCTTGTTTTTCTATCCAACTGCTACTCAGTTCTATACCACTTCTCGGTTTTATATTCAGACGACAAGATAAGAGCAACTTACCTTGTTTGAGGAAACAAAGTTTGAAGAAATCCAAGACAGATTTCTTTCTTGCAAATATCATAAAGCACAAAGTCTCAAAGCTAAGATGACACCATCAAAAGATTTCTATAAGAATTCACCCCCATTTGCAATTCTCACCTATCTCATCCCAATGTATCCCAAAGCAGAAGTCCAAAAAGATTGCTCTCTATTCCCTTAAAATGAAGGGTTCTCTTCTTTTTGTAACAAGAATAACCTTACAATAATTTTCCTCACAGTTCAAAACCTCTTCTCTTCCCTAAGTAAGGAAATGAGGACTAGGTGGGGAAGGGGATACTAAAATCACATGTCCCTCAACCCTTATGATAGCAGAAGCTTCCTATTATTGCTGTTCTCCAAAGCTCCTAGATAGTTTGAACTATAGATCAGGCCACATTGCCCTGTGTGGTCTTGACAAAACAGAGTATGGTCATGGAAAGCAGCTTCCCAAATTTCCCAAAGCAGTTTTCCAAAAATCAGACAAAGCAAGCTAAGGATAAGCGACGTGGAACAAACTGGTGCACTCTAACCTATTTAGTTATTAAAGAATAAGGACCAGAACCACGAAATTGTCTTGATACACAATGTGGAGTTCAGAAGAAATATTCCCAGTTTGCTTTACACAACAGTTGAGAGCTTCACTGTGCATCAACTCCAGCTTTGAGTTTGAGCACGAAAATTCATACTATTCCATATTTTATCATGGCAGCTTCAACTAAATACTGACTTAATGAGAAGACTAAATTAATTCTTTAAGAACTTCAAAGCCTTACCACTGTGGTTCTCCAACTGCTACCTCCTGCAGCCTTAAGACCCACCATGATTCTTAGACCTCTGCTATCTATTACAAAGAGAAGCTCTGAGAAGACAGCACTAATAAAAGCCCAGACTGATATTGCCACTTCCAACATTAATTTTAGGTATAGAAAAAAAATCCACATATTCACAGTGGAAGACAGCTAGCCCCACTAAGAACCACATGCAGCACTGGTGCCCACTTCTCTCTCTCTCTTTTTTCTGAGTAACTCATCTCCGCATCCCATTTCTTGAAAAAGGACTTTCTCTGGGGAGAAGGTTCCATAGGATAAGAGAATGTGGGAAGGAGGAAGAGGATCCTGAGTAAGATATCTGAATGGCTGGTGACATACAATATTAAGAGAATGAGGACAGAAATTGCTCAGTCTTCTGTACTTCCCCAGAACACTTTCAGATTTTCTCTAGCTCTCCACCACTTCCCTAGTGGTCCGTAAGTCCCTACTACGCTCATCTCAGTACGATTCTTGACCTTGACTCCACAAAAATTCAAAGTTTACCTTCTGCTAAAATCTGTATTGCAAACACCACTGGAATGAAACTTGTGTTCTTTGCCTCATTTTCCCATATGTCCTGCCCTTTCATGACCTGCATCTTTCTCTTTACTCCTTTCTGTTCAAAAAGGTGAGCTGGGTGAGACTTTAATCGTCACTGAAAATAAACAAAAGCAGCTACAATTTGTAGTTTTAAACACTGACGTGCTGCTGAAGGGTTCCCAAGTGTCAAAGTGTAAGTAAGTCTAGACTTGGCTTTCCCTTCAAAACTGCATTTCCTAATTTTGCCTGCCTTTACTTTTCTCTTCTGTGCTTATATTATTTAATTGCCAACAATTATAGGCTACAATAGTTCCTGCTTCTCTTAACTAGCATTTTACTTTTTCCTCCATCAAACTGTCAGATATTACAAACTCTAATGCCACCAAAAAGATTAGTCAAACGTCATCCCTCACTCTCTTATCCCTAAATGCAGTAAGACATTTCATTTTTTAAATAGAAAAAAATAAAATGTTATTGCCAAAACAAAACCTTGCCTTGCATATACTGTTTTAATTAATCCTTTTGTCTCTTTTTCATGGATCACCATCTTTTTTTTTTTTGATAACCTAGTTGCCTCATGCCTACGCAGCTAAAAAAGCGTCTTCTCAGTTTACCTAATTCTGCAGTCTTATTACTTTTGACACTCCTGTAGACTAATTAAAAAAAAGCGCAACTGCTCTATCTTGTACAGGTCTCTCCTGGCAATACTTGAAATCCACTGCTCCTTCCAAATCTTTTTCTTAACTATTGCTGAATTCTCCCTTCTCTCTGGCCAAGTAATTCCTACTGAGTTAATTACTACAAATGCACTAAATCTGTTCCCTGTTAAAAGAGGTCAGTCATCATGCAGCACAGAAGGAAGTCAGCAGCATTCAGTCAGGCTCAGGTGACAAAAGTATGTCAACTTCAGTGCCATTATTTATTTATTTTTTTTAAAAGCATCATTAAATCTGTATTTCCATTTTAAACAAGAAACATATACAGGAAATCATAAAGTCAACATGTCTTTGAAATTAGTTTTTTGATATGGAAGATGCTGCAACTTTCATAGGCCTTAATATCAGTATCTATAAAACTACAGCAAGGACTTTTAGCATTTCATGGAGATGAAATAGGTGTATGATACAACTGCCTATATTCTAAATAAAGTTCTACCCATTTAAGAACCTTTACTCTAAATCTGAGCTTATTTGGATTCTTCCTCTGTGCCAGTTACTTCCTACATATTCTCTCTCAGTTTCCCGCAGTAAAAGGGGAGAACACTATCTGCCACCCTTGCTAGTTTATTTATATGCATATACACATACAGAGATAAAATACTAAGATATAATAGCTATGAAGCAGCAAGGACAACGAAGCTTGCAGTAGCAGGCACCTTTCACCATAAGCGTGGAGGGGGAGGGGGAATATCTACGACTATGGTCTGAAAATAAGTAGAAATTATTTCCACTCTGTCAATTAGTTTTATCCCTCTGCGAACGAGAAAACCCCTTTGTTGCTAACTATTGAGTTGTTTTAGGGAGCATTCTTCATCAGCGCAAGACATGAAAAAAAATGAAGTGTGATGCAACATAAAATGCAAAGAACAAAAACAGCAATGCCAGCAAGTGAACTGCCTTCCAAATCAGATGCAGAAGACATTCAGCGTTCTGTCTCTCTTGTAGAGACATCTGGCTGCGGGGAAAACTTAAAGAGAAACATAAACATTTAAAGCTAGAATGAAAGATTTTGAACTTGACTGCTAGAAGTTTGGCACATACACATACATACAACCAGATGAATACTCATCTGTACAACCTAGGAAAAAAAAACATTTTTGCAAGTCAGAATTAGAATAAAAGCACTAAGTTCAGACTTCTCATACTAGCCATTAACAACTACATAAAGTTACAGCACATTCACATTTATTTGTCTGCTGAGAACATGACAATTAAATACAGCAATATTAAATAAAATTTAATATAAAATTTAATATTAATTTAATATAAATTTAGAAGATTCTTTTGTATAATAGTATTTGTATACTATTTAAACAGATTAGCCAAAGCTATTAGAAAGCACTTTGAAAATGCCACGTCATTCTGTTCACTGCAAAATTTTGTATGAACTGTAGAATGCTACAGGACAGCAATACAGAACTGCACTTTCTGGCTAATTTTTCAGCACGTGTTTGTTGTAATATACTTTTATACTTAAATTTCTATGTTTAGCAACCTGTGTTTACCTGTTTCTTATCCTTTTAAAAATCTGTAGCATCCCTGGCATATTTTGAAGAAGGAAGATACTACGATAGAGCAAACAAGCCTTTTTGGAAATGATTTTTTTGTGGCTAAAAATAGTCTACGAACCTCTCCTCCCCTTGAACAATCATTATGCTGTATGCTACATATACCCATATACACTGAGAACACCCCAAAAGAATCTTTATTTCACTTCAATATAGTTTTAAATTTTGCATATATATTTACACAACAACCAAACTTGTTCATACACTGTTCAAAACACAGTTTTATTTAAATATTTTTTCTTTCCACAAGTTGCCATCAGTTACTTTGCAAATACAGACTGTTAAGGCATGTAGCACCTTCGCAAGATGAAAAACTAGACAAAGCAGTTTTCACAAACCTTCAAAACAAAAGAATTGTTTTGGCTTACAGTGTCTATGTGAGAACACATAAGTAAAATATTTTTTGTTGTGCAAAACACGGGTAAAGTGTCATAAACAGAGTGAGAGCCTGCATTTTTTCCAAACATACCGCAAAGTGAAGAACAAACTGCTCTTCAAAGGCAGAGTGTGCCCTTCCTTTCAGAGATTTGCACCTGATTTTGCATTATCTTTATTTTTTCACAGAATCACTTAAATACATGTCCTGATAAATAGGAACTACAGTCCTTTTAAGCCTATTCAAATACTTTATGCCACCTCCTGTCATATAAAATCCAGCCATTGCAGTTTCTTGACAGATTGTTTTCATTCCTTTTAAATTTTTAAAGCTAGAAAGCTAGAAGCATTACAGTTATAAATTAATACCTTATTTAAACTATTCTTCATATATTGTAGTAATTATACTTTAGTTAATGTATTGATACCAAAGCATCTGTTTTTCATTATGGCATGGTTATATAAACAGATGCAGTTAACAGTAGAAAGAACGGCAGGGTTTGTCTTATAGCCAGGGAGAACGCTTCTGCTTAACCGCAAATATTTGGAAAGGAATCTTATTAAATACATATTCACTTCCAGAATGATGACCGAACTTCCAGGTTTTGTTAGAAGTCCCTTTTAGTATTCCATATTGCAAAGCAGGCAACTTTCAAGCTTTTCCCACCTCCTTTTTCCTGCATAACAGATAGCCAACTGCATTTGAAGTCTCTTGAGATATTTCCAGTCAAATATAGCAAATTTGCACATTCTATACATTTTCATCTAAAACCTTATTGAGAGGAACAGGACGGTGCTCAGGCAGATGTAGCAAGGCACTGCTGCTGCAGAGGAATGTATCAGGTATTCGGGCAGGTCCCAGGGACTAAAGTAATCATCAGGGACCTCTCAGCCAGCACAGAGCTCCTGTGGATCCAGGGCTACAGTGTATTGCATTAGCATTTCACCTTCGCCTGGGATGCCAGTGCCTCACCTCATAACTGGGAGGTATTTGGCAACTGAGAATTTTAGCCCACTGTAGCATCTGCCCCATTCCAGTTTCTAGTGCAGTAAATCTGAATTACTGTCACTTCAGTCAATTTGGTCTGAAGCAATGCTACAAAGCTAAAATCATAATTTGCTTTCAAGATGCCCATCCAGGCTTATTGAAACTGCACATCATCCAATATTATAGAAAGTACATTCTTTAATGTTTTATATAAAACTACATTACATAAACTAAATTTCATTTTTACAACTGGCCACAAAGTTTTACAGATGACCCTGGTTCTTATTGTGTCTGAAGTCAGAATCAAATCCAAAAATCTTCAGTTTGGGGGGGGGGGGGGGGGGAAGGTTGCTTCAAACTGTTCTATCTTCCACTGCCTTGATCACCAAGCTACACACTATTCATTCAAACTCTTGTTTATTTCTCCAAAGTAAGACTTGTTAGATCAGGTTACTCTAGTTCAAACAGCACAAGTCTTCATCCTGACAGTAGACACACAGAAATAGTTTTGAATACATCTCCAGATTACATCTCTTGTACTACTCTGCATCATCTGCAATTTCGATCTTCTTAGCTCTCTGTTCCTGAAAATGAAGACAGCATCCTACACAGCCTTTGCTGAACAGGATATCTTATATAAATAGCTCTTGCAGGCATTTATGCATGCTTAAGAAAATCCCACTTCAATCTAGTTTAGAAATCAAGGTTCAAGATACAGACCACAGTGAATGACCACGTGGGTGGCTTAGGATATTGTTTTTCTTTATCACATTCTAGTCATTTCAGCACCAATGACTGCAGTGAACCAGTTAAAATCAACACCAGAAGAGTACTTTTGCTCTTAGTAAGCGGGATTTGGCAAAATTCCCATGCAAGTTAACAGATGTGCATCCGTATGCACAGAGTACACTAGGAATTACCTCAGAAATCCTCTGAAAACAATGCTTGAACTTCACAGCAAGAGTCCTCAGAGGCAGGAAGAGGCTATGGAAAACTAAAGAAGTTCTACTTCATTACTCAATGTCTCACATTAAGAGTACTGTATTAGGAAATAATTAGCTTTCCATATATATATATTTGATTAGATAACTTGGCAGACTTCAGATTCTGGAACAAATTGACTTATGACTTTTAAGATCCTGCAGTGTAAAAGGAACTGTTGTAACAGAATAGAGAGTTTTTTTAAAAAGTGATTCACAAAATGGCACCCTTTCCTTGATTCTGTATTGAATCAAGGTCCTAAAATATAGTAGAAGACCCTCTATTACCCCCAAAATATTTTTCATACAGCAGATGCAAGAAAGGCTTCTACTACATCTGTTCAATGGAGAATCCCTAGCTTTTCTTATTTAAGGGCCTAAGCCCTTAAGAACACCAGTCCACTTTGCAAATTATTTCCCATTCACATGACTCAAACTTTCAGATGACAATTCTGCAAAAAGTTTCACATTCGCATGTGGTGTGATAACATCCAGGTTTCAGTAGATGGTACTAAAAAAGTTCCCATAACCATCTCCTACATATCCAGTAGTAGTCCACAGAGTATATCTGCTAAGATTTTTGAAATGCAATCATACCCCAAATATCTTTAAGACATATTACTGAAACAAATCAACTTTAGGCACCAATCCTCTCAAATTTACATATTACACACGACCAAGATGTTTAGAACAAAAACCTCCGTAGAACAGAACGCTGCCGAACGCTGCACATACAGTTCAGCAGACAGCACCCTTGTCACAGCTGCAGTGCCCATCATCCTGCCTTGATTTCAGTCTTCTATCCATCTGCAACCAAGGATCTTCAATGCTTGTTCTTGCATCATTGAATTCAATGGTGAAGTCCTCAACTTTTCAATGGGCATCAAGCATTACGATCGCTTTTGAGATGAGTCACAAAATAAACAAACTTTACCAAACCTTCAAAAATATTCCCTACAGTTTCAACTATCTGAAGAGACACAGTATGGTTTCTGGCCAAGATGTTCAGCAGTATGTCCAAACACTATTCAACAACAGCATATCAGTGTGAACTCATCTCTACTTATTTTCATGCTGATCTGGTTTGCAAAGCCCTTTGACATCATGGGACAGAAGGTAGAGTGTAAGCAATATTTAAAATTTAAGTCATAAAACAAAAGAAGAGTGCTATGAAAATACAGTGAAATTGAGACCCTCATTGGGCTAATTTCAAAAGTGTTAGAAAATCTATTTTACAGAAGTAACTTGCTGAACTGGGCCCCTACATTCGGGTTGTGTATTTACTCTTGCTATTCTTTCCTACTATGCTTTACTGCTCTGTTTTAAACTTGTGTGATGATGACACTCCTGAAACTGCCTTTTTTTCTTTCGACTACTGATTTATTGCAGCTACACGTTGACCTTGTTTCACCTTGTGAACAAGACACAGATAATTAAAGTTGCTAGAAACTAATTTAGCCATCATCTTGACAGAAGAACACAGGCCTATACTTAGATACTTTGACTATAACAACCCTCATTTACAGATTAACACACCAAAAAGCCCTACTGAAGCCCTAAACTGAAAACAACCAAACAGCCTCAGATAACACCGAAGAAGAGTGACAAACACTGAACAACTGATTCCTACTGTTTTAAAAATATTGAAAAAATAAACTTGAAGAGAAAAAACCCCAGACCTCTTAAAACAATAAATATAATATAATTTGGTTCCCTTTTCTTTTTAGACAACAAAAACAGGAAAAAAATCTATTTCAGTTCTTCTCTCCCTTGTCTCCCTGGCTGCCCATTCTAAAATAATCAATGTGACCAAGGAATCAGTTTTGGAGTTCCCGCTCTTGTTAGCGGCATGTATACTGACAGTTTGGATCTTGAGGGAAAGAAGTCCTTAGCCGCTCAAAACCTACTGTACTTCAAGTCAGCAAATTAGATGAAATATGCATCTTTCATTGTTAAACCAAAGGATGTAAAGTAAGAGTGAAACAGAAGTATTTTTGGTTTGAAACTATGGAAAGCTGGCCTTCTACCGCTGGTATGGAAACAAAACAAAAAATCTCCCAAACCATAGCAATAAAATGTTTATTTTTTAGTATTTGTGATCAGCTCATGAGAAAGATATGAAAGACCCTATAAGGTCTCCAGGTATGTCTAATTCTTTTCAAAAGGTTTCTCCACAGAAAATCTGGAATCAGCCAACACTTAATATTGCATGCGTACTGTAACAACTAGTGACAACTGTCATCTTACCAACATGCTTTATCTATTCGTTCCATAAATCCATGTTTCTCTCAGTACACCCATTACGGTAGGATGCTAAAATAAAAAAAAAAGTGATGCCTCCAGTTTAAAATATTTCACTTTAAAGAACACAATCAAATATGCATTAATTGCTTCTTTTAACTCAAATAATTTTATTTCGAAACATGTCATTGTGCAATTGCGCAATGACAGAACTGAAAATCTAACTTAAACGATGAAGACAATATACTCTGTCATTTTCTCATATTTACAATTCTTTAGGAAAAACTTTCAGAAAATGGTTCAGAAAGTGTTAGTTGTCTCCATCTACCAAGGATCAGTCTATCACTTCCTACCAGGGAGCCTTCCTTTCTTTAAAGAAGAAACAAAAGAAACCCAAAACAGGTTTGTTGCAAAGAGTAGGACATGGAAAAGGTTTGACAGAAGGGGAAGAGAAAGAAAGGAAGCATGGACATCATTATCGAATAATTTTAATGGTTTTTATTTCTCCAACTTAATGAGGCCACAGCAATCAAGGAATGCCATACATCTCCTTACATAATTTTAGTGACCATTCTAACAAATAAAGGGCTATCATGGAGGATTTTTTGGAGAGAGAAAATTGTACACAGGTAGGTCTTATTCTGATATGGAATTAGACAGCTGAAGGATTCCCTTAAGAGCTTCCATATCCCAGAATACAGATACAGACTTTAAAACTAGCACAATTTAAGCTGAAGATCACCTTCATAAATTGGAAGTCTGAACCATGCCTTAGAAACTTTACATAAAAGGCTATTATTCCAAGGTCACACAAAGAAGTGATTGATGAAGATATGCTCCTTAAAAAAAAAAACCTGAATATTTTAAAATGTATGTCTAAAGGTACATTCTCAGGCTGTTCAACTGAGCAAAAACTGAGTGTCAAAGAATCATGTTCCAGACATGACTGTGAAATGAATGATGTGGAACTATCCAATATGTTGTCAGAAAGCCAGATACTGCTGTGGCTGGAACATGGATTTCTGTAGCTTCCTTTCATGAACTCTCTGTAAAGTCAGTTAAAAAAATAAATTTTTACAGTGACTGCATTTGTGCTTCCCATCTGTAATAAGTAATTATGGGTGGCCACAGACAACTTGTTTGCAGTTCTCTTGATCAAGGATTTTACTGACTTCAGAGTTTCCTAGTAGCTTAATTAAATCTAGTAGATGAAACATGATGGTATATTATAATGAATAGCAGGTAAACAAACAGGTATTCAACCAATTTTGTATTTCCATTTCCTAAAGTGTTCATTGAAGTAGGTCATTCCCAGGCAGACAAACACAATTAGAAAGCTATTAAAGGGATAAAGTTCACAATTTATTACAACATTGGGGTATATCTAACTGAGCTTCCTTCCTCATTAAGTGATCACATTTGCATGTGGGTGTGCATACAAAGGTAAGACTAAATAACGCAAGTACATGACACCTGCACACTTCCTCAGTTTGCATCCTTTTCCATTTAAAGGAAGACTATTGATTTGTGCGTCTGAAAATGCATAGCTCCTTACATTCCAGGATTAATGATTTCTATTTCATAAACATACTGGATAGTCCTTACAGGCCCCAAATTTTCTTCCTAGTCATGTGGAAGAATTGTATGTTCTTTCGCTTATTCATAAGTATATTAATTAACTGAAATTTGGCTTCAAATTTAATCCCTTAAGAACTAAAAGGAATCAGAAAAAGCTATCAAGTCCTAGCTTGAACTTGTCCCTGGCTATTACTTAACACATGAAATTTCAAACCCAAAACCCCCCTCTGAAACAGGTTTAAGATATAATTGATGATTCATCCTTAATGGAAAAAATGTTGATACACTGCAGACACAGAAGTGTCTGAAAAAAGCCCAGTAGAATCTAGAAATAACTCTATACATTTTAAAAAGAAAACAAGAGCTGTAAAAACCTTTCAATAATTTACTAATGATAATGCACCATTCATTTTTTATTTGCACTAAGATTTTTTTTTTTACCTCTTATAGTAGGTTTTCTATTGTGAAAGCATTTTCTTTTAAAACTACTTTGTAATTAAACAAACTCCTTTTGTAACGCTGGCAATATATTTTTCTCCACGGATTTGTTTTAAGGCACGAACAAAAATAAGAGAGTCAAGTTTATTTATTCGCTCCTTAGAGGTCTTGATAGCAAGATGGCCTTCCAGCTGACAGACTGTTCACTGAGGTTTTCTTTCTGGACTATTATGAGGCAAAACATTCTTTTCATTTCACTTAACAAAATTAAACAAAAATGATTGTCAATATTCCACACCAAACCCCCAAACAGTCACATCAAACTCATTACCACCTTATAGAGACACATTATTGATTCTAATTGAAATAACCTGTTTGCAAATAATTGCAATGCTCACTAGCAATTATTATTACTAGGCATTAAGATCATAATTCCCATGACTTGTAATGAAAGTACTTCCAGGTTAACTGACAAAATACTAAAGCTTTCTAGAGCAGTAACTCTTCCAACAGAGATACAAAACAGAGGAGTAGAAGTAACAGACCCAAAGGCTGAGAAATAATTTTTGACAGTGATACATTAAGAAGACATAACTAAAGGCATAGAACAGTGAAGTGAAACCACAAGAGAAAACAGACTGCAGTCTGGAAGCACATTTTGGAAGTTTCATTCTGGGTTCCAGGTCTATACTGAAGTGGTATTTAACAGGTTTGTATAGATTACACTAATTTTGTCTATCATTTGTAAATGCCAACAATAGAACTACTAAGAATGTACATTCTGATTACTCTCTACCAAACACCAATCATAATAAAGCCACAAAAAAATACAGAAAAAACAAGGTCAAAAAATTCATTAAAAGACATGGGCTCACAAGAACAAAAATCTTATCAATACAGTAAATTAAATAGAAATGCAAAGACCTAGTTAAAAAATAAGTCAGAACTCTCAATATGCGATTTTTATATTTTGCATTACTATTCATCCTTTAGCAACCAAATTTAAGATAAATAAGAGGCATTCAATGCCAGCTAAATGCTGTAACATGCACTTCAACTGCCAAAGACAATCTTAACAGACTGTCAAGCAGATGTTATTGATATGCCATTTTTTCTAAAAGATTAAAAACAACAACTGATGCTCTTTCTCTCTCCTCTAATAAACTGTAGCTACACAAGTCCTTCTCCCCTTTCACAGAGCAAGGAATTAGCCACAACTTCCAACATTTCTATTATACAGAGACTAAAATACTAGATCTTGATTTTTAGAGGTTGAATGATGGAACCAGGAGATAAATTGGTGAAGTGTGCACTTCAAAAGCTGCAAAAGAAGATCCTAATACCTGTGTTTTATGAAGTCGGTTGGCCTTCTGAAGGACCATTAAACATCCCTACCTAGGACCAATTGGGCTAAAGATTTGGGTCTTCTCAGTTAAGCTCTACAGACAGGGAATGCATGCTAATACCAATGCCTGATGTGGAACACCATGCTAGCACAGATTAGTATTTGAATACAGCCTCATTTGAGCTTGGTCAGCTGTAGCACATTTGATTAAAAAAATTATAATAATAATCTTTTCCTTGAAAAAACGTGAAATACCCCAAAACTTTTGCATGAAGTACTCCCAAAATTTAGCCCACGTGTCTGACTTGCAAGAAAACAGTAATAGAAATTTTAGAAGCACAAGATTTTTACTGTCTGAACAACAGGATTTTTATCTGTCCAAGTTGATAACCACAAATTATTTGACTCAAAACTGTTACACGTGTGTTTTCCCTGGCTGAACTGAATCAATTTACGACCAGAAAACAGCCACTGAAGGTATAAATGAATTGACAGTAAACAAAGAATACAATAAAGGAACATCATACAGAGAAAAGAGTAATTTTTTTAAAGCAATACCCATATAGTCTTCCCAGACACAGAACACTAATATCAGTCTTTGAGAGAGGGGAAAAAACAAATATTTTCTTTTGCAATCTGTGCGTAAGGGTTATGCATTTATGTTTATAGCTAAATTAAAACATGTGGAAGAAAAAATAATTGTTTCTCATATCCTGATTTCATTAACCTTTAAAGGTTAAAACTAAAGATTTTTTTAAAGCAGAGAAATGCAACAGTTTGAAATATTTTGTAAGAAAAAAAAAAAGACAGAAGAAAAGAGACAGCTGAAGTATAGATTGAAAACCAAGAATCTATT
Organism: Apteryx mantelli; assembly: GCF_036417845.1. Taxonomy (NCBI): domain Eukaryota; kingdom Metazoa; phylum Chordata; class Aves; order Apterygiformes; family Apterygidae; genus Apteryx; species Apteryx mantelli. Next base: position 56,977,357 of record NC_089981.1, read on the forward strand.
AAATATTTAAAATAGTTTCCCCATTCTCCAGTCTATCTAACAAAATTTATACAACTAGGAGACAGCAGCCCAAATGTGTGTCAGCAGGAAGGCCTCCCGTACTTCAGAGTCATGCTGTCACTGCTGCTATGAGAGCTGTTAGTGAGTGGTCCCAAGATCTGCTGTGCTGGTGGGTGGTTGTAGAGAGGGCCCTAGTCCTACTATAAATAAACTAAAAAGGAGTTATCCCCACAAACCGAGTCACATTTCAGGAGAGGAAAAATACAACGCTACAATAGTGCAAAAAAAAACCCTAATCCAAGACAGTATCTGGAGCACAAATACCTCCTCAACGCAGGAGAAATACGATAGGATTATTTTAATTGAAAATAAATAAATAAATAAATCTAGGTAAGAAAAAATGCTGCAAAAAAGCAGTTTGTATTCCAGCAGCTGTCTCGTTACAAAAAAGCCAAGTATCTGAAGAGAACTGGTACTGTAAGCAACGCTGTAATACCTTGCAGATTTGTTCCTACTGATGTCACAATATATTCATTGCACAATGCAATTAGAGGGATCTATTTTAAAAATGGATGAACTGCTCATTATGCCTCCCTGTACTTAATTCTTCTGACTGAATTATAGCTTCTCTATGGTAACAAATGAGGGGCTGACCAGCATACCATCAGGCAAATTTGACAACTGGTGAGGTTGTTAAGATGTGACAAAAATGCAACAAATTCCAGAGGGATTTCTAAAAGCATATATTTAAAATTATGATCTATGAGTATAACCACTTCTAAACTGATGCACAGCCTGCAGACTGGATCTGACTGTGCAGCTTGTCTCATGACATTAAATACCAATCTCTTATTCAGTCCTTCCTAGTGCATTTGAAGTAACAGCTTAGGTAACCTATCACACTACATGTGTTAGGAGAAACATTCCAGAAGCGTGTTTGATATGGAAAATGCATCTGGTTTCTTCCAGCAAGGCCCTGGAAGAATCAGACAAGCCCAGTTCAAAATAATTATCCAGGCTTCATTAAAACAGCAGTCCTTTATTAAGACTACTTATTTCTTGCATGCACAGCAATCCAGCAACATGGCTCAGCACACTCACTGCAGAAGTCATGTGAGAAAGAGGATCTTTTAAATTGTGTACAGTTTCATACCTCTGTTGCAACACTTAGTACAGATGGACCTACCATACTTAGGTTAAGGTACAGTCAGAAACAGGCCAGATAAAATCACGTCCTTCCAATAGTCATGGAAAGAATACAAGGCGGCCACCATTGAAAAGTAAGCTTCAAATATCAACTTTAACCAGTAAGACTTTCTGTAGAATTTCCTCACAAGGGTGATTAATTTATCTGGGAAGGCTAAGACTAAATTGTCTCACAGCATCTTGCCACACTTCAGTGATGAATTCTGAAAAAGATAATCAAACTTATGAGTGAGCCATAGTACTTTTGGAGCAGGAATAACATGATTTTAGTTTTATCTTTATAGTAGCTACCCTCTCTCAGTAGATGTTTTACATTTACCAGCATTCTAGTTCTCATTGCAATGTACTACCCATTAAAAGCAAAGTTAATTCAGGACTAAGAGAAATCTCCAAACCCAATCTTTACGAAAAAATTGCGAAATTCTGGCCTCCCCTAATATCAGTGACAGCCTTAAGAAGCATCCAGAATATTTATAAAGAAATTCAACCTAGACTGAATGTTTTCCTCTTCCTCCAGAAAAGTTTCTGCTTTTTCAGATTCAATCAAAAAGCTTTAGAGAAACTCCTGTTGTACACAGCATTCAAATTTTGTTTCCAAATCAGAGGATTAAAAAAAATAAATAAATAAATAAAAATAATGAAGAATCTCAAAATATTTGTAATTTCATCATATACTGGAATTACTCTGTCTAAACATTCTGGAGTTCCTCCACTGCCACCTGCTATCATTTATACAATTTAGCATCACAATCAAAATTGGAAGACTTCTCAAGGTCATCTAGTCAACCTCCTTCTCAAAGCAGGGCAAACATTAACATTCAGTGAGCCTGCTGAACTGCAAACCATAGTCAAAATAAGTGTTTAACTGCAGTTTCACACAGTGATTTTTCCCTCTTATACCCAATTGGAATTTTCCCGACTGCAACTTGTGACTGTTGCCACTTGACCTTCTGCTGTGCACCCTCGAGAAGAAACTAGTTCTACCTTCTCTACAACCCCCCACAATTAGGGGGGGGAAGACTGCAATTAGATCCCCCCTTCGCCTTGTCTTCTCCATACTAAACAAATGCAGTTTCCTCAGCCTCTCCTCCTATGTCATATGCTTCAGTTTAGGAGTCTTCCTCTAGACTTTTTGTGGTTTAACAGTATGTCCATTCAACTGGGAGGCTGAAAATGGGATACCAGAGGCAGCCCTGTAAGCACAACAGAAGAGAGTAATCACTTTCCTTGATCTGCTGGCTACACTCTCGCTAATGGAGCTCAATATGCAGTTAGCCTTTATGGCTGCAAGGAGAGGACAACTGACTACTGTCCAACCTGCTGACCACCTGAACGCGGTCTTTTCTGTGGAGCTGCTCCCAGGTCAGTCATTCAGGCAGCCTGCAGATGTTGCGCATTGGGTTATTTCATCCCAGGCGCAGGACTTTATGTTTGTCTTTGTTGAACGTCACAAAAATCCTGTCACCCAATTCCTCCATCTCGATGCACAGAACAAGATTGTTAACAAGCTGCATCAACAGTTCCCCTCCAACTCATTGTCATCTGCAAACTGATGGAAGCACAGTGCATCCCATTGTCACAGGCATTGACAAAGTCATTAAATAGGATCAGCTCCAGCATCAGCCTCTGCATAACGCCACTCACAACTGCCCACCAGTTAGACTCTGAACCACTAAACTGACGCTGAATCACACATCTCTGTGCCACTACGCAAATTACATGCACTTTAGTATTTGCCCTATTAAACATTTTGGCTTAGTTATGACTTTTTGTTGTTGCTGCTGCTGCTGTTCTCTGCTCTACATACCCCCAAGCCAGACAATTCCCACCCTGAAAGGAAAGCTCCCATGTCTAATTTGATAGATTATGTAGAGTAAAACATTTTCTTGATTCTTTCCTTGCACAGTAATCTTATGTTAAATAAAACTCTCTTATAGCTTGCTGAAAGACTTAAAAACACATATTAAACCCTTATTCCAGTAGCCAGAGACCAATAATTAGCCACATTCTCTCTAGCAGAGAACAGCTTGCCTTTTTTAAAAACAAACAAAAAAAAGTATAAAAAAATTTTAAAAACCATAAAAACACAAATATAAAAGAAAAAGTTATTTGCATTTGTTAAATTATTAACAGCTGCAAATAACCCCCAAAAGTGGGAGTCTGTCTTCAGTGATGCATTATGAAGTGTACCAGTATCACTGGAGCACATGCGCTTGTACTCAGGTTTGGCATTAAAACATCTCACTAAATAACATTCTCTGAAGTATTCTTGCTTATGTTACCTAAGCTAAAAAGAAATTTTAGAAAAGACTTACAGATTTTAAAGTGTTTTATTCTTAGTTATTGTATATGTACATACTTATGGAGGCATACTTGCAATACACATGTACTTGCATATACCTGTAAAGAATTAGACGATTCTCTCTCTCATTATAGGTTTTTAGACTTCCAATAGTCCAAAAATAGCCTTTCTTATAGGCAGCATCAGGATTTGAACAATGATTACTGCCTTCACCTCCTAATGGTAGCAAGGCATATTTTTATTGTAGATGAGGACAGATTTCTGGTAAATCAGTTAATGAAATAGACCTTATGTTTATATAAGAAAACAAGTTACTACACAACATGCTTTGAAATTCCATTTTCTATGAAAGACTAACTAAGCACATTTTAAATTATAAAATTCAGAACATCATTTACAAGTATTTAGTTATTAGTTTAAAAGCATTAAGAAAGAAAATGGTATATTTATAGAGCAATGATAGGCACAGCTACATTTTTAACATAATACTCAAATTTTGTATGACAACAGCTGACCAAGAAAATGAGGGTCAAAACTTCTTTAAAGTATTATCCTCCTTAAAAGCACTAAGTTTTGTCACCAAACTCAAGCTATAGCAGCTATTTTAAATGATTTACAGTACCAAAACTCTGACTCAAAACTATTCATTTTAGTCAATAATACTTTCATAATTCTACAAAAACAATACGGCAGAGTCTTAACTCAGATTTACTTTAAAATAATACTTCAGAACCATAAGCTTTTGATATATCACCATTATTCGTTAGAAGCAAAAGGCACTTATCAAAAGACACTTCATTTTACAGAGAACTTTATCATTTATTTAAGGCAAAAGAAATCAAGTCGCTCCATGGACTGTGGTATATTATGCAGTCTGTCCAACAGGTCAATAAGCTGCCGAAAAGGGATGAATGTGACTTTCCCTCCTTATTAAAAGGATTAATATTTAGCACATCATATTCTACTTCAACTGGTACTTTCATTAGTTTTAAAGAGTGGGGAAAAAAATGCACAGCACAAATTCCCAGTCCAATCTCAATTTAAACATGTGGCCTTTAAAACCACTCATCATCAGCTGATGAGAATCAATACAGATCCTTTGAAGTCAGTTCATACTGAGTTCATACCAAATGTTTTGTAGATCTAATAAGTATGAGGACAAAAGCAACAAAGTTCTGCCAAAACAAGAAAAAAAAGCAATTTAAGTATCACCAGCAGTTCCAGCTAGCGGTTTCTTGTATTTATTAAAAAAAAAAAGAAAAAGAAAAAGAAAAAAAGTGATTTGTCTAGCTTATACTGGCTATATTTCTAGCAAGCTATACTGGTGAATCTTTTCTGGACAAGGTATCAGTCATTAGTACAACAGCAATAAATCCATTTACCTCTACTCATCAAATTCAAGTTTAGAAGGAGAGTCAAGAATACTAACCCCAATAAACCAAACGAGGTTTCTAGAGACTGGGTTACCATCAATTCTAAAAGGACTTACTGACCAGCACCACAAAATATGATGTTTACCTTAAATTAAGCAGGTCATTATTATAAAAAGGTTCAGTTGAAACACAGGTGTAATGTCCTCTGCTCAATTAAGCCTTTTATATTAACACTATGTATTTTTGTACTCTACATAGGCTTGTATTTAATATCTTTCACTTAAGATATTTATAATGTAATTAAGATACCCATATATATGTTAAGTGGTGTATGTAGGTCTACTTCTATCTCAAAAGAAGATAAAGTAAACCTAGAAATAATGTAACAACAAGAATGATCAAAGATTCTGTAGGGAATTCTTTCAATGAGAAAATAAAAACATCATGGAAAGGGTGAAGGCAGAGGAGGAATATGAAATAAATCCTAACTTCATGAATACCATGAAGATAAAGAATAGAGAACAATTATTCAATATTTCTCATAATTTCTCACAGTAACTACAGGCCATCAAGTGAAGTTAATCAAAAGGGAAACACTGCTTTTATACATGCAATTCATAATTAAACTGTATAACTATTGGTATAAAATGACAAAGATATTAGAAAGACTAGATGGATTCAAACAATTATTAAACAAATTCACACACACAGAAAAAGATCCACAAAAAGTATCAAGCATAAAGAAATAGTATCTGAGTCAGTAAGTCTAAGGTTTAGAAAAACTCTGCAGCATATATTAATGAATATAGTGGTGTGTGTTTGCCCTGTCCTTGTCTCTCTAAGCATTCATTATTGGCCAGTATCAAAGAAAACAGGGCTTGATGGATCTTTCTTAGCATTATATTCCATACACTAGAGACTAACCCATCAGTCACATACTCTTGCTTAGAGACAAGGAGTACAGACTGTGCTATTCAGACAATCAAGAACCACCACAGAATACAACCCAATCTTATTTAATCACATATTTCTTTGCAAATTATTAAATGCTTAACTGATTTGAGAGAAAACAAAAAATATTGAGACAAATTTTAGATGCATTCTGTGAAGCCCTTAAAAGACTCAAAATGGCTGAAGCAAGATGCTGAACAGTGGAAAAAGAAAAGCTTTTATCCAATAGACCAGCTTGCAGTATTTTAGAATATTTTCAGAAAGCTTCTTCAAGACTTCATGCATTTTCAAATGAACAAAGCCCTAAAATTCCTGCAGAAGTAATTGTCAGCTGACTGATCCAGCCTGCTTACAACTAAACGACTTAAAATCGCCTTCGTACAAGACAAATTGCAATTTTTACTCACATTTAATTTCTAATGCATGCAGAAGCATCATGTAACTTTAGTTTCAGTTTAGACTAAAATCTCATTGCAATATAAAAAGCAGAAAAAAGGGTACCTCAGTATATTATCAACCCACACAAAATAAAATTTCTTTCAGGTTAAGGCCTGAAAGACCTCTTGCTTGAGGAGGGGAAGAAATGGAAACAATACCAAAGAAATCCTCTTCCTCCAGTCCCAAATTCATCTCCATTTCAACACTAAACTTTATTCAAATATGAAGGAAAATTATTTCCAGGAGAACGTGATTAAGCATTAACAATCTCAGAAATACCTAAAAAAGAAATGTACTGTCTTTAATCCAGCCCTTAAATGACAAAACACGTGCCTGACCTTCTTGGGTAACAACCAAAATATCAGAAAGCCCAAAAACCTGAAAAACAACTCAAAAGGAAAAGCAACGTGTTTCTGTGGTTAGTCAGAGGATTTACTGGTTTAAGTTGCCAACATCAATCCTGATACTTAAACGCACAAATAATGATTTAAGAATTATTCTACACTGCAGTCACAGCAATGACTGCAAAGTAAAGCATCTACCGTGACATTTTTGAACTACCTTGTTTAAGAACTGGTAGCTAAACAGCTGTAACATCACAGAATTCAGCACAGACTGACTTTTCTGTTGGTGCACCCCAACACAGCTTCACTCTGCTGCAGCAAGCAAAGGTCAAGAAAGCCACACTGCTAAAGTAGGTTCTGGTACCAAAGCTAAGCTGCAGACAAAATAGTGAGACCTTAGATCTTTCTATCAATCCTGCATACTATTAGCAGGAGAAAAGAAACACACATAGAAACATCTGTTTCGATAGCATTAGGGAGCATACAGGACGACTTGCAGAGACAATGTGCTTTGAAAGTAATCAACTTGAGTCACAGTTTCCCATCTCTTGTTGCTTTAAGTAGTGACACTTATGTTCACAAATACATATGTTTGGACTAAGGTATTCCATCATTTCCCTTGAAAGAAGATTAATTTCTCTTTTTTAACAATATATAAATTTTATTTAGAATCACATAGTTGCTGTTGCCCATACTGAATTATGTGTGCATGTTGGCAGGAGCTGCATATATCTTCACTGACAGTAGTTATATTCTAAGAGAGGAAAAGACACCTTTCCAAATAATCAATTTTATAAAGTTTTCTCAGTACTATTTGCATGCTTTCAAAACAGTGCTCTAGTGAAAGCACATTTGATACCTGTGTCTCCATTCCCTGATAATTTCACTGCATTTTGTGATCACATCACTCCATCTGCAGAAATATTCCATCCAGGTATTAGGTATATCACTGTCCCATGCTCTTCTGAAAACGAATCCTTTAATCTTTATGCAGACTACAGGAGCACTAGTGTACAGGGCAGTATCTCTGTGAGTATAGCACACGGATCTGCCAGTCTGCAAATACGTTACCCTGTTAATTAAAAGTATTTTTTTGTAGGATTTGACAACTTCGAGATTGGGGTGCTCTGCAGTAATGGGTGATTACAATAAACATGGTATTATACATTTGAACTTCCCCAAAGTTGGCAAATACTAATTCAGTCACTGCACCAGCTGATTTTCTTGTCCTATCACTTAAAATAAAAACCTTTCTCCCTCATTGTCTGAAAGACATGACAAATAGACAATAAAAGTCTCAAGTATACTGGTTTAAGCAAATGAAAGTGTCTCTCTCATTCTCTCTCTCTCTCATTCAGAATTAGAAGCTATTTTACTGGGCTCAGATATGTCCAATTTTAGGAAACAGAACTAGGAAATGCAGCATTAGACCCATACACCACTGCTTCTCAATGCTTAACTGAACTGCACATTTGTATTACATGCCACCACTGTCTGCAGAAGTCAGACTTGTAATACTTCCTATCAGAGCCCTGCGACAATGACATGACAACCTTCTTAAGATAAGGGGAGAACAAGACAAGCAGTTCTGGCACAATCTATTTTTCCTTAACGGTCCCCTTCTGCACCATTTCGCAGCCAGCCATCAACAGCTAACTGTATCAGAGCTCTGAATCTTTGGTTGATGTTTCAGGAATAAAATAGTTCTAAGTCACAGATTTATGCACTTGGCCTAAGGCTAATATTTTTTTTCATTTAAATTGAGTAAAATTTCAGCCATACAGTGTCAAACTGTGTGCTGCTTCAGTAATGTATAATTGCTTTGATTTGCTCAACCGGGAAGGACCGATCACACTGTATCAAGACCTGTTTTATTACCATAGTTTACAATTTGTGGTTGGCTGTCTAATACGAGGAATCATTTTTTGTGCAAAAGGGCTCTGAACAATGAATCACTTAATTGTTTTGTTTCCTTCATATGAGCATACATTTTGAGTAGACAGAGGTAATTCAAGACAAGTCAAACAGTACCTTCATATAACCTCTGTCCTCCTTCACCCACTAAAAAAGTACAGTGAGCTTCAATATGATTTACTTCTAGAAAGGACAGATATAGCATTTTTCATTTCAAGGGAATTTAATAAAGGCGAGACATAAGTGTTTCTACAGAATTTCCATTACATAGAAAAATCACTCTATTTTTCCACAGGAACAGCACAACAAAAATATTTTCACAGATAAAGCTCTGCAAACACCTTATTCTATGCACCTTTATTTTATGTAATAGAATTTGCCTTTAAAACCTTGTTGAGCAAGTAAACTTAAATTTCAGAACAGTGTTGTGAGCTGCAATCAGAACTGAAATGGAAAAAGAGTGTCTGAAATGCAAGTTAAGATACCTGGGTACTTAAAGTTCTCAGTGCACTAGTTTTTAGCTTCACAAAAGCCATGGACTTTGCTACACACCATAAAGAGTCATTATCACAACTTTAAAGAGTTCATAACAGCAGCATATTGCCAACAGCTACAGTAACTCCTGCAGGTCTGACCCTATCTGCTGTTAAAACCAAGTTAGAAACCCCTAGTCCCAAGCCTATGTGAAAAATGAGGAAAAAAAAAGAGAAAAGTAGTAATAAAACCCTTACAATACTAAAGCTGATTCAGATTGAGATTTGATAGAAAATAACTCCACAAAAATCTCCTTGAAATAGAAGTTTAAAAAATTTATCAGCATTTATTCATTTAAGTATACATTAGACGTAGCAGTTAGAGACACCACATCTTAAGAGGAAGACAAAAAAAATTCATGCTAATTGTCTTAATGAGAAATCTTTCATTTTTGTTTTACAGAGGTTCATTTCTGTTGCCTTTTCCATCTAGTAATTATTCATAGTTAGTAACCTGTTTGAAAGCATTACAGTTTTCAGTTTATGTTTGCTCAGAAAAACATTCTGCTGCTGGGTAAGACACTTTAATAAAAACCAAAGTAACTTGGGATCCCTTTGAAATAAATAAGTAAATAAAAGATCAAGCAACAGAACCTCTTACTGCAAGGGGTTTAATCCCCCTCCTATCTCTTCACATGAATGTTAGCACAGGACTTTTGAAAAAAGTAGAGGAGATCAGAGTTAATATTAAAATTACGTATTAAAAAAACTGCACCATTCTTCTTAAGAGTCCTGCCTTGCCTAACACCTTTTCTCTGTCACTGGCTTTTCAGGAAACCACAACTTTCCCTTCGGAATTTAGTCTCTGTTCATGAAACACTAAATGAGACAAAGTACCTGGCAAACAGAGATACAGTAATTAGTATGTATAACCAGATTTGCCCAACTACTGTGACAGCTGTTTACCACACTTGCTGAAAAATAATGTCACTGGTGAGGTACAGTCACTGAAGCCTTCTGTCCTTCTCCCAACTCCCCCAAAATACTTAAATGGTTTGCTCTTCAGTAAACTGGAATCTTAAATCCATAAAATTACCTATCAACCTAAAAATGGTTGTTAGCTAGAAAGAGCCACACCATATCAATTGTACTAACTGTTCTTAAGCAGACATATCTGCACTGCAGTTCCCAGGGCTCCACAGACCTACTGCCATCACAGCTGCGAAGAATGTGCTAAAGGAAGGAGCACTATCCTTGAAAGCTTATACTGCGTAGGGACAGGTATTCAAGCACTTGGTTCTTCAGCACTGCCAGAAGGGCGGGAATGCGTCCCTATTAGCATGGCAGTGTGGAAACTGATGGAAGTGAGCCCACCCTTCAAAGGTTTTTCAGGAGTCAATTTAGCCTGCTCAGAAATTCACTGAACATAGTATAAGCACAGAGATTGCCAGCACAAGAAGTTTGATATGATCCAGAGGCAACTGAATAGCTATAGAAACGACAACTTACAAGAAAAGAAAGCAAAGGCATAAGGATTGAAAAGATGCAAGAACTAAAATTACAGGGGAAGGGAGATGAGCAGCCAAAAGGATCCAATTTGAAAGGATTTTATCTTGATCCCTCACTCTCCATAGTCAAAATCAGAGTGAAGGATAAAAACAGCAACTATGGTACTGATGAACAGATGGGTTAAAGAAGCATCCCAATAGTTCACAAATGCTCAAGAATCACTGGACAGTATCACAGGAATAGTAAAAGGCTTGTTGTTTTTAATTATATTTTAAAGGGAACTCTCATTCTGCCATCTGTGTCTGTGTTGAGTTAGGCTGGCCCATTCCCAGAATGATAGGTATTACACAGTGACAGCAAGATTAGAAGAAAGTAACTGGAACCAGATTATTTTAAAGGAAATAATCAAACCACATCAATTTCTCCAAAGCCGAAATGCATTATCAGCCAAGTGATGTTTTACATCAACATCACCCACACTCATTATGCATTTGAAAAGCGATCTAAAAAAGGCCATATATCTATACTGCAACTTTTACTTAAACAGCAAATAAATAAATAATTGAGATAAATTTAAAAATGAAGATTTGAGATAATCTACGAACAGTGGTGATACTTGGTAAGTCTTAAATCAGTGGCAAATAAAGAGCAATATTATGAGCAAATAAACTGTGCCTTTCACATAAATTTGATAGGGATAAATGCCTACATGACAGGCATCTTCCTTAGAATGGGATGCACATAACCATCTTCGAGAGGCTTGTGTCTCTGACCAAGTGGGAATACTTATTTGGTTTGTAGTGTGGCTGAGAATGCCAAGCAGCTTGCTAACATTGTCTTTATTTAAAGGGCAGCTGTGCCCATTGGCTTCCTCTGAACATGAATGTATACATAGCTAATTCCTTAGGGTGAAGTCTATGTAAACTACTGTTCTAGTCTTCGAAAAAAGCACATTTGAGGTAAATGTTAAGGTAACAATAATAGCTGGTGTTTAGGAAAACTGCTAACATAATACCTCAGCCTTGTTGTGCATTTTTTTTTCTTGTTTTGATAATCTACACATTTTTTATGTTAGTTTTAATAAATACGCAACTTGTTTATCAAGTCTTAACTTGATCTTACTTAGTTTGCATACAGTTTGCAGAAATGCGTGGAACCAGTTTGCTCAGAGTCTGTGCAAGCACCAAGTAAGAGCTGCAGTGCGGGGACAGCACAGACTGCGGTTAGAAGCTTGGTGACAGCATGGCTTAAACCAGGCTCTGCAGGCAGCTATCTTCTCCCACTGCCTCCACTTCTATTGTGTCCCACACTATGGGTTTGTAGCCACAGAAAGAATCAAACTGGGAACTCAGCAGGTCGAAAAAGAACACAGGAAAATAAATTTATTTTTCAGCTGAAACAGTTCCTGACGTGGATGACTATACGGCTGAATAAACTGCACTGCCAGCACAGAGGGAAGAGAACGGCAATTGCCTAGGCTGACACCAAAAAGTTAAGGATGAAGACCTATGCTCAAGGACTCGCTTTACAGGTTTCCAGAGCTCTGCTCTTTGCACTCTGACACATTCTCCAATGTGTTACTGAGCTAATTCCTTGTCTTCCATGATCTGGGCTGTCACAGACCCACATTACATTGGATAATAGGGTTGACTAAATACCAATTCAAGCTCAAGTTGCCTGGCAGTATTCTGTGACCTATGCTATAGGAGAGGTTACACTAGATGGATTAAAATTGGGCTTCAGGATCCTATGTTCTATAAATCCTAATTCAAGCTATGGCCTTCCCATTGATTCGATGTTTGGTTCAATCTATTTCAGGAAAGTAAAGTTAAATAAATAAATAAATAAACCCAAAGCCTGAAAAAAGCAAAACATCACAGCCCGAAAAAGAACCCATGAAATCGTCAATAGTTAGATGACAATAATTGACATATATGAAGAAAACAGACCCCACTTGCTAGTTTAAAATGGTTTCTTGACTAGCGTTTCCTATTTTTTTGTTTTTTTGAAGTATTATATGACTTGAACTGTATCCTACGGTGTCTGATTAACTTAAGCTCTTTACTTGATGGCACCTAAAATTATGACACCTTAAAATATGAGATTAAAAAGGGACTATATTTCAGCAAATAGTCACACATTTGGATCTATCATCAAGCACAATTCCTATGGGAATTCAATTTCTTCATGTTTATAAATGCAAGCGCTGAATAATCATTACTGCCTTAAGAACCTACCTACTTTCTAATTCACCCACCATTAAAACAACTATGTGCTATCATGAAAATTAGAACTAGAACAATTCTTGTTCAAGAGGAATATCTAACTTGCCTTTTACTGTTGTGCTAGCTAGAAGCTTCTTCCCTTAGTAAAAGCATTGTCTATAGAGCGTTAAAGCACCCCTGCCCCCATCAGCATTGGGGTTAGAACTGCTGTAACAATGCCAAAATTAAATGCGTCACTACAGCCTTATGAACAAACTGATTTCTCTTAACATGAAACCCCACTTCTGTATATCCAGATATAACTGTAAGCACAGTGAGACCAAACAATCATGAGCACAGTGAGAAACACTGAATATATTATTAAACTCACCCATACTGTTACAGCTCACAAAAGTGTAAATACTTCAGTATGTACCCATATCAGTGCTGTAGCAAGTTCTCTGGGCCATTGTTTGGGATATTCTTGTTCAGATGGGAATGGAAAAATATGGTTTTATAAAATTGCTTAAGATGCTGTGGACTTTTATGTTACATATGAAGAAAAATTGTCCTGTAGAAGTGTTTGATTACATATATGGGGAAAATCAAGACAAAAACATTCTAATCCAGAAAGTCAAGTTAAACCACAATAACGCAGCTTGATTTATACTTGGCCCCCAAATTTTAATACATATGAGTACAATAAGCTTTTAAAAATTTCTACATAAATATCTTTCATCTATTGTAGAGCAATTATTTTTAATATTACCAAGCAAGCCTTTTATCTCAATGTTTTCTTTAAATAGCAAGTTAATTTCCAGAAAGCTGAAAATACAACAGACCTAAGAAACAGAACTAGCATATGTTCAGATTTCTTAAGATACACCCTCTCTTTCCACCTGGAAATCTTCCCAAAACATAACCTGAATACTTTGAACATTTGCATGAGGTTTCCCCACAGGATTTTTGCTCTGGTGAGAGTACAAGACTGAACATCCCAAGATCCCGGGAACACTGGCACAGCGCATGCACTGGTTATGCAAGTGCAGTCCATCTACTAAACTTCTGAACTTGCAGTGCATGTGCACATTTGAAATGTTTGAAAAACCTGTGTAGAAATACAGGAATTCTGCTCAGGATTGCCTGGAGTCCTTCTCGCTACCACAAAACTGCACTGGAGCACTCCTTCACCGAGGAAGATAAAGAGTTATCAGAGTTGCACATATTCTCTCAATAGAGCAAACAAACATGGATTCAAAAGCCCATAGCCCTGGAATTATATCAGCTTGTTCAAGCATTTGGAGCAGAGGCAAACTGATACTTGTTTGATAATTACTTTGTTATTTTTCTTTTTGTAGCTCTTGGAGAAAAATCAACCAACTCAATCTCTACTTAAAGTTTCTGGAATTTCTTAGCCTTCCACATGCACAGTGCAGACCAATTTTTGTGCTCAGCATTCTCGGAAAGGATCATATCTTGAGAGATTAGAAAATACGTGGCATTACAGGTAGGGATTTGCAGTGGGTAGCTCTTTTGTTTAGTAGATTTTCCGTGAACATATAATAAAAACTACCACCCAGTATTAAAATGTATTTAGATTTTTGTATCAGTGCATTTTTAAACCAAAATCTTACTGTACCTACCACTACCCTCACATTAACATTACTCTCAGAGGGCTTTCTCTTGCCAATACAGTATACTAGCCAGTTAACATTAATTGGGATCCACCTTTTACTAATCCATTCTACCATCCTAGGAAACTTCTCCAACTTTAACTTTAGAAAGCACTCTGTAGATTCACAGTGAATTCTTGGGAAATTATTAATGGTGGTATAATTGAAGATTTAACATAGTATACTACAATGTGTGCACACACAACATTCAAGTATTCATGCAAGATAAACTACAGCAGTAGCATTTAACCTTCCATAAGGTATGTACATATTAATTTCTTTCCTCATTATGTTTGCCAGTACTTCAAAACAATTTAGGCAGCCTTTGTTGTTTCAGTGTTTACATTTCATGTAACGTATTAAGTCAAGCTCATAAGGCTATTTTACTTTTGTTACAAACCTATTAGCCTTGGAACAATCCTACTTCGAAAACAGTTGAAAACAACCTTCTCAGCTTCTGACAATTTCTTTGGATTTTTAGTGGTCTTTGACACTGATAAAATTGCTAAGCTATACCTAAACAAAAAAGGCTGTATTTTAGAGAGAAAAGTTTAGACTGACTATACAACTTATAGTTGTATACAACTTATAGCCCCAGACTTCAATAAGTTCTCTCACCATTGTTATTTTACCTATTTATATTTATCCATGTATAAGGAATATGTAATGAAAAGGATTTAACAGCATGGGAAGCAGCTGCATCTTGAAAGCTCGCACAAATAGTAACAGCAGAGATCCTGTGAATATACAATACAGATGAGAATTCTGCCAAGGAAGACTATCATGTAGATGACCCTGTAGAGTTAAGAAATATAGCATGGCTTAAGTAGGAAATTATTAAATTTTATTACTGCATTATGACAAACAATGTGAATCTGTAGACTGAGGTTACTGATTACATAACTGATCTTCCTGACGAATGATTTACAGTTACAGGACCACAGATACAGTATTGTTATCTCACACGGAGGTTCCAAATAACATTTAGGGCTTGGGTTGGTATTTTTTTTTCTTTATTATTTCAATATTTATATACAATGTACAACAAAGTAAAAGGTTCTGAAATTCTTGTCAAACAGGAATCAGAATAGCAGGATACTGTCTTTGACCTTAAAGGACAAAAAACCCTTCAGTCTTTAAAGAAACATTTTCCAGACAGCATTTCAGAATATATTGATTATGCAAATATTTGGGCAAAGTAGTAGCCCAGTTCTTAGGCCTAGGAATTACTGCTAGGAAAAACTTAAGCTTCAGTTCTCCTGCAGTGTATTAAAACATTTGCATGTGTGAGAGGTCAAAGTTTCCCAGGACAATAAATACAACTGCATTATCAAACACACACACACACACACACACATCCCCACACCTAAAAAGCGTACAATTATCCCTGTTAGCACTTTTGCGGAAGAGTAAGATGCAAGTTCCAAAACAATCCAACAGAAGGCTGGACACAATAGACACCCAACCTGCTCTGCAATAATTTTAATGGTGTCCCGAACAAAGTCAGGCACTATACATTAGACACAAAATAAAGACTTACTGAAACTGGACATGGTATTAATATTAATCTAATTTTATAGATTAGCTGTACCATCAGCAGGATGCTGCAGATTCTAACTATAGCTCCTTTCCCTTTCTCCACTCCCCATTGCACGGGTTATACTTCCTGACACCTCACCAATTTCCTTGGAAAGTGCATCTTCAAACAACTAACACTTTGAAGGCAGAAGAAAATGACATGAAATTTTTCAGAAGTCATTAATACTGTTATCAGCTGTACATCAAGGACTATCAGCGCAACACAAAAGATCTGGGAATTATAGAAAATTCCCTGCATTTCAGAACAATGAAACAATCCCAAAGGTGCTCAGATGTAAAGATATAATAGATATCAATTGGCATTCGCTTACAAAAGATGTCCTTTTTCTTAGAGATGTCCATAACAATGGCTTCTTATTGCTCAAATATTATGACACCTTCCAGATGCTACATCTATCACCATAGTGTTTGCATGTTTTGATATACATTAGCAAATCCATCTCCTCCTTTTACCTGTCTCAGTCTGCTAGGTCAATTCATTATGGTTTACACTAAATGGACTGCAAGCTAACTCATTACTTTCATCATTTGTTCTCTTCATATTATCATATTGCAGCAGTGAAGAAAATCCTGCAGACCCTCACAATATTTGAAACATCCAGAAAGAGCACCTTGCTGCCTTGCTTAACCTCATTTTGGACATTCTGCAGCCATCATCAGTCACAGTGATCATTTCTTTGTGGGGTATTTTAGTCTGTCTGCTACTCCCTTAATTCAGATTCAGTTTCAATAAAATCACCATGAATACCATTAGCTAAAATACCAAAACTGTGATGATGTATCCCAGGGGTTCTCAAACTCACTCTTTTGTGGTCGGTGATACTGCACTTAAAGATCTGGCCACACACAGTGGATGCGAGCAGAGCTGTTACACAGCTGCAGCCCTCTCAGGATGGAAGCTGCACACCATACTGCGCACAGCTAGGCAGATGGCATCAAGAGCCCCATCAGCTCTCTGCGAGCCTACACCTAATTATACTGTACCATAACAAACATAATGCTTCCATTTGCTTTAAAAATAAATAAATAAATAAAATCACTTCCATAGCAGTATAATTCTTGAAACACTAATAAACTTTCCCATTTCAGAGCACAAGCCAACCTCTTTGGGTAGTCAGGAAGCAGCATTTCTTGTGGAGTGGGCCAAGTTATGATTCAAGCATGCCCTTAAAATACCTTTCAGTACTTCTTGTACAGAAATTAGTGTTTTCTTACTGGGCAAGTTTCATCCATATCAGTATTTATCAACAGAATGAACTTGAGAAGTTAGACAAAAATCCTAAGTTTTATACTAGAAATATTAAAAGCGAGCTGTTCACCCCTAATCCTTACAGTACTACTTACCTATTACGCAAGTTTATAGTCACTTAGCAACTCGGTGATAACTGCCTTTGTTTCAAGAATATTGATAACTAGCTTATGAAACTACTGGTTTGGTGAAAATAACATCTTAAAATAAAGGACGTGTCACTCAAATTATTCTTATTCTAGGAAATTCTATGTGAGCTCTGAATCTGATTACTTTGACAGACAAAGCACAGTCAAGATATAACTTCACAAAGTTGCATGTGCATCTATTATATTAAATTTTCAGAATTTATTGAGTATCAATTCTATCTAATTCTTGCAGTATTTGCAATTGTACTCTGCTGAAAACAAAACAAAACCCATCATTTAAAAACCATTTATATACTTAGGAAAAATGATTTTACATGATTTTAATCAACTCTCAAATTGATGCATTCCTGTTACAGTTTAAGAGAAATTATCTTTGCCTTCTTAGGCAGCACTTTTCAAGGCCTAAATAATTTACATTTCTTTTATTCTATTTTCTATGTACTCACAGATGTTTGTCAAACTGTATTATTAACATGTCACACTATCAGAGATGAAGCATTTTATAGCAAAAAAATTAAGTCGCCACATTACACACAATTTCTATCTGCATTCTTTTGAAAGAAACACTGTAAGACAATTTATAACACAAATAGAAGAATGAGGACTAAAGCTAATCTTAAAATATATGAGGATGGATGAGTCATTCTCTATGTTGTTCACTGAAGTCTCAGCATATGGTTGATATATTATTGTTTTATATATAATGCATACATAGCATGTATTTCACATATATATAGCATGCATATATTTGTAAAAAATTATTTATGGAGAGCACTGTGTAAAAAAAGGGAGGGGGAGAAACTGAATTCTCTTTTTGTTATGATTAATAAGCAAAAGAGAATGAAAGCATGAACAACAGTAGAGCCAACAAAAGCCATCCTTACACTGCTGGAGGGAAATGCTTTAACAGGTGAAAAGGAAGCCAGAGCAGAATTAGCTACATCAGAAGTCTGACAGCTGGATCCCAAACCTTTAAGAGAACACTACACAACTGTTTCCAATGATCTGCCCCCACAGATGTAGTATACCATTCATTCACAGTCAAAAAAGCCCCCCGAAGTATCTACAGGCTTCTCTAACACTCTCTTTTCTTAAAAACTTTGCTACTTCATGCACTTCATTTTCCAAATAAAGTGTTTTCAAAGAGGGTTCTACAGCCAAAACTAAAAGCATTTTTCAGGAAAACAATTTCTCTAACTTTCTGCTCTGTAACCTTCCTGTATGGAGCTCATGAGCAAGTACTAGGACTGCTTTAATCAAATATTGCATACACCAACTAACCAATACATTTCAGTCTTACATTAGACACTCACCGTAAGAGCATGGAGCTCACAAAACCTCACAGAGAACTGCAAGCATCCTTTTGGGCTGAAGCCAAAGAAGAATGCACGGGAAGATAAGCAAGAGGAATTCTAAACTCTGAATGACTCCTCAAGAGCAGGGAATGAAGCCAAGTGATAGGTTATCAAAATTTTTGTAGAAATAGTATACAGAAGCTTGGGTTTGCAGCTGTAACAAGAGTCTAGAAACAACAGGAAAAAGAAAAACAAAGCAAAACAAAAAATTCTCCATGAACCTATAGAGCAGACAAGAGGCATCAAGAACTAAAGAACATGGCTGTAAGATGGAAAAGACACAAGAGGGGACTGCTTAAAAACAGCAAGGTGGTAAAAGCAGGTGGAATAATCAAGTGAATTCGAAAGAATCACCATTACTCATCTGGGTTAGAAATGAAAAAGGTTGACTAAAGCAATGGGAAGAAGGGAGAAAGAAGGTTTTGAATAGTGTTATGTTTTATTTGTTTAAAAAAATGGCAGGTTCTTGTGTAGAGCTAAACAGCTGAAAGTTAAGTTCAGGAGAAAGTTAAAAATAGAGGCAAGTGGACAATGGAATGTTACTGGTGAATATTCACATTCAGGAAGAAAGTGAGCAAAATTAAAATTACAATTAACTTGAAGTGAATGAACTATGCTTAGTCACAGAACTTTCTCTAAGAAGGTGCTGTAGTCTAAGACAATCAGAGAAAGAGCCAGCAGACAGAAAAAAGTTGAGAAAAAAAAGAGGAAACATGGTAGCAGAAAGAATTCAATTAACTAACCATAAAAAAGGCTCAATTTGAAAGTAGAAAAAATGAAGAGAAGCCTTGCTAAAGTTGTCTGTGAATAAACACTAAAAGAAGCTGACCACAAGAATCTTTACAGGAGCTACTTACAGAAAAAAGGTCATTTTAGTGTTTTTGCCAGCCTTTTAAGGCATTTTAGAACTGCAAAAAGGGGAAAAGACATCAAGAGATCAAATTCGTTCCCCTAAATGAGTGGTCAGTGGCTTTTGAAGCCAGGCAGGTTTTAAAAACACAAAAAGGCAAATGGAAAGAATGAACAACATTTAAAGGGTGCACAGTAAGCAAAGAGGTGAGAACAGTCCTTCAGAAATAAACTATTTACCAAGTGATCAAGGCTGAGCTGGAACAGTCTGCAATCACAGGGTAAGGGTAAATGCTTACAACAGGAAAAGAGCTGTAAGAAAGGCACAAAATACAAGTAACTCTCCTTTTTGAGTATAATGGTTAAGTTAAATTCACATCATTTCATTATCTCTTCCTAAACAGATCTAAGCTTTTATATATTTAATTTTCACACACAGTCAGACCTGTATTGATCATCTATCTGTTCTTCAAGCCTGCTAAGGCAGCGAGCCTTCCAATAACCTTTCTAAGAAATGGGCTGGTAGAAGCTTGATAAGAAATGAAGGTCTGTTTTTATTCTCAGAAATGTCGGTGCCATTTTAACTCGTCTTCAAAGGGTTTCTGAAATCAATTTTTCCTGATATTTCTCCCCTCAAGAGTACGTAATGCAGTTAAGTACTTCTGTGCTGAGAGCTGGTTTGATACATTCCAAATTACTGGTAAGGAAGTCAGAAATGACATGATACACTTGGAGGGAGAGTAGCTTTTTCTCTTTCTTCCCCCTTCTTCCTCACCCAGTAAAACTTGCCCTACACCATTCCATTTCAATACCAACAGCTGTGCTCTCATTGTCAGCTATTTGTAAAGAGAAACGGGGTTTTCTTTTCAAAAGGTACTTTCAAAATTTACCCAAATACTTAACACATACTCTCCATGCTTCACATCTGCCTGACAAGCAATAACCAGAAAGAAAAGAAACACTGACAGGGAAAAGAGAAACTGAATGAAAGAAGTTAGAGGAAAAGCTAAAAAGGGCTACCACCTTGCAAACATCCCTCCTTCCCTTCCTTCTTTAAAAGAAAAAAGTTACATAAGGACACTTGTATACTTCTGTTCTTAGGGTGAAGGAGAGAATGCTGATGCAGAATTTATTAAAAGCATATTAATAGCTGAGGCAGACTCTAGTCTCCCCACTCAGTGATGAATGTTAAAGTACTCCTCTCAAATGAAAAACAAGGATTTAAAAGAAAACAGTATTTCATGCAACTGAAAGCTTGCTATGAATAACACTGTGTTACTGTACAGCTCGCATACCTGAGAGTCAATATTCTTCTGATTCAGTTCCTGAAGAACCACATTTCACATTAATCTCTTGTCCTAAGTCTGTAATAAATGGCAGTGGTAACTTCACCATACAAAAACGTTCTTGGGAAAAAGAGAAAAAAGTTTATTTAAGAAAGTTCATTCTCTTGCTAACAGAGGCATCCTGCTAAGATTTTAACTTGCACTGCATTCACCTAGACTAACACTTATGTGTAAACACACCTCTAACACTCTAACATGCTATTAATTACCTTAAACACACCCAGTGCGTGAAGGAGCACTCCTTTTCCCCTTCTTATCCTCATGTCAGATTAAAGAATAAAGTTGTACTATTTTCTCATTTTCCAGACAGACATACTAACTAGTTCAGGCTCAGTCCCACAAGGGAAAAGTTTTCCATCATAAACTTGAACTCAACACAGCATTCTCACTCTGAACATGATCTTTCAGTGGAGCAGTTCACAGAGTGTACTTGGCAAAAATGTTTATTATTGATATTGTTCCTAAATTCAACTTTCTGACAAGATCTCCATCACCCATATTATCTCATTTTTGAAGAAAAAGATATTTGAACAGAGGAAGAGGGGGAATAACCACAGAAATAAGCGTCAGATGAAACTGTTGACGACAGCTCAAGCTTCTCTGTTTTTAGTCTTTGAATGGCCTTTATCCAGTAGACCTCAGAAGTTATACAAAAATCTACCAAAACAAAACCATGTCCAAAACACAGAAATCCAGTCTCAATCAGTACAGCATCTTTTCAGCAACTCAGATGACTTCTCCCCAGCTGTCATGGTATTTCTGCAAAACTTATACTTTTTTTTTTTTTTTTTAAGTCAGACTTTCTCCACTTCCAAGTCTCTCAATTTTGAGTCCAAAGTGATTCAAAGCTGTAGTACACCTTTGACTACTCAAGTCTTTATAACACTGTGCTATCTAAATGAATGGCTGCTATAGTTCTTGACAATAATTTTACTGTTTAGAGACTGTTACTCTGAATAATTCTACCAGATTGCCTGAATGATACAATAGTCTTACTGCACGCTAATTTTTTGGATGCAGATTTTAATTAGGATAACATAAATATTGAAATTTGAACTAAACAAAAAAAAATCATTTTGGTCACATTTAAAAGGCAATTAGAACCTTTAATGAAACATTTTATTTGTAGAAAGATAACCGTTTGCTTAATCAGCTGCTATTAGAAACAACAGCAACAACAACACCACCACCACAAAAAAAAACAAACAAAAAACATCAAACAAAATGAGACATTTGTTTTTAGAGCTTTACGGTTTGATTTCTCTGGGTAATAATATCCTCCTTCAATTTTTGTAATACAGAGCACAGTGTAAATTCTAAACAAAAAAATCCAAGACAAGGTTCATACTTCCAGAAACATTCAAGCCAGATTCATATTTTCATTCATGGTATTTAAATTCATTAGGGACTTTCATTATATTACAATCTACAATGCTTTAAAAAACCGCAATGTGTTACTATTTAACCTTTGTGTATATTGGTTGTCCTTTACCTGCTGCTTCTCCTGTAGGCATGAATTCACTCAGCCAGGAGCATGAAAACAACCTTAAGAAGAACTGACAACTAATACAACCCTGTGGAAAGCCAGTGGGAAACTCGGGGGAAACGTGGAGATAGCCTTTCTGCTAAAAACAGAAAATAAACCCAGCCAAATTATGGTTCAAGTTAAATTATTACAAACTTTGGGTTACAGAGAAAAATAAGTGATGATATCAAAGTACTGCAGTTCAAAACTGTCATCTTGTTTTCTAGCCCTAACTGAAATATACAGCTATTAAAAACATTCTTAGGCACAACTACATTCATTTATTCTTAGTTCATGATTGGAAGAAACACCTATCAGAGATAAAGAACTGGTCTCTGGAGTGTATTCCCTCCTTACTAGTCACTTCATCCATAGGGCAATAACTTCCTCTTCCTTGCCTAGCTCTGATGGCTTGCTGTCCTAAGAGAAGGAATGGAGAAGGAAGAGGAGACAAAGGTAGCAAGGAAATCCATGTGGTCAAAGATCGAAGAAGTCTCCCCTATGCTAGATTTACTGAATCCTGCTGCATACTAGGGCAGTGGTTTCCCACCTAGAAGGCTGTGCACTCATCTCTTTTGCCTGATTTCTTAAAGCTAATATATTGTCATTACGCTTAAACTGACCATAGGGGAGTTTATCATCTGTGTGAAAAAAATCAGGATACTTATGTATCAAAAATGATTAGAACTGCTGAACTACAGCTGTCTGTTTCTGCCTTCAGATTCAGAAGGGATCATGGGAAAGCTCAGGTTATTTCCGATCAGCTGGATGACAAAACACCCTGCTACCACTGAAGGTTAATGATAAAGTGCTTTAGTCCTCACAGTATCCCAGTACGGATTGAAAAAGCTGCCTTTTGAAATGGCAACAACATGCTGCATAGGATGCATATACACTTAGATTCAAGAAAAGCATGTAATTCTACTGGTTTGTGTAGTTACACATACTGATACATATATTGATTTTTTTCCTTTCTACAGCTCTTCCCCTCCCTGGTCCTCTCCCTCCAGGGAAAGAAGCTATTTGTCATTAGCCCCCTAAATGGTTTATTAGGCTACATTAGCTTCTAGCTAGAAAGTAAACATCATCTTTGTATAAAACAATAAATATATCAGTTTTCAACCACCCGCTATGCACACAGAACAATACTTACTTTAATAACTTGACACATCTAAAGGCAAACTTATTTTGCATTTCGGTTACATTTCAGAGGGGTATTTGGAAAAGTTTTTTTTTTTTTTTTCCTTACCACAATGAGCTGTAAATTTACAAAAAAATTTAGAATTGCATTTCAGAGTCCAATTGAATAACACAATAATACTTAGCGACTTTATCATTTAACAAATACAGAGATCCATCACATTAGTCTAGAATCTTTCAAAAGCTTGATGCAAGCCATCCCTTTTTCAATTCCTGAATGAATTTCACAGCCACCCTGCAAGCCTTTTCCAATTCTGTTCTCCATAGTTAAAGGTTGATTTTTGTTCTTTTGCTTCCCAACTGCTCTCCCCTATACACTGAACACTGGGTAAGCAAACAGCATTCCCTCAGGCAGATGGTACAGCTGAAGGATGGTTTCCCTGTATTTGTATGCTACGTTTATATAAGCTATTCTTGAAAGAAACAGTGAAAGTTGAATACAAAAATAAAACATAACATAATTATTCCAGAACTTTCACAAAACCTCTATCAAGCTCTTGCTGTTTCTCTTTTAAGTGGGCTTAACAAATTTCAGCTGCCATAAATCTATCACATAGTATTTGGGACAATTAATTTGAGATGATCCTGGGCACTTGTGCTGTCAAAATTTCTTTAGAAATCTGCTATTATTGTAGATGAACACACACAGTGACTGCAGGTTGAAAGCTTTTGTTTTCAATAGACTGTTTCCAATCTCACTCAAAGAAAGTATACTTTGTTTAAATGCTTTGAAACTGAACCTTCTGGTGAGAGAATCCTATTTTGATTCAAAAGTCTGGCTCTCCTCCAAGTCATTGATCTACTCACAGAAAACAGCTCTTACACCATTAGTACGCTGATCCACACAGAGTGACAAGAGGCAGAGAGTTAGAGAAAAGGAACACATCAGGGTCTGATATCATATTAGCTACAAAAAGCATTTAGTAGTTACTTCATCCAGCAAAAAGTTTCTGTTGCACCTTTCCCTTCCAGTTTAGACTGTCTTCCACAGAAATCTGAGAGGATAATATAGAAAGACAACTAGATCCTTAAAGCTGTTTTCTAATAGCCATCTAGATTTCGGGGATAAAACTGCCCAAGGAACTTTACTGCATGATGCAGAGTTCCACCCTGTTACAATGGGATCTCAGACCAAACAAACATTGTACTCATCTTCGACCTAATTAAGGCCCTTTGTTAGGCTAAACATATCCACGGAGAAGAGAGTAAAATTTGTGAGGTGCAACCTGTAAGTAGATCAAAAAAATCAAAAGATCTAGGCTTCTATTTAAAATAGCACAATCTGCATTTTTCTTAAGACACTGGCCTGATGTATATTTAACCAGATGCCTGTAAAGTATAGGAAGATTTTATGGATTTAAGCATATTTAGGAATACAAGTTTCACAGTAGTCATCTCAAAGAGAAGCTGCTTAGCCAGAGTTCATCTGTATTTCAGAAGGACCATTCAAAGATCTAGGCAGTTGCTTAAACTGTTATCAAGGAAAATGAGGCTTAGATTTCACATAAATGAACTTTTCTTCAAAACACCAGTGTTAGAGAATTTGAGTTTCAGTACAGTTATAAAACTCCGTCACTCCCTGAGACTGCAGAAAGGGATTATGTACTGTGGAGCTCTAACAAACAAAGCGAAAGAGCAACCCAAAGGGTGTGGCAGGCTTTCCCTATGAAGCAGGGCCAGCTAAATTGTTAAGAGATTGTTTTAACTTGGACAAACGGGTAGTTCTTCCTTGATACAAGGCCAACAGAACTTTGCATAGTTTATATTCCCTCAGCTTCCCCACCCTTCATATGCTGTTCTTCTGTCTTGTTAGGATATGCATAATCAGATTATGAAAACCAAGTTACATAAAAATCTTAATAGAATTAGGCTGGAGGGAAAATGCTGCCTGCCATAAATACAGAACAATCGCTATACATATATACACATACGCATATCTGAGACCATGACTTTATTTTATCGCTACAGCCTCTCAACTGTTCGAGATGTTCAGATATTACACTGATGGGGGAGAAGCGAACAGAATTAGTTCAAAACTCCTTACCTACATTAATTTTATAGGTAGTGTGTTACTTGATTCGTATCGGAGCTCCTATGGTAGCAGTTTGGATGAATTACTGATACAGGCAAATCACAGCATAAGATCAGTCCTGATTGTTATTTTCCTATTTAATTCACTTTAACAAGATTATTTATAGATAAAAGTCACAAACAGAAAATATTCAAAGGTCAGGAATGCATTATTCATCCGCTTCTTTTACAAGACAACAATAAAAACCTACCTAATGACAGAGATGCTTGATGCAATATTCTAATTGGCTTAGGCATCCTTTTCCAAAATATTTCTTATGTGCTCTTCTGTATTGAAAATCATTTGATAGTACAGACTTCAAAGAGCTGAAGTATGACAAAAACTTGTAGGATCTGATTCCTACAGACACTTTGGGGTACTATAAAAGGATCAGGTGTTAAAGTGATGTTTATCTACTAGATAACCCATATATATATGTATATATTTTTTTTAAATCGAGTATTATTCAGGTTCAAAGATTTGTGATACCGTGAGTCAGGGTATTGCAAATGCCACTCTCCAACACCATGAAAACTAGAAAAAACTGCTCGAGCTGAATCCACCAATTTTAACTATCATGATACACTGAGAATGGTTTCCACCAGAGTTAGAGGTAAGAGGATACTTTTGCTAATGCAGGTCTTATGCACATGGTTGCTATACTTCAAATCGAAGGGGCAGGTACCACAAAATATTGTTTAGTAGTATATTCCTATTTCCAGTTCTGTATTTTTAATCACATATAAGATACCAGCCCCAAAAACTAACTTAGAATTAATCAACTCTTCCAAAGATAGCATGACTTTCAAACAGACACTTTAACCTGACGTTAAGCTTAATGCAAGCATCTGCCATATTCTGAGCAAAACATTGCAGCAAAATATGCTGCACTTACTAAAGGAAGCCAATTCAACTCTTTAGAAATGCAAACCTACACAGCACAAATAATTCTTAGGAATGAACAAAGGAATACAGAGTCTTCATCCTCTTCTGAATACGAAAGGAGGGGAACAGAATTCTGTAACTTCACTACTTTATGTAAGCCTTTCCAGGCATTTTGGGATCCCTCCATCGAAGAGGCTCAAAATTCCAACTAAGACTTATCTTGCCAGGCTTCATTTATGATGAACAGGGCAACATATAGCTTACACTCTTTACCATTTCAGTTTGTGCATAACAAATTATTACTTCAATACGTACTTCATATTATAGAATATTTAATTTATCGCTTTTGCTTATTGTAAAATTATGTTCCATTAAATAAAAAGATCAGATGCTTCACTTTTGCTATCAAGTTTTTTTTGGGGGTGGGTGGGGTGGGATAGGTTTAAGATGATCTGGTTTGGAATTTTGGAAATCCTTTAAGGGGGGAGTATTTATGTGAAAAGTATTTCCAAAAGCTGGATTTTGAATAAAACTGAAAGACTGTATTACTACCACAAGTTCCCTAGATCAACATATCATTTTATAAAACCCGAAGTGATGCACAACAACTAACTTTCAAGGTTTATCAGTCTGCTACAATTCTGTTCTGAAAAAATGTCAACATGGAGCAAACCACTGACAAGTCTATGAAACATCAGGCATGGATAACTGCACACCTTCGGCCTGCAATTTAAAAAATATTTTCTATGCATAAACGAGATCAAAAAAGCAAGGGGTAGACAGGGTGTGAATGGGGCACACTTGCTTTCTTCAATTCCAGAAGGAAAGAAAAAAAAGTCTTAGACTAGAGGCTTTCAAAAGCTCTGTTCTGTGGCTTTGCTATAGCAAGATCCCCTGCTATGCAAACGTAACCAATATATTTTTTTTCCACGGGGATTTAAGCTGAACAACAGCACACGTCAGCAGGGATCAGAACATCAGCATATATTCAGGAGACCCTTCTGAATAAGATCAGTAAGCATAGTGTGCCTGCCAAAGAAATTAATTTTTTTCTCCCTCTTCTATATTAATTACATAAACACAAAAAGATCAGTAAGGAGGAGTAGGAAGTTAATCCAGCTCCAGCTCCAAAAGCCACCAGTTTTCCACTAACATGTTTTGATCACTGGTAAAATTTTTCAAAGACTCTTACATGGCTTAAATTTTGAAGTTCCTTTTATAAAATGGAACTTGGCACTTAGTAGCATTAAAAGAAAGTGATATTTAGACTTCTAAAACCCCTTTTGAGAGCTGTAGAGTTAAAATATCCAGAACTACCTACCAAATAAAAACAAAACAAGTTCTGATAAAGAAGAAAAGGAACTTTAAGAACTGTATTCTGTATCACAGAATCACCTATAGTAAGCAGATGAAGGTAATTACATTTTGACAATTTAATATGAGCACTGCTCCCAACACGCCAACATTTGCAGCCAGTTCACTGAGCTGTGATGCAAGAGGGAAGCTGTTTTTGAGAGCAGTGTTGTCAGTGCCATCGACCTTCCAAGTCACAATGTTGGATAGGTTTGACCACAACCAGTTATAAATAACCACCATTACTGGAAGCAACTGCTTCCACGGTTTCTACAAGCCCTGAGGCTAGTAGCTAAGAGTAATTGGAGCCCTCATACATACGCATATATTTCATATGTCTGTGTTTGTCTATAGTATCACACACGTATACTACATAAATGCAACCATGTTAAGCAACAACTCAAATATCAGCACTCTCCTTTATCCAACTCAGTGGCCAAATCTGAACAGCAAATATAGGTCATTGAACACAAAAGCAATAGGACAGTTAGACACTCATTTACCTTACAGATACCCAAATGATTAAGTTTTCATCTTAAAGAAGCCATCATCAGGATGAAGTACTGATGTTTAAGATCTACTTCCTTGGAAGAACTGGAAGGAGAAGCTTGTTTGTTTTGTTCTGTTCTGGCTTATGAAAAAAGGATTTGCATTTCCACCACTAAACATAGTATAAAACCTACACAGTTGATTATTATCTTTTTAAATAGCTAACACATGAACCCAGAGCAACTCACATGCATTGTTAGAGGCTCATGTTAGGGAAGAAAGGTCTAAAACATATCCTGGATTTTTTTTTTTTTTTTAAACTCTTTTAAAACAGAAAACAGGAGGGTTGTAATGGTCCTTAATTCACTCCATAGATAGGCCAATGAGAATATCATACCTCTGTGTAAGTAACCTTTTATTTCATCCAAAAGCTCTGCTGATTTTTAGATAGTTATTTAAAAGGAGAGGTAAAGACAAAGCAAGCATCAGAGAATTCTTCCAAAGTGCTCCTATTATGGCTAATTAAGATTAAAAGAAAAACCCAGTATGAGGAAGGGGGGAACAGAAAAGGCCTCATGAAATTAATTTGACCTAATGAGGCAAACCTCTGTCTCCCTGTACACTGAGAATCAGGAGAGGGAGGGGGGAAAAAAAAAACAAAAAACAAAAACCAACAACAACAACAACACCAAACACCACACTGTGGTAACTGTATATATCTTTTTCAACTATTTGCCGCCTCTCCTTTGAAGAAAGCCTCATCTATGAGATAAGGTTAAATTTTAAAGGAGGAAGAAAAAGTCACCCTTAACACGTACTTTTATTTTCATACATTTTTTATAATTTCTTTGTACTCCCTGTCATCTTCACTTGCATCGTTCTTGAAAGATTGTGCTTTCAACATAAAAGCCAACCCTCCCCCCCCAAATATGACAGTATGTTAGTTTCATTTGGAGATGACAAAGAAAGAGCAGCCAGACTATTACAGCCCCAAAATTGGGGGGCCGTGCAGGGGAGGAGTTGCACTCATAGTTTTGAAACCATTTTGGCTTTTAAAACTTACACTCAAATTCCATTCTTTTTGGCAGAAGGACTAGAAAGACTGGTGCAGCTAAGCTGAGAGTTTGACACATAGGAATTCAGGATCAAAAGGAACCATCTGGTTCATTCAGTTCACTGCAACTGCAACAGTTCTTTAGTCCTAGAAGGTCAATGTCATACCCATATGTACAAAATGGAACAATTCCAATGCACTATAACAAATTTAAAATCTTTTCTATTAAAAGATACTTAAACACAATCATAACATGTCAAAGGAAACGACAACACATACAGACTCAAGCACATGCTAGTGGGAGAGATCAGCGTTCTATATTCCTAAAGTGACCTTTTGAGTATTTTATATTTAGTTCAAATTCTAAATAAGGCTAAAAGCTATTTTAAACAATTTTGTTTTGATTATGTAAGACAACGGTGGCAAAATTAAAGCTCAGGTTTGATTCAATAACTGTCACCAGGTCTGCTAGTGTGGAGGAGGTGATAAATACCTACTTTCAGCTTTGAATTTCCTGCCTTTTTTCTGTGTCAGATCCTTTTCTACATTAAGAAAAAAATCTCAGTTTTCATCCTCTCTGTTCTGCCTACAGCCACCCCACCTCTGTGTTTCCCATCTGTCTACTGCTTGCTTGGCTGTTCTTCGACTAAATAACTCCCAGAAGATCTCTCTTGGCCATGCTTGCCAGTCCAACTTTGTCAGGCCTGTCACTACAGGAGGAGATAGAAGGTTGCAGGTAATCTAGCAGTTCAGGGTCCACCTTTGCAGTGAGCAGTCTTGCTACAGTATTCTTACACTGACCTGTCATCAGGTTCAGGTGACAGGTTTTAGGTTCACATTTTCGGAGCATTAATGAATATTTCCTTCTAAGCAATTTAGTATTTTATATTGTCAAGTACAAACTCAAGCATATACTTCAAACACAAGTTTTAAGGCGGACTCTCCCTTATTTCCCCATTTTGCTCTGCTCAACACTTGGTTCTATCAATGCATCAGTATCCCATCTATTATTCTCTTCTAGACCTAAAGACTTGAGAGAAAGAAAGGCACTTCAGTGCTGCTTTCTTCTCTCCCCGCTCAGTATCTCTACCAGAGTTCCAAAAGTGCAAACAGACAACAATTATGTGATAACGTATTTTCAATTCAACACAAAGGAAAATTAACTCCAGTTTTAACAATTCATGCAATTTGTCAGTTACAAACTGATTAGTAAATAAAAATAACTATTACAATTGGCTGATGCTCAATTTCTACCCTAACTGAATGAAACTCCAACTTGGCAGGACATTTTCTAACCCCCCAAATTTATAAGCTTCTTAACAAGTCAGTTTCTATGGGTATTGTTTCAGCTGACAAATTCAGTTCTCAACAGTAAATCATCAAATTACTTTCAGCAAAGGCCAAACTGAATTAGTCTAAGGAAACTCAGAACACAAAAATATTCTAGTCATTACACTTTCCTAACACACAGCAAACCCATGAAAAATGGGACAAGTGTCAAAGGCTGACAAAGATGCTTCCAAATTAGGTGTCAGAACACCTAACATTAAGGCATGCAGCTTTCAAGTGGAAACTAAAATCCAGAGTTAGCCCCTTTGCTTCTCACACTTTGCACTGTATCACAGAAAAACGGCAAGTCACCAAGTCTTGTTGCTCCGAGACACGCTTCATCTTTTGTTCTTTGGGGATACAGTAGAACTTCCATTCCAACATTAACTTGTCCTTATCATATGAAATTTTTTTCTTTAACATACAACACAACTCCTTCTTGCTACAACTGAAATCATAATTGCTTCATATCCACTGGGGATAGCAAAAGGCAGTTCATCTTCATTGCCATTTCCTTTAACCACAGTGACAAAAACAGTTGCTCCCTACCTTTTTTACTTTGTGTCATTGAATATTCTTGACTAAATTACTTGCACATCCCCCCCCCCCCTTTTTTTTCCTTTCAGTCAGGCTGTCTGGAATTCTAGTACTGTCCCTCTAACATGCATAGCCATGCAGTCCTCTCCCCAGTCTCTTGTTGTCTACTGATTGTCAAGCATACTGTATATACTAAATATACAAACATATTCAATAAAATTGGTCTCAGACTCCTGCAGAATCCCATTAATCCATGGAAAGCCATGCATAAGGGCTCTCCAAGTACAGTTCTGCAACCCACCATACAGTAGTTTTAATTTAGACCCTGGATGCTTCTTATGGTCAATGTCAAAAGCTCTGCTGAAATCAGGACATCTGCTGTTTCTTACCCAATCATAACATGTATTATCCTGTTGCAGAAAAAAAATTAGATATATACAAATGATTTATTCTTTTCAAAGATCCATGTTGGCTGCTACACATCAGCTTGGGGGTGGGGAGCAGAAGTGGGCTAGGCTCCCCAGAAGGATGATGCAAAAATTCCATCTTTTGACTAAAATTAACCCATAGAAAGTTTTAAGCACAGATCATACATTTAACCCTTTCTCATGAGCAGCATAGGTATCCTGAAGCTGACCGCATGGTACTGGATACTTGAAAGAGTGGACTGCTGAAGGAAGGAGAGTTGAGCCCTGCTTCTGAACAGGCTAGTGATCTGAACATTTGTTTAAGAGAAAAGACATACAGATTCAGTTTCCTGCTCAGCCAGAGAGGGTTCAAACCTGCAATTCTTACATACCCAAAGAGTATTCCAGCCACAAGTCTATGGAAGAGCCTGGGTAAAGCTATTTTTAAACCCTTCCTTAAAGCTCTTTTATACAGGGAGAATGGCAAAGCAAAACACTCAGCTAGGAATGAGAAATCTGTT
Organism: Apteryx mantelli; assembly: GCF_036417845.1. Taxonomy (NCBI): domain Eukaryota; kingdom Metazoa; phylum Chordata; class Aves; order Apterygiformes; family Apterygidae; genus Apteryx; species Apteryx mantelli. The sequence continues at coordinate 57,009,662 of NC_089981.1, forward strand.
TTGCCTCGTTGCCCTTAGCACATGCGAGCACATATTCTGCAGCTTGTATTTAACGCACACATATGCAGGTACACATACAAATGATATTTGGCAGCATAATCAATAAATGTGTATTTTGTGTGCATGTGTGTGATGTCTTACTACATGAGAGTCATGGGGTTTTACTTTCTACATTTTGAAAGTTTTAACATAGTTTGCAGTGGAAAGAAATTTGAAAGAGAATCCAAGAAACTGTCTTCCATTTACTTCAAAGATAACGGCAGTCTGAGAACTTCACAGAGCACTTCTTCCTTTCACAGAATCACAGAATCACTGAGGTTGGAAGGGACCTCTGGAGATCATCTAGTCCAACCCCCCTGCTCCACCAGGGTCACCTAGAGCACATTGCACAGGATTGCATCCAGGCGGCTTTTGAATATCTCCAGAGAAGGAGACTCCACCACCTCTCGGGGCAACCTGTTCCAGTGCTCTGTCACCCTCACAGTGAAAAAGTTTTTCCTCATGTTCAGATGGAAGTGTCTGTGTTTCAGTTTGTGCCCATTGCCTCGCGTCCTGTCGCTCGGCACCACTGAAAAGAGTCTGGCCCCATCCTCTCGACACCCTCCCTTCAGATACTTATACACATTGATAAGATCTCCTCTCAGCCTTCTCTTCTCCAAGCTAAACAGGCCAAGCTCTCTCAGCCTTTCCTCATAAGAGAGATGCTCCAGTCCCCTAATCATCTTTGTGGCCCTTCGCTGGACTTGCTCCAGTAGTGCCACATCCCTCTTGTACTGGGGAGCCCAGAACTGGACGCAGTACTCCAGATGTGGCCTCACCAGGGCTGAGTAGAGGGGGAGAATCACTTCCCTCGACCTGCTGGCAACACTCTTTCTGATGCAGCCCAGGATACCATTGGCCTTCTTGGCCACAAGGGCACATTGCTGCCTCATACTTAACTTGGTGTCCACCAGCACTCCCAGGTCCTTCTCGGCAGAGCTGCTTTCCAGCAGGTCAACCCCCAACCTGTACTGCTGCATGGGGTTATTCCTCCCCAGGTGCAGGACCCTGCACTTCCCTTTGTTGAATTTCATGAGGTTCCTCTCTGCCCACCTCTCCAGCCTGTCCAAGTCTCTTTGAATGGCAGCACAGCCCTCTGGCGTATCGGCCACTCCTCCCAGTTTTGTACCATCAGCAAACTTGCTGAGTGTGCACTCTGTGCCTTCATCCAGGTCATTGATGAAGAAGTTGAACAAGACTGGACCCAGTACTGACCCCTGGGGGACACCGCTAGCTACAGGCCTCCAACTAGACTCTGTGCCACTGATCACAACTCTCTGAGCTCTGCCATTCAGCCAGTTCTCAATCCACCTCACTGTCCACTCATCTAACCCACACTTCCTGAGCTTGTCTATGAGGATGCTATGGGAGACAGTGTCAAAAGCCTTGCTGAAGTCTAGGTAGACAACATCCACTGCTCTCCCCTCATCTACCCAGCCAGTCATTCCATCATAGAAGGCTATCAGATTGGTTAGGCATGATTTCCCCTTGGTGAAGCCATGCTGACTACTCCTGATCACCTTCTTTTCCTCCACATGCGTGGAGATGGCTTCCAGGATGAGCTGCTCCATCACCTTTCCAGGGATGGAGGTGAGGCTGACTGGCCTGTAGTTCCCTGGGTCCTCCTTCTTGCCCTTTTTGAAGACTGGGGTGACATTGGCTTTCTTCCAGTCCTCAGGCACCTCTCCTGTTCTCCATGACCTTTCAAAGATGATGGAGAGTGGCTTAGCAATAACATCCGCCAGCTCCCTCAGCACTCGTGGGTGCATCCCATCAGGGCCCATGGATTTGTGGGTGTCAAGTTTGCTTAAATGATCTCTAACCCACTCCTCCTCCACCAAGGGAAAGTCTTCCTCTCTCCAGACTTTCTCTCTTGCCTCCAGGGTCTGGGGTTCCTGAGGGCTGGCCTGAGCAGTAAAGACTGAAGCAAAGAAGGCATTCAGTAACTCTGCCTTCTCTGCATCCTTCGTCACCAGGGCACCCACCCCATTCAGCAAAGGGCCCACGTTTTCCCTAGTCTTCCTCTTGCTGCTGATGTATTTGAAGAAGCCCTTCTTGTTGTCCTTGACATCTCTAGCCAGATTTAATTCCAAACGGGCCTTAGCCTTCCTCGTCACATCCCTGCATACTCTGACAACATTCCTATATTCCTCCCAAGTGGCCTGTCCCCCTTTCCACTTTCTGTAGACTTCCTTCTTCTGGTTGAGTTTTGCCAGGAGCTCCTTGCTCATCCATGCAGGTCTCCTGCCTCCTTTGCTTGACTTCTTACTCATAGGGATGCACCGCTCTTGAGCCTGGAGGAAGTGATGTTTGAATATTAACCAACTCTCTTGAACACTCCTTCCTTCCAGGGCCCTCACCCATGGGATTCCTCCAAGTAGGTCCCTGAAGAGGCCAAAGTTTGCTCTCCTGAAGTCCAGGGTTGCGATCCTACTTGGTGCCCTGCTGCCTCCTCGCAGGATCCTGAACTCCACCATCTCATGGTCACTGCAGCCAAGGCAGCCCCCAACCTTCACATCTTCCACCAGTCCTTCTTTGTTTGTTAGTACGAGGTCCAGCAGCACACCTCTCCTTGTTGGCTCCTCCACCACCTGGGTCAAGAAGTTGTCACCAATGCTCTGCAGGAATCTCCAGGACTGTTTGTGCCTAGCTGTGTTGTCTTTCCAGCAGATATCGGGGTGGTTGAAGTCCCCCATGAGAACCAGGGCCTGGGATTGTGAGGCTACTTCCAGCTGTCTGTAGAAGGCCTCATCCACTTCCTCATCCTGATCAGGTGGCCTGTAGTAAACACCCACAACAGTGTCACCTCTATTAGCCTGCCCTTTGATCCTTACCCATAAGCTCTCGACTCGCTCTTCATCCACCCCTAGGCACAGCTCAATACATTCCAGTTGCTCTCTCACATAAAGAGCAACTCCACCACCTCGCTTTCCTGGCCTGTCTTTCCTAAAAAGCACGTAGCCATCCATGACAGCACTCCAGTCATGCGAGCTATCCCACCATGTCTCTGTAATGGCAATGAGATCATGGCCCTGCGACCGCACACACATCTCTAGTTCTTCCTGTTTGTTCCCCAAGCTGCGTGCATTGGTGTACGGGCATTTCAGGGAGGTGATCGAGCATGCAGGTTTCCCAGGAGGGATACAAGAGGGTCCTCCACAGCCACATCCCATGCGCACTTCCCTGGCTGCATTCACCTGTTGGAGGCATCCTGACTTGAGCAGTCTTTTGCCAACTACCCTGTCACTATAACTCTCCCCTTCCCCCATCTTTCCTAGTTTAAAGCCCTCCTTACCAGGTTGGCCAACCTGTTGGCAAAGACCCGCGTGCCCCGCCTCGTGAGGTGGATCCCATCTCTCGCCATCAGTTGTCGATCTTCAAACAGGGTCCCATGGTCGTAGAAACCAAAACCCTGTTGCCAACACCAGCGGCGCAGCCAGTCGTTAACCTGGAAAGTCCGTCTCCTCCTCCTCTCATCCATCCCCCCTCACTGGCAGGATTGAGGAGAAGATGACCTGGGCTCCCAGACCCTTGACCACCATCCCCAGAGCTCTGAAATCCTGCTTGATGGTCTGCAGTTTGCCCTTGGTGTCATTGGCGCCCACATGGAAGAGCAGCAGTGGGTAATAGTCCGAAGAATGGACGAGCCTTGGCAGTCTTTGCATGACATCTCTCACACGAGCCCCCGGCAGGCCACAAACCTCTCTAGACAAGAGGTCAGGTCGGCAGATAGATGCCTCCGTCCCCTGTAGCAGGGAGTCCCCCACAACAATCACCCGCCGCTTTTTCCGGGTGTTCCGGTAGGGCACAGGGTCTGTTGTCCCGGTTACTTCCCTGGCAGCCATGCCCATCTCCTCCTCATCCTGGAGGGCACTAAACCTGTTCTTCAGCTTCAGGTCTTCAGGAGGAGTAGGAGCCTTTCTCCTCCCACGAGCAGTGACCAGTTTCCAGCCTTCTTCTATGATGTTATGATGTACCATTTCACACGGCACAGAGCCCTCTGGCAACTCCACTGCTGCAGGGGGTTGGGACTCCCGAAGCTGCACAGTCTCCGAGAATACCCTGTCTATCTCTTGCTCTGCTTCTCGGATGCTGCGCAGCCTACTGACCTCCTCCCGTAACTCCCTTACCTGACGACACAACTCGTCAACAGCAGCACACCTCCTGCAGGAGAGCTGGCTGCCAGCCCAGGCCTCCCGGAGAGGCCCCAAGCACTCCCTGCAGCCTGAGACCTGTAGAGCTGCATCTACTGTCAGAGGGCCAGTCTGGGTCCAAGCCTCTGACACAGCAACTCCAACAGCCGCTGGGGAACGTGCTGTGCGGCGTGTCACGACCATATTGGGGAAGTGTACACCGCAGGGAACAGAAATGAAGGTCCCTTCGCACGCCCTTCTGCGCAAACTGCTGCGCAAACTGCTGCCTCTGTTCGCTGCCTCTGGGAGCTGCGCTCTAGGCCTGGCTCTTATATAGGCCTCTCCCTAGCACTGACTCACAGGGTGCTTGACCGCCCAATCAAGGGCCACTGGGATCAAAGGCCCCAACCCCCTCTGGTCAGGGGCAACCCAGAGAGCTCGTTAGCAGCAGCCACTCCTAGCTGGAGCTTTTCCCACGAGCTTTTCCCAGGAGAAGTCAAGGCCTCCTGCAGTTGTCCTTGCCTAGCTTCCCCTTTCCTGTTCACAGCGATCACCTTCTAGGTCCTCGGGGGTCCTCAGAAAGCCCACAACTTCCACAAGATCCTCAAGTTCTAGTCAGAGCCCAACCACTGCTGCGCAAACTGCTGCGTCTGTTCGCTGCCTCTGTTAGCTGCGCTCTTTGACCCTTTTTCTTTTCCAGTAAGATGCATAAACTCAAAGGGAGGGACTGATATGCCTAAAAATGTAAGGGACCCCTTAAAGCACCCTAGGATATCAAAGATATTTGTCTACACTTAGTTGGCAGACTTATGACAGAGACTACAAGGAACTTCTGCCTTTCTGGAGAGGTATCTGGAGGAAAGGCTGGACACCTTGGAAATCTAAAAATCGCACTGGATGCCTACCTCCAGGCAACCGAATTCTAATCCAAGTTTGGAAATAGGTGTAAACTACAGGCAAATCAGGATCATAAACTGCTTTCAAGCCCGCTTAAGACAATCTTCACTGAAGTGAAGGTAAATGCCACCGCAATAACCAGGAAGTATTCAAAGCACAAGCTTAATTACATTTTTAAAAGAAAAAGATAAATAAAGGGCCATAAGCCTATGATATGAGCAATCAGCCATGAGAAAAATACCATGAGAAGAGATCTCACACACATACGTACACTGTTTTAAGAAATACTTCCTATTTCAGGATTTTCCCTTTGGATACCATTCATGTCCATTTAGCTATAATGTACCAGCCTAACATAATTTTGAAAGGAATGACTTTTTTTTTTTTTTTTTTTAATTTGCAGCAAAGTGTTTTAAGATTAAATAACTGAAAATCAGAATGTTAGGACAGATGAACTGTTATACCTGTTGTTCAAGAAGCGGAAGCAAAAGCCAGAGTAGATGCTTTGGGAAGCAAAAGAAATTTGATGGACATTACTTCAGGCAGGACACAGGCTAACCAGCTTTTCCCAAAGTGGCAGACTACAGACAATTGCAGAAAGATTTTTTTCTCACGGCCTAAGATCTAGAATGACATTGCTACCCAAGACTTACTCAAGTTTTAAAGAGAGTCACCAGTTAAATCAGAAGACACAGCATCACACTAAGGTAACCATTAATACCTGAATGACAGCTCCACTGCTTTCCTAAATTAAACCATTCAAATAAATACATAAGGAAAATATTCATAAGATGACAGGGCAACAAGAAAAAGCAGATCTACTATTCTTTACTTACGAAGTGTTTCTTTGACAAGCCTAAATAGTTTATACTATTTGGGGGCAGGGACAGGAGGGAGGAAGGAAAGAGATCAAATCGAACATGTGAAACTCAATTGACAAATTGCTTGTTTACCTTACTACTTTTAGCAGGAAAAATTAAAAAACAAACAAACAAGAAAAACCACACACACACACACACAATTCAACTCTAGGTTCCTTCTTCAGCAAGATTTTAATTTCCAAAATTACAAAGGAATATGCAAGTAGTTAAAAAAAAAAAATCACTCATTTTTTCAACTGTTCTGAAATTTCAATTGATATTCACTGTGGAAAATACTGTTTTATAAATTAAATTTTGAGTAAGATTTAAAATTAGAGTAATCTAAGAAGAAAGTTAGAAGAAAAACCTGTAATAATGTCTACTTTCTTCAGTAGGATGCTTTTTATAGTTCTAAGATCTGATCCAACTTGGGTCAGATATCCAAAATGTCATAAGGTACCAACCAGTGGTTTTCATTTATACATTTTTAAAAATTTAACAGGACCTTCACCAGAAAAACATGAAGACAACACACAGCAACTACCACCTAGTCTGTTCCACAAAATTCAAACTCTTACTTGTATTGGTAAAACCCTGGAGACATTTAATGATTTTCATCTGAACAAATTAGCAAGAACCAGATCATTTCTCCTGGTTCCCCCATGACTTCTCAAAAGGGGTCTTTACACTTCCATTTCTCCTTCAACTCAAATATTTCTATTTTCTATCCCTTTTAAAGTCAGGTGATTGACACATAACAGCACTGCTTTGTTCAATGAGCTGAAAGTATTCCAGTTGAAAGCTACATATCTATGGACCTAACGAACTGGTAATACACAGAGGCAAAGGTGAAAAGAAAGGAAAGCAGATACAATGTAAAGTTCATTCCTCCAAGAAGAATCTTAACCTCAGTTACTAAAGATAGTGTTTCAAAAAATTTAATCTGCTTGTTCATACTCTCCAGCTATGCTATGAGAGAACTCTTCATTGTTAACAACGAAGCCATCTATCTGATTTATTATATGGTATAAAGAAACCATGCACTCAAGGCTACCAAGATTAAAGACGCAACTATCATAATTCTCTACTTACACTATTAACATTCAAGTCATTCAACTCCTTAAAGCTAGGGATAACATCTGATCAGTTAATCAAACTTCAAAAATAAACCACAAAAGACAGCTAGATGTCAAGATCATTTATCTTACCTGACAGGCAGATGTATGTTAAATATTCACCCTGACCTCCAGTAGCCAGGAAAGGAATCTTTTTCTTTGTTCTTCTTTTCACTTGGACAGCTCCCAGCATCCTTTCATCATGTGGGGCAAAAATTTCTTTGTTGATTGCAGATTTGGCACTCATTGTAAATCACAGACAGAGCAGACTGCTGCTCTCCAAAATAAATCTAAAAATAAAACAATAAACCAAAAATATTAGGAACTACTCTCAAGTTATGTGAGAATACAATTAACTTGCACAGGCATTACCAACTTTGACCTTCAAATAAAGTCTTTAATGGTTTAAAGACTTGAGAGAAGAGAATTTCATGCATTTAACTAGAGGCAGAATTTTCAAAGTATCTAAGAGTTTTCAAGCACTCACTGATGTTACGCACATTTTGAAATCCCTCTGAAGCTATCCTGGCTTATTCTGGGCAGGAGCGGTCCACACTAGGACTTCAGTGTTATGCTAAACCTTCTCAGAGGTACCCCATGTGCTTTGTAGTTTTGCATAAAAGCTCCATTTATTCTCTCTGAGGCACCGGAGGAAAACTGCTCTGTCCCAAGAGAAAGCGCTGCAAGGGCATCCTGTAGGAATGCTGAGCTTGAGTCAGTGCCCACTCTGCAGTTTAGTCACATTTGCAGACAGCAAGTTGCATTCACTGAAATGCAGGAAGCTTAAATCTCTTCTAGGGCTACAGTTTGCAGAGCATTTCTCTCAGTAACAGCACCTGCGCGTCTTGCTGCTTTAGCACCTCATCCCCTCAACTGCTTCAGAACAACCATTTGTGCAACTGCAAAGGAAACGGTATGAGAGAATTCTTCTGCGTTAACAGACAAAACCATACCTCTCCTTTTTCACTGGGTAATTTTTAACCCAGGGCAATCCCTTAATGTGTTTCACCACGTAATAGCATAAGCAACTTTGGAGGGATATCGTGAGAAGGAAAGGGAAAAAAAAAAAAAAAAAAAAAAGAGAGAGAATGGGGAGGGAGAGGGAGGGAGGGAAGCTGCTTATTCAGGCCTGCCCACTAAAAGAAATATTTGTTGGACTGCAGCTTACAGAGGCGCCAGAGAACTCAGGTACAGAGGTGCTATTAGCAGGGTTTTCACGTAGACAACACTAGAGCTATAACTCCACTTATTTCTGCACTGAAGTCTGTTACTAAGTATGCAAGTCCCACAAATAGAGGCTTATAAATCTGAAGAAACTCCATGGCCAGAAACAAGTCTCTTTTTTGATCCTCATACCCTTTTAAAATCACTTGCCCTATAATGGTTTACTCTAGGAAGTTCAAAATAAACAAGGTGACTTCCTGTCTGCCTTCTCAAATCTAACTGATTTGCTACCATGAATATTTTCTACTTGCTTGATGTTAGTCCTAGTAAGACTAGGATCCTCCTAGGAACCAACTGCATTCTTTAGTCCATTTAGTTCATCCCCTTCAGCTGTCTCCTTAGTTAACCTTAAAACAGATCGTCTCTAAGTTCATTTATACAAAAGTCACAAAAACTTTCCAGTCTAATTTTTCTACATATCATGTAAAGCACTTAGTATAGAATTAAAAAAAAACAAACAAAACAACCCCAACCCTGGGACCTGTCTCTAAATCTGTGTCAAATTAATGAAAGGTCTCCTGACATTTTTATTCTTTCTTATGGAAGTGGCACATGTAAGATTTCAGTCAACCCACCCTTTCTAGAGGAAAGGCAACAGATGAAGCTTTCATTTGCCTACATCCGGCTAAGAAATAAACCTGATAAAAACCTCCCTTCCCAAATCCCCTCCCCGTGACAAGGTGAAGTATTTTCACAGAAACACTTACTGCTGAAAGACAAACAAATGCCAGTTTTATATCGGTATTTCATGAACTACAGGTTATTGGTAAATTTAACCATACTCCAGACTGATTAATTCCCCTCCCCTTATCCTTCGCTTTCAGAAGCTTTTTTTTCCCCTCTTAAAAATAACAAGATAATAATTGTACAGACATTCACAAAGACGCACAAAATGAACATAGAAACAGCCACCTTTTTAAAGTGATACAGAGCTTTTAATTGTCTTAATATTGTTTTATTTTCTTCAGACTAATGCCACATATATCATATTGTAATTAATAAAAGCAGAAAAGTAATTACAAGAAAAAAAAAAAGGGAAGACTAACAAATACTATTTTTCCTAATTACTGGTAACTTTGGGGAAAGACAGCTGTAACAAGGAGTTAAAAAAAATTCTTAGGACTAAACAATTTGCTGCTTTTAACCAAAATTAAAAAAAAAGCTACACAAAGTGTCTGAGTTGACCTGCTAATTTATAAGCAATGAATTCTTAAGGAATTTCATTTCTGGTTTACTCACTTTAGGAAAAGACAAGGCCGAGATGATTATGAGAAAATCTTCCACCATTATTACTGCCTTTGAACTTTAAGCAAAAATAGTTTTATTCAGTTATATTTAGTTTAATAAATGTTAACAAATATTTAGTTTATTCATTTAAATTATGTTTATAAATTGTAAGTTATTAGGAGCTATTATTTGCATGATCACTACTGCTATTTGATGGACCCAATTTAATAGCAGCTATAATTAATAGAAATAACAGGTTAACCTTCATGTGAATGTGACCAAATATGGCTTTGCAGGGAAGTTTATCAAAATAAACCAAGAGCTACTATTTAGCTCTATGGTGACATTGATAATAGCCAGTCTCATTCGTCCTCTCTCACCAAGACAGGCCTAATTACCCTCTTTATTGTTCAAATAATGTGATGCTCTAATACATTTATAAAAAATTCCACATCTCCACATTATTAAAACATGCAAGCTCATAGCTCTTTTTTGACTTCCTTAGTTTTCTTAGTATGAGTAAGATCACATTCAAGTCTCAGCTAATGAGGCCAGAAATTCTCCTCATGGGATCAGAATGACAGATATTTGCTAGAGTTTAACTATTCAAAAACAGTCAGCTTAGGTAATAAACTCAAGAGAGTCATGAATCCAATATTTTAGTGGGCATATTATCAGCAAAGTAATTGTCTTAATATTTTCAGCCTCGACATTTTATTGGAGCATAGTTATGATATTCTCTTATTTAAAAGAAGAGTGTCAACAAAACCATGGGGAGTTTCTGAATTCACACAGGTTGTGAGAACGCACAGCAAAGCAAGTTTAATATCTATTTATTTTGGGATACAAACAGAAACCTTTGCCAAAAAATGTCTATAATAAATCTGTTTCAAAGTGCTTAACCAATATCAGAGCCGTGCAAATGCTGATGAGTTTTAGCATGAGGTTGTTTTGCATGCACCCCTAAGATCAACGTAATTTAAGAATTGTGCCATTAAAAGAAAAATCCAGACCAATTTCAGTCAAAGAAAGAAAGAAAGAATGCTCACTTCCTGAAAAAATGCGATTTCATGCAACTCTTACCATGTAAGTTAGCCTATCCTTTCACAGCAGATATTCAACATGGAAAAATAATCGAAAAAATAAATTCACTTTCTAGTTAATTAGGAAAGGACTCATTACACAGTCGTTTTCACATAGGTGTTCGTAATACCACAATTTTCTCCTCTTCTGTATTACAGAAAGAGCTGCAGTATATCATGTAGCAGCATGAGAGCGCTGCTGGCACATTCTGACTTTTTTTTTTTTTTTTTTTAAATTCAAGGCCACTGTCGGTGACTATGGGTTTAGTTACACAGAGTTCCTTCTAACTGAGATAAGGACCGATAATCTTTGCAAAAGCAACAACTTTAGTCTTAGAGCTTCACATGCTTAAACAATTTTTAATAAACAGGTCACTGGGAAAACCAATACAAATTCTTTCATGTAAAAGATACTCGAGTTGCATTCAACCCAGAAAGTGTGCTCTAACTAGCACCAACTGGGCCACAGATCTTCGCTGACACTTTCTCGAAGTTCCTGCACTGCAAAATAAAGCATGAATTCAAAAGTATAATTTGTGATGTAAGGGCTTCCTGGGCTAACAGAGGATATATTTATAAACAAAGGAGTCATTGCACTAAAATCAGTGTCCCTTGCTTTTAGGTTTTTATCTACGTTTCATTGAAGTAGTACATTTTATTGGTTTATAGCTTCGGAACTTTCATACAGTACTTCAAGATTTACTTTAAGGATTTATGACAAGTAACAGGCCTCACTGTATATAGTAAAATCTTAACAAATAAAGCTAAGCAAGAAGCAAACCAAAATGAAGATCATTTTGATTCATGTGTGCACTGTAACTTACAGCACGAAACTAGAATGACTGCCATGCATGCAACCCAAAATAAATATAAAATCCAGCAGATATAATTAATATATCTCTCTGTGTATTCATATATTTATCTCTTAATGGAAGTGCTTTTATGCACAAGTAACATAAAAATCCAACTTTAAAGCCTGACTCAACATGATATACCCAAGACAAAATAAATCTCCTGTTGCAGTAGGGTCAGAGAAAGCAAGACATAGAACAGACAAAAAACGCAGTCTAGTGCTGCATGCAGTTATTTGCTTTATGATTAAGGTGTTTTTATATGCATCTGCCGTAAGTTGTGCACAGCCAGAAGCAGCAGACATTGAGCATTATAATTGGAATCTCTGACTAACAGCATGCATTCAATGACTAGGAGGTTATGACCCTTCTTTCCCCAATACTTGGCTTACAACAGTCTCAAATGCCAGAATTATTAAGGGATTAATCTAATGCAATGTACCTGACATGATTTCCAAATCTAATGTGGAAACTGAAGCTAGTGCAAACAACAGAAGCCTACTGATCAAAAAAGAAAACAAAAGTAACTGTCCCTACGTGCAAACAGACTTCTGAACGTTGGCTGTCAGTGTAGTTTGGATGAAAGTGTTTTTTCATAAATCAAAAAGCAGCAGTTAGGTGTAAATAAGCAAACATATACATATTTACTGGTGCATCTATACAAAAGATTTTTTAATATAACCTTTTCTTAAAGCAAAACATTCCAACATCTCTCTCTTTCAAGAGCAGAAATAGTGCAATCTGTTAGCTTTACTAAAAAGTACCGAAGACTTGCTCAAGGAACATGAATAAGTCTCAAATTTTCCCACACTGACAAAACACCTCTTTTCATCGAAAAATGAGACTGGCCATACTTGCAAAATTTCATGTAGTACATGCAGACTTTTCCATACAGGAATGTTCTTGGCATAAGCTCCAGGATGAATTCAAACCATTACTAGCTTTCCGTTATGGGCTCATGTGAGCTCACACACTTTGGAATGCAAATAGCTCCTCCACACCTTTTGACTTATGTTATTTTAATAAAGGCTAAAGCTACTCCAGCTTTCAGAAATCTACAGTACTATAAAAGAAAGCAATCTAAGCATAACATTATAACTGCCAAAAACCAAACAAATGAGAAAAAACAAACAAAAATAAAACACCTCTCTCATAAGTTAAAGAAAATGATTAGGAGCACCAGGAAAGCAACTCACACAGACTCTGGCTGTTTGACTTAATACCAGAGCTCTGCTAGAGAATGAATGGGGAAATTTCAGCTTCTAAGAAAAGACTGCTTCTTTCAGCTGCTTTTTTCTTGCCTTTATTTTTAATTATCTGTCCAAGTCATTGTAACTTAGGGATTTATATGTTTGTATGTTAAAAGTAAAAACAATACAGAAATGAATTACTGCATATTGATAGTGGCTTTTTATTACAATTATCTCTGTCAGGAAGATGGAAAAAGGATGGTAGACAACATTACCTGCATATTTTCAAGTCAGACAGGACAGAAGAATTTAACATATTTAAGTGGAGATGATGCTGAGTTCTCCTCAAATTCTCTAAAACTAATGTGTTTGTCACCATTGTTCTGGCTAACAATTAGATTAAGCACATTGGTTTTAACCTTTAATTTGCTGTAGTCTTATTATTTCTTTACATTTAGTGCTGCAGGGAAACTCCTGGACCCAAGTGAATTACCATTGCTGGATAGAACTCAACATCATTTTCAACTATCATAGGATGTGCTAGTGAGAAAGGAAGAGATGCATAGGATCTTCAGTCATACTGAGGCCAGGGTCTGATGATGTTAGGGAATCTTAGTGTCAGGCTGCAGTATACGTGCTGATCTAGGAACTCAGTTTACCACTTCAAATGTACTAAATCTTAACCTTGTACAAATATTATGCCAGATCAAGTAATCATCTGACCTTCCATAGGTGGCATAAAACTCACATTAAAAACAAACACACACACGGTCTGGATAAAGTTTATATTGCCAGATGTGATGCTGCACAAAATCCATGACACCCATTCAGGAAATGGTTCTCACAGAGCTAAAGGGGCAGGTGAAAAGAAGCAACTCCCCAGTGAGGTTTCAGGGAACAGATTTTCTTATATGTTCCAATAACTTCTGAAAGATATTGCTAAATAAGGGAAACAAGTGTATCTCCACTCCAAGCCTTTCCCATCTCAATTACATAAGAGTTTCCCATGTGGTTATTAGGGTTTGGGAGGTGGGGGGCTGTTTGTTTTTTAAGGCCGCTATTGCAATTAGTTGCATCAAAAGCTTAAAAGCATCAAGTGAAAAGCTAAAGGAAGCCAGAGAAACAAAACAGATTTAAAAGACAGTCACAAAAAATACTGACTTTACCTTTCTGTGACCCAATTTAGAATTATCAAGCATGAGAGGCTGGCAAAGTAAAACATCATTTTTGCTGGAATGGGAGGCATAAAATTAAGTGCTAAAAATATGTTTACAAAAGTCTTTGCAAAATGTGTCTTATCCCAAATTCCTAGCATATTTAAAAAACACCTAGAGTATCAGTTTCTAACTGTTGCCAACAAACGCACACTATGAAGAGCCAGTTACTGCAGCAGCTACCTCAGTTTTTGGAACTGCTCTACACAGATGTGGTCCAAAATCCTCCCAGGTGCCAGCAATTTGAGTAACAGGAACCCAATTAAAGTCTACTCAGCTGTTTGAAATAACCTAATTTTCACCCACATAAGCATCTCATTCCAAGAATGGAATAGCTACAGGTTCATTAAAGGCTTGTTAATAGGTGTTTAACTCTGATGGCATGCAGAAGTGTGTTACACCCAAACTGGCTTTCAGGGTAGAATGCAGAAAAGTACTTCAGTTCCTGCCGTAGGGAAGGTTTCAGATCTTATCGGTAGAGCACAATTCTTATCACATGTATCTTAAGATTCTCTACTTCTAGTCATTGTAAATACATACCTTCCATGCCAAGCAGGAGCACGGGGTGGGATTTGAGACACTCATATACTTAAGAACAACAAAAGTTCTCGGTCTACTATTTTTGAATTTAGTAAACTCTACTGTGGGATATGGTGTTTCTTCCTTAACTCACTCCTCATCCTCCTCCATTTAATCTAGGCTCACAAGTTGACAATGAACTGAAAATGTGAAGACTTAATTTTATCTTCTGTGACACTTAAAAAAGCAGAAGTTTCAGGATGGAGAGTTGTTTGTGGCTGGCTTGTTATCTGGGGATAATTTTGGCAAAGGGAGAGCATCTGTCTTCCAGAAACAGGTGCCTCTCAGATGCTCACCTTGGTCAGTCATTAATTCCCTTTAAAAGTTTTAGCTCTTGTTTTTCTTATATCAGGAGATACTATCAACCAGAAGGGTATATAAAGATATGCTTCAGCCTTCCTGAATCTACTTTAATCCACATATCCAGGCAATATTAATGGAGATCCTTTAGACTTGTTTGGGGTCAAGTCTCCAAACACCAGTTTTTCATGCTCTTTGACTCAAAGGAAGATGAACTATTCTTTGAAAGACTTTCAAGAGCACTTTCATACATGCTGGTGAGGTTAAAAAAAAAATATATATATATATATATATATATCCCTCTATTGTATTTACTTGTATCAATAGAATTATAAATCTTACAACTCACTAATATTTATATCCTGAGCTTTCTTGAGGGAAGGGATTACATAAATTTTGGGGGAAGGAGATTCTGCAAAATTAATTCTAACATTAAAAAAAAAAATTTAAACCCAAATCCTGAAACTTAAATCCTGAAAATTAAAGCCACAAGTTGATTATACAACCCATTTTTTAATGTTCTCATCAACTCTTGACTTTTTGGGGGGTTTATATTTTAGTATTTGTCAATATTTTATTGTTCTTTTTGCTTGATGCACAAGGAGATTCAGGTTGTAGTTCTGGGGATGGAAGTCATCACTCTGACTTACAGATCTTAGCTCCGTATGCATGTAGGCACAGAAAGATTCAAGCATCCAAAATATTTCATATGTGTACAGAAGATTCAAGATCCACCACTCTGAAATCTACCCAAATCAGGATTCATCTCTTAAATCCACCTCTCGGAAGTTTCAGGCAACTTATTCAGGGCTGTGAACTGCTCCCTTTTACTCATGAATTCTCACTTACTTAATTCTCTTAAATTAACCACACGGGCCTTACCCAACAGCACAGGGATTGCAGTACCCCCTTACAACATGGCAGATGCAAGAACAGTTCATCTTTCCTAGCTGAGGGATTGATTCTTGTACCACTGACCTCTATAGGCGGTACCTTAATCACTTGACTTTCTGGTATGAGAAACTCCATCTTTCCTGCTGAACTGTTCCATTTTGTATGTAACAGTTCTGATATCAGCAGCTTTATGCCTCAGCCCAAAAAGGTCTTCCTCTAAGTACTCTTCCAAGGTATTCTGAATAAATTTTGTCTCTTTCAGATAGTAAATAGAACTGTCCATTTCCATACTTAGCCTGGAAAAAAAAAATCTAGAAACATCCTCAAATTAAAAATGCCTTCAAATAGAAAGAATTTTATTGTAACATCGCCAAGCACGCTAAAGCCAGTGAGTTTCTTCTCACAACATTACTGGCAGGCTCAGAACCGTCTTTACCTCCCTGATGATTACATTGAGGCACGAAGGATATAAACATTTCAGTAAACATCATGAAGCCTTAAGAGCCCAGATTACCTGCCTCACGCTCTTTGTTCTAAGTAGTTAATCCTGCTCAGATTAATAGAATTATACTTTTGGCTGTATAAAGAAAAGTGCATTTTCCTCCTGCAGACTTTCACTCTAGCCATCAGAATTTTATAGAACAGGATGACAGAATTTACACTTTAGCATTAAACAAGAACTTCTGAGAAAAAAAAAAAAAAATTCCTGTGATTTGAACTAGAGCCTGAAACACACTGCCTGTTCGCAACATCACCTTAAATCTTTCTCTGCTACAATACTTCTCCATGACACTGTATCAGTAAAAACTCCCCCTAGGAACAGCTGACCATTCCACAATATATGGAAAAAGATTAATATATTTTTAGAAATTACCTTTAAAACAAAACTAACAAGATACTTAAGCTGATGCCTAAACAAATCCCCCAAATTCAACAATAACCAACTCAAACTATTTTCTCCTTAGCCAAGAAGAGCAGACAACCAGTAAGCTGCTGACTTTACATCCAGATGTTTTATTGGGCCACACAAACAAACAGAAACAAGATTTTCACTTTGTTGAGCTACTGGTCCACAGAAGGAATGGAGGAAACTAATCCTTAGCATGCAGAATTTAAATAGTAGTAAGATGGCAGAGAGAAATGAAGGAAGAAGCAAGGGAAGGAATGAATTAATCTATTTTCCAAAAGAAGACAAAGTGTTCAGTATGTTAGGTCTCACTGCTTACAAACCACAAACAGGGCTGGGCTCACAGGACAGGCTAACCACTGAAATACTGCCTACAGGGTGAAAGCATCTGAGCAACCAAGTGTTGCTAGGCCACACTGATAGCTCTGGCAAGCACTCAGGTCAGCTTTCAGCAAAGCCACCATCCTGAGAGGGAGCTCCACTTCAGGAAATCATTGTAAGATGCCATTATCAAAAGCCCAGCTGTGGCAATTTTGACAATTGTCTGGTATTTACTTGCTAGAAATGCTGAGACTACCCATTTGACCATTACCATTCAAAGTTCTGTATCTGTTGTCTCAAACAAATAACTAATAAAACTTTGGAGAAGCGCAGCATCATAGCTAAACCAAGGGAAAAAGAACTGTAACTCTTCAAAAAGCAAAAATTTGAACATCCAATTACTAGAGTTGTTTTTATTGAGATTAACTCTATCCTCAAAATGTAATTCGCTGTCCATGCAAAGATTAAACCAATAGGTCAACCTCACCTAAAACAGTTGAGGTGAAATCTTGAATTGGCTGGAATGTAACAGAGAGATCAGAATACCTTCTTTCATCCTTCTATTTGTGAAAACTAACTTTGCCTGAGAGATTTCAGGGGTCAATTAAAATTAGGATAATAGCAGAAACCATTGTACAAGCCAGAAAGATTATATTACATCCTACTAGTTTCAAGGCTTTTTAAAGTATTTACCGGGGAAAAAATAATCACTCAAGAGTTATTTCCTTAAACAGTCACATTTCCCACTCATTGTTTTAATAAACTCTCAGTGATGAGTAAGTGATTTGAATATTAATTCTAAAATATGAAAATTATGAAATTGTAAATGTATATGTGCAGCCAGAAACTTAAGTAGCAATTTAAAACAGACAAAAGAAATATTTTTGCATACGTATATAATTATATAGCAAACTGTCTGCCCAACTAAGCTCAACTGAACACGAGCAGACTTCAGAAACCAGAGGCTCTAAAATATAAGAGAGTCTTTCTATGACCTTTAAGGAGTCCATGGAGGTTTATATTGCTCATTAGACCACTCGGTCCAGGACCAACATTTGTTAAACCACACCGTAGACACTCCATTAGAGCTGAAAATACAGACCTTCCCCCCCCCCTTTTTTTTTTAAAAACTAAGCTATGGCTTGGCTACTGGTATTTAAGAGTGTTTCAGCATTGTTTACTGACCCCTCAGAGAAGCCTGATACATGCTCATATCCTGGGCTGAATGATCTGTGCATCTGTCAAAAGACTCCTAGTCAAAAGGAATGGAAAAGGAAATGATGGGTAACCATACTCTGTGGCCTCAGAACATGTGATTTTTTTTTTTATTAAGAACAAAGATAGGGCAAAGTGCACAGTAGCAATATGCTAACATCAGATAGAAGCAATAAATTAGTGACTAATTTTTTTTTTGACATCTTTCTCTCCCTGAGGCAATAGATTCAGAGCCTAAATAATTCACAAAACCTTCTACCCCAAGGAAGATAATTTGAGTTCTGTTCAACTTGTGTGGATTTTCCTAACAAGATCAAAAGCATCAAGAGCTCTAAATGGAATATGTATTTATAAAGAAATCATACAAAAGTTAGGAATGTAGATCAGAAAGGTACCTTTGGATTTACCACATCCAGTGCCTCACTCTGGCACACCATAACATATTCTTTTTGGAAAGTGATCAAAGGTCACCTTAGAAGTTTTGTTTACCTCCCTCCATCACCCACTGCTCCTATTTGATGATCACTGCAGAACCTCAGTTTAATAACTGGCTTTAAGTGTAGAGACAAAAAACCAAACATCTGCTTACAGGTATACACTATCAGGGACAGCATGGAAATGTCACAAATGGGTAGAAAGAGACCAGGCACACTTTTATGCAGAAGATAGCACAGCTGTTTCTGATACTGAGGTCTGCTCTACTCCAGTTTTATATTGCCTGCATAGCTAAAGAATTCTTGGTGCAAAGAGAGAGAGCAAAAGAGTGCACATGAGCAAAAGAGCGAGAGAGAAAAATGGAGTGAGCAAGAGCAAAATAGCAAGTGAGTGAGGGAAAGAGCGAGGGAGAGAAAGAGAAGCAGTACAGCATCGTGGTAACCACCAATACCCTTATTTCCCCAAGACAGACAGCAGCAAAAGCAGAAAACACAGCATCACTTGGTTCTTTCAATGCTCTTTGCCTTCAGTTCTCCCCAAGAGGTATAGGAAATTAAGTGGGAGGTTATAAAAGAGTCCCAAAGAAGAGGCATGTTCATGGATGGATTACTGCATTTTCCATATCAAATAATTTATTGTTCCGACAAAAAACAGCAATTCCAGATCCAGCACAAAATTCCGTAGTAAATAGTATGGTGGATCCCAGCCAACCTCTGCTCGCAAGAAGATGGTATTCTGACATGTACCTACATGCTGGAAAAATCAAATCAAATCAAAGAGGTGTAAAATTGCTGTACTGTAATCCTCTGTGTGAGTGGCTGTGGATGGTTAAGGGCAGACTGCCTCAAACAGGCACTCAAGAAAAAACAACCATGCATTCAAGAACTGCAGCCAAAATATAAGGAATTGTTTATCTCTTCTCAGCATTTGAGATCAGGACTACGCTCCTAAAAAGTCAGCAAAATAATAACGCAAGAATCAAAATGCAATTCATCATGACTATTTATGAACATTCATTCCTTAAGCACTTTCTTAGCAGCCAAGAACACTGTTCCCTAAATGTACCTTCCCATGGACCAATATGGACAGCTGAGGGGTGCTTTCAGGAGATCCCTCAGGGAGGAAAGGGCACCGCAGCAGAAAACGGTTCCACGTTATCAGGATCTCTCTGAGTGAAGAGCAACAGTTGGGGACCCACTCACAGAGGTTCTCATTAGAAGAGTCCCACAACAGAACATCACTATTGTTTCAGGAGGTATGAATTTGAAAACAGACACAGACAACAACAGACTGAGCAGCACCATTCAAACAAAGAACGGGTTTACCAAAGGGCAAGCGAGAACTGCTTTGGAACCCTGCCAGCGGAATCATCTTTTTGCAATGGGAGCATTTTTATCCTCACAAAGAGATTCACAGAGAATCTTAGGCACTGCCAGATGTTATAACAAAGCCCCAGAGAGATCACATTTGCATTTGTGGAAAGTTATATTTATTACTTCAGGACATTGAGCCATTCACAGCAGCAAGAACTAGTACTTCTGTGTAGCAACAATGAAAATCATAGTCCAAAGAAGTTTAATTCTTATGACCTTTCAGCTTTGTTTTTGTTTTTTTAAAGAGATATTAAGACCGGTTATTACATCTGGCTTTTTTCTTTGCAGGCTCAATTATCACAGTCTCTTCTGTCATTCCTTGCATGTTTCTTGTTCCAGGCTCCTGACAAATGTAGCCTCTAGCCTATTTCCTGTTGGCCTATATCTTTCTTGAAATGCAATACCCAAATCTGGACTCACTGCTTCATTTAAGGCACCAAGTCAACTGGAAGGACTGATTTGTAGATCTTACAGTTAATGTTGCTGTTTATACAGCAAGTGACATATGTGGATCTTTTCCAACAGCTCAGCAAAAGGTGACAGCTTCAGTTTGTCATCTACTACATTCTTCATATCCTTTTTATAAAGAATTACTACTACACAAGGTATTTCCCACTCCATATCTGAGTAGCCGATTAGTCTCACTTTATGAGGAATTTTTGAACTTACTACTTGCATGCTGTTTCTCCAATATTGTAAGATTATTCTGAACTCTGATCCTGTCTTCCAACATTCTTGCAGGTCTCTAGATTGAAACCTACTGAAAGTCAGCGTGTAGACTCTCTGTTCCATCATCCCAGTCATGAACAGAGAATTTAAATTATCTGAGACCTGAAGCTGCTTCCTTTCACTCCTCCATTTAGAACTAGAAAGATATAAACTCCTCTGAATACAGTTTTACAACCCTTTGTGTGTTCCTGAACCTTACACTACTTTTATGTAAACTTCATTGCCTTAGTTCACTCATAACTAATGTCATATGAGACAGTATTGAAAGCATCATTAAAGCTGAGATATATCTGTCAGTTCTGCCCTATGTCTAATACCTTATCACAGAAAGAAACAGATTGGTTTGATATGATTTTTTTTGGTGGTTATCTCTTTCCTGTCACCCTCTAGTTGCTTAAAAATAGGTTTTGTGCCAATATTTCAGCACAGAAAAACTAAGAAAAATGGAATTATAGAACCTTAGTGAGAAAGAGAAGCCCACATTCCCCAGGGAGAGGTGAATTAGTTTGATGGACTGCATTTTGTAGCATACAGAGTGTCTTTCAGCAATTTGTTTTGTGAGTAGCACAATTGTTTCACAATTAATTTATGCCCACATAGTGCATCAGTACCATTGGAAGTGTTTGACTTCCCAGTGCCCTTCCATTCCCTATGACAGCACAAGTGCTTATGTGGTGGTGCAGTGAACTAGACAAAAAAATAATCCAGGTTTAACCCCATTTAAAAGAAAAACAGATTAGTTTTCTTTTCACTCAGATCTGCTCCCTGATTCAGTTCACTGCACAGCTGATTGTGTCAGCACAAAGGAAGGAAGAAGGGCAGGGATAAAACTAGGTCTGCCTTTGACACCAGCAGTACTAGCTTATACTGATCATGAAACTACAGGTTAAAGACAGAGATCCTGAAGTGTCAGGAGCTTCCTGCCTTTCATAAAATAGTGAAATTAACTGATTGAAGGTATGGGACAGAGCTGACATAAGACAAAATTTTTCAAAATCAAAGCTTGCAACAAGGAATCCAAAGAACTGAACTACATGAAGAGTGATAAAAGGGAGGAGTTCATATGGGGCTTCTCTGATAAGAAAGAACATGTCTCAAAAAGGGAGCAAACTTCTTGGTTTATTCTCTCAGTTGTTTGTTGGGTAAAACAGAGGCACAGTGGAAAGACAAGCTGGAAATTAGGCTATAAGGGACAGTATACAGTACAATTTCTGCACTAAAAACAAACTGAACCTGCTGTATATAGGAATTTACAAAAACAGTATGCAGTACAGTTATTGTAGTATATTCTACATAACTGCAACACATTCATTCAGGGCAGCTACTTCAGCAAGATGTCTCACAGGAAACCGATTTTGCCTTATTAGTATGAATAACAATCACAGCTGCTCATTAAGGACAAACTCTGCAAGTGCCAAGCAGCTAATCATTGAATAACCAGATGTTAAATGGATTTGTAATTCAGTGCACAGGTTACCAAAGAAATAGGAAATTACTGCAGTATTAGTTGAAGATGTTATGAAAAAAACCTGCTTCAGCTAACAGCTAGCACGTAGTGTTCTCGTCACTGGCTTACTACTTCAGAGGAGACCTCCAACCTCCCCTCCATCTCTGTACACCCTTAAATCATGTTTTCCTAGTCATCACAGTTCCATTTTCATTCTCTCTCATGTAAATGGTATTGGTACAAACTCCAAATTTCTGCACATCACAATTATCTATTAAACAGGATATACCAAAGAGAAGCAGGAACACACTCAGGAGTCTCAGGCTGAAGAAGATTCTCCAAGTTTCTAAACTACAAACTGCAGCACCCACTTCTGAGGAAGAAGGGAAGTAAATTCTTTGTAACTATGTTCCTTTATATTATTTTAATACTAGGAAACAGTACAAAAGCAGAGCAATATAGTGGGATAACACATAACATCAAGGGATTATAGCATTCTAATTCATCCATCCAAGGTGAATCAACTTTCTCCGGTAAGTACAAACGCATTTCAACCACTCAAATACATCAGCAATATCCCTAATAAAATGCATAATATTTATAAAAGGAATATATCAGTACCTATTTGCTGATGTCAAAAGAAGAATTATTCCACTACCCATTTCTGGAGAGAGCAGTACGTTTTTAAGTGCAGGGAGACCTTTTGTGAAATATTATGCCAACATTTTACTTGAGGGAAACAAGAACTATGTGAAAGAAGTAATTCATCATTCGGCACTATCCTGATACTTTCTAGCAGTTAACTAAGGATGATTTTCTTTCTGGCAAATAACATGAGCTGAACGCAGTTCTGACAAGCTGCATATTTCTTCCCAGTAATTCACCAATAGTAAGAAGCCAATAAACTGTACACAGATTGAATCCTGCAGACTGAACAAACTAAGAAAAATTGGTCTGTTCCAGTGTTTTGTTCAAGGGATGTTAGCATCTTGGAAATTAGTGAAAAAACAAAATGACATTTCTAGTAAGCGTGGTGGCTTGACAATGCTTTCCTGACAAAACTTGGAAGAAAACAGTGCAAACATTAAGCAGACCTTAGTCTCACAGAAATCTGAGAAAATCTAAAGTGGGAACTACTGACTTTTTCTCTCTCCCCTGATCTTTTTATAACAATTTGTAATCACAGGGTGATCAGTAGTAGAACTATTTTATTTTGACAAATAGAAAATTTTCATTAAACATGGAGGAGGGGAGGGAAATTATCTTGTCAGTTGATGGCCAGCTGTAAACCATACGTAAAAAACACTGCCTCCCCGTCCCCACTCCTTTTGGTGACCAAGTGATTTCCTGAGGATGTAAAAAATTTTTTTTAATCAGGTTTACAAAACTACACAAAGTAATACCTTTTAAGTGATAAACTCTTACAGGTCAGTGCTGTAATAACAATGTATTGGACACCTATACAGATCACAGTGGCATCTTCCAATTCTACATTGGATTGGAGGTGAGAGTATTATAGCACAGTGACAGATGAAAGAGGGAAGCCTAGACAGCCAAAATGAACAAAAAAGTCATCCTCTAGTTTCTTCTTTCAATTGTTTTTATTTTTCCCCAAATAGTTTTCCCTCAATGTTTTCACTTTACATAATTATGTAATGATTTGCAGGCAGAACCGAGACCATACAAAAGAAGGTGGACTAAACAGTGACACCTAAGCTTGTGCAAGAAACATCTTATCCAGGGTGGGTGGGTCCCCAAAAGCCCTGCAACATTCATTTCTTAAGTTTAGGAATGACACTATGCTTCTTACATAAAGAACCTACATTACACAGTTAGATGGCTAAGGCATCTAAGCAGGAGGGCCATTTAAAAAAAGCCATGCAATATATATTCTTCAGTAGACTGATTCCAGAAGAGATCAGCTCAATAAACATATCAGATAGCCTTCCAACCCTAAGCATTCATTCCCCCCCCGCCCCCCCCCCCAACTCAGCTAGGAAAAAATGGCATTCCCTCTAAACAGTGTGCACAGCTACGGACCCTGAAATAACATCCTTCCCCTATATATCTTCTTAGGCTTACAAAAAAGATAACTGCAACACCAAAATTACACTGAGTTTAGACACATTTCATCTGGACTAAAAGTTTCAATCCTTCCTCTATCAAACTCAGAGTATAATAATTAAAAACATCCGCAGCAACAAACATTCCGCAATACTAAAATCAACTTAATACATCCCACATGTTGAGCCATAAACATTGACATTAAAAACAAAATGACAGTTTCTACCTTCAAACCATCCACTGCCAGAAAACATCTAAAAATACAAAAAAAGTACTCTACATGGCAATGCCGTTAGATAAAACTGCATCCAGTTGAAAGAATGAGCACACATCCCATACAATCAT
Source organism: Apteryx mantelli (assembly GCF_036417845.1). Classification (NCBI taxonomy): domain Eukaryota; kingdom Metazoa; phylum Chordata; class Aves; order Apterygiformes; family Apterygidae; genus Apteryx; species Apteryx mantelli. The sequence continues at coordinate 57,034,103 of NC_089981.1, forward strand.
AAGACTTTTATCCAACAAATACATTCTGCCAGGAAAAAAAAAAAAATTGGAATAACAGATCACATCTTTGACTGAGGCATCCAAATACAATCCAAGCGAAAACAACAGCCAGCCATGCATCTCCAGTTGTGGTGTTGAGTTAAGCAATGGAATCCAGTGCGTGGAAAACATACACGCTCATCTCAGATGTAACATTTCTCCTCCAATGCATCAAAACAGCCTCATGAAAATCCTTTGGTGTGCAAAACTGAATGACCACTATGTGACAGTAGCAATCCACACTGTGGCTCAAGGACAGAAATATCCAATTACAAGTAGGAAAACTGTTTCACAAAAAAAAAAAAAAAAAAAAAAAACAACCTCATCCCGTCTTCAGCCAAAGGAGCCCTTTCAGCACCAAATCAAACCAGTTTAAATGTGAGATGCTGCCAAATGAAGTGGTCAACACCCTTCTCCTCTCAGTTTTTTTTGCTTAATTCAGTTGAACATTAATCCTATATTAAAATTTGCCCCTGCACACCATTAGCATCAATATAGCGGAAGTAGTAGGACCCTATGTTACTTCTGGCACAGTCATGAAACCATACTCTTAACTCTGCAAATGTTCAGAAACAAGCCCAAGAACTACATTCTTGAATTCGATTATTCTTGAAAGCTACACATCCAAGACACCAGTTTTGTGGCTCATTACAATGAATCTACAGATTCCTGCTCTGTAGCTTTGATATTTTTCTTTGCTCCACAGGACATGTCACCTCTTCTCATGCTAACACCATGCTTTGTTTGAAGCTATTTAGACTGTCTTACCTTTCAAGCAGTCTAATCAATTACTATAATTGATTAAAAGCAATTAGGTCCAGCCTGTATTTAGCTGCTCATCACACCCTACCTCCTGAAAACTTCACCACTTTTATAAGCATATCTTTTATTAGATCAAGTGATCTCTCTTTGCAATAGGCTTTCCTTTCATATATTCCACAGAGAGATGAGCAAAACAAAACATTTATAAAGGTATTGGTAGCATTACTTCCAGACTCATAACTCCCCCAAAGCATCCACCTACAAAAGCAGCTACATTAAAAGAAAGTTTGTTTAATAACATAACTGATCCAAATCACACTTCATTTATATATTTCACTTTGACTTTACTTCTGATTTCACATGGTCAATATGTGAATAAACATGGCTTCAGAACCTGATGCTCTTCAGTCATAAGACTAAACCACTATGACAACTTCTCTCCCACAAGCTCACTTGGTAGTGCCTAAATAAGATTTAACAAGCAAGCTGAAGAACTTACACAACTGGTTTAAGTTCACAATACATTTGCCTAAGGATATGTAGCATCTTTAAGGTAATTTATAATACATACTGCAAGTTTTATATAAATCCTTCTACAATTAAGACATACCACATTCTCAAGAAAATAACTTCAAGAAAATGACATTAAGGCTTATTTCTGTGTCTGGTTCATTCACATTAAAAACAGCACAATGGCAACAGTAAGCCCATTAAAAAAGAAAAAAAAAAAGCCCCCTACACTGCCTTTAACAGGCTTGTAATCTAGATAGTAAGTAGCAGTTATCCTGAACAGAGTTACACAGAAGAGATATGGATGAAACAATTGCATGTTTGTCAAAACATTACTGGTACAGTAAAGAAGCTTACAGAAGAGAACAATCACAGCTTCCAACGAAAAAGGGAAAAAGGGAGACATAGTGAACATTCATTAGAGATATCAATTAAAAAAAAAATCAAATTAATACAATAACCTCAAATGCAAGAGGGCCTTCATTCAGAAGCTCTTAGCAGGTAGGTCAGCCATGAAATGTTTTGCCACAAGAGAGTAAAAAAGTATTTTTCCCCACACTCCAGGTGAAAAGGTAAAACTCGTTTTCCTCAACCTAGACAACATCACCATCTCCTAAAATAAAAGGGAGCAGAAGAGAAGAAAGAACCCACACTTCATCAGAAGAAACAAACTGACTATGCGCTATGGAAAAAGGTCAGAAACCCCCAACACCCCCTGCCCCCTTGTTGATACTAACTCTTGATATTTTTGTTAGAAATTCTCAGAGTGCTATGATGACATCAAAACAGAATAAATAATTTGCACTATGTTTATATAATCCCTCATTTTGTTCAGCCTCCACAGCTCTCCAGTCATCCACTGAGCAAGTTGTGTAATCAGAAAGACAATCAGTTTGATCAAACATAATTTGCCCCAGTGAATCCACATTGTTTTTTCCCATTCACCTTCTCATCCTTCTTGCACCTAGAAATAGCTTCCACTGACAAAACGTAAGATCCTGCTATAAATTCATACAACAACAAGGGGAAAACACAGAACAGATGTTCTGCATTTCATAGTGCCTACCCTGTCCCTTTCATGCTGCTGCTCAGCTGTGCTCTTCTGCATGCCCTCCCAGCACCTTATTAGTGACATCCTACTTTTTCCAAGAATCAAAGCGTTCCTTAGATGCTAATGTTTGCCTGTTTTATCAGGAACATGCTGTTGTCAACAGAATGACTCAGCCCCAACAGTGAAAAAAGGATGGTGTATCAATCAGTTAAGAAAGCTGGAGCTGGAACTCACCAAAGGAGAGGAAGAGGGTCAGATTTGCTTGCTCGATCCCATGCACAGGCTTGACCATATCTGCAGGGCATAGTGTATTTTGGTCTATACTTCTTAATTGCATTTTGAAAGCAGAGGACCTTCTATAAAACACTCTGGGAATTCTTCCACTTCTGTTAGACTCATGTACAATATGTTGCAATTCCTAGAATCAGCAGTTATCATGGAATGGTTGAGGTTGGAAGGGAGATCTGGAGATCATCTAGTCCATCTAGTCCTAAGAGAGAGCTGCTGACACTTCAGTGAGTCAGTCTGTGTGCAGTTATTGACACTGTTTTGTTTCGAAAACAGTAGTTTGTCATTTCAAGGTAACAGTGGCTGCAAAGTGGAGAACTTCATTAAGGGCCATCCTCACTGAATGACTCTTCCTGGTGAAAAAGCAATTGTTTCAAGACCACTGACTTTGAATAAACCCTGCACAAATACTTCTCTTTTGGACAGGAGAAAGGAGAAGAAATGTCCCCATTTTCCTTCATCAAAGCACAAGACTATGAAAGTAATTTTTTCTTCTTCCACCTGACCCCTAGGCTAAACTAATCTAAAGAAGTGTAATTCTGCAATCTGAGTGTGGTCTTTTATGCTCAGAACTAGGAAAAAAAGAAGGCTCTTCCTAAGGACTTAGGCAAAGCTCAGACTCAGACTTTCTGCAAAGGCAAAAAGATCATACTGTGGAGTCTCTGTCCAGGAGACAGCTACTTTTCATAGCCTGCTAACTGTGACAGGCTGAAGTCGCATCAGATTCCAGCCCAGCCAGGATGGACACATACTTCATTCATCTCTGGGAATGGATAAGGAAGGGGGTTGCTGGAGGAAGAAGGCACTGACCATGGCCCCTCTGGGCTCACCTGTGGAAGAGAGGGCTATTGGAAGAACTGGAGAAAGAGCTGTACCACAGGTTTGAAAAGGTATGTGGAGAAGAGCTACTCCCTCTCCAAGACTGAGCTGAAACTAAAATGCTGAATTATTAACTAAAATGCCAAGAATTATTTTCTGTACATGCAATATCCAAATAAAATCAAACTACTGGTTCAGGAGCTGACTTGTTTCTTTTACTGCTGAAACCTGGATACTAGTGGAGTTCAATTCCCCACTCGGAGGCACTGAAGGTGCTCCACAAAGGCTGTATTATGTTAGGGTGCAGTGAAATCTGGGCTTGGGTCTACCACCCTGAACTGCAGCTGTGCCAGGGGCTGGCTAGGCAAAGGAATAACTTTGAAAGACTTGGGAAGCAAGTGACAGTTTCTTGTGTCCTAATGGTCTTGCTTTTTAAGTCTTTTGATAAACCTGCTTCCTCAATTTGTATGCAGCTGTCTCTAAAACATATCAATGTAAATAAAACATATCAATGTAAATAAAACATATCAATGTAAATAAAACATATCAATGTAAATAAAACATATCAATGTAAATAAAACATATCAATGTAAATAAAACATATCAATGTAAATAAAACATATCAATGTAAATAAAAGAACCTCGCACAGGAAATCAGTCACTAAGGAGGAAGACAGACCATGGGAGGGTCTATTCCTGATACCTGGAGTATGGGTTCTTAACGGAGCGCTTAATGAAATTGCCAGATAAAGAGTCTGAATATGGGAATACATGTAAGAGTTCCAGAAATAAGGACACTGACACCTTGGTAACAAAATAACTTAGGAAGCACATGGGATCCAGCAGCTGAGGTCATTCATAACAACTTAGAATCTTTTAAGCGACTTTAAGGGACTAGGACTGAATCAGTTTCTATATAAATAGAGAGATTATATCTAACATGTCTAAAAAGAAAGCTCAAGTGCAAGGTGATTGTGTCATTTCAACTGTTCGCACTTCTGTCAACAAAAGAGTTGCTGTTTTCGCCTTATGAACTACAGCCCCAAATCTGAAGAATATAGTTATATAATATCCTCAATAGCCAGTTTTTCAAATCCCACTTTGTCTCCTACAAGAGTTAGGAAGAAAGGACTGAAATATTTAAAGAGACACTGCTTTTTAAGAAAAATAACAAGCTGCAAGTAATTTTGGCTTTTTCTGTCAGAGGACACTGATGAAGTCTTTAAACTACTGTAAGTGTGCTGACATGACTCTCCATATGAACAGTTGGACATCTTTTAAAATAGTTTATCCCAAGGTAACTGGTCAAAGACATCAAACCACCCCAGTTAAGTCCTCACTCTCATTTCAAGGTATAATAGTCACACGGAATAGTTGCTGTAAAGATGGCCATATTGTTAAAGTCCTTCATGTAAATAAATCATAAGTCAAATTAATAATCTAAGACTTCACAAATAAAAATTCAGAAAAAGAAAGGAAGAGAATAGCTTAATTTTCAACAATTATTTTCATGCTACAAGTGCTATAATACTGCTTTTCAAACAATTTTTGTTTAAAATCTGGTTTTCTTTGACAAAAAGTAGCACAGAAAAGTTTCAGTTGCTTTTTCCCCCTTCAGTGTTGTATTTACCCATATTTAAAAGTAACGTTGAAACTGAACCGTCAATGATATGCTGTTCCTCACCACTCTTTTGCCATATTATCCATTCCTTGGTACTACATTCAGATTCTACTTTTATTAGTACAAGATTTTGTCCAACTCCCTTTGTCCTTTTAATGGAGAAGAAAAGGAAACCACTCTCCTGGAAGAGAATTCGTGCTATTGTAAAGGCTTAAAAGTAGAATGCCAGGTTCAAGCGTAAAAAGAAAGCAAGTTTTACCGACTTCACAATGTAATTTTTCTTTCTGGGAAGCACAGTGAAAAACCTCAAGTCTTCTGTTCATCCCACTGCACCGAGACCAGCACAGTTCCCAAAATTGTGACTCATTCTGATCCCAGCAAAAAGTTGCTGGAGAGACAGTTGTTTTGTTTAAGGAAACATACTGAAGCAATTAATTCATCATATGAAATATCAGGCTTCACTTTGTATACAGAAGAGAAAGCAGACCAAAAGCCTCAGTCATGGTCCTGCCTTACCCCTTCTAAACACCAATATCTCAAAACTGAAATGGCAGCAGATGTTGCAGACATTTGACCAATTTACTTGGGGGAGGGGGGAAGGGGAGGGGGAGGAACACACTTGTCTTGCCAATAAAATATTAATTTCCCCGTTACTATCTGTAAAAATGTTTAACTCCTCCTTTAAATCAAGAAACCTTTCATTTACTTCTCTAGGTCTTATGGAGAAAAAAAATGGTATTATTTCTTACTTGTGAAAAAAATTAGTGTCCAAGTATAATTTCTTAACAGATAACAAAAATGAAAGGGCTCTAAACAGCATTGTTTACTTTTTCAAACTTCAGACAGTAGGGTGTTTTTATTTAGAAAAGCTTGTTAGTTAATAAGAAACAGTTTTTCAAAAAAGATTATTACACACTGGAATGAAGCAAGTGGAGCTTGCTAACTAACTTAAGAGGAGTAACCCTTACATGTTTTCTTCTTTCCTCTGTAAAGAAAGAATTTTTTTTGTCTAACCCTACAATGCACAAATCAGTGCACAATATCAACCAGTCTCTCCACCCCCATCTGTCACCACTATATCCTCCATTGTACACGACTCGCTGTTTTCCAACATAATACTTCCTCCTTTCTATCCTGTTTCTTTTGTAACACTACTCATCTAAGGTGCTTCTAATCTGCATCTCAGTGAAGAAAACGTGACACTTCAAAACATTAATGGAAGGTCAGTACTCATGTCTTAGTGAAATCCATGGCACTGGAAATCAACTCCTAACCCCTTTAGAAACTTCTAGCTTCAAACCATCTGATTTATTTATGCTCAATATATTATGCTTCATGAGCACTTAATGGTGTCTCATGTCTCTGTTTATTGCCTAATACAATATTCAATATTGCAAATGAAAGATCTTTCTGACAGCTTTCATACCAAATGCTAGAAGAGACATGCATCCATACAGCACAGATGTTAACTATCTGAAAAACTCCAGCAAATAACCAACAAATGCATGCCTTTACATATCTGTGCTACAGAAGTAGCCCAAACCAAGACTTTAATAACCCTGAGAAAGAAATGAAAGCTGGGCCAGTGACTTAAGAATTAAAGTAATTTTAAATTTAAGAACTTAAGAATTCTTAAATTTAAGGGCACTGTATGAGGTAGGTAACCAGCTCCTCAGTAAAATGTATGCTTATTTTGTTATATAAAAAACAAAATCACCACTTCACTTCCATCCTTGATTTTCTGTGTTTGCAGCAAAGCAAACAACATGCAGCTATTAAGTTCAGGTCTAATAACTGTGCATTGTCAGGTTTCTGATGAAGATGCACAGTACAGAACATAATGACTAGAATCCAATTATGGGAATCAAGTCCAAGTTCAATATATCAGCATTTCCAACAGGTGATCACTGCCTGATAGCAAGAGAACTGCTCGGTTTAGAGAAGTAATTTTGTCACATGTTCCCACTGCATTCTTTCTTGCATTCTTTCCAATAAGCTCAAAATGAATCTAGTTTTAGAAAAATGGATCTAGTTTTGTGAAAAGCAATGTTAGAATTATGCCACTTTTTCTCTATCCCCTATCTTAAATAAAGTGTATCAGCAAGCAAGTTTCTCCCATATGGCATAAGCTGCTCGTCAGAGAACATACTGTCACAAAAGCATTTTCTCTGCACCGTTCCCATAATAAGATAAACATATAGTGCTATTAACTTCATTTATTTATAAGCTGCCATCAACAGAAAACAAGTCTTACTATGCCACACAAAGTTAAATTGTTGAGGAAAAATCCTCAGACTTTTTGTTGTTAACTAAATGATCTTTGGCACATCGATTAGATGAACGCAGTTCTTCACATATGAATAGACACTACTTCCCATTTAGCATAAACAGGTGAAAGCTTAGGTCGCGAAAGGAGTGATGCACTTCACTCGTAAGAGGGAAGCAGCACTACGTTTATTGCAGTAAGACAGCGACTTAAAGTTCAATCGTAAATAAGAACGATTTAACGAGGTTCGATTGGCAAGGTTCACTCAGTTATTTACTGCATGAAGGACAGGGTCAGATGCGTGTGCAACGGAGACCCTCCCGTTGAGTCACGAGGTTCAGACTGGACCCCCTTGCTTTCTAAACTCCTTCGGAGAGGAGCCTAGGTGCAGCTGGATCCAGTCTTAGTTCCAGACTTGGTCAACAGTTTATGTCTAAGGAATTATATGCGCTATCAGTCAGGGATATAACTCAGGAAAATTTCACGAAGTTCGCAGAAGTTCAGCATGCTGTTAATCACTTACCAAGGATCTGTCGCGGGTAAGGAATCTCTCAACCTCGAGGAGTAACCCTGAGAGGCGTCCCTGCTCAGGAGGAGGTTCTGCAGTGCAGCCCACTGCCGTGCAGGAGAGCCCAATGGACTCTGGGCTGCCCCCTATTTATGGGGGGGGGGGGAGATGATTGACTCATAGTCATATTTGCATACTAGATGGGCCTTAGTAGGCACATGCTCATCTAGCCCCCACATATGTGTTGTTTGCAGGGAGGTCAGGTTAAGGGCAAGAGAGCGCACCGGTAGGGGGGAAAGGAGCACACCGTCACAGCTTAGCATAAAGGGGAAAGAAAATATAGATGGGGAAGGGAATTTTGAAACTAATCCTCCTTTCTCAGCCAAGGTTCAGATGTAGACTACTATTCTGCAAGAACATATTTGCAAACAAGTGATGACAAGCTGTTATTTAGATTACATTCAATCTAACCAAAAAACCCCAAATCTATGTTGAAAGTATCAGCATGCATATATTACTAGGAACATTAAAACTGTATAGCATTTTTAATTGTTATAAAAAAAGAAATTGAGTACAGGCAATGTCAAACAAATAGCTAGTCAAATTTTTAAATCTATGGTTTATATTGCCAAAAATGATAACCAATATGTTCATGATGTTTCTATGCTGAAAAATAGATTTTTCTACATGGCAGCATGATTTGACTTTGACCTAGGAGGGCCACATCATTTCTCCTATTCATGATGTCTCCTGTATATAAGCCTCAGTCCATACAACAAAATCAAATGATATTCTTCAAAACACCCACCGGTATCACAAGAACATTCTTAGCTTTTCTGACAAATTCCGAGATTTAGCGGGAAATAAAAGTGGTATGAGCAACCCTAGTCTAATATAAACATGTCTGAGAAACTAGTGCAGTGAGATTGGCAAGATCAGAAACCAAATTAGGTAAGAGGCAAAGCAACCTTTGCCAGTTCTTCCACTCTAAGTCAAGATCATGAGATGGATAACCACTTTAACAACATCACAATAATTACAGAGTCTGATGCATCATACCAGTGTCAGTGAAAATTCCTTATTATGCAATGGTTTAAGCATATTAGAAGAAACTGGTCTGATTGCTACAGTCCTTATCAATATCAATCAACATCATCTGGGCATAACCCCATATTAGGGAAAGATAAACTGAGCAGGCCAGAAAGGAGGATTATGCCATAAGCTGTCTTGCTTTAAGGTTTCCCTAGTTCAATACAGGTTAGCAACTGGCAACCTTCTGAATGTCAGGGAAACCCTAGTCCATGAACTTGAAGAAATTAAAAAAGAAAATTCCTTGCAACTACAAGCATGTCTGAACAGGAAGGAGGAGTTCAAATAGCTAGCACTGTTATTTTACATGTGATACAGTAAAATTAATATTTTACCAGGTTTTTGAGCAATTTATGCAGCTGTTGCTCAGAAAAAGAATGGTTTCAGAGACCACTAATTAGTGAAACTGTCCATAAGACACAGGCTACAAATTGTACAGTAACAGTTCCAGCTCTAATGCCATTAGCTTTAATAGTTTATAGTAATCTCTTTTTAAGAGATACTAATTCTCTCTCTCCAAAATGCTGGTTGTAAGAGTATTTTATTAAACAATGACAGTGCAACATCTCCCGCAACAGTCACAAGAAATTTTGAGGTCATATTTCGCAATGACCCATGGTGAATTTCAAAGATTTCATTAGTTCCCCCAGTCTTCTCCACTTTCAGTCAGTACATGTATGAAATCGATAGCATAACTGCCCATCATAAACAAGTGATGTTATATCCACCTGTCAACAGAACAAATTTACTCTCCTCAACCTTCTCTGCTGCATAAGGAGGTGGACTTTTGAGATGTGTGTTTTATCACTATTTTCTTTTTTAAAATACACTAGCAGCTATTCCTCACCATTGGCACACAAGCTACTGGTTAAGACTTTCTAATAGGAAGAAACCACCAAGAACTACTGACAAACTTATTTCTGGGGATAGGACTAGAGGGTGGGAAGAGTTTTCATACTGGCGGGAAAACAAGCACAGCTCATATTGAAACACAGAAAATAGGGCTGGAAAGTATTTCAAAAGATCCAGTCCCTTGTGGGGACTGCTCTCCAGCACATCTTTGGAATAGATACTTGTCTGTTTTTAATCTCCAAAATGCCACCGAAAGGTAACCCCCTTCCAGAGATATTTTCCCCCGGCAGATGAAAATAGGAAATATAATTCCTAAATATCTCTAACTGAAAAGAAACCCATCACTTCATGCCTATGGGAGATAAAAAGGGAACAAGCTATTCCTCAGCCTGTTTTAGTGTCCTTTTATCTCCACTTACCTTACTGCTGCACTCTCAGGCCCCAACTGCTTCTACACAGCAGTTTAAACATGCAAACAGCACCAAGCTGCCAACACCTATGCTAAGAGTACAGATATTATCCAGCATTTCAAAACCAGAAACTATTGTCTTTGTGTCAATATAAAATAGTTTCAACAGCACTAATTTCTCCACAGTTAGAACAAGAAAAAGTTTTAGAGATTTAAGAGAGCTTTAGTACTTGACTATCATGTCAACTAGCATTTTACAGATCAAAATGACATATAACTGTCAGTCCAAAAGACCATCATTTGTACTAGTTACAGAATATACAGTTCATATCTCACAGATATATGTGTCCTATTTACACCACATGTATTTACATTGCTCCACCCAGTATTCCCCTGTTACATCAGCACTCTGCATTACACAGTGGGTTAGAGCACATACTTGTGACACTTAAGCACGAGGCTATTGCAATGCTTATGCCAAGGATAAAGGAATCCAACAGACTCATAGGTCACATGCACATAAAGTAGAACAGCTCAGCACTTTCGCAGCAAGAAGTAGACTGTACGCTGTCACTAACCACAGATGGTGATGCTGACAGGTGTTACAAGTCAAAGAGTCCTTTCCAGCTGCTACAGAGATGCTACAAAAAAGTTAAAAGCAGTGCAAGAGGATTAGTGAAATCTGCAAGAAACTGGAGAAATTCTTGAGTGTCTATTTCAAAGTGGATTTGAAAACTACATCATTTATACTTTCATTATATGTGAATGACAAGATCCACAGACAGTGAGAGCAATCAAGCATCCAAAAGGAGAAAGAGCCTGAAGACATGGTTAGAACATATCCATGAAGAAAGGTTAACTGAAGCCTTAAATGAACTTGGTCCCTCTTTAATAACAGCAGAAATCAACTGAAAAATGCAAGATTCCCACTCATAGTAATGTTTTCCTTATGGCTATTACTTTCCTCAAATACAAAGTATGTGCATTCCTTCAGTTACAAAGTTTTTGCCCTGTAGCAAGCAAGGTCGAGACAGAAATAATCACCAGTTCCTCTTTATTTCCAAAATTAGGTTCAGACTGAATAGATTTCTGTGATGATGAAACATGTTGATGAAACAAAGCACTGCCAAAAGTAAGAGAAACAGCCATACTCTACATAACTTCCATCCAGTTTCTTACGATGTATGAATTAGTTACCTTGAAGAACAGCAAAGGAAATTCACTAAAAAGTATCCTTAAATTTTACAAAAAAGGAAAGTACCAGCTACTAATCTCTAGCACAGTCACACAAAACAAATAGTTCATGTATGAGTAGAGGGTCCACCTTTGCCTTTAAGGCAAACAAGCAGAAGACATGAAATTCACTGATAATCAGTAATATTTGAGTCTAACAGATGGTTTAATAATAGAAACAAAGTGCTCCAAAAACACAAAAAAGGCATGAAAAAAATTGATAGGTCAATCTTAAGGTAATTTGTCATACTTCTGCTTGAAGTAGATAGATGCAAATTGAAAACATAATGAAATAAAAATATTAGATGTGGAAATTCATTTTTGTAATTAGCATCTTTCTATTGTCCCACATCCGTTTTCCCCCTTCCCCCCCCCCCCTTTTTTCCCCCATCTGAGACAGCATATCTACATATGATGATGGAAGGGGCAATTGGTTTGTCTCCAATATACCTACATCTATTAAACCAAGAAGAAAAAATAACTTCTTTTCCAAGAGAAGAAGCCAAATTTCTAAGCTGTTCTGACTTGAGCATAAGGATGGCACCCTAGGGGGAGGCTCCCTTCCTTGTTCTGCTTTATTTCAAAATGGCCTGAGTATCTTCATGAAACTGTTTTGGCAGATTGGAAATATCTGAGAATAGCCCTGTGGCTACTGGTGGAAAAACGGTAGCCAAATGGACATTCTTTAGTTAATGTGAAATTAGGATCTGGGAAACAATGCAGGGAGAAGGATCACTTTTGTTTTCAGAAGATGATTTAAAGCATCTGGCCTACTAATAAAGTCCAGAATTTAAACTAGTTCATAGAAATAATCTGCATTAAGCAGCCACCAAAGGCATTATACAAGCTTCAGTATGACATCGATGTTCCCCTTTTAAAACTTAGACAATCGTAAGCTTGAATCACTGAGCGGGATTGACGTCTATCGAGTTGTGGATCAAAAGATTAAAAAACTGCTTGCAGTAAAGCATTTGGTTGCTTTGAGATAACATTTCTAGAGAACCATTTCCCTGCAGTCTCACTGTAGCACACATTAACAGAAAATTTAAGAACTCTTCCTCTATGAGAGGGACCTTCACCCTCACCTCAAAGGAAAAAAAAAAAAAAATGCAACTCCTTTATCAAGTCATTAAAGCTCTTTCTAGTGTCTACTAGGAACAGTTTATCTCTTAAAAATTAGTACTACATTGCCTTTTATTAGGCAATTTAAGAGTAGAAGAAAAAAGTTGTCTCAATATTAAATCAGCACCAATATCCTTTATCTTAACACTAGTATAATAATCCAGATATAAAGGGAATATTGTTTTTTCACCACAGTACTGCATTGTGTTCAACACTTCCCTGCTCCAACTCAGTCTAGCTGTAACTCCTGTCCCGTGCTTACTATTTGGGTACATTTTTGAGCAAATCCTTAGCCTTGATAAAACCTAAAGCATGTCAGCTGGAGTTCTGACTCATTTGATGACAATTTTTTCAGCAGACCCCTTTCCTTAGGGAACCACTTGTACACTGTACTTCAGTACAATTCAAATCACAAAATTTCATTCCATGACCTGAATATGCAGAAAGGAATATAATAACAATCTAATATAGAAGAGTAAATCATTTATCAAATTTACCAATTTATGGATCTTCATTACACAACAAATACTCTATTTTGGCAGCACTGTGCAGGTAGTATAGAAGAAATGGCATTATCAGCAAAGTGTTTGATCTGAAAGCTTGGAACATTACCCACCCTGATCCACACTAGTCTGAGTTTACTGACTTTCTGGGTGCGCTTCCTGAACAAGGAGAGGTAATAGAGAAGCAACCCAACTGTCAATTCTTACATAACTTTAATTCCAAAAAATGCTTAAACTAACCAGACCTTTGAGCTTATTTCTTCCAATTCAAATATCTGCTAGTAGACTGCATTTGAAATACTTCTTGTTTTGTAAAATCAGAACCAAAAGTTCATTTCCTTTGAAGAATGATACTTGGATGAGACAGCAATCTAGGATGCTTTTAAAGTTTAAGTAAAAAGTCCTTGTTGCTATTACTGTGTATTACAATTTCAATAAGTAGAATAATTGACTTATTTATTTTCCTTAGCTTTATTTAAGGAGAGGGGGCAGGGAGAAACCTACAACACTGCAACCACATATGAATGAAGCTGGCAGTAAAATCCAAGCATAATTTCAAAATATGAAGGAAGGGGGTATGGGTATGAGAGAGAGAGAAAACAAAACCAGGTCCCATGTGGAATGGATATCCACAGTCTCTACAAGTTTTAAACAAAACTATTGTTGTTCTAGGTCTTTTGGAGCTTTTAAATCTACACAGCACAGTTTTCTTGAAATCAACAGAAAGGCAGTTCTGGCTATTACTGCTGCCTTTAATAATGATGAAATCGGATGAATTTCATCTTCCCTTCAAGCCCATGTAATTTGTTTTTCATTCTCAGATTTGTTAGTGCCCCAAGCCCAGATTAAGAGCAGACTTCAGCCCTTTTCCCTGGCTGTACCATTATGGTGCCAGCGGACTGCAGGATTTTTCAAGTGATGCTCTCAAGTCCAGTCAATGTGGACTGTGAAGCTCCCACAGAAAAGTTGCCTGATCCTCTCTTCTCCTTTCTTGCATTGCAAAGATGATGCTAGTTATGTTTCACAGAGGAAGAACTAAGTCCTTCTAACACAGCTAGTTTTTCTCTCCCTTTGGTTAGAAGACTTACCCTTCTCAGAATCTTATTTCTCAGTAGTCAAGAAGCCAGGCGAATTGTGCCTACCCTGACTCTTTCAGTAGTTCAAACTGAGCTGTATTCCCTGTTTTGCAGAGAAAAGCAGTCAAGAACAGGGGTACTCCCTCAGCATTCATTAACTTCAAAGAGAAGTGGAACTTACTGTCATCCTAAAATTGCCTATAACCGTACTCAGAAATATCACTTTGCAGCTACCCTACGCAGTGTCAGTAAATTAGAGATGGTATTTTATAGTTTAGTTTGCTTCCCTTCATGTACGGGTAATATTCAGACATCTTTGCACAGCTGTGTTCACACAAAGGCAACTGTTCAACTTTGCAGAAAAGGACCTGGGGTCCAGCTGGACAGCAAGTTGGACATGAGCCAGCAATGCGCCATTGCAGCAAAGGAGGGTGACAGCATCCTGGGCTGCATTAGGCTGAGCACTGCCAGCAGGTCGAGGGAGGTGATCCTCCCCCTCTACTCAGCCCTGGTGAGGCCGCATCTAGAGTGTTGAGTCCAGTTCTGGGCTCCTCAGTATAAGAGACATGGGCATACTGAAGCAAGTCCAGCAAAGGGTCACTAAGATGATTAATGGACTGGAGCACCTGTCATATGAGGAGAGGCTGAGAGAGCTGGGACTGTTTAGCCTGGAGAAGAGAAGGCCCGGGGGGAGCTTATCAATGTGTATAAATATCTGAAGGGAGGGTGTAAAAGCAACAGAGCCAGACTTTTCTCAGTGGTGCCCAGTGACAGGATGAGAGGCAAGAGGCACAAACTGAAACACAGGAAATACCATCTGAATCAAAGGAAAAACTTCTTCACTGTGAGGGTAATTGAATACTGAAACAGGTTGCTCAGAAACTGTGGAGTCTCCATCCTCGGAGATATTTGAAAGCTGACAGGACACACCCCTAGGCAACCTGCTCTAGGTGACCCTGCTTGAGCAGGGGGTTGGACTAGATGATTTCCAGAGGTCCCTTCCAATCTCAGCCATTCTGTGATTTCTGTAATGCTTTCAGTATACCAGCATATTTGGAGCCTTATAAGTTTACACTGATTCCTGTGGGCTGGCCTAAAGTAAAGGACAAATGTTTGTTAAGCATTCACATGCACGCAGTGTACCTTCCAGCCTTTGTAAATTTGTTAACTGCTTCAAGGTATCTGACAATCGATAAGCCCTAGGGACAACAACTAAGGCAGGCATACAGGTAAACTCAAATTACCTTATAATTGCCCCAAGTTCCTGCTCTTTTGCTGCAAAGGCATATAGCCTCATTAAGTAAACTATGTAAATCAGATTCAAGATCAAGGCCAAAACATTTACTGTCCTTTCCTTGTCTTTGCTGCTACACAATAGAATTGTTTACTGCTCTGATGCCTTCTCACAACCATAGTGTGAGCAAACAATTCAGATCTAGTATTTCCTTGTATGCAGTACTAGAGCTCAATTGTATTCACTAGAAATGTAATCCTGTCTTCCTTTCATTTCTAAAAGGAAAGAAAAATTGCTCTTAATGCAGTGTTTTTGAACCTATCACGATACGGCGGGAAGGGCAAAGAGCTGTAAAAATGTACATGGAAGTCAAAAGGAAAGTATTTTTAAACAACTTTACAACAATTAAAAACTTGTCCTGGAATTGTAAAAGGACTACTGAGATTACTGTATTAATATTCTTCACTATAATGTGCACAATATTCTATACCATGGTGAACATCAAGGTTTTATACATCTGTGCTGGTAGCTTAACTCATTTTTCCTTTCTTTAAAGTCTTCTGCTTTTCATATAAAACTTGCAGATCTTCCAATGCAGTTTATATCACATTGTAGTTATATATCAAATAGTATAACTTCAAAATAACAAATTATTTGCCTAAAAGTTTATGTCACTAGGAACGAAGATACAAGCAAATTCTACACAGCTTTTCTGCTATTCAGCCACCCACCATGCACACATACTTTAATTAAACATTTTTTAGAAGCCTAAAGCCTGTTAAGTGGATTAAAATGTTTTCCCAAATTCAGTATGTCCTCTCCTCCCTTTCCACCCCTAAAAAGTAAGGAAAAAGAGAGCAACAGTGTCTTCTCTATAGTTACAAATAACTGATACAACCTCTTCTGTCATCACTCAGCAGTGAGAAGGGATATGGACCATACGGTATGACTCTACTCATGAGAGCACAGGAGATGTTAAATACAAATCAAGACAGCTATCAGAGTTCACGTAAGCCATGAAAGTTTTCTTGGGCTAGTATCCTGCAATGTTGAAAGTGATCATCAGTACAAAAATTCAAGGCTTTGAAGCTCTGGGAGCTTTTCTGCAAGACTTCAGAATAAACTCTCAAGGCTCTCCCTACTACACAGGGCAGTAGTCAGAATAAAGAGTTATCAGGTCTGTCAGAAATCCCTATTCTCACACTAAGCATGCTGCAATCTGGGTAGGCCTCCTGCCTCAACTACAGTCTATTTTACCATCCTTACCAACGTGAAAATTGGTGAAAGAAAGGCACAGGAGATAAAAAAGAAACAATCCAAGTATATGACTCCAGGATGAAGAGAAGAAAAAAAGAAAAGGAGAAAAGAAGAAGAAAGGAAAAGAAGGAAAGGAAAAGAACCCTTAAAATTTTCATAGGAAGAAGAGCCTGAGATGGGGACAGGACAGACTTAAGAAAGGGGAAATTTCTTCCTCTGAGAGGAAGAAAACCCAAAACTGCCACGCACCCCAGAGTGAGACAGGATACTGTTGTATTCCTGACTATCTTAATGGTTAATGATGTCCCGTGTCCACTATGTTCAACAACTGGAGAAATCTCTGAGAGAGATCTTTAGGATAGGTACTTAAAGCCTCACAGAAAATCCTTTATACTTAACAGATCTTTCTATTAGCTATCCTGTTATGCAGGAAGGATTCAGCCATGGATTTTATCACAGACATTATCATCAATACATTAAATTCAGTGCAAACAAAAAGCAAAAGCAAATAAATCCAACCAAACAAAGATTATCTGTGCCCCACAAAGACTATAAGGCAGATCCATTCTATTTTGCATGGAGATCTGCTTTACAAATCAGATTTTCACCCCTATTCTGGTAAGAATCAATTATTACATTAAAATCACAGCTCTAACTTTCTGAGATTTGTGGAATATGGCAAATTTTAGCAACAGAATGATTCTTCAAGTCTTTAAAACAGACTACCTGGCTTTCAGATATTTTACCATCATCAGCAATACCTCAGAAAAAAGGCAGGACCTACAGTCCTCACAGAATTTTCACAACTAATATTTCACAAGTTATACCAAAAACAAACCCAGAAGCTCAAGGGTCCGAATTCAAGCTTCAACAGTTATAAGAAAGATTACAAATAAATATATAAAATCCAGTTAATGTAAACGTACAGAACATATCCCAGAAGTGCCGCAGAACCAAAATATAAATTAATAGACTATATCCAGCATCAGATACAGTGAGGCCACAGATGCATCACAAACAGATAGACAAAGAAGTCTCAAAAAGAGAACCACTGAACATCATCTGTAAGAGGATCTGATGACACATCAGATGCATGGATATATCTATGCATGCTTTCTTCTTGTCATTCTCTGCTTTGGTAGGTGAACCTACCTTTCTAGAAGTTCAGATGTTTTGATCTAGATTCTAATAGCACTGAATGCTTTAGAAAAGTGGGACACTATCAGGGCTGCAGTACTTAATCTTTTTTATTCCTGTTTATGTGCTAGAAAGGCTTTAAAAGAAGAAAGAATCATCTGAATTACCAAGGTTAATCTCCTGAAACACTCTGGGGAAAACAAAACAAAACAAAACGCAACCACCAAACTTAGAATTTTCCTCTTAAAAAAAAAAAAGTTTACCTCATTTGCTTCAACAAAGAACCAAGTGCTTTCTCTCCCATGCAAAATACACATATGTTAAGGGCTACAGAACCAGACTATTTGAGTATCTTCTGTCTCTCCAGAGCTATTTTGTACAAAAAGTATTGCAAGAAGAAATAGGCAATCCCAGAAAAATCAGCATCTATAATGCAAGACCCATGAGCGCAGGCACACAGCACAATACAAATGCTGTTCTCACACAACTTTTTTTTTTTTTTAAAAGCTTTCTTTTCATTTTTACAAAGATATCAATTTGTCAAAAGATGTATCTTTATGAGAGCTTGTTCTAAATCCGCAGGAAGCATTAGGATTGAGAAGGACAGAGTTAAGTGCATTCTGCGCTTTTAGCTACTGTACCTAGTGAAGTCTCATTCTCCTTTCAAAGACTAGTCTTTTGCACAGCAAAAGAGGAGAAAGATGTTTCTGAAATAAGGATGATATCAGAGAAATGTGGGTATAGCCCTAACCCAGCAAGATGCATAGTTTGAATTCCTTGCAACTCATTATTTTAAGGTGCCCACTCAGCTTGACAATTCCAGCATCATTTATGTACTTCTGACAGAGACAATTTTCTTACTGAAGGAAAGAGTAATTACAAAGAGAAATTCCAAATGGAATTTAAAGATTTCAATCTGGGATCAGGCAAGGATACAGAGCTATTATACCTTCCAAAACAAATCTTCCAAAAAATGTTTTTGCCTCAGCTTTCTATCCAGTCCAGAGACAATATATACGCATGCACACACACACATATATATATATATATATAAAATCACAGTAGGCCAATCAATAAATCAGTTACTAGGATTTACACTAATCAAAAACAATTTTGCTCAAATTATTTCACTTCAGCTATAACCTCTTCTGTGTACTTAAAAAAAAGTAATCAAAGGAGCTCTGCAAACAGATGATTGGGTTTATCCAGCTTCATACTTTATACAGAAGCAGATTTTTACAGATACCTGAAGTTAAGGCAATTCATATTTGATCTAAGGCCTGCTTTTCAAACTAAACCAAACACCAAATCAAAATATAATTATTACACAAGTTACACATGTGTAAAAATAAGAGTTCATCACTAAAAAAGCAGAGAAAACACGGTCTCAGATAAATGTCTAATTAATTTAGGAATGATGTATATTAAAATAATTTGGAATGAGAGATGAAGCTAACTAGAACAACAGGCAGTCCCTCAGTATCTTCTCACACAGGTATTCCTATACTGAAATCAACTGCTCTTTCCCAATGAAAGATCAAAAGATAACTAATCTATTTGTCTTGCCTTTGCATCTACAGTATTCCAATTTTAAACTTTATAGAAACAAGGTACTCTGTATGGTTTTGAGAGATATATGTAATATCAGACTCACCAACACCCTACTCCAAGGCAAACAAAACCCCCCAACCCAAACTCACCTTTTTCTCATTTTTTAATGACCACTCATTCCTGTTTTCCCCTTTTAGACACTTCATTGTCCTCTCTTGCTCCAATACAACATAAGGAGCAACTCTTAGTTACCTATCTAATATAACTCCAGGGCCCTCCTCCATTCTGCATTCCCAAACTCAGCCCCTCATTCTCTACACATGAATACTACCCTGCTTTTCTAATCATATGTTTTTTACTGGATGAATTATTACACATTTCATCTGAATGGGCCCAGCTTCCTAAGCAGTCTGGATAGTTTTGTAAGTCTTATCATGATTTGTAATTCCAATATTGTCATTTATAAAAAATGTTATCTTCAGTGATTTTATATTTATTTCCAAATGATTAATAAAACATTAACAGCATTAGACTTAATACTTGTAATACTTTTCTGAAGTTTTAGTAAGTTGAGGGTTTGTTTTTCATTAAGTAAGTCACAGTATTAACCCAAACACTTAAGCACCTCCTTGATTACTTTTATCAACCAATTTTTACACGCATTTAAGAACACCAGAAATTTTAGCTTCTGTTCCTATTAACTAATTCTTATATCAGCTTTCTACTCCGGAAAATGATCAGGAAATAAGTTTGTCCAGCCTGCAACCTGCTGAGATCATTCCTGCTCACCCTTTTCAAATGGTGGCACCACAAAACTATTCCCCTTTTCTGGAATGCTCCCCATTTGCCAGAGTTTCATATTTATGGGACTGGGACAGGATTTTTTTTTCCAGATTTTCTTTTTAGTTTTTTTTTGGAATAAGTTATCCAGTCCTGCTAATTTAAAAGTGTTTATTCCTAACACGTTATTCACTCAAGGATTGTGAAATATTTCACATCCTTATGTCGTACAAAGTAACCGTATCTAGAAAGACGCAGAGCAGCAGTCTTTACAAAACGCTTAAGTTTTATCCCTTACCATCAACAACTTCATTGTTTCATTTCAAGTATGCAACTCTCACAAGAGTGGAAGAAGAAACTTTGTGAAAGGGAAGGGAAAGGAGAAGGAGAGAGAAATGGAAGCTAGAAAAGTCAGTCATACTTTATCTTCCCCTAAAAGATACCTTGTTTCCAAGATAATTTAGAGAAGTTTGGTTATTTAGATAAGAGAGGGGAGAACTAACCTGTAGATGGAGGAAATCAATCTCTAGTCACAAATTTTTCTCTGAAGATGCAGAAGTTAACGCTTAAGGCAGGACAGGGAAATACGAACCTACACGCCCCCTGAAGAAGTCACAGGAGATCGCTAAATGCGATCTGAAAGACACCAATCTGATGATTAAAGACACATATACAGCACTGAAAGATGAGGGGGAAAGGAAATGATATGAAATACTGCAAGAGCAGACAAAATTATTTGGGTAGGAAATATCAAAAGAGAGATTAGGCATGAAGTGATACATAGTCCAGGTCAGCTCACGGGAATAATCTTTTTGATGAGTAGGACAGTTGAACCAGTGCTACTGGTTCAAACAAGAGGACAGGAACACGCAGTTCATCTTTCTCCATGCATTAATCAGATACACAGCTCTGACAGCTTCCATACCTCAACGTTAAAAAGGTTACTCACTGCATTTGTTGTGTTTTGGTGTTACCAGAGTCTCACTTCTCTCAAGCTCATAGGCATATTTATGGTGGGACTGCTGTACTTTTTGGAAAGTCTTCTAGTATCTCTCTTTTCTACTTTCAGAATATTTTATTCAGAACAGTTTATTATATTTCATGATTTGGCTTCTGCTTTTCTGATCCCCATTCCCCTCAGAGTAGCTCACAAAATGAAGTAAAAAGGGTATTTCTTTCTCACTGGCAGCAAAATTATTTATACATGTACACATCTATAGTTTCCTCCCTTTCCTAAGTCAGGGGAATAAGGTTCCCCTTCTAAAGGGAAGGGAAATTGTCACCTCCATTTCATACTCCCTTCTAGAAGTGTGCCTGACAGGGCACGGCAGGGTGGTTGAAATGAAAAGGCAAAAATAAATATGAGCATTCAAGTCAAAATGATCATGTCTTGAAGTTCAGACAATCCTAGGTAGGAAGAAAATGAAATAAATCCACATAGTGGTGGGAACAAACAGAAAACTAGCTCTGGATTTACTGCTTTGTCAACAGCAGGAAGTGAGCAAACAGAGTCATGTAACTCTGGCTAACAAATCAGGACCGGGTCCGTAGAAACACCCACACACTAAACGTTCACATGGGTAGCTCTTATTGCTCCACCTGTGAAATTTCATTTCCTTCTTGTGCAGAGATAGGGTATATACGCTTACATACATACATCAGTCAGACTACAGAGTAAGACTGAACTAATCCACACAGAAACAGTCAGCAAATGTAATAGTCCATACACATCACTGTCTCTCTTATTCTAGAAACCTAAGCAACTATTTTATTATAAATTGGAAAGGGTAGGAAGTTTGTGTTATCAACTGGACAAAATTCTATCTAGTATAAATCCATAGATTCAATTACCAAAGGCCCTCTAATACACATTGAGTGGGATTTCCAAGTCTTTTACTGAATTACTTAAAAAGATATAAATGAAATCTGGTACACTGAGAAGAGCAATGCTCTAAAGCCAATCTATGGAAATGGAAATAGTAAAACAGATTATAATTCCATTTTTAACACTGAAGTACCACATGACCTTAAACAGCTCACCTAAGGACATTTACTTCAGCAGTAAATTAAGGATAACCACACCTAACTCACAGATGCAGGATGAAGCATTTGGTAAGTGCTTGTGAATCTCAGGTGACAGGCGCTGCTGAACACCATGGCAGTGTCACAGGTGTTGCACAGCCGCATTCCTCAGCCTGATTACTTCCCTGAAAGCAGCTGTAAATCAGCCTCACTTAGTATTCAAAGTGTTACCTGGCACACTGGCAAAGACAACCCATTCCTGCACTTTTCCCATTAGCTAAATAGGGAAAACAAAGAACAAACTCCAAACCATATACAACTAACTTATGAATGAACAGCAAGACTACTTGTGCACACAAAAACCATTCAGTATTTACAGTTGCTCCAAGGTTTCAGGTAAATAATTTGCAGGCTGCATATCAGTCCCACCAGCTATTGCTGTTTGAAGGAAGCATCTAGTCACAAGATACTTCAGCATCTTGGCTAGACCCTGATTCTCCACAAACTTCCACTGGACATGAACATGAAATAAAGAAGTCTGAGACTACCGGAGAATTCCTATTTATCTAAATATTCACAAAGCAGAGTCAGCTCCCTAATAAACCAAACCTGGGATGGGGTGTGGTGGGGACAGGGAACAGAGCTGCAAATATATTCTTGTTACCAACCTACTAACTACATATATGCATTGTTATTGCATCCCAGTGACAACAGCATCATGGCTTACCTAAGCCTAGGTCTGTGGGCTCTCATCCATCAGTAGTCATTTCTATCAGCAGAATGAGTAAAATTGTACAAAAGTAACTAAGAGGAGAACTGGAACTACAGTCATTATCTGGCACCATAATAAAGGAGTTTATAAGGCCCATCACAAGCACTTCTCTCTCACTCCAAAATATTTATCTCTTTCACAAGAATAACCACCACAATAAACAATTTTAATTTATCTGATATGACCAAGTCTGGTGGGTGGGTGTATACACACACACACTTTATTTTTCTTTGATGGAACCAAGTAAATATTCTCTTAGCTGTTATCTTTTAAAGTTTTTTCTTCTATGGGATTAAGAAGCTTTTTTTTTTTTTTTAGGAAAGAAAAAATAAAAAGCTACAAGAGTTTAAAATAGTTTAGCTTCATGCCTCTTGATCCTACTGGTTTTGTTCAGCCTCAGCCCACAAATCAAAATATTGTCTACTAACTGAACAGAACCTGAAACAGGTCTTTTTTCAATGATCTCTTCAAGGATCTAAGGGTGCCCTATACATAACTCATTTACTAAGTTCCTTAATCAAGATATAGGCATTTTGGTTTCTTACTCCTTTAAAGACTGGTGTCTTAATCTTGTGTCAAATAAGTGCTTAGAGTAAAGATATCATATAGGTCACAAAGGTTTTACTTTTATTTTAAAATATTAAAGGTAGTAGTTCATAACAGCATTAAAAAGAAATTACAGATCCCAACAGCAGACTGAGAAACTCCACAGATCCATGAATTCTCTTACCTTCAGGAAGCTTTCCCAAATAAGCATAAATGATAATCTCAAAGCAGATTTTTTCACCAATGGAAAACGATAAATTAATTTTGAATGCCAAGAGACACCACTAAGCAGCTGATCCCCAGAGCTGGGAACAAGGACCACTCACAATTCAAAATTAACTTACCACACCGCTGACCCTCTATGCCCCAACTTCCCAAGATGCGTGAAGGGGATGTAACCCAACAGACTGTGCCCAAACGTGGCACAGTCAGGAAAACTGTGCTGCCTTATTCCCAATTCACATAAAAGCTATTTCTGCCCATGCTTTCTAATACTCCTTACTGAAGTAATGCCATTATTATTTTGTGAAGCGCTACCATGTTCTGATTCATGCCCTTAAGGCTTCTAACTCCTTCCAGTGACTAGACAGGAAACAGGTAGCCCACACATCAGGGGCTAATTAGGAGCCTGAAGCAGACAGCGTAAACTCACATGAGTTAATGCAAGGCCTGACATAGAAGACTTGAGTTGTAAGCACAGAACAAATCACAAATAAAGTTTGTTTCTAACTGCAGGCTGGTGAACAGCTTCATAAAATACAATTCTTCATCATAAAAACAGCCTCAATCTTAAATTTGGGTATTTCAAGAACTGCTTGAGTATTATAATTATTTAGCATTTGAGAAACATGTCAGGTGGTCCCATGGTTACACATTAAAGAGGTATCTGAAACCTACCTAAACACACAGGAGACAGAAAAGTAAAGCAACTCCACAGGACAAAGCATGCCTTGCTGTTCTGTTCAAGTCCCACTGAAATCGGCTACAGACTTTCCTTTAATTTTCATAGGAGTTGAATACGTTAAAAACTTTAAAAACAGATTGTAATCATGAATTTCTGGATATATATTTCAGGCTCTGGTAAACTGAAAGCGATTTGAATACTTTAACTCAAAGCAACCTTGTTCTGCTAACATAACACACTCCAATTGGTTTGACATGCCAAAATTAAAAACATGTAGATATTTAGTCTCAGGTGCATTTTTCAAATACAGATCTTACTATTTTACCAGTGATGTAGGAAGAAACTGCTACTTCATATACTGTTGATCCATTCTTTGCTCCTCAGATATTTATTTTTAAACAGCTGCAAATGTATCTAGACTAGGGTAAAACTGATGTTTTCAAATTTCAAATGAACAATTGACTCACTATTTCACTTTTCTTAAGTTGGTGTTTTATTAAAAACAGTCAGGAATAAGCCTTCCCCAACAGCATATTGAAAGTGTATTTATAGTAAAATTGAACTTCTGTACTAAACAAGGCAAAAAAATGCTATGGGTATAATTGCAAAGTTTTCTGGTCTAATAACTAAGAACTCTGTTCCTTCTGCCTAGAAATGGAATCATCCTACCACCATTTATGATAGCGTAGGGACTGTTAGTGCAATCTGCTACCAATACGAGACCAAAGCAAAGGACTAAGGTCAGAAGCAACAGGAAAACAGGAGGTAAGTAATATCAACATTTCTGAAGGACACTGAAGATACAGAAGAGGAATACTGAAAGGTCCCAATCTCACATGGCTCAAGAGATGCAACTTTAGACCCCTTTACTTTAAAAAATGGCCACTACCCATTTCTTACATCAGGAGTCCTCAAAGACATAAAATACATACACTATACTTTTATGTTTGTACATTTACCCACAAGTATGCTTCATACATAAACAAACATACACCATATAAAGGATATACAATAAGAATAAAAATGAACCTGCTTGCTTTTTCTCCTAGCTCACATTTAAATCTCAATGGAACTGATGCATAAAGGTACAAATATTCCCAAAACATGCCTGTACAGCATTACATTATGCCACTTGTGAATACATCCCTGACCCCACTCAATAGTCTGCTTACAAATCAAAGGGAAAAGACAGAACAAAACCTGAATTTGATATTTTGTCCTAACTAGTGAACATCTAAGTTTACAAGCAGCAATTTCCTTTCTATATTTCAGGCAATCACTTCTGTGTAGCTATGGATTTAAAAACAACATAACCAATTTGTGAATTCCGAGTTTCAACGCCTATGTCTAAAACTGTCTTGAAAAGACTAAGGGCAGCTTAGTTTAACTTCTCTGTTGGTATTTCCCAATGGAAGATGGGGAAACTCATACCAGATGCTTTTCTTGTCTCTTTGCATCCCATAACTTGTCATTGCCACTTCTTTTCAGCACTCAATGCAACAGGTACAGAACCTGGCTAAAGCAGCTGCATATCAGCAAGGAACTGATGGCTATCAGGAAGCCAGAAAGAAGTCTCTTTGCATTACCAGGCATAAGTGGAGCACATCTCCCCTGAGAACCTACCCCTCTTCCACTGCACAGTGCTGGGGAGACCAAGGCCCAAACACCATGCCCAACAAATTAAGCCACTGTATGCTGTTAGAGGACAGAACTGTTTGTTAACCTACAGTGAACAAATTCCCACTGCACAAAACTAATTGAAATGTTATATAAAGTCACAAAGGTGCTAACAGACTAGTTACCTGCCTCCACACATATCAGAACTTTTAGACCCTTTTTGGTACAGTGTTAGGAACCTGCCTTACAAGCCCAAGAAAAATAAGCAAGCTGAAATAAATAAATAAGCTAACAGGAACTCACTAACAGATTAATACTAATCTAATAATTGATTAATACTAAACTAATAACTGATTATATTTTTTCTTTCTATATATAACTAACAATGATGAGAGATGGGAACATCCTGTCTCTTTAAACTAAGAGGGAAAGTTGATACGGTTCTGTATGCCCAGCAAGGCAAATAATTTGAAAGGAAGCTTGTTAGTATCCTAGAGCTTCCTGTAATTACCAAGAGGGAGTTACCAAGTGTGGACTGCATATGGCCAGCTGTTTGTTCTTCCCCTTCCACCAGCAAGTGGAAAGGTAGAAATGGAATTGAAACAGCTCAATTTTGCAGCTTAACAATCCTGAAACAATCTGTGAGCAAACTCGGGGAATTACTGTGTTGATTCTTTGGCAAGTCCTTGCAAGACATAAGAGAGTGTTTTGTAAAACAGGCTGCATGCATATCAAAGAATTGTCTGTGAAAGGGAGACCCAAAACCAAAGTGCATAATTAACAAACTTGTTGGCCAGCACAGTTACCAAGAAGAAATGAGAAACAGTTATAAGATCCTTTTCCCAGATTAGTTACAGGCAAGCAACAAATTTCATAAACAATTACATTTCCAATTTTAACTTATGGTGGTACTCTGAGCAAACTGAATTGTTTCCACAGCAGCACAGTTTTATTCTTCTTTTAACCAGGTTAATTTTAATTCAAGATTAACTGGAGTAGAAGGAGGTTAACTGCTCATATTGAAGTCAGAGTCAAAACAAGTTTATTAATTTATTCCTGAAACAGGTTTAACTGAACTGCTTTATGTGCAGACAAGACAAACAACCTATCTAGAATCCTGTTTTGCAGAGCATCTCAGTCTGAAGTGCTTCATGAAAGTGTATTTAATTAACTTGATTATTTCTCTATTGTTAACAAATCTGGCTGTAATTATACCACTTGAGTACTATGCTTCTTGGAAATTCCACAGATGTAATCTCAATCTGCAATCTCTAAGAAGAGATAAGGAAGGGAAGGTATCTGAAGTCTATCACACAAAATATTCAATCAAGAAGGCACAGAAAAAAAAAAAAAAAGATTCTTGTAATTGGCACCGCTTTCATGTCCACAGCAAGAAGAGAACCCAGTTTAAAGGGCAAGAAAGAAAAAGACATCTTAGTCAGTTTTAAGTGCTAGACTTTGATCCATATCAGCTCACGACACTAAAACTTTTCATAACTCATGTTCACAACCACTGGTATGAATTCTGCATAGCTGAGCAATTTTAAACCCTCGTAACTCCTGTTTTAATACAGAAATCAAAATGTTACAATCAGAACTGTCTAGATTTTTTTCCCTGGGGGCTAATGTAGCTTTACTACCATTATCTAAAATCTACCCATAAAACTAAATTCAGCAGCCTACAGTGTTAAAACAAACATATGTAAGCCAAGATCTTCTGAGTATCAAATTCAGTATAAATTAAGTCTTCCAAAGAATACAGCCCTTCCAGGAACATCACAGTCCAAACTGCTCCCAGACCTGCAGCAGGCCAAGAATCCTTTTCAACACTATCTGCCTAAAAAAATTCAGAGAGGAGAAAGGAGGAATACGTGTTATTTGTGAGCGAACCTACAATCATGCAATCCTGATAGCAAAGGAATTAGAATCCTTTATATTCGTCACAAAGAAGCCCCAAGGCATCCTCCGTGTCTCAAAGTGAAAGAATTGAGATGCAGAAGACATTTACCTAAGATTAAGATTAAAAAAAAAAAAAGCACCTGAGATTTACCCTAATGTTCAAACACAAGCTGTAGAGTGTCACAATAAACAAATCATGCCAAAAGTTAACTGAGCCTCCAGAAAACGCGCATCAGAGAAAGAAAGCAGACTGCCAGAAAAAGACCTGTGGGGAGGGATGGGGTTTGAAAGGGTTTGATACGAGGATTTTGTCAAACAGACTGTTTCCTCCCCTTATTACCCTTATGAGTACCCTTCATAAATTTACTTCTGCTATATATAGCCTTACAAATACATTTGCTTCCCGTGAAACCATCACTCACTTCTACGGCAGCAGTATACTCAGAAGAAGGGGGGGGGGAGGGGGAAGTGCCCAAATAGGAGGCAATACCTTCACCTCTCCCGTTCCTCCCCCACCCAATCCAGTTACCCTATTTACACTGCAGTCTAAATGCTGTATGACATCGTTTGGGCAGAAAGGTTTTTTATCGCCTTTTCCTTCTCTTGTAAGATATTGCTTGTTTTGAATGGTTGTTACCATTTTCCTCTCCCTTCTCAAAGTTTAAGAAATTTGTCTGGGATACAAGCATGCATTTCCAAAATACTGGTTTAGTTATTCCCTATTACAGAATTGTACAACCAACAAGTTTTATAAAACACAACAAGCAAGCATCAGGTGATGTTTATTAGCACAGACTCGATGTTGCATTTACCCTGGTCTGTGTACCCTGACTCAAAACAACAACAAACAGCCGAACCAAATGCCTACGTTGCTAACTGTATAGCATGTTTAAAAGTACTGCATTCTGCAGTCATACAAAAAAGTGTATTTCTGAAATCACAGGAGTACCTGTCCGCAATACAAATTAATTCTAACTTTTTTTTAATTTCATTTTTCAACTTCCCAACACTACTAGAGACTGTGAATCAAGGACCAAGAAAATTAAGTGTTCTCTTGGAGGCCTTGATTTGTCTCTATATAAACATTAGCTACAGAATTCCTGTTTGGTTAAAAAACAGGAGCAATCAATACGCCTTATCATTACATTATTCAAACACAAGCTTTCAAAATTGGGATTAAAACATGCCTGTACAACCTTGGCAAATGTTAAGTTACAAGCTGTACACTGGAAAGGTACATTAAGTTACAAAGGAAGAAAAGAGAAAGAAAGAACAAATCTACTGTTACTTTGACAGCGTACCTCCCCCAAAACACAGACCAACGGCTACACCTCTCCAGAATCAGCATTTCACAGGATTTTATTCATAATACAATACAGATCATCTATGTCCCATATAGTTTAAAAATTGACAAATTTTAGATAAAAGGGTGGGTTTTTTTTCCAATTCTGTGAAACTTAAGCTCAAATCCACTAACAATAGTGCAAACATCAGAAACATCTATTGGGGAATTCATCTTACTTAAAAGTAAAACTTTTAATATATAAGCAGCCTGAAGTATTGTAATGAAAAAAAAATCAACTAGGAGGGGGAAAAAACCTTCATATTGAGGATTTTATAAATAGTTTGTTATTTTCACATCACATTTGCTTTTTAAAGTCAAACATGCAAAAAAGCAAGGTGATCTGAATCTACACCTGGAAGAAAAACTGTAGAATATTTCTCTTTGGGCCTTCTACAGCGCACATTATTGTATTATTATCATGCTTCCTTGCCCTGCCTCTAGATGTTCAGCTCCAGTACAAATACTGCAAATACGAAGACCATATCTAGAGGGGACACTCAGGACATGTGAGGATGAATTAAATAAAGATGTGAAATGAATGTGTGTGGATTAAAGAAAGTTTAATCCCCACGGCAAACACTGTTACACAGAGGTAAAACTGCCCTCATTTGCCATGTAACAGTTCTTAACAGAATTTTCTCCACCAGGAAATTCCTTCACCGGGGGAACCTATCACGAAATGGTGATTGAGCTAGTTCCCAAAGTAATGCTTTTACTGCACTCTAAAAATGTCGTAATACTTTTCTTCCCTGGTTTAACTCAGTGCATCTTTAAAGGTGTCATCCAACTGTGAAAACATATTCTTAATGAAAATCGAAAACACGCACAAGGGAAAATAGTGTGATATGACTGTACCATTACTGCATTCCCCAAGACATAAAGGCCCCCAAATATTTTGCTGAAAAAGGCCTGTTTTTCAAATAATTTCGCAAGCAGACTACCATCAACCCCAAGGGGAGATGAAAGATGGAAATCATACCTCCCAGGGGCAAAAAACTGCAAAATTACCCCTCTCACGGGGGGGGGGGGGGGAGTCTACTTACCATCATGATCATTCTCATTGATAAACTATCCCAAGTATTTCTTTTGTGTTCATTCCTTCAAAAACCACCATTCGTTTGAAGTTTTTGAAGACTCATTAAAATAGCTAACTACACTTACAGAAAACCTCAAGAGTCATGAGGGTGCTTAGTAACTACAGATACGGAAAAGAAACCTATGAGCTCTTAATTCAGTGCATCACCATGAAAGTAGAACTTCAGTGCCCTGTGCTTATATTCCTCTCTTATATGAAAGAAAAGAGATGGCAGGTCGCAGAGACCTCCTCTACAGCTACATGCTGCAGCTTTGATCAGAGGTCACAATCAGAGAAAAACCAAGGTACTGTATTGCCATCTTCCAGTACTTCAGAATGGGAAAGGATCTGGTCCTGTCCTTCTCAGTGAAGCTAAACATGAAAAGATGTCAGATTATTCCCATCACATGAGCAAGAGCTCTTAAAACTCTTAAGAGGAATGCCACCAGTGCGTTAAGCCCATTCAAGCAATTGCAAAACTCAAGCAGTGCAAAGCAACAGCACTACTTCTGACTTAAAAAAAAAAAAAAAAAAACTCAACGGAAGATATTCAAAAAGATAGCTTAAATTTACAGAGAGATAGAGATGAAAGAGGAATTTGCAAAGTGATGTAATTCATAAAATGTAAACTCTTTTGTTTGACAGAGAACAAAAGAGGAAGGAGAAAAAGAATAGCATCTTTTTCTAAATAATGGTAAATATTCACTTGAACCACTTCAGACTTCAGCAGTATCAGTGCTCTGGGACAAGATAAAGAAAACATACATTTTAAGTTTTACTTTTCCATTAGATTAACCATGCTATTCGAAACAGAAAACAGGGGAGGCAGACGTGGCCATTTCACTGGACTGTCAAGGTTACTCCTGAAACATTACGGTGAAAGCAGACTAACAGCAGCACGCCAGCTAAGCACTTTCCAGCCGCTTTCATGCTGCTCTTCACCCGCCTCGGAATCTCACCGAGGGGAAGAGGGGGGACACGACCTGCAGCCGCGCCGCAGCCGCGGCTCCTGGCAGCGCTCAGGGCACGGGCTGATGCCTCGAGTCCGAGCACCGCCTCCCGCCGCGCGCACACCTGGCCGCGGAGCCCCGACAGCGCCCCGCGGAGACTCCGCTCGCCGCCGCCCCGCAGCGGCCCCTCCGGGGCCGCGCCGGGACGCCGGCCAGCCCGTGCCGGGGGTCCGCGCCGCCGCCCGCGCCCGCGGCTCAGCGCCGCGCAGGGAGAGCGGGGCCCCCGCCCGCCTCGCCCCGGGGCCGGCGAAGCCCCCGGGAGTTAATCGTTAACCCTCAGCCCCGCTTCCTTGTAGGGCAGTCCCTGGCAGGGACGCCCCGGGCAGCCTCCGACAGCGGCGGGTCGGGTGCGGCGCGGCACCCGAGGGAGCCCCCGCCGCACCCCGCGGAGGGCTCCGGCCCCGCGGGCGGCCGCGCTCCCTCCCTCCTCCCCGCCCGCCCGGGGCGCCGCGACCCCCGGCAGCGCGGGCACTGCCGCCCCCGCCTACCTCCCTGCCGGCTCCTCTGCTCCGCTCCGCTCGCCGCAGCGGCGGGCGAGCGGTGCCCAGAGGGGTGCGCGGAGTGCCTGCACCGCCCCGCACGGAGCCCGCGGCGGCGGCCGCGCTGGCAGCGCCGAGGCGTGAGGGCGGCCCCACGTGCGCGGACTGCGCCAATCGGGGCCGCCGCGGGCCGCCCCCCCCCCGGCCGCCGCCGCCGCCGTCCCGGGGCCGCCCGGCAGCCGGCGGCGAGGCGGGGCGAGGCGAGGCGAGGGCGGCGAGGTGGGCGCGGTGCGGCGCGGCGCGGCAGGGGGTGCCGGCGGGGCAGGAAGCTGGTCCGGGAGGCAGGAGGGAAGGAGCGCCTTGGGACGGGACGGGACGGGACGGGACGGAACAAAGACACCCAAAACGCTACTGTTGCCGGGCTCGGCGCCGCGCTCCGCGCCCGCGGGGCCGCCGCGCAGCAGGGGCGGGCGCCGGGCAGAGGTGCGGCGGCTGCTGCCGGGGCATGGGTCAGCGCGGCGCGGCGGCGTTTCTGCCGCCCGGAGCCCTTGTCAGCGCGGGGGCCCCCGCCCGGGCCAGCGGATTCCCCCCAAATGGAATGAATTTATAAAACGTCCTCTTGCGAGGATGCTCGTGAGTTACACAAGGCTCAGTTTGATGAGGAAGACTGGAATATATTCACGCCTTGTCACGGAATGCCAGCAGTGTAGGAGTCAGTTCTTGTTTTTTTAAATGGCTCAAAGATAGAGCAGCGCGAAAGCTTTCGGTGGAGAACATGGGTCAGGAAAATAGGTGAATAACTGATTAATCTCGTACCGAGTTTCCTGAATGGCAGAACCTCTACCTTCTGCTGAAGTGTCAGACTTAAGATACATAGTACGAGAAGTCTGTAGTCCTTGTCGAGCTGCTTTCAGAGAATAAGACTGGAAACAAATTTTGCTACTGTACTTTCCTAACTACTTCTAATATTAGTGAGATTTGTCCACCTTCTGTGCTGTGTTACCAGAATTGCTGTACGTGTTCACTATGGCAATACTGAGAACATAAGCTTGAAAACAATCAGCTGGTTAGTATGAAAATAAACATTCTTAACATGTCAAAAATATTTTTGTGCTGCATTTTACAATGTTTAATTTAGAACACCACATTTTTGTATGCGTGCCAACATGAATTGTAGTTAGTATTTATAAAAATGTTAGCTGGTTGTTTTCTCAGTGTGTATGTGTATTTTGATCCCATCATTTAGTCTGATGGCTATTGGTGCTGCACAGTAAAAATTGTTCACTATGGCCTCAGTTTTTCAGTATATTACACTATTTTATATGGTTGTTCCGTTAGGCCTCTCTTAAAAAGGCTTTGAAATCCAGGGAATGACTCACAGTGATTTCAATAGGTTTTGCATGGGTGTCCTGGAAACAGGCCAATCTACTTTTGTTGTAGGCAACAGAGCCTTCAACAAATGCCTTGCTGCTTCCCCATCTTACATATAAAGAAGTTTAGCCACTAGTGGCCTTCGTTTTTTTGCTGTATTTTAAAAATAAATTTCCAAAAAATGGGTCCTTTCTTTGTGTAAATCTGACTGCCAGTAAAGTTAACTGTCTCCAGCATCCATGGAATTTTGGCCCATGAAAGGAATCAGGAACACAAGCCAACAAGGATTCTAAAAGGCAAAGTTACAAGCAAGATTACTTTTTAATGTAGTAGTAGGAGCAATCAGAAACTAAGTGTTAAGTTCTTCAAAGGTTTCATAATTATCTTCTTTAGAAGGATAAACTTGGGACTATCCTGATATGTGATCCATTTCTATCTACCATCTACATACTTTGAAAATATGTTCAGATGACATTTTCTAGCTTCTCTGCAACCATGCAGGCCAGTAACATTAAAGCTGAGAAGGTCATTTAATTGCCTGATTTCAGAAACCAAGAAGAAGAAGAAGAAGAAGAAAAAAAGAATATGAATTCAGGAACACTAAAAATGACGGTTTTCAGACCTCCTGCCTTTTCTCCTTTTTTCTTCTTTTAATCTTTTTTTTTTTTTTTTTTCCCCCTGTAGGTTCTCTGTAGCTGATATATTCCAGCGTGGAACTGGAACTGAAGTTCAGCTTTTATTTTTCCAGCTACCTGTTGCCCAGGCCTTTCAAATGTGTCTCATTTTGTTTTCCATCACCTTTGGATCTGATGGGATTTAATTTTCATAAATTAATTATTGCTACTAGAAATGCTAAATTATAGTGATGAACTTCTTTGGTTTAAGTTTAAATATATAGCCCATCATTTACAGTGACTTCTAGTGTTCTTGTAAAATGTCTCTTTGGATGTCCTTGGGCCTTGTCAGGCTGAGTGGCATGCTTGTGCTCAGCCATTGTCCTCATCCTTCAGTTGGCTAAGGTTATCAGATGGACAGATTTAACACACCGAAACTGTTCCACATACTTCAGCCCTCATGCCAGACAGGTCTAGCAAGTAAGTAGCCCTAAAAAAATCAAAAAAGATCTGCCAAATCATCTTGTAAAATTATTTGTGTGCCAGTGATATCTGGTGGATTTAGACGAATAACTTTGAGAGATTAATGCCCATAGCAGTGTACCCAGGCTCTCTCCCAAAGCTTGCTGTCTTCATAGTAGAACAGAACATACATTTGTCTCTCTCCTACCCCAATGATATCTTCGTGCAAACTAAGATAACCTCTGACTTAAATGTCCTTCGCAGCAATCTCCAGCTGAGAGAAAGAGCAGAAAGCTGGTAGGTGACACTGTCTCAAACCATTAAACTAATTCTACCCAAGCACATTTCTCAGAGCCATGAGTGTTGCTACTGTTGTGTGCTGTCATCCTGTGGGATCAGAAGGGAGGTCCAGGTTCTGAAAGGATCAGTTTCCACTGATTTCACTGGAATTGAAGCATTGGGACATTGATGGGTATCTGGGTCTAAGTCTCTTACGAGTATCCAAAAGCAAAACCTGGTTTTTACTCCAGAAGCAGATGAAGTTGTGGAAAGGGCTTGTGCACACGATAAACATGATTCTTAAAAATAAATTTCATATGATAAGCTGCTTCCCAGAAATATTACCTCGAACAGCCACATTTAGGCTGAAGAAATTTTATGCAGGCCTGGAAAGCAGGAAATTTAACTATTATAGCTATGCAACTGAACCACTAGAGTCCCTAGGAGTGTCACTGATAAACAGCTTGATAAAGGAACAATGAGCATGGTGTCTGTAGTTCATCAAAAGACTAACAAAGGACTATGCAAGACATCTGAGGTATTACATGGAAAGTTGTGCAGAGTGTCCAAACATAACATTTAAAAATATGTAGCATAGACTGAATGTATGAGGCTGCTAATGACAAGTGCATAGGTAAAGTCATTAACTACTTTCAGTGCATGACAGGTGCAAGAGCGAGATAATAACTCATAAAAAAGTGCATGATACAATGTACTGATTAACTGTTTATAGACGGGAGCTGTGTCTTGGACTTTGGATTTTTTAGGCTGCAGTGCTATTTGAGCCCAAACTAGACTCTGCTGTCACCTGCATACTGTGCTATGCCTGCTAGTTTTTGTAGTCCTCAAACAACAAAAAAAACAGCATGTGGCAAATCCAAGTCTGTGATTAAATGTAATTGGATGAGTCAGGGAATGGTGGATGGCAGAGGCAGGCTCTAGAGCAGTGGGTGTTCCTGATGCCTAGTGGGAAAGCAGCCAGCCTAGAAGAGGCAACAGTAGGTGGGGTCTGTTGGGAGCTGACAGCAGGAGGTGTAGATCCTGGTAGGAAGTAGGTAAAAGAAGAAACTAGTCATCTGTAGTGAATGTGTACCACAAAATTACAGTATATCCCCAATGTGTCCTTTGAAAGGCCATTCTCATCACTGTAATTCTGATATAGTTCTTTTTTGCTTCAGAGTGAGATAACTAGTATTGCTTTTGCCAATGATAAAAGAATGTGTGCAAGAAAGTAAATTGACAGTATTATGTCTCTATTTTTTAATAGATATAAGTTTTGAAACAGAAGTATATTTTCTGTCACCATTGCTGAGTGATATTTTCTTCTGTAAGTATGCAGTATGAGCAAGTGCTGCTTAACAAAAAGAAATTTGATGCAGTCTGGTCCACAGAACTAATAAGAAGTACTAACATGTGCAAGAAAAGCAGTATGCATCTGCACATTGCAGAATTGATAAGTCTCTATAAATAGATAGAAGCTTTTGGATGAGAATAAGGTCATTTAACAAATTGCTCCTACCCCTTTGTTACCCAGGGAGGGGATATTCAAGGAATTCTGCACTCCTTCCAGCAGCAGAAAGTATTGGGAGGCAGCAAAGGAACCATTCCTTCTCTCCACCTGTATGGACTCTTTTCCTTTCCCTCATAATAAAGAAATCCCAAATATCTTCTTCAAAGAACTCCTTTTACAAGGTTGAAAGAACATCAAAAAGAATTGAGGCTGAGAAGAAGGCCAAATTGAATAAGGAGCAGTTTGTAGAAAACCACCTAGGCACTGGTGATATTCTAGAGTAGCGTCTATAGGATATGTAGAACAAAGCAAATATTTCATCAAGGGAATCTCTTCTGACAGCACCGTAAAACAAGAGCGGGAATTTTCAGCACTTCAGAATATCAAGAAGAGTCTAGTATGCAGAGGATGGCCTTGCTCTACGAGATTGTTTCATCTGTCTTTAAAAGATAGACAAAATGGAAGAAAAAAACCACAAAAATTAGAATAATATTTCATCATCATTTTTCTGTTCACTTGTTTTCTTCACAGATATCTTCTGATGTTTACTCATTTCCTGTTTATAATCAAATTAATACCGCTAACTGAAAACACAGGTTTCTTCTAAGCCTTATCTCCAGGTGAAAATTGAAATGTTTACGTATGAGGACTGTCCAAAAGAAACAGCCCTCAATTCAACTCTATTTAAAATAACATATACACATGTATTTGTGTGTGTGTGTCTGTGTGTGTAAAATCTAAAAGCCAAATTACTAGGATACATTAAGATACATACTGTCCAGCTGCCTAACATGAGGTCACTAGGGCTTGTTGTCACAGCATATGCATGGACCGGTTTAAGCTATACAAGAATGGGGCAAAGAAAGGTGGTCATGGGTCTGCCCATGGGTCTCAGAAAGCTTTCAGGCATGCAACAAGGCAGTGGGAAGCGCAAGAGAGCCTCAGAGGTCTGGGAGGAGTTTGTGACAGTTTTCTAAATTTTTAAAAAAGATTTACTTTAAAAAAATGACATACTGTGATTTAGGCAGCAGTAGGCACTTTAAAGAGTTTTCATTAGTGCATGCTTATAGGACTTGGAAGGCCATGCCATTTTATTAGATCTGATTGGCTTAGCCACTAATTACAAGTTTCTCTTAAGCAGCACGCAAGATCTATGTATAATGATTATGATTAATAGGGGAGTGTATGGCATATGGCTGTGATGTCATATGCTGCCTAGACTGACAACATGTATGACTTGACCACAGAAATTCTGATGTGATTTATAATATGGTATTGGGAATGCAACATACAATTATATTTCATTTGCATGGCATGCCTTTCTGTTAATCATCACTGAAAGGCTACTGTCATAGCCCTGCGGAGACGTTGTGTGAGAGATCACTGGGCTGAGTATGAAATTTAGGGAATTTAGGAAGGTTAGAAACATGCTTTCATAAGAGTTAATTTAATTTCTTTTTTTACAGGTGTGAATTTTGTGCTTTGAAGCCAAAAGTACTTTGAAAGTTTATAGCAATCTTTTGAATTATTTGAAATGCCCCTCATGATAAAGTGAAGAAAAAGCAGACAGCACTAGATAATTTACTGCAAGGGGTGTACTAAATACTCATGTAATATTTTATGGTCTCCGTAGTATTCTTTCCTAAATCATTTCCCAGATTAGCTGATATAAATATGTTTCTTTCTGAGAAATACCTTTCTTGTTCAATTCAGCTTTCAGCTGTGAATAAAAAAAAAGCGTTCTTATTGGTTTTAGAATTTTTTGTTCTCTCAGAAAACTTTTTATTTATTTTTATTATTGCAGTGATTATAGTCCCTAATTTTGTTTAAAACATAAAACATTATGTTGTTTTATATTTAAAATATAAATCATAGGAAATAGGAAACAGCTTCTCCAAATTAAAGATCATAGTTGAAACAGCTTGATAATAATGAGGAGGAAGAGGAGGCTTAATGATCATATAGATAAGTAATGGAATATATAATGAGTAACAGGAGGAAGCACTGAAAACAGATTTTTGAAAACTACTATTCATCAGTATTATATTGTCAGCTTCACTATTGTTTCTGAAGATACGAAGTTTTGGAAAGATCCTCAGTCTGGCTTCTATTTTTGCATATACAAATGACAAAATTAAGTGATCAAGCTAACCTTTCGGTTAACTGTGAAAGATATCTGAATGCTGTCACTTGTGTATGCAGCTGTCTGGATCCATAACTAATTGCAGGCACACGCACACACGCACGCACGTGCACGCACACACACACACACACTCTTGGTTAGCCACAGGTTGTGGGGGAGAGTATTATAGGATAATAAGGATTATTTGATAAAATCCCAGTCATAACCTGAAAGCTGCAAGATACATTGCCCATGTCAACAGCAATAAATTAAACCTTGTCTTCACAAGTAGAAAGAACCAAATCACTGGTCTTAAGAAATAAATTTGTAAGTTATCTAATGAACATACCTATTTTCTTTATGTTTATATGTATATCTATATCCGTAGCTATATTCTACTTGTGCACATGTATGTATATGTATGTGGAGATACAGTTTAACATTATCACTTAGTGTAATATTCACAGTCCTCAAGGGCTCAGTAAAAGTGCCCTGACAACTTCTGCGACAGAGGTGAAACTGCCTTGTGCAGTGAGACCTAAATAACCCAAGTCTGCCTCCTACCTCATGGCAGGGGCTCTCTGTTACCCACGGAGGCCATAAGGAGTAATAGGGCTCACTAGTCCCTGCCTCAGAGGGAAGAGCCTCTGAGTTCATTTAGCTCAAGCTCTGTAAACATCTCGACCTTTAAAAGGGTCTCACTGCATACAGCAAAGGACAGTGGCAAGCATACGTCCCTACTAACTTTGGAGTTTCATTCTGTATTTAGGAAAATCGAATTTCAATCCATATGTAGCATAATATCCAGCCTCTCCAAGCATTGTAAAAATCAATTAGGTGAAATGGCTTTGTGTTTTCTGACAATGAATTAACTGTCTAATAGATAATTTTGTGCTCATGATTAGCACTCATTAGTACACAGTGGCACCGTTCCTTGAGGAAGCTAGCCAAACCACCCTTGTCAGAATAAGAGTAAACTTCAAATACTTCAGTATTCTCAGGAAGTGAACGCCACTGGTTTTATGTAGGTGTGTAGTGCAATTGGTTTTCTAATATGGAGGATTCATTCTTTTTTAAAGTCTCAAGTCTAATAATTTTTGAAGGACCCTTGCATATGTGCTCAAATTCTTCAACTGCAGCATTGTAAATATGCTAACTTTTTTTATTTTTCTCCTAAATTTATTATGTCTCTGCATATTGGGTACAGCTATTAAATTAGCATTTGTGGTATTTAAAGAAATCTGATGGTGCAGGAAGTAGTGTTATTTGGTGAATGATTTCAAGTCTAAACTCACAGTATTGATTAGATGCCGGTTCTGAAAGAAACAAATAAACTGGACATCTATTGCCTTATTTTTCTGTATGTATATATATGCATAGCTGCTTATTCCAGCTTTTGTGTCTAAAGTAGACCTATTCTGATTTTGCATTAGAAAAACAAAGAAAAAAATAACCCTGCTATGCATATTTTGTCTTTCAAGGTTTGATTCCTACCAAGGGGAAGTGGAAGGAAGTGGTCAGGCCTAAAATTCCTAAAGTTAAAGGAAAGTTGGAGAAGAGAAAATCCAGAAAAATATTATGCTCTCCTTAACATCCAAATGCTAATTTTAAAAGCTAGTATTTTGTGAGTAATAATATCACTGCAGCAAACTTTCTTTTTTTCCATTTCATCACTAATGTTAATGATAAATATTCTGCAAGTAAGTTGACATTGCTCTGAAATGTGCACTTTGACTTCACAGTGCTTTTGTAGCTAGCTAATTTCAATCAGTGTTACATATCTTGTCACCCTGCATTCTTCCCAAAATTTGTATTCATTTTCCTTTTGATAAAGTAAATATTCTCCTTGTATATCAGTGAAAAATATTTCTGAGGCTGGAAAAACATTTTTTTGTTCAACTGAAAGTTTATATATATACATAGGATTTCAGAAAGTACTCTCCTACTACTTATAGCCTGTGGGCCAAATCTGAAAGATATATTTTGTTTTTAACTGTAATCTTTTATTTGGATGTCTTCAATATTCTACTGTGCAACAGTGCAGATACAAGTATTTATGGCAGTAAAGCCTTCTCCTCAAGGTAATAAGAAGTACACTGCAATATTACACACTGTGATATACAGATAACCACATTGTGTCCTTTAAGAGGTTAAGACAGTTCAAATTAATTAAAATGAAAATTTCATGGACTTCTGGAGTTTTTTTCAGACCACATTTGTTTTGGAAATACTCAGTGAACTGTGATTTTGTTCTTTGGTGATAATAGTAAGAACTCTGAGTTGGGGAATTATGGCCAGGATGAGTGTTTAATATAACAAAAGCTAAATTAAACCAAGGAAAAGCTTTTAGGGAAGAAAGGGTTCTGTTTGCATTGAAGGCCATGCTTCCATGTTCATTTAAAGGGGATCCACATGCCCTCAGATCACTGGCTAGTACAGATCTGGACAGGAGCAGATATGAAGAAAGAGAGCACCTAATATGGTATTGATGTCTGCAGGC
The DNA here is from genome assembly GCF_036417845.1 of Apteryx mantelli. Taxonomy (NCBI): domain Eukaryota; kingdom Metazoa; phylum Chordata; class Aves; order Apterygiformes; family Apterygidae; genus Apteryx; species Apteryx mantelli. The sequence continues at coordinate 57,074,737 of NC_089981.1, forward strand.
TCTATGGGCATGTGGCCTGCTATTCCCGACTGCCTGGTGTTTTTCCTCTGTTTATCTGCACGGCACGTTGAGGAGAGCTTTTGGCAGCTGGTTATAGGCTCCTTCTGTGTTTGAGGCCAGCCACTACCCTGGGAAAAAGCCCCTGATGAAGAACCACATCTCTCTCAGCACACCATTACATTTTAGCCCAGTCATTCGCTCAGTGCCTGTTAGAAACCCTTCTAGTCTGAAGCCTCACAGCAGCTCTACAAGTGGGAGAGGAGCTGTGCAGCCACCGAGCACTGTTCCCTGCTCGCCACGAACCGCAAACAGCGCAAAAGGCTTGAAGTGGGGCTGCAGCGCCGGTGCCCCGGCTGCTAGAGAGCCTGTGTCTACGCACCAGTGCACAGACGCGTGCTCCGGAGGGGCTGGGCCCTGGGAACGTTGCCGCCGCCGCCGGTGCCGGCCGAGGCTGTGCAACGGCCAGCAGTGGAGGGACGTTTCTTGTATCGTCCCCCCTCAGTAGTATCAGGGTCATATACATGATGCAGGGCCTTAGTCTCTGTTCTTCCCAACTCTCAGTTTTTCACCAATAGGATGAAGGTAGGCACTGTGCTGCTCACCAGTGCAAAATATTTTCAGTTTATTTTTTTTTATGATATATATAAAAATCCTATTTTTAACAACACTGAGTGCATAAACAAGCTGTTTGATTCTGAGCTTTCTATGAAGCTCTCCAGAGGGTGAAAGTTTCAGCTTCAAGGTGTTGACTTGTAAGCTTATAGTGATAATCAGGGACCTGAATTCATCTTTTTCTCTTTTAAAGCATCTTTTAAACAATTGTGATACTTTTTTGCATAATATAATTAGACTATTGGTATCCTGTATTCAAACAAGTGGAATTCTTTTTTTCTTTTTGGCAAATCCTTTTAAATTCATAACAATAAAATTCTGCTCCTTTATCTGTCAATACCACAGCAGATAGAGTTTCATATGTTAAATTACTGTGGTTAGTAGTTGTATTCTCTCACTATACTATTTTTAGATGCTGCGAATTATAATTTAGAGCTAATATGTAATTTTTTTCAACATAAACAAATCTTTACCAACTGTGGATCAGATATCTAAAGCTTGCTGAGTAACCATTATAGACAGTTTTATCCAACAATATATAAGCTTAGACTGATCTTTAAAGACACTTGTTCTACAGCTGCTTGTATTTCTCAGTGAGATTTTGTCTGTTGTGTTTTTAGAGTTAGAATCAATTCTTCAGTTTTTGAAGTATTTACAAATTTGATATTATAACTAATAGAAGGGATAATTTCCCAACTCCATGATCTGAGTTCCTGTGTTGTACAAATCTCTTAAAATCTTGTAATCTCACATAAGATATAATGTTAAGTTGTGAAACTCTTCCAACTTATAATCAGTTAGGTGTGAGCAGGCTCCACAAAAATTTCTATGTTAGTATGTAGCGTATAAGTATATTTTGGCCCTTGCTTGTGCATTTTATAAATATTCTTTTGTTTCTTACAAAAATATCATCAATGTTAAACTTCATATTATTTTTGACTGTGTTTTCTTCTTCCGTGAGGTAGAGATGAATGGCAGACCAACTACTGGATTGCTGGAAGCAATAAGTGTTTAACCTTACAAGGAATAAATATTTAATACTGGGGATAAGTCAGACATTATTATTGTTCTGCTTTTACCCTTAACTATATCACTATCAAGAAGCTGTTGCTTCCCTTTCTTTTTCTGCCACCTTTTCTTCTAAATTTCTATACCTAGTTGCTCTCACCTAGACTGTTTCTTTGCGGCAGAACTGATGAGAATTCTAAATCAGAAGCTCATAACTATTCTTTGGTTTTAATATGAAAATAGGTAAACTAACAAAAGTTAAAAAAAAGCCTATGCGAGGGAGGCAGGACTCGCTCTGAGTCAGGTTTCTTACTCAAATAGCAATTTACCCAAACAGTACCTGGCCTTACCCAAATGGTGCTTGTTACAGTTCACCCAACTCTCCTGAGGAGCTGCTTATCCTGATAACCCATAGTGAAGGAACACTGAAATCACTCCACATTTATTGGGCTTTCTATGGTCAGGATGTTTTTTAGTTAAGAGAAGTCACTGAATAGTTTTTTACACAATTTTTCTTTGTAAGACTTTGCAGACAGGATATAGTCAGAAAGAAGACTAGAGATATTTCCTTTAAAATATGCTATCACTTTTCAGTGTACACAAAATACACTATTTTAAAAATCAGTAGAGGGAAGTGTGTGAAGATTTCAAGGCAGATCCTTATTTTTACAAGAAAACTCTGCACTGGAAACACATTACATTGAACAGCACTGAAAATGTCTCCACTGTAGTAATGTAGTAATTACCGTTGTAGGAAAAAATGCTTAAAATATGAACAAAGCAGTCCTGTTTGTAACAGTCGGGCATTCACATTTCATGTTAGAGATAGAGACATTTTGTGATAGAAATAATAGATATTATTGAACAATGCAATTTGTTTTTCAACAAACATGTCAAAATCATGCTTAAAA